>NC_064629.1:483198297-483806333 GCF_023864275.1 Schistocerca cancellata | reverse complement strand
ATTGCCAATTCTTCTCATGTTTATCATTATCATTTGATTTTTTTTTACTGTTATCATATTGCTTTTATCATAATTTGTATGTATAGCACCTGTTGTAAAAATACTGCCAGCATTTACTTCATTAGGTCTTAGTCCTTGCTTTTTATTCATATTGTCACTAGAGTAATCTACATCTACATCTACATCCATACTCCGCAAGCCACCTGACGGTGTGTGGCAGAGGGTACCTTGAGTACCTCTATCGGTTCTCCCTTCTATTCCAGTCTCGTATTGTTCGTGGAAAGAAGGATTGTCGGTATGCTTCTGTGTGGGCTCTAATCTCTCTGATTTTATCCTCATGGTCTCTTCGCGAGATATACGTAGGAGGGAGCAATATACTGCTTGACTCTTCGGGGGAAGGTATGTTCTCGAAACTTTAACAAAAGCCCGTACCGAGCTACTGAGCGTCTCTCCTGCAGAGTCTTCCACTGGAGTTTATCTATCATCTCAGTAACGCTTTCGCGATTACTAAATGATCCTGTAACGAAGCGCGCTGCTCTCCGTTGGATCTTCTCTATCTCTTCTATCAACCCTATCTGGTACGGATCCCACACTGCCGAGCAGTATTCAAGCAGTGGGCGAACAAGCGTACTGTAACCTACTTCCTTTGTTTTCGGATTGCATTTCCTTAGGATTCTTCCAATGAATCTCAGTCTGGCATCTGCTTTACCAACGCTCAACTTTATATGATCATTCCATTTTAAATCACTCCTAATGCGTACTCCCAGATAATTTATGGAATTAACTGCTTCCAGTTGCTGACCTGCTATTTTGTAGCTAAATCTAACTTTCTATGTATTCGCAGCACATTACACTTGTCTACATTGAGATTCAATTGCCATTCCCTGCACCATGCGTCAATTCGCTGCAGATCCTCCTGCATTTCAGTACAATTTTCCATTGTTACAACCTCTCGATACACCACAGCAACATCCGCAAAAAGCCTCAGTGAACTTCCGATGTCATCCACAAGGTCATTTATGTATATTGTGAATAGCAACGGTCCTATGACACTCCCCTGCGGCACACCTGAAATCACTCTTACTGCGTTCTGTTATCTAGGAACTCTTCAATCAAATCACACAACTGGTCTGATAGTCTATATGCTCTTACTTTGTTCATTAAGCGACTGTGGGGAACTGTATCGAACGCCTTGCGGAAGTCAAGAAACACGGCATCTACCTGTGAACCCGTGTCTATGGCCCTCTGAGTCTCATGGACGAATAGCGCGAGCTGGGATTCACATGACTGTCTTTTTCGAAACCCATGCTGATTCCTACAGAGTAGATTTCTAGTCTTCAGAAAAGTCATTATACTCGAACATAATACGTGTTCCAAAATTCTACAACTGATCGACGTTAGAGATATAGGTCTATAGTTCTGCACATCTGTTCGACGTCCCTTCTTGAAAACGGGGATGACCTGTGCCCTTTTCCAATCCTTCGGAACGCTACGCTCTTCTAGAGACCTACGGTACACCGCTGCAAGAAGGGGGGCAAGTTTCTTCGCGTACTCTGTGTAAAATCGAACTGGTATCCCATCAGGTCCAGCGGCCTTTCCTCTTTTGAGCGATTGTAATTGTTTCTCTATCCCTCTGTCGTCTATTTCGATATCTACCATTTTGTCATCTGTGCGACAATCTAGAGAAGGAACTACAGTGCAATCTTCCTCTATGAAACAACTTTGGAAAAAGACATTTAGTATTTCGGCCTTTAGTCTGTCATCCTCTGTTTCAGTACCATTTTGGTCACAGAGTGTCTGGACATTTTGTTTTGATCCACCTACCGCTTTGACATAAGACCAAAATTTCTTAGGATTTTCTGTCAAGTCTGTACATAGAACTTTATACTTTCGAATTCATTGAACGCCTCTCGCATAGCCCTCCTCACACTACGTTTCGCTTCGCGTAATTTTTGTTTGTCTGCAAGGCTTTGGCTATGTTTATGTTTGTTGTGAAGTTCCCTTTGCTTCCGTAGCAGTTTCCTAACTCGGTTGTTGTACCACGGTGGCTCTTTTCCATTTCTTACGATCTTGTTTGGCACATACTCATCTAACGCATATTGTACGATGGTTTTGAACTTTGTCCACTGATCCTCAACACTATCTGTACTTGAGACAAAACTTTTGTGTTGAGGCGTCAGGTACTCTGTAATCTGTTTTTTGTCACTTTTGCTAAACAGAAAAATCTTCCTACCTTTTTTAATATTTCTATTTACGGCTGAAATCATCGGTGCAGTAACTGACTCTGGAATAACCTCCCTCGCTATGTTAGAGAACTTAAAAACATGTCCAGCTTAAAAAAAAAAAAACAGTTAATGACGTAGCTACTTAAGCAACAGTAATGCCTTCCTCTGTACATCTAATTTTCTTATTTAAACTATTGTCATGATGTAACTCTGAAGTGTGAAATGCTGCATGTGTGGAACACTGGTAACAGAGGGCCTGATGGCCCTAATCTGATCAGGTTAAATAAATAAATAAATAAGCCTCGTTTACGTGACCGAAGGCGCCCGACAATACTAGACAATACCCGAATGACCATTGCCACTCGGCACTGTACAGTCAAGTCATACTGATATTGTAGTATATTACAATTGATACTTATTCTTGACGTCTGCTGAAACGTATAGTTATCGCGGAAATATACGTTATCGGGGAGTACGCTCAGATGAAAAAGCGTTAATAAATAACGTAGTTCAGTTCTGTCTATAAACACGTAAAAGCTTTGCTAATGCCGTTAGAAAGAGCTATGGTGAAAGCAGTAGCTGCACTACAAAGCTGTTCAGCCCTTACATGGATGGAAGGTATTGTGTACACTTATTATGCAGCATCTAGCTACACAGACCCTAAAGCTTTACACATTAACTATTAGATTATAAAACAAATTTGATTTTTCCACACTAGTCTGTAAAATTATGTAATAGCAAATCCAGTTCTGTGTTCGTTCGTCTGTATTTAGTTATTAGTTCGTGCACCGAAATCTTCGTTTCATTTCCATTCCTTACGCTTTCCTATAGATTCACGTATTAATACCGAACGTGTTTTTTAAATCTGCAACACATTCAAGTTATTAGGATCCTATCACAACTTTTTCATTTTCATTTCCAACGGTTTCGTGTAAATGAACATATTAAAAGTGAGTGTATAACAAAAATCCGTTGTCTCCTACACACTCTGCTGAATTTTAGGCCATAAAAAAAATTATTTTCCTTGTGTTCTCTGTTAACAAAATGCAGTTGTAAGTCTGCTTTTTCCGCTGCCGTACACCAAGTACAGTTCAGGAACCATGCTACATTTGAGTTAAGCGCGACTAGACCCCTGGCGCGTCCTTCAGAACAACGAATAGCAGAGTACGGAAACAGCTCACAGCGCTCCCATCAAAAACGGCAATAGTGAAGTGATCGGATAATAGTTATTATTTAAAACATGTCTCTTTTTGGGGGGGGGGGTGCATATAATATGGTGTGCCTAGGGGCGCAAAATTTTTAAATCCGCCACTGCTTGGGTAGCTCAGTTGGTAGAGCACTTGCTCGCGAAAGGCAACGGTCCCGAGTTCGAGTCTCGGTCCGGCACACAGTTTTAATCTGCCAGGAAGTTCCACATCAGCATACACTCCGTTGCAGAGTGAAAATCTCATTCTGGGAACAATCAAATAGATTTTGGTGTAGGATGCCATGAAATAGATCCGAAAAAGAAGAATTCAAGACTTTTTTCCAGCACAAAAAATGCATTGAAGAGTGGTGCAGTCACGGTGTGTAGCACCATGTGCTGCTTGCTGCTTCACGGTAGAAAGTCTTCACACCAGTCAACGCTGTAGGAGGCCAAAAGCGTAAGTCAACGTACGGCTGGATTATTTTTTTTTTTTTTTATGAAGGTGGAGCCCCTCCACGCCCACACCGGCATGATGGCCAACACAATAGGTCTACTGCCATCTCTGCATAAGTGTTAGTATTCACTAATGTGAGGTGTCGCAGGATGTGGGTACTGCGATGTTTGCGTACTTCTGGTTAAGGTTAACCATTTAACGCTCTCATCTGGAGATAGATTGGGTCGAAATCGAACGAAGGGTAGCAGTTTGAAGGGCAGAGGAAAAAAAGTGCCAAGGCAAGAGCCAAGGGAAAGAAACCTCTGCGATAGCTAGGTCTGGTGGTAAGAGCAGTAGCAGTTGTCTTGCTGCCTGCGATAGGTCGTGCAAGGATAGGCTTTGTTAGTAGCGGGTATCATGCATGTCGATACCTTGACGTTGTGCGGTTGTGCTGCTCGGAGGCTGGCGCTGGGTGCTGGTGCAGAGTCCTCGTTCAGCGTCAGCAACCTGCAACAGTTAGTTTTATTATCGTTCTTCTGTCCGATAGGTCATTTACCGAAAGCACAGTGTGAGGGAATGTTGGCGGATTGTGTGTGTGTGTGTGTGTGTGTGTGTGTGTGTGTGTGTGTGTGTGTGTGGGCCAGCTCGTCGGTGTCCCTGCTGTGGCCTGTTGGTCGGCTCTAATAGCAGCTGGTAGTTACCAGTCAGTGTTGCTGATATGCAGGGGCTTGCCGACGTTTGTCGCTTGTTTTCGTGTGTTAGTTTGCCATAGGTGGCTATGCCCTAGCTAGCAGTGTCTTCGGGAGCTTGTGCTTCCACCTGTGGTTGTGATCGTAGTTTCCCAGAGTGAGGATGAAAGGATTGTTCGAGTGTCTCGAGTTCCTGTATAGTCGTGTGGCGTGTTTTTTGAACACTTCCTTGAGGGTATCAAGGCGGTATTCATGGTGAAGATCCACGGTGCGTGTGTAGCGTGGAGCGTTGCTAATGATTCGTAGCACTTTGTTCTGTATGATCTGCAGGCGGCGCAGTCGTGAAGGAGCTGCATATCCCCAGACGGGAGCTGCGTACGTCATCAGAGGTCTAATCAGTGTCATGTATATAGACCTCGACATCCTCCTATTCAGTGTGCTTTCCCTGTTGAGCATTGGGTAGAGCTGTTTGAGCCTCGCGTGCTCTCGGTTGGCAACGTACTCGATGTGGTCCCCCCATGTAAGTTTCCGGTCCAGCCAGACACCAAGGTATCTGACTTTCTCTCGGAAACGTATTGGGAGTGTATGTAGTGTTAACGGTCTACAGTGTTGATGTTTGCGCAGTAGTTTCGGTCTACGTGTGAACAGAACTGCTTCGCACTTGTCGACGTTTACTTTAATACGCCATCGCTCCAACCAAGACTCAGCTGTTCTGTATTCGTGAATTGATGTTCGACGGTTTCCAATCTTGCGCAAGGATGGCGGTGTCATCCGCGTAGATGGCTGACGTCGTGTTTTGTGTTGCTGGGAAGTCATTAATGTACAGGTTAAACAAGATGGGCCCTAGGCTGCTTCCTTGGGTACTCCAGCTTGGATACCGTGTTGTGTTGATTGTAGTGTTGAAACACCTGTTCGTGAGATATGAGTGTATGAGACGTACGAGTCAGTCCGGGAAACCAGCTTCGCTTAGTTTGCGTATGAGTCCGTTGTGCAAGAGACGGTCGAAAGTCTCTTCGATGTCCAGGAACATGGCCCCTGTGGCTCTGTTCATGTTGTAGCCGTGTGTTATATGTTCGACTACGCGGAGGAGTTTTTGTGTTGTCGAGTGGTGATTCCTAAAGCCGAATTGCTCCGGTCTTAGGGTGTCATTGGCGATGCAATGCCTAGTGATACGTTTTAATATTACCTTCTCAACAATCTTGCTGAGCGAACACAGCAGACTGATGGGTCGGTAATTTTGTGGGAGGGAGTGGTCTTTCCCTGGCTTCCTGAATATAAGGATTTTGGCCGCCTTCCAAAAGTCAGGGAAGTGTTGGTGTTTCAGGATACCGTTCATTAAGTGTGTAAGATATTCTACGGCTTTATTCGTGAATTCCTGGAGAACACGATTTTGAATGCCATCAGGCCCAGGGGCTTTTCTGGCGTTGGTGTGCTTGATAGCCCATGTGATTTCATTTGTGCTAGTACGTCTAATTTCGTTGCGCGAGGGCTGGGCTACAAGTCGTGTAACCTCCTGGTCCGTTTCAAGTGTGAATACTGGGTCTGAGGGAACCAGTTTCGGCATGAAAGACGCTGCAAGTGTTGTGGCCACAAGTTCTGCCTTCTCCGTCGCGGAGTAGGCTGAGCCGTCTGGTCCTTGTAACGTGGGAATGTAATGTTTCTCCCTGGTAAAGTGTCTGGCCAGCTGCCACACGCCAGGACGTGCGGTATCTAGCCCAGCGAGTTTCTGTCCCCATTGCTCGTTTCTCAATGTTTGTATTCATCATACGGCTGGAGGGCGAATGGGTCCGCGTAACTCCCTCAATGACAGATGGACAGAGCTTGTAAAATACAGTTCGCTAGTCTGATCTTATCTTTTTTAAAAGCCCAAAAGCATAGTGTGGCACAGTGCCACACCGCAGCACATTGAAACGGCATGCATCTTTAGGCTAACACTGGGCTCGCATTCGGGAGGACGACGGTTCAATCCCGCGTCCGGCCATCCTGATTTAGATTTTCCGTGATTTCCCTAAATCACTCCAGGCAAATGCCAGGATGGTTCCTTTCAAAGGGCACGGCCGACTTCCTTCCCCGTCCTTCCCTAATCCGATGAGACCGATGACCTCGCTGTTTGGTCTCTTTCCCCAAACAGCCCAACCCAACCCTCTTTAGGCTAACAAGTAGCAAATAGATTTTTAGCTAAAAATACAATAACAATAAGAAATTCACGGTATGAAGGAATAGGGAAATATGTTGCTCTTCTCATGGAAGTGAGGATGATGATGAACTTCGGTCAGAATGACATGGCAAACTGCCCATAATGAAAGTTTGTCAATGCAAGACATTCCAGATGTCACCAAAGACACTTCTCAGGTGACAATTGCACAAGTGCATTCACTTGACCAGGGGTTAGAATTAAGAGTAGCAGGTGAAAGTCTATATCGGCAGAGTACACTGTACCTATCGACAGTGATGCTTAGAATTTGATTCGAAGTCTCAGTATGCTACTCAAGTGGAGTCTGAAATAAAGCAAAGGCTTGAAGCTTTTATGAGCAGGAAAAACAGAAAGATAAAAATAAAAATTGTGTAATATTCTTGTGAAAAAAAAAACAACAACAAAGAACTGATGATCCTTTTAAAAGTATTACTTAATACGCTGTCTGCCGTGAGGCCTACGGCCGACATAACAGAGATTCACGCCTGATACCACGTCCCCACCGGCGACAACACGTTCCACTGTGTTTAGTACAGTGTATAATGCAGTACTTTGTATTAATCATTAGTTTGTATTTCCTGATTCAGTTGATGCCGGTGTACAGGAAATTAGATACAGTATCTTGTCCAACATTTGCAACTTTGTTTTTTGTAATTTTATGCACCATCCAAAGAAATATATACTTTCTGTTTAGTACAATGTGAAGAGAGGTAAAATTTAGTAATTGAGACTTAATCAGGCACACTGAAGAGTGAGGAATTGTTTGAAAACATGAGCCTCGAATAACATGTTTAAAATTTAATGTTGTATGATCAAAAAGAAGCTAATGAGATTTTTGAAATGGCTCATACGCAGCAGGCTACCACAGTAGAAAAGGGACATGTTGATTTGTTTAATACAGTAGAAGTTGTCCAAGAAGAAATGTGGTACGAATGGAGGTGTGCTTTATTCAGAACTGAAAAAATTCTCGACAAAACTGCAGTAGACCCCATATATAGAATCAGTCAGAGGCTCAGTATCCTACTCAGCTGGAGTCTGAAATAAAGCAAAAGCTTGAAGCTTGTATGAACAGCGAAAACAGAAAGATAAAAACAAAAATTACGTAATACCGGATGGCGAGTTTCATAGCTTTTCTGTCAGAGAAATCATACATTTTGCTGCATTCACACACAAAAAAAAGAATGGTTCAAATGGCTCTGAGCACTATGGGACTTAACTTCTGAGGTCATCAGTCAACTAGAACTTAGAACTACTTAAACCTAACTAACCTAAGGACATTACACACATCCATGCCCGAGGCAGGATTCGAACCTGCGACCGTAGTGGTCGCGTGGCTCCAGACGGTAGCGCCTAGAAGCGCTTGGCCACTCCGGCCGGCTTCAAACAACAGTTCGCGGGTCTATTTCCTACTATGGGTACACTGGGAGCTCTATGAATGAATTGCAGGTGGTGCAGATAGGCAGTCTTCTGAAGTACTTTTGGACACGTTTTCTGAAAAATGTCTTGAGCAGCTAGTTCAACACCCCATACGCGATGGAAACATAGTAGTCATTGTAGCTTCAAACAGGCCTGACTTTATCTACGTTGCTAGTATAGAGATAGGGATTAGTAATCATATTGTCATCATAGAGACGATGGTCACTAAAGTTAATAAATCAATCAAGAAGGCTATGGGAGTAGTTTTGCAAGAAATAACAGATAAGCAGTTATAAGCATTCCACTTTGAAAATGTGTAGATATCGTTTAATTCCAGTATGCTGGACCTAAATGTATTATGGGCAAAATTTAAATAGATTGTAAATCACGCCCTAGAGAAGTATGTGACGAACAATTGGATCAAGGCTGGAACAGACTCACCATTGTTCAATAACAAAATTCGGAAATTGCTGAAGAAACAGAGACTGCTGCACACTCGGTGCAAGAAAAAACGTGCAGATGACGATATGCAAAAGTTAGTAGAAATTCGTATGTCTGTAGAAAGATCGATGCGTGAAGCATACAACAATCACCGTCATACCTCAGTAAAAGATTTATCTGAGAACACGAGGAAATTCTGGTCCTAAGTAAAACTGATAACCGGGTTCAAGGCTTCTACCTAGTGAATAGTTGACCAATCTGGTGTGGCAGTAGAAGACAGCAAAAGTAAAGCTGAAGTTTTAAATAGGGAATTTAAGAAATCATTCACGTGGGAGGGTCATATATACAGGGTTATTACAAATGATTGAAGCGATTTCACAGCTCTACAATAACTTTATTATTTGAGATATTTTCACAATGCTTTGCACACACATACAAAAACTCAAAAAGTTTTTTTAGGCATTCACAAATGTTCGATATGTGCCCCTTTAGTGATTTGGCAGACATCAAGCCGATAATCAAGTTCCTCCCACACTCGGCGCAGCATGTCCCCATCAATGAGTTCGAAAGCATCGTTGATGCGAGCTCGCAGTTCTGGCACGTTTCTTGGTAGAGGAGGTTTAAACACTGAATCTTTCACATAACCCCACAGAAAGAAATCGCATGGGGTTAAGTCGGGAGAGCGAGGAGGTTCAACCGTTTCTTCGTTCGCTGCAGGCCGACCCATTGATTTCCCCTTACAGAGGCATCCAGAAGCTTTAAACTGCGCATATCATCGCCGAATGGAGTTAGCAGTTGGTGGATCTTTGTTGGACTTCGTCCTGAAGTGTCGTTGCACTGTTATGACTGACTGATGTGAGTGCATTTCAAGCACGACATACGCTTTCTCGGCTCCTGTCGCCATTTTGTCTTACTACGCTCTCGAGCGCTCTGGCGGCAGAAACCTGAAGTGCGGCTTCAGCCGAACAAAACTTTATGAGTTTTTCTACGTATCAGTAGTGTGTCGCGACCATATGTCAACGAATGGAGCTACAGTGAATTTATGAAATCGCTTCAATCATTTGTAATAGCCCTGTACATACCGTCATAGGACCGATGTACAAACCTCCATATGGAGGACATAGTAATACTCATTCCTGGCGTAGAGAAGCAACTGAAAGAGTTGAAAAGTCGCCAGGTCCAGATAGAATCCCATTTCGGTTTAACAGAGAGTACTCTGTTGTATTGGCCCCATACCTAGCTTGCATTTATCGTGAATCTCTTGCTATCCCTCCCCCCTCCCCGCCCCCCCTCCCGCGCCCCAAATAAAAAAGTGCATCACACGGTTTCGCACCGATACAACTGATACAAAACTATCTGCATCCTACACAGGCTGTGGTTCAAGCTTAATAAATTATGAGATACAGCTCCACACCAGCAGAAGTCATCATCATTCAACACCAATATCTGGCCAGCCTCTGCCACCCCCCCCCCCCCTCTTCAACTACTCAAACAGCCACACCGGCAGCGAACAGTAAACAATAAGTCCTTTAATTTAATTTAAGACATTTTGTTTTTAAGTAACAATTTTCTGTGTGTATGAACACCTAAAGAATAGCAGAACAAGCTCGAAACGCGCTGAATACGTTAAATTAAACATAAAACAAATAAGTAATTATCCCACACAGTCGCGGTACCCAGATGGCCACAAGTTAATGAAGATTGTCAGCGAGTTGTTTGAAAAGTGAAAGCTTGCAAGAAGTGACAATACGCATAGTAAACGACAATGAAGTGTTCTGCACTTATACTCTACTGGCCATTAAAATTGCTACACCACGAAGGTGAAGTACTACAGACGCGAACTTTAACCGACAGGAAGAAGATGCTATGATATGCAAATGATTAGCTTTTCAGAGCATTCACACAAGGTTGGCGCCGGTGGTGACACCTACAACGTGCTGGCATAAGGAAAGTTTCCAATCGATTTCTCATACACAAACAGCAGTTGACCGGCGTTGCCTGGTGAAACGTTGTTGTGATGCCTCGTCTAAGGAGGAGAAATGCGTACCATCACGTTTCCGACTTTGATAAAGGTCGGATTGTAGCCTATCGCGATTGCGGTTTATCGTATCGCGACATTGCTGCTCGCGTTGTTCGAGAGCCAATGACTGTTAGCAGAATATGGAATCGGTGGGTTCAGGAGGGTAATACGGAACGCATTGCTGGATCCCAACGGCTTCGTATCACAAGCAGTCGAGATGACAGGCATCTTATCCGCATGGCTGTAACGGATCGTGCAGCCACGTCTCGATACCTGAGTCAACAGATGGGTTTGCAAGACAACAACCATCTGCACAAACAGTTCGACGACGTCTGCAGCAGCATGGATTATCAGCTCGGGGACCATGGCTGTGGTTACCCTTGATGCTGCATCACAGACTGGAGCGCCTGCCTTGGTGTACTCAACGACGAAACTGGACACACGAATGGCAAAACGTCATTTTTTTCGGATGAATCCAGGTTCTGTACAGCATCATGATGGTGGCATCCGTGTTTGGCGACATCGCGGTGAACGCACATTGGAAGCGCGTATTCGTCATCACCATACTGGCGTATCACCCGGCGTGATGGTATGGGGTGCCATTGGTTACACGTCTCGGTCACCTGTTGTTCGCATTGACGGAACTTTGAACAATGGACGTCACATTTCAGATGTGTTACGACCCGTGGCTCTACCCTTCATTCGATCCCTTCGAAACCCTACATTTCAGCAGGATAATGCACGACCGCATGTTGCAGGTCCTGTACGGGCCTTTCTGGATACAGAAAATGTTCGATTGCTGCCCTGGCCAGCACATTCTCCAGATCCCTCACCAACTGAAAACGTCTGGTCAATGGTGGCCGAGCAACTGTCTCGTCACAATATGCCAGTCACTACTCTTGATGAACTGTGGTATCGTGGTGAGGCTGCATGGGCAGCTGTACCTGTACACGCCATCCAAGCTCTGTTTGACTCAATGCCCAGGCGTATCAAGGCCGTTATTACGGCCAGAGGTGGTTGTTCTGGGTACTGATTTCTCAGGATCTATGCACCCAAATTGCGTGAAAGTGTAATCACATGTCAGTTCTAGTATAATATATTTGTCCAATGAATACCCGTTTATCATCTGCATTTCTTCTTAGTGTAGCAATTTTAATGGCCAGTAGTCTATTAGGGAACGCACTGCTGCCACAAGGATAGGGAACGCACGGCTGCCACAAGGACAACTCAAGCTTGTAATGGTCGCCTAGTCGTAGATATTCCTAATTGCTATAATCGCAGTATTTCACTCCCATTTACGGAACTTGTTAGCACTTGATGTTAGGTTGGCAACATTAAAATGCATTGTGGTAATCACTGCTGCTTGCTGGATCGCTGCTGTGTCTCGATGCTGATGCTGGCTCTAAATCTGGTTGTCTAGGGTTAAAAACATGAGGTCCCGTATTTTTTATGTGCTTTTGATGATAAAGAACGAGCGAAACCAACAAATATGTAAACGTCAAATATTTATTACTCTGGTGGCCATCTTAATTCCACTGTCCACCAAAGACCATGACACAACACAAAGTAGTACTTCCTTTACATGTTCTTTGCATTGTTTATCCACCTCAAACAATAACATACAAACACACTTTACCAAAGTGACATTCCGACTGCCTCCCGACCCTTCTTGCTGCTTGTATTTATAACATTGTCAAAGAACTACTAAAAAGAGATATAGTTTATAAGTCACATGTACATCTGTTATCATAATTTGTGCAGAAAAGTTATTAATTTGCATCGAGTGACATAATTTAACATGTTATTAAAATGACAGACAGATTTGTTGACTTGACAGAATAATTCTTTGTTACAAAAAGGCCGTTTTTTAGAAGTTTGTCAATTGACTTCTCTAATTTGCATAAATAAGTAAATAACATGAATTATTAAGAATTACATTGGTTTTCGTCTAAAATAGGATTGATTACATGAATACTGAGTAAAAACACTCCTAGTGAAGAAATAGGTTTCACTAGGTGATTTTTATTTATGGAGATCCAAAATACCTAAGTTGGCCACTATTTTTCGTACTTCATATTAATTATTTAAGATGGACTTACTTGTAAAACTGGTTGAATTTGGAGGGTATCGCATACTTCGGTACAGTAAAGCCTTTAATATGTTCCATTACAATACCCCCCCTCGGGTAATATCATTTACAGAATGTTAATGATATTAGCCGACTAGGACAAATGTGTCAAATGGTTAAAATTTGGGAAAGTACTACTTTAATAATTTTTTTTGTTTTACTATGCATAATGTGTATGTATACAAGGACCGTTACACCGTTTCAAAATGACTTTTTCCTGCAAATATTTTAGTTGTGTTGTTTCAAATGCACTTTCTGTTATGGCTCTCAGTATGACAGCATAATAAAAATATTTAGTAATATATGAAAGTAAAAAAAATGTTAATCTTTGCTCCCAGTGAGCCACATAGAAAATGATCAAAAACAGACACAAATATATCACATGCGATTTTAAGATATATAAAAAATATATGTAAATTATTTCAAAGTCAGTTCTCATTGAGTCACAGATTATTCAAGATAATAGAAGGAACATAAATATATTACATAGATGGACAGGTCATATGTCCATAGGAAAAGATTGCAACTGTCTGCTCTTTTTGAGCCACATAAAGGAAATGAAAACAAAGAACATAATTATAAATACGGACATGATATACATCCACAAACACTAGAGAAGTCACATGTATGAATATAATATGCATTTGAAAAAAAGATAAGTTTTTTTTATATTGTCTCCCATTGCGACACGTAGTCAAGACAGTGCAAGAACATATTAATACTAAAATTGGACACTTAAATTGGCCACAAGATAACACAAACATCAAACTTGGTGAACATCTGATTAGTTGTAGAAAATTGTACACAAATCTTATGCCTAAGAACACAATAGTAACAAAATGATGGGTCTTGCACAACAATTTTTACACTGTCTTTTATTTGGTGCAAGTATGTCCCATATTCAACAATACAAAAGGAAAGTAATAAATGTTTGTCACCTTCTTGCCCATTGCAAGTAAAGAAGATGTCTCAAAATTTAATATTCTATAGTGACAATAAAAATATAAAAACATTCTCTCAGAGATCTGGAACTCGTCCATGGTCTGTAGGATGAGCGGTAGTTGCTATTTGACACGTCCAGTAAAAATCTTTGCTGATAACACGCTTTATGGAAAATGGGTAACTAACTGTATTCAAACAGGGAAATGTGCTTAATCATGTTTATATGGTTTCAATTCAGTAATGTTTCTTAATCCAAATAACCTTCTTGATCTGGGAAGGATAAGTCTATACGCATTAGGATGTGGGCTTTCTTTTATTTCAAATGGACAAATGTCAATGTTTACTTTAACATATGGACAACCTAGCTCAACATCTTTGTCTATTTCAGTATTTTCAAACAATAGATCATTTTCAATTTATTTAGTTCCTAAGTCTAATGTCTCTTTCCTACACATCCCTCTCTGTTTGCATAGCATTGACATTTAAACATAAACCTTTGTTTTCATCTGTTCCTTTTAACACTGTGTTGTCACTTAACAAACTACTGTTTTCACCCCATTTTTTATAAAGTCCACTACAGATTCTTGTCCACCATGTAGGATACAAGGTTGCACTTACCTTTGCTAATTCTTTCCAAAAGGCATCTTTGTTTATACAGTTTCTATAGATGTTCCACAAAACTTCTAAAAACTTTTTCCCTTTTTCTTGAAAACACACATTTACATTCCATCCCTTTATATTTTCTTTAATATTATTATTATTACCATTCTCATAGATTAGTGTTTCATAGTTCCCAATCGGCAATAGCTTGTCCTCAGATACACATTCCCTAGTCTGCATTTCACTTAAATTAACCTCATTATTACCCATGTTTGTCACATCACTTACCTTTACCACATTATCACTTTTCAATTCTACAAATGCTTTTATTTCTTCCTCCACACTCTCATCAATAACATCACTTGATTTCGGATCATTATTTAAATGTCCCTCTATTACTTCTTCCTCCTCCTCCACAATAACCCCATCTTCAGTTCCCCCCCCCCCCCCCCCCATGTATCTGAATCTCAGCAGTTGAGTCTTTGGCTCCATTAAACACTTCGTCATCCCCCTTCTTATCAAATAAACCCCCAAAAATAGATTCTATTTGTGGTGTGTCTGACTTGTTATTAACATCAGTATCTTTTTCAGCCCAACTATGGAACTCTGCAATACCTTCAACACTTTCACTAACTACCTGTGCTTGAACACTGTTTTTATTAACTGTATCACTTTTACTCATAGTATCCCAAAACCTTTTATTAAATTCTAATTTATTCATTCTAACAACATCAGTATTTTCATGGTACTTATTCTTTACATTGTATCTTCTCCTTTTCCATTTTCGGTTGTGTTGTCCTGTCATAATATTGTCTAGCCCCAAAACTACGGACATCTAGTGGGACTGTCCACCGTTTCCCGGCTGGTTCCCTTGGTCTGTCCGTTCGTAGTTGTCGTTTTGTTCACTAGTTTCAACAAACCCCCTTCTATCTTGTTCTCTCCCCCAATACCTATTTCTATCATTTCTGTAATCTCTCCTCCATCCTCCCTCCTGTGTATTGTTTCTGAAATCATTTTCATATCTCCTATCTCCCCTATTTGGAGCATTATTTCCAGAATTTTCAAAGTCTCTCCTCCCATAATAATCTCTATTTACATTCCTGTTCCACCCCCCATACTGGTTGTTGCCAGAGCCAAAACTTTGGTTATTTTCTCTTTCCAAGGCCCTATCTAATCTATCTACAAATTTCAGGAACTCTTCCATTGAATCGTCTGGTCCATGGACCAATTCCCACTGCAGTCTCTCTGGTAACCTTCTTTTTAAAACATCAATTTGTGTCATAATATCAAAAGAGTTATTCAAGCGAGCAAGTTTTTTCAATTGATCTCTGCAAAATTTTTGCATTCCCCCTACTTTGCCTCTATACAGTGTGTAATATCTCTTTATATTTGATGAATTATTCTGATACAATTCTACCCTTGAATGACGTTTACTAATTTTCTATCTTCATACTCGCAGAATCCATGCAAAAAGTAGTTCATACAATAGCTATGCCATGAGCGCATAAGTATTCTTTGTAGTACTCTCTCTGGTGGTTGTTAGAAAAAAAAAAAGAGCTTCCGGGATTGTCTTCGTGCCGATTAGCCTGAGCTTGGTTTGGAAGAACTGTAATCTGATTATTGAGATTTATAACAGAAGATAACTGATACGAACTGTACGATTAAAAAGGAAATATATATATATTGTTCCTTCAAAAAAAAAAAAGGTGTGTATGTGACATTTGGGAATTAATGATATTTATCGATATATTGCGTAGTTGTTAATCAGAAGGGACTTCCGAAAGACTGGATACGAACCTGCATTTAATAATCCAAGAGCTCCATTACTTCTTCGGAAGGTTAAACTTCATCAAAGCCAAGTATCCGCTTGATCTGAGGTTTCCCGACTGATTATACAACGCTCCCAAAATTACGAGGCATTTTATTTGTACAGATTAGCAGACTGCCGCAAAGCACGAGCCTGCGGAGAAGAAGAATCATCGCCTGATTTCATTCTAACAAGTAAAATTTCAGAATCATTTTGAGTGACTGAGCTATGTATGCGTTTCCTATCATGAATGATTGATTGCTCGAACGAATTGAGAGCTACAGAATTATGTAGATAGGAGAAAAAAAATTACAAGTGGTCCATTTAGAAATTCTGACTTTAATCTGGCTTGTATGGATTGTGACTTAAATTTGCAAATAAATTTAGCTTCAAACTCTTCAAAAGTATTCCAAGAATCATTATTCTCATTTGCCCAGGATAGGGCCTCCCCTTCTAGAAACCGTTTTACTAACTTAATTTTTATGTTATCTGACATTCCTACAACAAACATATCCTTACATTGGTGGTGCAGATTTTCACCAGGAAAGCATTTCACTTGGATGTGCCCATACATTGTATTTTGATTGTAAATCGTTTGTTTGGACATCAATGTGTCCTCCAAATGTGTATATTTAGTGTGTATATTTTCTACTTTTGTATCTACATTAGTGGTATAAAGGTTGTATTCTTCTTTAAGGTTTTCTGATGTTTTGTCTATTCTCTGATCTAATAGTTCAACTTCAATGTCTACTCTGTTGTAGATGACAGCAATGCTGTCTGTGTTAGTTTGTATGTTTTCATTTAAACTTTCAACTTTAACTTGAAATTCTTTTCTGAAGTGTATCAACTGTTCTCTAGTGTCCTTACTGAGGGTAGTTTTAATTTCCTCACACTTCTCATTGAGATGAGTACTTAATAGCTCAAAATTCAAAATTACTTGTTCACTCGATTGTTTAAGTTGCGAGCTTATTTGAGTTGCAAAGTCTGCTAGCCACTCTGTTAAGTTTAATTGTTCACCATCCCCTGGGTCAATTTTTACATTTCCTACGATCTCATCCCTCTCAGGTAGAGACATGTTAACAATTAATTATTTTAAATGACAACAACAACAAAATACCTTGCTTTATGTAGCTATGCTATGATGTTGTGGTCGGTGTTCTTGTTGGCTTTCTTCACTTTTATTCGGTTTTATCAAAGCTGAAGTCTTGATTGATGAATTCCATTGACATAATCCAGACGTTAATCTTGTGAGCGGTGTGATGATAGTTTTTCGTAGTCGCACAAACACACTTTATTTTTATTTATTATTTTTTTTGACATATTTTTCACTGTTGCCGCACTGCACAAATAAACTTTTTTGGAGTGCTAAGCACATACGAAATTTATTGCTGCACTATTATCATCGATGCATTTAAAGATCCCGGACGAGCCCCCACTTTTGTAATGGTCGCCTAGTCGTAGATATTCCTAATTCCTATAATCGCAGTATTTCACTCCCATTTACGGAGCTTGTTAGCACTTGATGTTAGGTTGGCAACATTAAAATGCATTGTGGTAATCGCTGCTGCTTGCTGGATCGCTGCTGTGTCTCGATGCTGATGCTGGCTCTAAATCTGGTTGTCTAGGGTTAAAAACATGAGGTCCCGTGTTTTTTATGTGCTTTTGATGATAAAGAACGAGCGAAACCAACAAATATGTAAACTTCAAATATTTATTACTCTGGTGGCCATCTTAATTCCACTGTCCACCAAAGAACATGACACAACACAAAAGTAGTACTTCCTTTACATGTTCTTTGCATTGTTTATCCACCTCAAACAATAACATACAAACACACTTTACCAAAGTGACATTCCGATTACCTCCCGACCCTTCTTGCTGCTGGTATTTATAACATTGTCAAAGAACTACTAAAAAGAGATATAGTTTATAAGTCACATGTACATCTGTTATCATAATTTGTGCAGAAAAGTTATTAATTTGCATCGAGTGACATAATTTAACATGTTATTAAAATGACAGACAGATTTGTTGACTTGACAGAATAATTCTTTGTTACAAAAAGGCCGTTTTTTAGAAGTTTGTCAATTGACTTCTCTAATCTGCATAAATAAGTAAATAACATGAATTATTAAGAATTACATTGGTTTTCGTCTAAAATAGGATTGATTACATGAATACTGAGTAAAAACGCTCCTAGTGAAGAAATAGGTTTCACTGGGTGATTTTTATTTAAGGAGATCCAAAATACCTAAGTTGGCCACTATTTTTGTACTTCATATTAATTATTTAAGATGGACTTAGTGTTTTTACATGATGACATTTGCTGTATCAGTGATCAAGTGATATTAACTTTTGTGTGGGTCAGTTATTCAGTATAATTTAATGGGTTGACTGTTTATGGAGACATGTTATGCAATCATTGTTAACATTCACAATAACTTTTCTATAATCATAAATACTCGTTAAACTGGTTGAATTTGGAGGGTATCGCATACTTCGGTACAGTAAAGCCTTAAATATGTTCCGTTACAAGCTACACTAAAAAGGATGTTAAAAGATAACGTCATCCCCCAGTCGACTCTGACCATCATAAAACAATTGCCCGCACTTCATACCGGGCTGCCGCACAACACCAGTTACCACTTTCCTACTACGTCAGAGCCACCTATAACTTTTAAATCTTCCAAGTTGGCATCTGAAAACTGTACTGAAGCAAAGAAAGGAAAAACATTATTCGGTGCTCAAACACCCCATGGGCGTCGCCCTCCTACCTTTCAGTGTAGATGGAAGACAGTTCCTGGCGTCCTTGAGAGGACTTTCGCAGTGTGAATACAGAGACAGATGAAGATTGTTACCCTGTTCCATACCAAAACAGGACTACCCAACTCGAGGTCCTCCCTTCTTACTACAAGACAAGAATAACGAAATCACCATGGTTTCTTTGGAACGTTTGCTCCAGGCAGATGACAATGCGGGTCGCGCAACCCATCATTGCACGACACCTACATCACAGCACATAGTTTAGGTTAGATTAGATTAGATTCAGTTTTCGTTCCAGAGACCCAAAAATGAGTTGATTCTCGTGGGTGTGGAACATGACAGAAAGTATAACATAAAAAACATAAAACATTTGAATATAATACTCACTACCATTATCATTTGTCTGGAGATTGTCAAAATAGGTGGATACATTACAGTAAACTGGAGTTGCTAATGTTTACAGAATTAGTACACTGTCAGAATGAAACATAGTTTTGCACTTTTAATACATACACAAAATACCTAATCTTACAGACATTTTTACTTAAGCTGGTCTAACAGTCCCTGTTAAGATATTCATCTATAGAGTAAAAGGTGTTGTCTATTAAAAAGTCTTTCAAACTCTGTTTTAACCGTGCTTTATCAGAAACCAAGTTTTTGATGGTTGCTGGCAATTTATTAAAAATGCGTGTTCCTGAATAACTGACCCACACAAAAGTTAATATCACTTGATCACTGATACAGCAAATGTCATCATGTAAAAACACTAAGTTCATCTTAAATAATTAATATGAAGTCCGAAAAATAGTGGCCAACTTAGGTATTTTGGATCTCCTTAATAAAAATCACCCAGTGAAACCTATTTGTTCACTAGGAGCGTTTTCACTCAGTATTCACGTAATCAATCCTATTTTAGACGAAAACCAATGTAATTCTTAATAATTCATGTTATTTACTTATTTATGCAAATTAGAGAAGTCAATTGACAAACTTCTAAAAAACGGCCTTTTTGTAACAAAGAATTATTCTGTCAAGTCAACAAATCTGTTTGTCATTTTAATAACATGTTAAATTATGTCACTCGATGCAAATTAATAACTTTTCTGCACAAATTATGATAACAGATGTACATGTGACTTATAAACTATATCTCTTTTTAGTAGTTCTTTGACAATGTTACAAATACCAGCAGCGAGAAGGGTCAGGGGCGCAGTCGGAATGTCACTATGGTAAAGTGTGTTTGTGTGTTATTGTTTGAGGTGGATAAACAATGCAAAGAACATGTAAAGGAAATACTACTACCATTACAAGCTCTCCATGCTACTCTATCCTGTGCAAGCTTCTTCATCTCCCAGTACCTTCTGCAACCTACATCCTTCTGAATCTGCGTAGTGTATTCACCTCTTGGTCTCCTTCTACGATTTTTACCCTCCACACTGCCCTCCAATACTAAATTGGTGATCCCTTGATGTCTCAGAACATGTCCTACCAACCAAGCCCTTCTTCTAGTTAAGTTGTCCCACAAATTTCTCTTCTCCCCAACTCTATTCAATTCCTCCTCATTAGTTATGTGATCTATCCATCTAATCTTCAGCATTCTTCTGTAGCACCACATTTCGAAAGCTTCTATTCTCTTCTTGTCCAAACTATTTATCGTCCATGTTTCATTTCCATACATGACTACACTCCATACAAATACTTTCAGAAACGACTTCCTGACACTTAAATCTATACTCGATGTTAACAAATTTCTCTTCTTCAGAAACGCTTTCCTTGCGATTGCCAGTCTACATTTTATATCCACTCTACTTCTACCATCATCAGTTATTTTGCTCTCCAAATAGCAAAACTCATTTACTACTTTAAGTGTCTCATTTCCTAATCTAATACCATCAGCATCACCTGACTTTATTCGACTACATTCCATTATCCTCGTTTTCCTTTTGTCGATGTTCATCTTATATCCTCATTTAAAGACACTGGCCATTCCGTTCAACTGCTCTTCCAAGTCCTTTGCTGTCTCTGACAGAATTACAATGTCATGGCGAACCTCAAAGCGTTTATTTGTTCTCCATGGATTTTAATACCTACTCTGAATTTTTCTTTTGTTTCCTTTACTGCTTGCTCAATATACAGATTGAATAACCTTGGGGATAGGCTACAACCCTGTCTCACTCCCTTCCCAGCCACTGCTTCCCTTTCATGCCCTTCGACACTTATAACTGCCATCTGGTTTCTGTACATATTGTAAATAGCCTTTCGCTCCCTGTATTTTACCCCTGCCACCTTCATAATTTGAAAGAGAGTATTCCAGTTCAAATTGCCAAAAAAAGGTTTCTCTAAGTCTACAAATGCTAGAAACGTAGGTTTGCCTTTCCTTAATCTATCTTCTAAGATAAGTCGTAGGGTCAGTATTGCCTCACGTGTTCCAATATTTCTATGGAATCCAAACTGATCTTCCTCGAGGTAGGCTTCTACAAGGTTTCCATTCGCCTGTCAAGAATTCGCGTTAGTATTTTGCAGCTATGACTTATTAAACTGATAGTTCGGTAATTTTCACATCTGTCAACACCTGATTTCTTTGGGAAAGGAATTATTATATTCTTCTTGAGGTCTGAAGGTATTTCACCTGTCTCATGCATCTTGCTCACCAGATGGTAGAGTTTTGCCAGAGCTGGCTCTCCCAAGGCTGTCAGTAGTTCTAATGGAATATTGTCTACTCCTGGGGCCTTGTTTCGACTTAGGTCTTTCAGTGCTCTGTCAAACTCTTCACGCAGTATCCTATTTCCCATTTCGTCTTCATCTACATCCTCTTCCATTTCCAAAATATTGTCATCAAGTACATCGCCCTTGTATAGGCTCTCTATATACTCCTTCCACATTTCTGCTTTCGCTTCTTTGCTTAGAAATGGGTTTCCATCTGAGTTCTTGACATTCATACAAGTGGTTCTCTTTTCTGCAAAGGTCTCTTTAATTTTCCTGTAGGCAGTATCTATCTGACCCCTAGTGATAATATATGCCTCTACATCCTTACATTTGTTCTCTAGCCATCCCTGCTTAGCCATTTTGCTCTTCCTGCCGATCTCATTTTTGAGACGTTTGTATTCCATTTTGCCTGCTTCATTAATTGCATTTTTATATTTTCTCCTTTCATCAATTAAATTCAATATTTCTTCTGTTACCCAAGGATTTCCACTATCCCTCGTCTTTTTACCTATTTGATCATCTGCTGCCTTCACTATTTCATCCCTCAAAGCTGCCCATTCTTCTTCTACTGTATTTCTTTCCCCTATTCCTCTCAATCGTTCCCTTATGCTCTCCCTGAAACTCTGTACAACCTCTGGTTCTGTCAGTTTATCTAGGTCCCATCTCCTTAAATTTCCACCTTTTTGCAGTTTCTTCAGGTTTTATCTACAGTTCATAACCAATAGATTGTGGTCAGAGTCCACCTCGGCCCCTGGAAATGTCTTACAATTTAAAACCTGGTTCCTAAATCTCTGTCTTACCATTATATAATCTATCTGATACCTTTTAGTATCTCCAGGGTTCTTCCATGTATACAACCTTCTTTTATGATTCTTGAACCAAGTGTTAGCTATGATTAAGTTATGCTCTGTGCAAAATTCTACTAGGCGGCTTCCTCTTTCATTTCTTACCCCCATTCCATATTCACCTACTACGTTACCTTCTCTTCTTTTTCCTACTATCGAATTCCAGTCACCCATGACTATTAAATTTTAGTCTTCCTTCACTATCTGAAAAATTTCTTTTATCTCATCATACATTTCACCAATATCTTTGTCATCTGCAGAGTTAGTTGGCATATAAACTTGTACTACTGTCGTAGGCGTGGGCTTCGTGTCTATCTTGGCCACAATAATGCGTTCACTATGCTATTTGTAGTAGCTTACCCGCACTCCTATTTTTTATTCATTATTAAACCTACTCCAGCATTACCCCTATTTGATTTTGTATTTATAACCCTGTCTTCATCTGACCGGAAGTCTGTTCTTCCTGCCACCGAACTTCTCTAATTCCCGCTATATCTAACTTTAACCTGGATCACTTCTAAGCGCCAACCGTTTCAAGAATTTGTGATCAGCGCATACTATAAATTTCCCTCCGTAGACATAAGGTCGATAGTGCTTCTCTACGCAGACTATGGCTAAATGTGGAAGAGGCTGACGAGGAAGAACAAGACGACCAACAACCAGCGACCTGTGAAGAAGAGGCTCAAATGATTGAAATGGCTCTGACCACTATGGGACTTAACATCTCAGGTCATCAGCGCCATAGGATTGAGAGTTGTAGGGCACCCCTATATATGTCAAGTGTGCACTGCACAGCAACCCAAGTAGCTGACTGCATGTGGGTTGAACACAGTTTTTTTTTAGATTAGGCGACTCTCCATCCAATCCAGGTAACAATAGCTGTGGGAATTCAGAAGCATCAGTGTAAGATCCAAAAAATGCCTCCCACAGATGAGAATATCAAACTCCTAGTAGTCGACTGGCAAAGCATTCACAGCAAAGTGCCAGAGCATGAATGGCTCCCAAAAAATCACTGAAGCTCACATAATATTAGGCACAGGAAGCTGGTTAAAGCCTAAAGTTGACAGTTGTGAGATCTTTGGGGAAAATTTAAACCTATATCGAAAGGGTAGGGAAATGGAGGTGGCGTATTTGTTGCAGTAGACAAGAAACTCAAATCCACCGAGACAGAAGTTGAAGCTGCATGTGTGGTTGCTTGGGCAAGACTCAGTATCATGCGTGGGCAAAAAATTGTAATAGGGTCCTTCTATCGATCACCAGATTGTTCTCCTTAGCCGAAACTTTAGAGAAAACATCGGTTCACTTGCAAGTAACATCCCCAAAGATACTGCAATCATTGCAGACAAATTTTATCATCCAACAATCGACAGGGATAGTTATAGTTTTGTTAGTGGTGGACGTGACAAGACATCCTGTGAAACGTTAGTAAATGCCTTCTCTGAAAACTACTTAGAACAGATAGTTCAGAACCCCACTCATGATAGGAAGATATTAGATCTAAGGACAACGAACAAACCTGACGTCTTTCAGGAAGTCCACAGTGAAACTGATATCAGTGGACACACGGCAGTCACAGCAATAATGAATACCAAAACACAAAGGGCAACTAAAATAAGCAGTAAGATTTATATGTTCAGCAAAATAGACAGAGAAACAAGTGTCATACCTCAATGAGGAACTTGAAAGTTTTACCTCAAGATAGGTGCATGTAGAAGCACTATGGCTCAAGTTTAACAGAATAGTTGACCATGCACAGGATAGAAATGGTCCCAGTAGCACAGTTTATAATGGGAGAGATCCTGTACGGTATAAAGTAACTATAAAGAAACTTCTAAAGAAACAGGAACTGCTGCAAAGTAACTATAAAACAAAGCATAGGACACTAGATAGAGAGATGCTAAACGAAACGCGTCTGGCAGTCAAGAGAGTAATGTGTGACGCCTTCAGTGGCAACTGTAGCAGAATACAGTCAAATGATCTTTCACAATACCCAAAGATATTCTGGTCAAATGTAAAGGCTGTTAGTAGCACCGAAGTTAGTATCCAGTCACTCGTGGACAAGATTGGAACTGAAGGTGAGAGCAGCAAAGCAACAGCAGATGTGCTCAACTCTGTTTTCAAATGTTCCTTTCCAAACGAAATACCAGGACATTGCCACATCTCAATTCTCATACCACTGAAAGGATGAGTGAAACAGATAATAGTGTCAGTGGCGTTGAGAAACAGCTCAAATAATTAAAATTGAACAAAGTCCTAGTGCCCAATGGAATCCCTATCAGATTCTGTACCCAGTTCATAGCTGAGTTAGCTCCTCCATTAACTACAATCTATCTTACATCCTTTGAACAAAAAACTGTGCCCTGTAGTTGGAAGAAAGCATAGGTCACACCTGTGTATAAAAAGGGTAGCAGAAGTGATACACAAAATTACTGTCCACTATCCTTGATGTCCATTTGTTGTAGAATCTTAGGACATACTCTGAACTCAAACATAAAGACGTATTCGAACGGAATAACCTCCTCAATGCCAGCCAGCATGGATTTCGAAAACATAGATCAAGTGAAATCCAATTCGCATTTTTCTCACATGACATCCTTGAAAGCCATGGATCAAAGCAATCAGGTAGATGCCGTATTTATCGATTTCTGAAAAACATTTCACTCAGTATCACACGTACGCTTATTATAAAAAATACGATGATATGGAATATCAGACGAAATATGTTACTGGTTTGAGGATTTTTTGGTAGGGAGGACACAGAATGTTATCTTGGATGGAGAGTCGTCGACGGATGTAGAGATAACTTCCGTTGTACCCCAGGGAATCGTGTTGGGTCCCTTGCTGTTCATGTTGTATATTAGTGGACTTGTGGACAACATTAAATAAACCATCAGACTTTTTGCAGATGGTGCAATTGTCTACAACGAAATACAGTCTGTACGAAGCAGTACAAAAATTAAATCAGACATTAATAAGATTTCAAAGTTGTGCAATAATTGGCAGCTTGCTTTAAATGTTCGAAAATTTAAAATAAAAATAACATAGCATCCTATGAAAATAATATTACTGGCTCCCAGTTGGAATCTATAGACTCATACAAATACTTGAGTGTAACACTTAGCAGGGACATGAGGTGGAACGACCACAGTGGCTCAGTCGTGGATAAAGTGGGTGCTAGATTTCGGTTTATTAGTTGAATACTAGGGAAATGCAATCAGTCTACAAAGGAGATTGCTACCAAATCAATCATGCAACTCATCCTAGAATATTGCTCCAGTGTGTGAGACCTGTACCAAATAGAAATGGCATGGGATATCGAACATATGCAGGGAAGGGCAACAAGAATGTTCACAAGTTTGTGTGACCTGTAGGAAAGTATCGCAGAGATGCTGAAAGAATTGACCTGGCGGACTCTTGAAGACAGACAGGAACTATCTGAGGAAGTCCAAGATCAAAGTTTCAAGAAATTGCTTTAAATGATGACTTCAGGAATATACTACAATCTCCAACGTATCGCTGCCATAGGGATGGTGAGGATAAGACTATATTAATTACAGCACTCACAGAGTCATTTAAACAATCGCCTATTCCATGCTCCATACGTGAATGGAATAGGAAAAGCCCCTAATAACCGGTACAATGGGACATACCCTCTGCCATGCACTTCACAGTGGTTCACAGAGTATAACTGTTGTAGGCAGGCTGCTAGTAAATTCTGCCCTAATTGCCATGGCTCAGTAAGGCACCGGTCGCTTCCTAGCTGCCTGTCTGTTCTGATTGCGTACTGCTTCGTAAAATCAGGATCTGTAAGATCGGAGAGATAATAATTTTTTTTCTTTTATTTCTTGAAACTGTTTTCTGCTGGGATGACCACCCGTAGTTTGCTCCCTTCTTCAGTAACTGATGTAACATTTTCACTTTCTGACTGAACTCCTTGATAAACCTGTAAGATCGGAGAGATAATAATTTTTTTTCTTTTATTTCTTGAAACTGTTTTCTGCTGGGATGACCACCCGTAGTTTGCTCCCTTCTTCAGTAACTGATGTAACATTTTCACTTTCTGACTGAACTCCTTGATAAACCTTCGATAAAGTGACGCTACACTTAAAAATTCTTCAGCTGCTTCACAGTATTGGGTCTCGGATATTGTTTTATCGCGTTTACCTTCTGTAGGTCGGGTTTTAAAATTTGTGTCCTAATTATGTGCCTTAATAAGTTACTTTCCTCCGTAGCAACTCACACTCGTCAACCTGCAATTTTATGTTGTGCAACCAGAACCTCTGAAATACCTCTCCAAGGCTGGCATTATGTTCTTCTAACATAGCTGCGAACACAACCACATCATCTAAATACATGAACATTTTGTGTCCTTGAAGTCCGGTTAGAAATATGTTTATTAGTCTATGAAAAGTGCCTTCAGTATCTATTGTTACAATTGGCAATCTCTTGTATTTGTAAGGTCATTCTGGAGTAGAGAAGGCTGTTTTTTCTCTGTGATCCTCATTCAATGGTATCTGATGGTAACTCTTTACACAGTCTAAAGTGGTGAACTACTTGGCTTTTCCTAAGCTATCTAAAATCTTATCAATATTGGGTAGGAGAAATACAGTGCTAATGCAACTGTCATTTAGCTTCCCTTAACAATGCATCGATCTCGTTTGCACCTCTGGTAGTCAGTAAAGCCGGATATTTATCACTTTTCCTTGTGCCCCTGGTTCTAAATAAATTTTGTGCTTCACCATCTCGTTGTATGTTAATCTAGCTCGAGACAAGTGAAATACCTTGTGATATGCAATATATAGTTCAATAATCACAGCCCTTTCTTCTTCATTTAAATGATCCACTCGAACCATTCCCTTTAACCTGCTAACTGGTGACTTTTTCTATTGATGCACCGAAACTACACTACGGGTGCAGCATTCCTCGCCTTCTCCTATGACAGGCTTAGGGTCTCTCATCACCTTGGGGCATTCCAGTTTAGTTTCTTGTTCCATGGTATGCAAAATATTCGTGACACAAGTGCCTCTCTGCACGGTCATCAATGCTGCGGGTAAATACACGTCTGTTTGCAACTGCTGCCTGTAATTCCTTCAAATGGGACATCCTCTACTGTATGGAATTTGGGTTCCAGGCACACGTCGTCACCAATAATCAACACTGACATTGCTGCTCCGCACATCTCTGTTGTTTCTTTCGTGATTCTTTCTATTCTTTCCTCAGAGCTAATGCTCATCATACTCTTTAATGCTGACTCTTTTTATTACACTAACCTGGGCGGAACTATCTACTACGAAACTCGCTATTCTAATGATTCCCTGCGCGCATCGCGTATCAACAAAATCCTTCTTGCCCTTGCAACCTACTGAGTACAGTTCTGTGGCACAGATCGACTGCATACTCATGTCATCCTTTTATGTGTCTTGGTACTTGCATTGGCATTACACTGTCTGTCTAAGTTTCCTGGTTCTTTACTAACGTATCGTGAGTCTCGTCTTATAGCACAGTTCTGAAAGCCCTTAAAACTACATCGACGATACATAGTCGGTTGAATGTTTCCAATTTCTCAGTGATGACGTCCGCATAGTGTTTCATCTAATCTTGGCCGTGGCTGAGTATTGTGTGTCTGTTTCTCTGCTCTCATACAGCTCCACTGTGTGGCTTCTATTCTCCTGATTTGTCTCTCCATAGTGCAGTTCCTTGCATGATGGACTCCTGGTTCACATTTGAAGCAATAATCTCTTGGGCTGCTGGATTCACTGAACGTTACAAGACGCAATTGAGGCCGCTTCTATTAATGCTAGATACACCACTTGGGCTAACGTTAAATCCTCTCCTCTTGTTCTCACAACTGTTTTAATCCTTTCATCCTTGATTCCCTGTACGAATGCTGCTCACACCAGCTTCCCGATTGGAACTTGGTTCCCCGAAATGTCCGATTATCTCATTATTTCCTGGGCAGCTTTCCGGAATTGGTGCTGCGATGTGTCAATGCGACTTGCTCATGCGACCATACTTACGGCCCTACTCTGTCTACCTGTCTACTTGAGAATAATAGAGGTGCATAGTAAGCCAAAGTTCATTTTGGCTCATGGTTCTCCTATAGAATTCCCTGCACATTTGCCCAAGTTATGGTCAAATCACGTATGAGTAGCTTACTTCGTGCTGCTCTATGATCCTAAGTTTAAAAAATATTAATAACACACAATAACTATGGCTTGCAGTTAGTTCGAATACTATATCGCAATCGTCAACAAACTCTCTAATTTCATCTCTGTACCCACCGAAAGCTCTCGGGATTAGCTTAAATGCATCAGACAAGGCTATTTGATGGGCGGAGGCCTCACTACCTTCCAGATTCCTATTAGGGGATTTTATATCCACTCTCAGAGCCATAGATCTTTTTTCGATGCTATGTTGAATACACTCACTACGTTTGACGTTCAAGTGAGTGGCTCTGTGTTAATGTCTTACGAAGATGTAACTTCGGAAATCTGTGCAGACAGCACGCTCGTGCCGCTGATTCAGCTGTCAGCAACCCTCACCTTGGCTGGCGCAACTGCTGCGAACGTGTCATCCGTAGTTTACTGCAGCAAGCTGTTTGCAGCAGTCTCGTAATTCTGCGATGCGGGATGGCGGATGATCTTCCTAATTCTTCTTCTTCTTCTTCTTCTTTCTTCTTCCATCTTCTTGCTTTGTTCCTCCTCTACACTAAAAAGGATTGTTCTGCCTGTTCACTGTACATGATCTATCTTGAAAGTTCAAGCCGATTTCTCCTAAGACTGGGCGAGCTACTTCTCCTCGGAGAAAATCGTATCTTCTGTACTGTAACGCAATTTCTTCCTACACTGTGCAAAACAATTCAAGAACAACTTTTTCGAAACTCAATAGCTGTCTTCCATCGCGACGTATATGTTTCAAATTGCCTCAAAGGCGCCTTCAGCCTCCCTCTGTCATAGTGCAAAAATTGGTGCCCTACAACGTCACCCTTGGGCTCGACAACGCTTCAAACACCAAGGTGTCGACACATGCGAAAATATAAAGGCCAGAGCTCAGAAGTTCATGCGACACTGAAGAAAAAAGCCTGGTTTACAAAGCGCCTAGCATCCAGCCAGTGGAGGCACTACGCGAAAACTGAACGTCAGCGCCGTATTAGCTTTGCGAGGTCCCTTTCACTTTCGAGTCAGAAAGAAAATGTTAAATTAAACGAGCTTAATTATACGCTAATAATAACTATGCACAAATTTTACTATTATAATATACAAGGATTATTGCAATGAGAAAAATTACATTAAACACATTAAAATAAACGAAACTTCCGACTTTTCGCCTCACTGAATTTTTTTAAGTTTACGTCGTAGGTAATACCAGCCGCTATTTCCGCTTCAGCTGACAGTACTGACAACGCAGATAGTCTTTCTTGACACATTGTGCTTCTTAAGTATGTTTTAATCAATTTTAACTTTGAGAAACTTCTCTCGGCAGACGCTGTACTGACCGGAGCGGTGAGCATGATTTCTGATTGTTATGTAAAGATTTGGAAATATTTCGTCCAAATTACTTTCTAATATGTACTGATTAAGTTGTTTTGCGTCTTTGATAGAGTCCTGCAGGTTGGATTTTGAAAATCGGAGTTCCTCATAAAGTTCGAAAGGCTGAATGTCAGTATTTTCGCCTTCTCGAAATGTACCTAAATGATTACAATGTCGTCCTTGGATATCGATTTCAAATAATTCATATCGCAAATAAAACCAAATTGTTCAAAATATACGTTGAGCTCTTTGAACAGACATTCAGTGTCAATCATTTTGTTCAAAAAGCTAACTCAGTACTGCATTTCAGAAGATCGTATAGGTTCATCAGTTTGTTCATAACCGAACATTCGCTTTTTCTGTGCTATTCTTTTTTTTTTAACTGAGACTCAATTTCGTAACTACTTTTTTATGCAAACAATCGAGCTTCTGCAACGCTTATTTCAAATCCTGTGTTACGGAATTCTTGAATCGAGTCACGAGATGAAAGTAAAGTATCAATAGCGACTTGCAAGTTCACTTGAACTGATTGCCATAGTTTACTTATATTGTTGACCCGTAGTAAAAACTCATACCACACGTGTGTTGCAACAATAAACTCAAAAGTTAACATTTCCTTCAAGACTGGTTCGCAGTCGCTAAGAGTTTCGGAATCATCAGTTCTATTTTTCAGGCTCTCACACTCTCGATGAAATTACCAAATTGCAAAAATATTGATTTTACAACTCCGATTCTACTTTCCCATCGTGTTTCAGACAGAGGTTTCAGTGTCTGTTTCAATTTAGTTTTTATAAGTTCCCAACGCTTGGATTTTGTAAAAAGCACATAACTTTATTCATGAACTCGAAAAACGTTTTAGCTGTTGTAGAAGTGTTAGCAGTATCTAGCAAAAGCAAATTCCAACGGCATCCGCACAGCGTGAACAAAGCTCGTGGGTTAATATTGAGTATTCTTGTTCTAACACCTTTATTAAAGCCAACCACATTGGCACTATTATCATATCCCTGTCCTCGACAGTTTTGGATGTCTAGGCCATTATTTTCTAGTTCCTTTGAAATGGCATTTGCTAAATACTCACCCGTTGTTTCTGCGACGGCAATAAACCCAACGAAATGTTCCTCTCTCTCTCCAGTTGAGAAATTACAAAATCTTAATATTATTGACATTTGCTCCACATGGCTCGAATCCCTGGTACGATCGATCATGAGGGCATAATATTTTGCTTGTTTGACTCTGTTTATAATTTTGTTGGCAACATATTTGGACATTAATGTAATTAGTTCATTTTTTATGTCAGATAATGCTGACAAAGTTGCTTTTCGTTAATACGTTGCAAGTGCTCTTTTAGTGTTAGATCATATTTGGATAAGAATTCAAATAGGTCTATAAAATTTCCATTCTTTCCGCTATCGTTCAGGTTAAGGGATTCTCGATGCCCTCTAAACACCATATTGCGTGGAACAAAGTATTTCATAATATCGATCAATCCTTTCAAACAAGCTATACTAATACTTTTGTGATTCCCTAATCAGTCTCTCGTTTTCCTTACCTATTGTTTTTCCGCATTTTATTCCTTTACAGAGGTCCATCCATCTAATCATGCATTCCATGTGTCCTTGACGTTGTTCACGCCTTCGCAATATCTTGCTCAGATCTTTCCAGTCACAACATTCTTCTTTTACCATCTGTCTCTGCAAATGTGAAAAAAAAAATCGACATGGAAAGTGTTGTGTCCTGCCCACTCGTCTAATGTAGGATGCCTAGGAAACCTGCTTTCTCGGATCGCTAGACAACAATTCAAGCAAACCGTATTAATGAATTTTATCTACAGAAAATAAATGACAGTACTTAACTTCGTATTTATACAGATGGTGTGTCGCAAGCAATGGGCGACAGACAAATGGGAAGTCTCTTCACTGATGTAGTGATCGTAGAACTGCTCTTCTTCAACCGTGCAGCGGCCATGCGCAAGGCGCTTATGTCGTCTTCATGTAGATGGCGCTCCTGTCTCGCCGTCTTCCTAGGGAGGGTTCGGTCAGCGTTCTACTGGCTGACGCCTCAACAGCCCACTCTGCTTTGACATTCCTGACCGCCGTGCTGGCGCTTACCGTTACGCCGGAACACAAAGCAATAAACTTTGGCTTGAGATATGGAGTAAGCTAACCATCTGCGATGTTGCTTTTCGCCGTTACTCAGTTTTCTAGTAAAACGAAATTTAGTAAAATTTCTTTTATTTGCATCTTTGAGGTAACTTTCATCAGGTTTCTCAAGGTTTTGTTGGGAACAATTTTGAATTAAATCATGACGCTGCGAATCTGTTACTGGGAATACCCACTTTCCCGGATTTAATTCTATAAATGACACTCTTATATGAACGGTTTGCTCTTGATTATCACTTTTAAAGTCTTTATTCAGCTCACAGTCTCTGATCAGAGCAGTTTCACCCAACTCTGATGCTGTATCAGAAAGGGTAACAGATTCATTCGACCCTGAAGCTGGTTCCGTTTCAGAAACTAAAGACACTTGGATAAAAGCATCAGAGGTCTTACACCTGAAATTTTCGTAAGAAATTTCACCATACTCGAACTCATAGCTCGGTTGCATATAATCATCTCAGCCTTTCTTTTTCTTTTTGATGCACCGAATTCCCATTTTCTCCCTATGTCTATATCTCTATCTCTTAAGGGTCCTCCAAACACGATGATCTAAAAAGCATTTTATGCTAAGCACGTTGATAAGTACAGTAGGGTACTTAACGTATTCAGTGTCGTAGTATAGAGTGCATACGCTGTGCGATTTTCATACATGGCAGAATACTTTTTTTAAAAGTCACGTATGATAGCAGCCAAATAAACACGCCAAGAAATGTATTTGTATACTGACTTACCAAAGGACGGGGTTCATTTAGTATGTATGGCTGAAATTGGTACAACCACACCTTCAGAGATAAAAGACTTGTTCACCTGCACCAGTTCAATAACATGAAAAAAGTGTCACTTGGTAGGCTGGCTCTGAGCACTATGGGACTTAACTGCTAAGGTCATCAGTCCCCTAGAATTTAGAACTACTTAAACCTAACTAACCTAAGGACATCACACACATCCATGCCCGAGGCAGGATTCGAACCTGCGACCGCAGCGGTCGCGGGGTTCCAGACTGTAGCGCCTAGAACCTGTCACTTGGTAGGATTGATTTCAGAGAGCCGGCATTACTGGTCAAGACAATGCTCCTGCCTGTATTGTCTCTTCCACAGTGCATTGTTGCATTTGCTTGATGTTGGGTCGAAGGGTCAATTCTGAAAAACTGTGCATACCAAGCGGGCTGTGAATATAGTGTAAAGAAAAGTAAGTGTATTTTCCGTTTAAAATGCAATTTTCTTTAATATGGCGATTATTCTTCTCTCTAAGTATATAATTTAATAATTTATTTTACAAAATTTTTTTAGTCTGTATGAACGACTTTACAACAAAGTCTCCGTGGCGCGCTGCTACATAGGTGTACACTTAGATGCATCTTGTAATGGGGCTCAACTGTCATAATGTTGCCAGACGGCCCTAGATAAATACTACAACATTCGTATGAAAATAGAGACGGACTACTAAGTAGCTGAAATTTTAACAGCTTCCACGACTTTTTTGCGAGGCCCACCACAGGCGCGAGGCCGCCAGCGGTCGTCGACGCCTAATGCCGCCACTGCATCCAGCGCATGTTGGTCTATCAATGATTCATATGATTTTCAAACGCATAACTTTTGGTTTTTGAAACCATACGAAGTTTATTTCGGAACGAATCAGAAGTCGCTATTTCAATGAGTGCATAGTCTACGTGATGTCTGTGCCAGGGAATCCCCGTTGCATCTAGAAATAAAAAAACTTTCCCGCAAACGAAAGGGGACGGGCCTGTAGGAGCCGAGCCGAACAAACCCGAGCTGGTGAATGCCAATCGCTTTTTGTGTATGCGGTTGATTAGGTGTGTGAATGATCAGCGCCTTTATGATTACTAGTGAAATTCAGAATACCAGAGTCGAAATAAACGACTAACAGGAATAACAGGTAAGAAAGATTAATATGTAATCTTCTCGGTGTATCCAAGAAAATGAAATTTTGACAGAAAATTTTTGCCAGACCACTGCACTACTAAGGGCCAGTCCCAGGTTAGCAGAAGATTAAGTTCTATTCTCGGAATAGGGCGGAAACCGCATTGGACGAACACGTAATAACACCTATCCGGAGAATAAACGCCGGATAACTGAACCAGTGATTCTGCCAGAGTTAGCGAAGAGACCGGAGAACATATTTTGACAATGGCAGGAATAGTTACAGAGTTAATGATGACAAGATTGTTTGTTAGAACGAAGAAAGAGAAGGGGGCATTACACAAATTATGTGGAAGAATATGACGACTCAAAATTTATATAAAACCTTCGTACTATTGCTTTTCGATCTCACGCTTGAGAGCAACTGTAGCTTATGAATGAAATGTGAGACTATTTCCTTAGATAAAACTTGTTGCTTGTAGTAGGCCTAATAGGCATTTGATATTGACACTTCGTGAATAATATTCTGTCGTGTTATTTATGTAAATGAGGTAGATAAAAATGACCATTTGTGCCAAAACAGTCTCGCTTATTAGCGTGTGTTGCAATTAGTGCTATTTCGTTTTATCTAGCAGACGGTTGGTTGATTGATTTGGGGGAGGTACCAAATAGCAGACAGTGGCAAAATATACGTACCGTAATCAAATCGAGAAATGTCGTGGGTACTATTCGTATTTACGGCTTTTTCAGTATTAGAGGACGACATTTTGATTTTTCATGTAACAAAACGATTGAGGAACTTTGATGAGGTAATAGATTTTTCGCAGAAAGGAAAGCACGCCGTGTTAAGTTGAAGCAAGATTAGGGAGACAAAAATGCTGGGACCTAAGGATTGAAGAAATGTGTACTGTCAAGCTTGTCTTACTGGTTTTATGTTTCCTATATTTAATTTTATGTCACACTAAAGAGAAAGTTATTAGCTAATAGGCAACAAACAGTGCAAATTTCCTGAAGAGTTCTTATTCTCCCGGTTACAAATAATCTGATCCAGTATTAAATTGTGAGGGTTTTTTATTTTTTATCTTTTAAGAAAAGGAGGAGTGTAATGTCGAACCGGTCGATTGGTAACAGAATAGGCACCACAGGACATTTTAATTTCCACTGTCCAGAATACAGGGTTGATGGTTTCCATTAAAAATATACACGTTTGAATTCCACACAGTGACGTGCAATAGAATGCTGTATAAAGAGGCATGGCACTTCACTTTCGCACACTTAAGACCAAATAAGTCTTATATTTCCTCGAACACATCTTTGAAAAATCCATTCTTTTTTTAATTTTTTACATTCTATCACAAATGCTTGAAGCGGGGGGGGGGGGGGGGGGGGGGAAGAGCGCACTATCAAGTTTTTGCTCCGGTTCGGAAATACCGTAGATCTCGGGTTGCCCAACGTCACTGTGGACATGTCACACGATGGGAAGATTGTCAAACACACTCTTATCGCACATTTCACCCTTTATTTTGAAGGTGCTTCGATGGAGGTCCTAACAGTGACGCTCAATATTAAAATTATGCAATTTTCTTATGAACTGAAAAAGCATAAGCACCCTTCGCTGCTTCATATCACAAATACAGTTGAATGGTTTTGAACGGTGCCTAGTGGTTCCAACCTGTACACGAGAGCAAAAATTGCGGTCGCACTGCACTTCAACTGGGGTGCAGTCACGTTCAAAGGGGACGCGGCCTCACAATGTCCTTAAGATTGGGTTGAAACCTCTGGGGTTGTCAGTACCGCCAAAGGTTGTCAAGGTCATCATCTTGTTGCTCATCACACTGGTAACTGTCATTCTCGACCGCGAAATGTGCGGGAATTAACGCCCCAAGGAGACGGGTGGTTTCATTTGTTGCCCTTTATGCCATATACGGATTCTGAGCAGCAATGAGTGTGAAATTGTCACAACGCTCATGTAGTACTAGGGACAGAAAGTTGGCTGAAACCAGACGTAAACAGTAATGAAATCCTAAACTCAGATTGGAATGTATACCGCAGAGACAGGCTGGACAGTGAAGGGGGAGGCGTGTTTATAGCGATAAGAAGTGCAATAGTATCGAAGGAAATTGACGGAGATCCGAAATGTGAAATGATTTGGGTGAAGGTCACGGTTAAAGCAGGCTCAGACATGGTAATTGGATGTCTCTATAGGCCCCCTGGCTCAGCAGCTGTTGTGGCTGAGCACCTGAAGGCATAATTTGGAAAATATTTCGAGTAGATTTCCCCACCATGTTATAGTTCTGGGTGGAGATTTTAATTTGCCGGATATAGACTGGGAGACTCAGACGTTCATAACAGGTGGCAGGGACAAATAATCCAGTGAAATTTTTTTAAGTGTTTTATCTGAAAACTACCTTGAGCAGTTAAACAGAGAACCGACTCGAGAACCGACTCGTGGCGATAACATATTAGACCTTCTGGTGACAAACAGACCCGAACTATTTGAAAAAGTTAACGCAGAACAGGGAATCAGCGATCATAAAGCGGTTACGGCATCGATGATTTCAGCCGTAAATAGGAATATTAAAAAGGGTAGGAAGATTTTTCTGTTTAGAAAAAGTGACAAAAAGCAGATTTCAGAGTACTTGTTGGCTACATCTACATCTACATTTATACTCCGCAAGCCACCCAACGGAGTGTGGCGGAGGGCACTTTACGTGCCACTGTCATTACCTCCCTTTCCTGTTCCAGTCGCGTATGGTTCGCGGGAAGAACGACTGTCTGAAAGCCTCTGTGCGCGCTCTAATCTCTCTAATTTTACATTCGTGATCTCCTCGGGAGGTATAAGTAGGGGAAAGCAATATATTCGATACCTCATCCAGAAACGCACCCTCTCGAAACCTGGCGAGCAAGCTACACCGCGATGCAGAGCGCCTCTCTTGCAGAGTCTGCCACTTGAGTTTGTTAAACATCTCCGTAACGCTATCACGGTTACCAAATAACCCTGTGACGAAACGCGCCGCTCTTCTTTGGATCTTCTCTATCTCCTCCGTCAACCTGATCTGGTGCGGATCCCACACTGATGAGCAATACTCAAGTATAGGTCGAACGAGTGTTTTGTAAGCCACCTCCTCTGTTGATGGACTACATTTTCTAAGGACTCTCCCAATGAATCTCAACCTGGTACCCGCCTTACCAACAATTAATTTTATATGATCATTCCACTTCAAATCGTTCCGCACGCATACTCCCAGATATTTTACAGAAGTAACTGCTACCAGTGTTTGTTCCGCTATCATATAATCATACAATAAAGGATCCTTCTTTCTATGTATTCGCAATACATTACATTTCATCATCAACAAAGTAACAATGAACTACATCAAGGAGGTAGTAAATTTGTCTATGTTAAGGGTCAGTTGCCACTCCCTGCACCAAGTGCCTATCCGCTGCAGATCTTCCTGCATTTCGCTACAATTTTCTAATGCTGCAACTTCTCTGTATACTACAGCATCATCCGCGAAAAGCCGCATGGAACTTCCGACACTATCTACTAGGTCATTTATATATATTGTGAAAAGCAATGGTCCCATAACACTCCCCTGTGGCACGCCAGAGTTTACTTTAACGTCTGTAGACGTCTCTCCATTGATAACAACATGCTGTGTTCTGTTTGCTAAAAACTCTTCAATCCAGCCACACAGCTGGTATGATATTCCGTAGGCTCTTACTTTGTTTATCAGGCGACAGTGCGGAACTGTATCGAACGCCTTCCGGAAGTCAAGAAAAATAGCATCTACCTGGGAGCCTGTATCTAATATTTTCTGGGTCTCATGAACAAATAGAGCGAGTTGGGTCTCACACGATCGCTGTTTCCGGAATCCATGTTGATTCCTACATAGTAGATTCTGAGTTTCCAAAAACGACATGATACTCGAGCAAAAAACATGTTCTAAAATTCTACAACAGATCGACGTCAGAGATATAAGTCTATAGTTTTGCGCATCTGCTCAACACAGAAGTTTTGTCTCAAGTACAGATAGTGTTGAGGATCAGTGGACAAAGTTCAAAACCGTCGTACATAATGCGTTAGATGAGTATGTGCCAAGCAAGATCGTAAGAGATGGAAAAAAGCCACCGTGGTACAACAACCGAGTTAGAAAACTGCTGCGGAAGCAAAGGGAACTTCACAGCAAACATAAACATAGCCAAAGCCTTGCAGAAAAACAAGAAATACGCGAAGCGAAATGTAGTGTGAGGAGGGCTATGCGAGAGGCATTCAATGAATTCGAAAGTAAAGTTCTATGTACTGACTTGGCAGAAAATCCTAAGAAATTTTGGTCTTATGTCAAAGCGGTAGGTGGATCAAAACAAAATGTCCAGACACTCTGTGACCAAAATGGTACTGAAACAGAGGATGACAGACTAAAGGCCGAAATACTAAATGTCTTTTTCCAAAGTTGTTTCACAGAGGAAGATTGCACTGTAGTTCCTTCTCTAGATTGTCGCACAGATGACAAAATGGTAGATATCGAAATAGACGACAGAGGGATAGAGAAACAATTAAAATCGCTCAAAAGAGGAAAGGCCTCTGGACCTGATGGGATACCAGTTCAATTTTACACAGAGTACGCGAAGGAACTTGCCCCCCTTCTTGCAGCGGTGTACCGTAGGTCTCTAGAAGAGCGTAGCGTTCCAAAGGATTGGAAAAGGGCACAGGTCATCCCCGTTTTCAAGAAGGGACGTCGAACAGATGTGCAGAACTATAGACCTATGTCTCTAACGTCGATCAGTTGTAGAATTTTGGAACACGTATTGTGTTCGAGTATAATGACTTTTATGGAGACTAGAAATCTACTCTGTAGGAATCAGCATGAGTTTCGAAAAAGACGGTCATGTGAAACCCAGCTCGCGCTATTCGTCCACGAGACTCAGAGGGCCATAGACACGGGTTCACAGGTAGATGCCGTGTTTCTTGACTTCCGCAAGGCGTTCGATACAGTTCCCCACAGTCGTTTAATGAACAAGAGCATATGGACTATGAGACCAATTGTGTGATTGGATTGAGGAGTTCATAGATAACAGAACGCAGCATGTCATTCTCAATGGAGAGAAGTCTTCCGAAGTAAGAGTGATTTCAGGTGTGCCGCAGGGGAGTGTCATAGAACCGTTGCTATTCACAATATACATAAATGACCTTGTGGATGACGTCGGAAGTTCACTGAGGCTTTTTGCAGATGATGCTGTGGTGTATCGAGAGGTTGTAACAATGGAAAATTGTACTGAAATGCAGGAGGATCTGCAGCGAATTGACGCATGGTGCAGGGAATGGCAACTGAATCTCAATGTAGACAAGTGTAATGTGCTGCGAATACACAGAAAGATAGATCCTTTATCATTTAGCTACAAAATAGCAGGTCAGCAACTGGAAGCAGTTAATACCATAAATTATCTGGGAGTACGCATTAGGAGTGATTTAAAATGGAATGGTCATATAATGTTGATCGTCGGTAAAGCAGATGCCAGACTGAGATTCATTGGAAGAATCCTAAGGAAATGTAATCCGAAAACAAAGGAAGTAGGTTACAGTACGCTTGTTCGCTCACTGCTTGAATACTGCTCAGCAGTGTGGGATCCGTACCAGATAGGGTTCATAGAAGAGATAGAGAAGATCCAACGGAGAGCAGCGCGCTTCGTTACAGGATCATTTAGTAATCGCGAAAGCGTTACGGAGATGATAGATAAACTCCAGTGGAAGACTCTGCAGGAGAGACGCTCAGTAGCTCGGTACGGGCTTTTGTCAAAGTTTCGAGAACATACCTTCACCGAAGAGTCAAGCAGTATATTGCTCCCTCCTACGTATATCTCGCGAAGAGACCATGAGGATAAAATCAGAGAGATTAGAGCCCACACAGAGGCATACCGACAATCCTTCTTTCCACGAACAATACGAGACTGGAATAGAAGGGAGAACCGATAGAGGTACTCAAGGTACCCTCCGCCACACACCGTCAGGTGGCTTGCGGAGTATGGATGTAGATGTAGATGTAAAATCCTTTCCCCAGCTGCCCATAAGACAACCGCGTGATTTCAACACTGGGTGTCGCCGTTTTAACCTTTCTCGGAGAGGCGTCAAATGAACGTGGTTCAATATGCGTAATAGCGGGAGGGGGGGGGGGGGGGGACTGACGACCTTCTCATCGTGTGATACGACATCGGGTAGCATTTGGATTCAGGAGACAGTTATAGGGTTCCAAAAATGTGGTTCTTTAATTGTGTTGTTCAATGTAGTTAAAGTACTCAGGCAAGTATTGAAGCCTAGACCCCACATCTGCCGAGTTTGTAAGTCGTAAGCCGACATGGGTTGCAACATACATTGTATTTCACAATCAGACTGGAGGTAACGTTGGACTTGAGGTTGCGCTTCTTGGACACAAGTGTCTACGTGCAGGAGTGAGATGGGGGTGGAGAGTCGAGCCGAGATTTTTTCAGGTCTCTGTGGTCGGAGACAGCACAATATTTGAATATCGGGCTAAGGAGGTAAATGTAAGTGTTAATAAGGAAATAAGACTGGGTGGTTTTTTTGTCGGCTTTTAATGCTTTTTAGGTGGTTACACAGACATCCTGAAGAATGCAGACACTGGCTTATCACTTGAGTTTGAAGTCCCACGTTATGTATGCGCAAAACGCAGAAGGGGCTTGTAACGACATGCTAGCATTAGGTGCTTCATCCAATTACTAGAACAAATGGCCATGCCAACCTAACACTATCAGCAATAACAGACATCTAATGATGGTATTCCATACCACAAATCATGAAATGACGCAGTTTCTATTACTCTAATCAAACCCCCAAGTAGGCAAGTTTTGCAAGTCCTTTTTAGTGTAGAAGCTGAACTGAGAGTAATTCTCCAACTGAACAGCTTTAGCTTTATTACTGTGACAGAATCGTTATAATTATGAAGTTAGGCTCTTGGCTTATCACCTGAATGGAAGAGTCACTTTTACCTCTATTATTAATAAGCAATATATTAGAAAGGATTACTCTTTTTTTTTTAACATGGTGGTATAGGTCACTAAGTCACAGTTGATTTGTTGAGGATATTTCTATACAATCCCAATCTGATGCCTGTGTGATGTAATGACTGTTTTATTGAGTGTGGCACTTGCTATATTGTCTGTGATCATCATTTGCTATATTTATGGCCTTATACGTAGTGTGTAATATTTCATTATTTGTTGTTTTGATACATTAATGTACTTTCAATCCATTCATGGGTGCCTTATGTGCCCCTCTACTAGCAGATATCATCCATTGTGAACTCACCTGCTAGCTCACTGCAATGTTCTTATGCAGAGAACTGTCTTGCTCTTCATACTGCCTGCTGCCCGTGTGTCCTCCAAGTGCCACTGCGCTGATAAGCAATCCTTGTGTCACAATTGGGGATGAACTCCTTTTGTGTGTAATAGCACAAATGACCAGTTCTGCCATCTTGTTGCTAAAAATACTGCACCTTGACTGTCAACTCTTTTTGTAATGAATTAATCTGACTTGTGTTTCATTGTTGTGAATACATCTGCCACTGTTTCCAGTTTATGGCATGAGAACAAACCTTCACACCTCATGTATTCACTGTGCCTTAACAAAACATCACTGTCTACCTGTTACATCCTCTACATCCAAACTTGTAACTCAGTAATTTATCTTGGTCTAAGCCTAGCACCAACCAAAAGTTGCGCCTCAGACACTAGCTTCATACTTAATTTTCTTTCACAACAGCCAACAGCACTGAAAAACTAGCTCTGTCCAATAAGAGTTTCAGATTATGTATGGGTCTTCACAACTACCAGAAGTTATTGTTCACGTATTGCTTAGATGTCACTGAAATCGAGTGTCCTTTTACAACCAACACTCTACAATAAAACCCAAGAGCCAGTACTCTTCTGCAATTTCAAGCTGGCAACACACCTTCTCCAACCCCTCCTCCCCCTGAAAGGATGCTGTGTTCAGGCGCAGCTGAATTGAAGGCACACACTGTGCAATGCATTCTGAACATGACCCCAAGACACTACGATCTGTTGTTAAACATGCTTCTTCTCAATTTCAACTTGTGGCAGAAAATGGTGGACAGCATATTGAACATGTCTTGTGTCAGTCTCACAACAGTTAGAAACTGATGTTTTGCTTTTTGTGTGATATTTGGCTCCAGAATAAAAATATTGATTTTTGCCATCCACTGTGGTACGAACTTTGCAGGGTGATTGTGTTGACTAACTAACAATTCCACAACTGTTAACTACTGAACTTGTGCAGTCATGCATAGTGAACAGTATGGAAGGGTGTAATGTGCAACTCATCACCATCATATTGCAATTCATCTGTCATTTGTGGCTAACCCAATTTAGATTAAGATGCCTTACAGTGGCATATATTGTAAGATTTTTGTTAAATCTTTTCGTTCCGTGACACTAATAATATGCCCTTCAAATTTGATGTCATTCTGAGCAGTGGTTCTCTTTCTACAGCATTTTCAAACTGAAACTTTAATCATGGACACCCCGTAGTTATCTGAAATACCCTCGGAGGTACATTCTCATGACAGTTGATCGATGCCACTGAACCTTACTGATGACCATTTCCTGCAATCAACTGACACAATCATTCCTCACAAAAAGGGCAGACCAGTATGGATCCATATTAATGACTGCCACTATCAAGGATAAAGATTAACCGTAACACTGCCTGGCTCTAATTATTCTTGGGACTGCCACATGGAGCCTATAATGAAATCATTACTGTGAGTGACTTGGTAGGTCACCAAGCAAATTTTACTGGAGCCTCAGACCCAAGTCACTACAACAAGTGAAGGGCCAGTAGAGGCATGAACCCTCCCTTAAGTTTTATGTTTAATTGTAAGAATTATTTATGTAAACCCTGACCAAAGGAAATGTTTAAATTTAATAAATGAGTATGAAGTGAGGTGACGCATTGTCAATGTGAATAGCAAAGCATTTTTGTATGTTATTGAGGTATTTAGGTGAACTTTATGAATGTGAAGCAGCACATGTATTCAACTGAAGAGAAATATGGGATGGTGAGAACTGTTAGCGGCATAGTGGACTAATTTTTCCACCAAGTTCTTCGCAACCAATTTTATTATTTGTTGTTTTAATGGGTGTCATGTGAGAATCATGTTTAGAACAGTAGAAGGGATTCTTACCATTGTTTATAATTTACTTGCTGAGCTGTGTGTCCAAGCCTCACCCCACTGTATATGAACTGCAGCTCTTAGTGTTCATATCTAAAATCATTACAGTTTCTTGTATCTTGGAGTACAGATATATACCCAATTTTGTTGTATGTTAAGAAACTTCTAAGTTTGACTGAGTTTGGTATGGGCAGGTAACAGAGAGATTCTGGTGGCAATGAGTTTATGAATGCACCCTCTATGAAACTAAGAATGTATACTAGTATCTGCAGATCACGGCAAACTATTCTCTGTTGGACCAACACCACATATATCAAAAATATTGTACATAGAACATAAGTTTTAGTTTGCAGAGTAACTGCTTCTCTCTTTTGAGTAACTTGGCCTTCAACAACTAAAATTCTAGTTCCTACAGAACACCAATAGTAGACGTGGACTTTAAGACATGTAGTTGCACTGCTTGCTGCACAAATTTCTTTGAAAATCTGTAACTACAGTTTAACTTACTTGTCAGGGTTTCCAGCACTTTGAGCACCTGTGAGTAGATTACGCACTGTGTGAATTTTTCTAGATGAATGAAGGACTAGAGAGGGGGGAGGGGTTGGTTTAAAAGAGAGAGAGAGAGAGAGGGGGGGGGGGGGACCAAACTGCGAGGTCATCAGTCCCTTGTTCCCAGTAAAATATTACACAATGGAAAGAAGAAAAGAAAGGAGACGTACAGCACAATAACAAGAAAAAGGATGAACCAGAAGAATGACAGAAAGACAACCAACACCACTATGGACAAAAACAGGAAAAGAAACCCATAGAGAGAAGCAAGAAACAGGTAGAAGGAGTAAAAACAAGAGAGCTGATGACCATGGCTGGCTGACCACAAGAATAAAAAGGAAAAGCCAGCCACTCTGCGACACATTAAAACATCCACCCTAAAAGCATTAGTGTGAAGAACACAAAGGGACGAAGGACATGCGCTAGAACTTATATAGAATGATAGAACCCAGCGTCGCGTATAAAACTTAAAACTAAATTAGCTGATGATGCGTTGTCAGTTAAAATTAATGGCAACAAGAACAGTAAATGAAGAGTCCGTGGCAGGGCAGCCAAAGAAGGACAGCTCACCAAGATATGGGCCACTGTCAGCCGGGTGCCACACCAACACTGAGGTGGGTCATCACGGCGCAGGAGATAGCCGTGTGTCACCCAAGTGACGCAGATCTGGCAGAGAACCACAGAGTTCCTGCGAGAGGCCCTATAACTGAAGCCAATCTCCATAAGCGGTTTCCGCATAGCCTCTTGGCAAGTTCATTGCCTGTGATTCCAACGTGACCTGGGATCCGAACAAATACCACTGAATGGCCGGACCTTTAGAGGGCATAGATGGACTCCTGGATGGTCGCTATCTAAGGATGACAAGGGTAGCACTGGTTGAGAGCTTGTAGGCTGCTCAAGGAGTCAGTACACAGAAGAAATGCCTCCCCAGGGCATGAACGGATATGCTCAAGAGCACGAGATATAGCCACCAGCTCAGCAGTGAAAACACTGCAGCCATCAGGCAAGGAATGCTGTTCAATATGTCCTCCATGGGCATACGCAAAGCCGACATGACCATCAACCATCGAGCCATTGGTGTAATCCACTTCATGGCCTCAGTACTTGTCAAGAATCGAGAGGAAGTGGCAGCGGAGAGCCGTGGGGTTAACCGAGTCCTTCGGGCCATGTGAAAGGTCCAGGCGAAGCTGCGGCCTAGGTGTACACCTCGGAGGTGTGTGTCAATGGACCTCAAGTATAGGTGGTAAAGGCAAGGACTCCAGTTCAGAAACAAGGGATCACACATGAACTGCAATTGGAAGCCCTGACTTGGGCCACCGATGTGGGACATGAACTGCCATGGGTGTGAAAAGGAGACAGTGATTCAGTTGCGCAGGAGAACTATGACGTGTGCTACGTAACTGGCCAGCAGTTGTGCATGCCGAACTTGCAATGGACGCAATCCGTCTTCAACAAGGACACTGGTCACCGGACTCATCCTAAAAGCTCCTGTCACTAGGTGAATGCCACAGTGGTGCACTGGATTGAGTAAACACAACACTAAGGATGCTGCCGAACCATAAACCAGACTGCCATAGTCAAGGCGGGATTGAACAAGGGCTCTGTAGAGCTGCAGCAGCGTAGAGCGATCTACACCCCAGTTGGTGTTGCTCATGCAGCGGACGGTATTGAGGTGCTGCCAGCACTTCCGCTTAAGCAGACAAAGGTGAGGAAGCGAAGTCAATCGGTCAACAAAAACCAGACCTAAGAATCGATATGTCTCCACTATAGTGAGTGGATCATCATTAAGGTAAAGTTCTGGTTCTGGATGAACGGTAAGACACCGACAGAAGTGCGTAACACATGACTTTACGGCTGAAAACTGGAAACCGTGAGCTAGAACCCGTGACTGCACCTTGTGTATGGCTCCCTGTAGGCACCACTCAGCAACACCAGTACTAGTGGAGCTGTATGAAATGCATAAGTTGTCTGCATATGGAGGTGAGATGGATGGACCTACAGCTGCTGCTAGACCATTAATGGCCACTAAAAATACACACACACTCAATACAGAGCCCTGCAGGACCCCATTCTCCTGGATATGGGGGGAACTATGGGAGGCACCAACTTGGACATGAAAGTACGAAGCAAAAGGAAATTCTGGATAAAATTCGAGAGTGGGCCTCAGAGACCCCACTCGTATAATGTGGCAAGGATATGATGTCGCCAGGTCATGTCATACACTTTTCGTAAATCAGAAAAGATGATAACCAGGTATTGGCGTCTGGCAAAGGCAGTTCAGATGGTAGACTCTACGGACACAAGCTTATCAGTAGTAGAGCAACCCTGGCGGAAGCCATCCTGGCATGGAGTCAGTAGGTCACGTGACTCCAGGACCTGACCCAACCGCCAACACCATATGTTCCAGCAGCTTACAAAGAACATTCGTGAGGCTGATGGGTCGACAGTTATCCACATCAAGTGGGTTTTTACCGGGTTTGAGCACTGGAATGACGGTGCTCTGCCATTGCGATGGAAAGATGGCATCGCACCAGATCCGGTTGAATATGACGAGGGAATGTCGCTTGTAGGCAGATGAGAGATGTTTAATCATCTGACTGTGGATCCAATCTAGTCCAGGAGCTGTGTTGGGGCAATGTGCACTGAGGAGCTCTCACTCTGTAAATGGTGCGTTATAGGATTCACTGTGGTGTGTAGTAAATAAGAGGACCTTACCTTCCAGCCGGTTTGAGAGTGCGAAAGGATGGGGGTTAATTCTCCGACACAGAGGCTCGAGCATAGTGCTCAGTAAAGTGCTTGGCAATCGCATTTGCGTCGGTAGATAACACGCCATTTATGTTAACACCAGGAACACCTGTTGGGGTCTGGTACCTGAAAACACTATCTTTGCTCAGACTTGGGAAGGTGACATATGGCACCCAATGGTTGAGACATATCTCTCCCAATGGCCGAGTAACTACCCTGAGCCCGACTGAAATGTGTGGCAGCCCCAGTATTTAAGAGGCAGAGGTTGAACAGTGACAGTAAAGTTTCAACGTCTCTGCCTCGGCCAGTAAGCACGGTGCCACCCCACAAGGTGTTATGGGCCTTAAAATCTCCCAAAAGTAGGGAAGGTTAAGGGAGCTGATCAATCGGTGCAGCTACTGTATTTACTCGAATCTAAGCCGCACTTTTTTTCCGCTTTTTGTAATCCAAAAAACCGCCTGCGGCTTAGAATCAAGTGCTGAGTAAACAGAAGTTCTGAAAAATATTGGTAGGTGCCGCCACAACTAACTTCTGCCATCGAATATATGTAGCGCTACACAGGCATGCTTGTGCAGACTCGAAGACAAATACTGGCACCAAAACCTCTGCGCCAGTAAATAAATTAAAAGAAAAGGTAGAAGAAGGTAAACATTATGCTATGCATTCTTTCGTGTTTGCTGCTATCTCATTTAAATCATGTCTGCCTAATAACTACGAAACTAGAGTGAGACAACACAAGTGCGGAAGAATATACGTATCATGTCAGGTTTATATTCATACTATTCTTATGGTGAATAGTAATACAGTCAGAAATGAAGCATGGCAACTGATTAGATTTTTAAATCTAATATGACTAATTTCTGTGCAGAATGTTATGTACTAAAGAGGCGTCTGCAAGGATTTTCAAACGGAGAAAAATTTTTGCTAAACTCTCGTTCAGAACATCTATCATACGCAGTCTATTATTTGGTTCTTGTTGATCATTATCAAAGAAAGCAGCAGTTTAAGTAACAACAAATAACAGTCTCTTGTCATTGTTTCACTTATGAGAGAATTCCTCTCTTCTTTTTATTGTAAGTGGCGGTAGCGCGCACAAAAGCGAGCCATGCCTCAAGCGGCGACAGGTCGTAATCACTCATTATCAGAATGCGACAAACAATGCATGACAGTACAATAATGCATTTTCAGCTTAGAGTGATGTAAACACCTATAACAAAGAGAACGGCACTTAACAGATTAAAGCAAAAAAGCAATCGATTCAAACCAGACAAAATGTGAAAAAGGGAGGGGACCCGTATAAATATGGACTGAGCACCTCACACACAGCAATGGCTACTTGGTAAAGCTTAAATGTTAAACTTACGACTAGAACCAAACTACTGAAGCTGTACCTTCATCCATTCAACCTAAATTGTGTCTCATGTTACAATGGACCAACTTTGTTTCGATTTGGAGGGGTGGTCTAAAACTTTTCTCTCTCCTTGAATTTCGAGTCTCAAATTTCAGGTGCGGCTTAGACTCGGGAAATTTTTTTTTCCTTGCTTTCCAGTCTCATTTTTCAGGTGCTGCTTAGATACGAGTGCAGCTTAGATTCGAGTAAATACGGTAATACATTAAGGGGTACTGCACCATCTGGAGGCAGATATACACTGCAGACGGTTATTTCCTTGGTCGTCCTCTTGACAGCCACAGCTTTAAGAGAGGTTTGACGGAGCATAGTTTCACTACAAACTGAGTTTAGGACATAAACACAAACTCCACCTGACACTCACTCACAGTCGCCATGGTTCCTGTAGTATCCCTTATGGCCACAGAGGGCAGGGGTCCGCATTGCCGGGAACCAGGTTTCCTGGAGGGCAATGCAGAAAGCAGGTGTAAAGCTTAACAGTTGCCATAGCTCAGTCAAGTGGTGGAAAAAACTACTGCAGTTCCACTGAAGGATGACGTCATTGTGAGACTGGGAAGGCATGGAACATTCAATGAGGCAGTTTACGCCTCAGGGTTACCTGCTGTCACCGACTTTTTGCCTGAGCAGTCTATATCCATTTTGAAACTTCCTGGCAGAGTAAAACTGAGTGCCGGACCGAGACTCGAACTCTGGACCTTTGCCTTTCGCGGGCAAAGGTTCACAGGAGAGCTTCTGTAAAGTTTGGAAGGTAGAATACGAGGTACTGGCAGAAATAAAGCTGTGAGGACGGGGCGTGAGTCGTGCTTGGGTAGCTCAGATGGTAGAGCACTTGCCCGCGAAAGGCAAAGGTCCAGAGTTCGAGTCTCGGTCCTGCACACAGTTTTAATCTGCCAGGAAGTTTCATATCAGCGCACACTCCGCTGCAGAGTGAAAATCTCATTCTATATCCATCTTGTTTGAGGGTCCTGCGAGATATAGGTCCTCAGCGGACACCAGAATCTCTACCTCATCCGCAGAGCTTTGAGGTAGCGGTGGTGTGAGTGCCACTGCAATTCCCTTGGTCTTTGGGACCTTCTTTTTTAATTTCTCTTGCTGTTCCTTGGGTTTCCTTGGCTGGGAATTCACTGATTCAGTCTCTGGGACTGAGGGTGAGCGTGAAGCCCAGTGACCAGCTGATTTTGGGCTCTTCAGCCACTGGCGGGTATCATCTTTCCCACTAGCAGAAACCTGGGAAAGGAGTGACCCAAGGGACACCTTCCTAGCAAGAGCAGGCAAAGAAGTTGTATGTTTCTCCAGCTTAGAAGTGGGGATGGACATCCCCGATGGTTGGGGGCGTGATGCTCCTGAAATGGGTGGTGCAGGAGCAACAGGGAGGGAAGTGCCCACCACCATCAAGGGGGCCGGTGTAGTCTTCTGGCTCTGGGGTTGGCAGAGCTGATGGGGCTAGAACTGTTGTAATGACAGTGTAAGACTATGTCATGCGTACAGGGTGTAGGCGTTCACATTTCATCTTAGCCTCAATTTAGGTCAGTCAGTCCAGGGTCTTGTACTCCACGATTTTCCTTTCTTTCTGTACAATCCTGCAGTCTGGCGAGCAAAGCGAATAGTGCTCTCCACAGTTGACACAGATGGGAGGTGATGGGCATCTGCAATGTTGACATGTGACGCTGAAAGGACAGCGGGAAGACATATGACCGAACTTCCAACATTTAAAGCACTGCATTGGGGAGGATACAGGGTTTTACGTCACAGCAGTAGACCATCACCTTGACCTTCTCGGGTAATGTGCCACCCTTGAAGGCCAAGATGAAGGCACAAGTGAGAACCTAAATATCCTTCGGACCCTGGTGGACATGCAGAATGAAATTTACACCTCCCCATTCTAAAATGGTGCGCAGCTCATTGTCTGACTGCAAAAGCCCTTATGGGGCGTAATGGTTACAGAAACATTCCCCAGCTTGTCACATGCGAGTAACACCTGTGACTGGGCAGATGATGCTGTTTTGATCAAGACTGACCCAGATCTCATTTCGGACAAGCCGTCCACCTCCCCAAACTTGTTCCCAAAAAGCTCAACAAAAAACTAAGGCTTCATCATCATGAAAGATTCCCTATCATCTCTCGAACATATGAGGTACCGGAGAGAATAAGAGCCGCTGCCACCCTTAACTTGCTAACTTGCTGTTCCTCCCATTGTGTGGCCAAGGAGGAGAATGATTTGAGGGCGTACTTCTGTGCACTGAATTGAGCCCATGAACGCTTAGAGACTGCTGGTTTTTGACCACAAGCAAGAGATGTACTACACTTCATCACGTGTCATGCACCCTGATGCCACCCACTCCAACCAGGGGTCCTCCCCACGGGTGCCACCCACGCGTAGTTAAGGCCACCTGGTAAGATGACCATTGCCGGGAGTCTCGATGCCCCAAGGGGATGGGCATCTACCCCTTGGCATATGTGGGGAGTTAGCAGCGCACGCATCAGCAGAGCAATCCCTGTGTGGTTAGGGGGCTACAACCAACAGGGTACATGGCGGCCCCACCACAACAGACTGGCTACCATGCTGGATATCAGGTGCAACCAAGGAAACAACTCCATTATCGTTGTCAGCTTAGAAAATAATACTGCACAGTTGATGGAAAAATATCCACCCAGGATGGTGACCTCATCCAACAGTTGGAGAATGAGCGTAAGTGCAGATCCATGTTGACGAAGGATGTGATAAGTCTCAGTGCATGATGCACCGCGTAAGGCCCCCTTCCCCAATTGGCTTGCCCTTCGGGAAAAGTTTGAAAAACGGAGGTAAAACCCTACAGGGGACCCTCACAAAGGCCGAAACGTGTGACTCCTTTAGTCACCTCTTATGACAGGCAGAATACATCAAGCCTATTCTAACCCCAGTACCTACAGGGGGGGGCGACTAGAGAGTCTTACACTGCAAAACTGTGGTTTATTAAGGAACGATGTAATACCCAAGTAACAGTTAATACAATATACATTAGTCATATTTGCTGAGACTAACTAAAGATCAAATCCTAATTAAGCCAGCCTTCAGCCCTATTATGAGTCAGTGAAATGTGCAGGATATAAAAATTGCACTACTTTTAAGTCCTGAACCCTCAATGTTCCTGGACTATCAGAATTAAGCCATTTGGTGATGGTACAAGAACTTTTTCTAAATTAAAACCCTTTTCACTGTTTAAATGGATCCTAACTAATGCCCAGTGACCAGAGTGGTTCAGTTCTGGTTTTTGCTAGTTCGTGGGGCAAGGGCAGTTTGAGAAGCAGCATCTACCGCCAGCAGCTGTGCAGAAGCCTCACCACTGCGACTGCAACACACCGCAGCCATCCGCCATTCCCCTGGTCCATCAGAACAGAAAAATAAATACAATTTGTTAGGCAAGAAAAAACAAGCAAAATTTCCCTTCTAACCGCAACCATCCTCAAAACATTGCATTCAGTATTTAAAGGCCCCTTTTTATGGCACCATCCATCCTACAGCGTATTCAGTGGTTTCAATCAATTACCACTTTATAACAGTTAATGCTCCACTCCTGTAGAAGGGGGAAGGATGAGCAAGAGCTACTTGTTTAGGAAGCAGTATGGAAAAATATTTTTAACATTTTATTTTCCAAGTGCACCAGTGTACATCAAATTGATTGCTGCAAAAACTGTTCATAGCCTGCTCCTGGCTCCTGTATGTGATGCTGGCCTCAGCATGAATCTTTCTGTGTGCTGACACAAAGACACCCTGGGTAAGTGTCAGTTGCAAATTTTGACCTCTAGGGGTGTAGGGAGGAGTCTTGTGGGAACCTGAATGTGGATTGCCGAGTGCCATGGTAGACACACTGCACTCACTGTTTCTGGCTTGCAATTCACAAAAATGCTCCTACCCTGTCATTCCACTGGGGACTATGGCATAACCTTCAAACAGATGGCAAGTTTAGGAAGTGTGCCTTCTGAATCCCTTTTACTCTGAATAAATCATGCCATGGACAGATTTTTATCATGGCAACTGACCTGCATGCCCGCCCCCTATACCTCTCCTGATAATTCCTGTACACATTTATTTGAAATTAAATATGCAATTTCACCAAGTGAAATATGTTTTACTTGAATGGAGGCATATACCATTTGTTTATACATACCTGATGATCACCATCTTGTTTCCAGTATAGCTAATCTCAATGAAAACTTTTTTCGGCTACATACATCCACAAAACTGTTGACTACAAGTTAGAGTCCTTATTAGTAAAACATAGCTGAATAGCAGTGAGTTATCCTGACGCATCCGTGGGTGGCCCAGTGTACCTTAACATTCATGTTGGACCGATTGAAATATGTAAGCTTTCTATTTCAAAGCTACTACACTGCTTAAAGTCTACAAGGAGTCTCAAATTGTTAACTATTTTGACAATACTATCAACAAAAAAATGTCCTGTCGCGTTTGGATGGCCATCACCTACAGCAGCTTTTACATAAAGGACTTTGTCTTAAGCATGCTGCAGTTTTGAGGACTTATCAGATTCTTTCACTGACAACACATCAGTGGTGGATTTTTTTTTTTTTAAGATAACTTCAAGGTAACAAGTTTTTCTGTCACTGCTAGCAAATACTATGGATGAAACTGCTTGGTTTCACTTTCACCGTTTGCATTCTTGTGTGTTTTAGGAACCAATTTTTCAATTTGCTTAATTTCATTTCTTCCTAATTCACTTTACTTTTTTAAATCTTTCCCCCATAAAAATTTTACTGGGACTTCACTTGTGAACAATGCATTTTGCCATTTTTATTTATTTTTCTGGTGATATTATGTAATATTAAGGGGATTCATTAATACATATTGTTTAATACAAGAAAAACAAATTTCATAAATACGTAAATACTTTATTCCAACAACAACGGAATTGTAAACATTAATACAAATATGTCTTGTTAAATACATACATCTTGTGCTCTTGCGCTCTCTCATAAATACTCTGTAAACTTTTTCTGTGAAACAAAAAAGCAACCAACTGCAAGCAGCATATTTTTGTGTGGCTTCATATTTGGCTCAGTAATGTTTCATTCTGAAGCCATTGTTTAAAAAAAATAAGTGGAAAAAGCCAACATCAGAGCCAGTACAATTAGCTGCAAGAAATAGGATACGTTCCCTACAAAATGCCAAGAGCACTATGCCCTGTGAATGTAAAGGCAAACAACATGATAACAGCCCACATTTTGAAAACTTTTTGTGGAACGTACAAAATCCCTCTTAAAATATATATAGTAAATTAAATGAGTAGTATCAAAGATGGTAATACAAATATTTTTAACTATTGTATCACAGCTTTTATATCCATTTAATTCAATGATTCTGGAAATCTGAGTTTAGGAACTTTGAAGTTTCACATTTAATATTGACAACAAAAGCCCCTTATATGAACTGAAACATCCAAATTATAAAGCCAAAGGTTAAGTATATTTCAGAACTTCCAAAGGAAAAAACACATTTAGAAACATACATTTCCTCCCACCCCATGTCTAAAAGTGTGATCATCCATTCATACACACACATATAAAATTTGCAAAATAATATTTAATTCTACTTCTATATATAAACATTTTTTATAAAAAAGCAACTTCAGTGACTTTATGAATACTCCCATAAGGAAATAAAATAAGATAAATATTTACGCATGTGTATGAGAGACTACACCACCACTGTTACACAAGAGACTGTTACAAAACTTGCTACAAAATTAGCATACTATACCCAGAGAAAATATATTACATAAATATATGTATATAGAAGTATTAAGTGCACTTTCCAAATAGAAAAATGGACATCACCAAGATTTTCAGAGCACAGCAACTAGAGGAGTGCTATGGCATTGTGTGGGTATCCACAAAAAGCAGCAACTTATGTCACAGTATAACCTGTGTTAATCATGCTGGAGTGTCATGGAAAACACGGAGCTAATCAACATAATTGGCATGGATGACAAAATGTTCAGTTTTCAGTGATAAAGCAGTACACTTTAGTTTCACTAAGCATCAGCAACAACCAATTTAATATTTTAAATATATTAACAGTGGATACTGTGTGTGTGTGTGTGTGTGTGTGTGTGTGTGTGTGTGTGTGTGTGTGTGTCGGCGCATCCACAACATCCAATTCATCCAGCAATTTGACTCCATCCCAGGTCGGCTTTCAAACATGTCTTCTGGAAAGAAAGAGGAAAGCATCAGGACATATGTAATAATTGTCAACCTGCAACAGCAGAAACTTTAATATTTAGTGATCACAGTAAAGTGAAGGTAAATGAGCAGTCAAGCATGCACTGCTGCATTTAAGTTCCCATGATTGTTGGTAACCACAGAGCACAGTGGGAGTCAAGATAAAGTAGGTACTATTCCATCAGCCAATAACAGTTTTGCACCAGTTTCCTGGGTTAAATAATGTGATGAGTGTACTGAAAGTGTTCATTGCTCTGTTAAAAATGTCTAATTTTATCCAAAAGCATTGAGTGACAGCTTGTTCTCAATTATGAGGCCACAGGTGCTGACTGCAGCTACTGCATCATATCTGAAGTGGTAATATGTCAGTATTGTTTAACTTCAGACAACTTGTTCATGATCTAAGCACTCAATTAAAATCGACCAATCTGACTGGCAACTAAACTTCAGTTAAAACAATTTCTTTAAACATTTTACTTTGACCATGCTAATTAGAATCAGGTTCTCTGTGCTGAGTAATTAAGTAACCCCTACAGTTTGCAAACCACCACCACCTATGTCCTTGCAGGACAGTACCTTTGTTCATGTTGCACTGCACCGAGGATGTGCGTGTGAATGCACTATTGGTGTGCTGATATGTTTATGTAAGAATGGATTTCTTTTGTTTCCATTCACTGCTTTGGAGGTGGTGTGACTAGTATGTTGTATGATCTGACTAAATTGCTACTGAACAACCTATTACAGTGTCCAGTGATTACTTTTCCATTTATTGCAATGGTGTTCTAATTCATACACAATTTAGGGAGGCATTATTTCATACTTCCCTGAGAAAAAGAAGGCCAACAACATGATTGCTTAGATGCAGGCTTAACTTCAAAGTGTGTGTCTTAAGATTATTTATTATGATCTGACACCATATTTTACCGAGACATTCTGTACCTTACATACTAACTACACGTAAATACACGGAGCCATTCTGTTCTAACACTTTCACATTATCAGAATTACAAATTAACACGAGTTCTGAGATGAGTAACAAAAAGGTCCTGGATATGTTGCTACGGAAAAATTGTTGAAAGTCTTCAAAACATCTGTAGTAGTTGGCTGAGGACAGATGAGCTAATGACTATCTACATCGAAGATACCTTTGTTGGGCATGACGACAACTTCAACTTCAGCTGCCAGGTAAGGCACCCACGTGTGTGGGCATTGTATTAGTGAAGTGTGTTCTGTGGAGTTGCCTGAGAAAATGGCAGAACTTTCCTGATTTAGCAGTTATGGTTCAGAGAGGTCTCAACAATAGAGTATCTAGCCTGCAAGCTGCATTCAATATGATCTCAAACAGTTACACTTGACATTTACCATTATTACTCAATAATGTAGACTGCCAGATTGCCCTCAACATGGCACCATCTAACACATATGTGACCATTATTGGAAGTAAGGCTGAATCTGGAATTGTGCTGATTGGAAATACGTTGTATGCTTGGATATCAGTGATGGCACTAATGTGTCCATTTAAATCTGAAGGTTATGGTTTCTGGACCATATCAGCAAGTGCAAAAGCATGCATACCACCAATCCAACTCACAGCAGGTGGTACCAAGCCATTGATAAGTAGTTCCGCACTCATTGCAGTGCTCGTGTACTGACCAAAAACTGGACATGATGGAAGTTAACTTGTGCTGTTTCAGTGTATTACAGCATCACCAGTCATTGTACAACAAATTCACTTCTAGCAGAGCAATCATGCTGTTTAATCCTAAGTTACTGAAACGTTGATATTGTGCCCTCAGAGAATTATGAGGAATACTGGCACTTGCTTTCATGTCCCCACTTCATTTTACAGGTGTTCACTGGTTGACCTAGGCTTAACTCCAACCTTTGCAGTTTTGTGACAGAGCAGTGCTATCAACACACACTAGTATCTGATGCATTGTTTCACACATCATCCCTGTTCACTCATTTAGGTCACTGTTTCTGGGTGCTGCAATTTCCACATTGTTTTAATTTGATTTTCCACATAGGAAATCTGAAGTGTTCTAAGGTTTGCTGCTGTTCATGACATGTGTAACTGAGCTGGTGAATGACGCTAGAAAAAATGAGGTGGTTTGTGAATGATGCTGTTATAGTTTGGAAGGCACATTGCCAGTAAATAATAAAATATTGGAAGTAGTGCAGAAGACTAATGCTTTGATCAGAGAATAGCAGGTGGTCCTCAACAGATACGTGTGTTGCATTGTCTGTAACTACACAGAACAACAAACTGTTGTTATATACATAACTTGTGATCAGACAATGTAAACAGCAACAACTGTAAATTATCTGGAGTAACCTAAAGCAATTACAAGATATTGTTGCGAGGAGAGCAGATGCAACCCCGAAGAACCACTGGAAGAACTTTAGGTAATTTTAATTCACTGACGAATGAGGTAATTTACAAGGCCTTATTTACACGAGTCTTTAGTGTTTCTTGTCACTCAGAAATTCTTACCATGAGGTGGTATTAACAGAGAAAACAGAAGATTCAAAAGAAGAGTGGCGCATTTTGTCACATCCTTAGTCAAGTGTGAGATGGAAATTCTCATCAAATTCCAGTGGCAGCCACAAGGGAATGATGGTGTGTCACACAGAAGTTTACTGTTAAAACACCAAGGGGGAGTGTTCCAAGAAGAGAGGCACAGTAGTGTTTCATAAAGACCCAATTCTATTGTGAACCCTTTATTTACTCTTGTGCTGTGTGTGTTCTATACTGGAAATAAAGTTTCTGCAGTAAAGTTCTGTCATGATGAGCTATACCATAATTCACAGCGAACTGCATATGCTGATTCTAGCCAAGCACCTAACGTTGACTATGCAAGGTAGTAGTTGGACATCAGTTGTTCCACAAGTACATCGCCACAAGTGTGAAGGGGATGTGGAGTGGCTTGTTTGGAGACAAACTTGTAGGAATTCATAACCTACAACGAATCAAAAGCAATCCCCTTTATAACTCTTTCCTTACATAAATCACTAATATTATAACTACATAAAAGTTTTCTTCATGTTGGTTGAAAATTTCACCAGAATTCAATGAAATTTGATGGACAACTGCTCCCAGGTCTGTTTTGAATATATCACCCCAGGAACTCACCAATGAGATACGGCAGTGGAAGAGGGGAGGGGAGACAGAGAAATTTTGTAAGGGTTATCCCAGATACAAGGGCACAGTGACTCAGACATACACTGAGGTGACAGAAGTTATGGGATAGGTATGCACAATTACAAATGGTGATAGCATTGGGTAGAGCACTGCGTCTGCATAGCTAATTTGCACACGTAGCGTTAGTCTATTTCACTTGCTATGTACACGCACGTGGAAACGTGTGGCTGGCAGTTCACTCACTTAGTATCACACAGTTCTTACTCCACTTGTACAGCTTCAACACAATGTAGTGGCACTAACAGTGCTGCTTGAGTTCAGATGCATGTAGAATTAGAATTTCTTTTTAGCTGTCAATTTTCCATTTTTTGTGTGGAGAAGGTGTATGCTGTATACATTAGATTCACTACGTGTTACTACAGAATAATGAAAATTAAAGTGATAACTGAATATTGAATGTTATTCCAGATCACTGTTGCCATTGTGGAACTGTATATTTCCACAAAACAGCTGATGAATTAATGCTCACTTTTAGTCAGCTGCTAAAACTGCGCTGACTGACATATATTGAACAGAATAAATGAAGATTTACGTCGAGGAGTGTGACGACAGACTACAACCGTCAACTTTGTTTATAATTAACTGAACTTCAAACCCATTACTCTGCAGGCTTTTGTGACTAAATCAAGCAAATGAACCAGTAGGGCTCACTATATTTGATAACACGAACAGAAAGAGAAAGGAAGCACAAGATGTAGTGGTGAAAGAGATGGGTATTATTTGAACAAATTTCTAACTACATAATTATTCAAATACATAGATTATACAAATTTATTTGCCAATAAATTGTCTGTAATTTGAATGACAAACAACACATAATGCCACGCTATTTTCTTTGTGTACTACTTCTACAAAATTAGAACTTTCACCCACGGCACAGCACAGTTTCTGTTTGATAAGTAACTTATTAATAGTTCATCCAGAAATGTGCCTTAGTGGCTCAGTGCAATAAGTTCCAGACTACAAAACTGAGGCTTAGAGTTAGACCCCCTGTTGGTCCTACAATTCTCTCTGTTACTTATCACTTCTTTCACCTACAGCAATGATGATAATACCACGTCAAGTTGCTCCGTATTTTAGAGTACATGTTGAAATGCAGATCCCCAACTGGCTGTGTAAGTCTGTGTGGAGGTGGAAGGAAGTCAAGGGCACACCACCATGCCTAGTAAAGCATTCCAGTAGTGAAACCAACCTTCCCAGTTGAGCAGAGCTTTACTCTATTTGCAGCGTAACAAATGAAACACAAAAACTCTTCTAGGCAGAGGGCCTCAGCAATTTGAGCTGTAACGTACTAGGCAGCCGCAATGTTCAGCAGCCAATCAATTTAGCCAGCCAGTTGGTCAACCATAACTGATCAGCTGAGTGAGATGGATGTGGAATATATTATACCTTTTTTCTCATGGCACATGTACAAGACTATAATTACACAAATTACTTTTCCATTGTTTTATTTGCTTTATGCACTGTGGATTACAAGTTCACTTACACAGATTTTGGAGCATACGGAAACTATAGTGACTCGCCTATTTTTAAGCAATCAATTTTGCATGAAAATCTCATTAATAAAAATTTATGAATGCTGATGCTGTGTGTCATGTCAGAGACGAGGCATTTGGCATGACTGAAAATTTAATGCACCCTTATGGAGAAATGAGTTTAATATACAATAAAGGAACCTTCAACTACCGACAATCTCGCGACTATGCAGTTTATGGAATGCACTTTTGGCACTCTGGCAAATAAATGGAGAATTTTTCTATCACTCAATGGATGTTCTAGAGAATTTAACAAAATTATTTGTCAGATGCCTATGAATTTGAAGACATATGGTAAGTCCCTCCAGAGCTGGAAATTCTCCAGATCCTACAAGCTGCCTAAACTCATTGTGCAATCTGTTTCAGGATCCAAGGATGGTCTGGCTGCTTAGACAAGTGCACAGAGACTGAGGTCAGTCACATGTTCTTCACGTGACAGCCTGGTCATGACTGGTAGTGTGGAGCCACGAAATCACAGCTGCCCAGTGCACAGGCAACAATACATGTCATTGTTTTATTGCCTGCTGCAGCCTGGCTGTTTCATGCTTAACAGCCCTTACACTACTGACTTGGCTCCATTCCACTTCCTCTGCGTCTGCCAATGTGTCTCCCTGTCCCACTGTTAACACTGTACAAAACTCTCACTCTTCAACAACTTTTTAGATTGCAAACACTATCAGATATTCGTGTCTCCTCAATATAATTACACAATTTGTCTGTGTTATGCTATAAAATAACTGAACCAAGCAAGAACTCAGTGGGTCCTAATGATTACCACCACCACCACCACCACCACCACCACCACCACCACCACCACCACCACCATTATTTCAATTTAAAGTATCCTAAAACGTTTATGGAATGCTGCTGGATGTCAAAAGTCATCCACAGTGTTTTAGGATTAACTCTGAGAAAGCTTGTCATTAGAACATGGAATAGTTTTTCAATCAGACATCTGTCTATGCAGTTACATACAGCTTTGAGATTCAAAAATTTTGGAAGAGACACTGGGTTCGAGTATCTGGAAGGTTTCATAATATTGCAGCACACTTGCAACTTTTGTACTGTTAAAGTGTCAAGATACAATTGGAAGAATTTTGCCTTTCTACACCAACTGCAAATAGTGCAGCACAATCTGACCCATGATTTAAAAATTAGTTCACTTCTATCGCTATCTATGACCAGAGGAGGCCTAAAAACAACTTCAGACATAACAGCTGAAGAAACACCAAAGAAATCTGGTTAAGAGTTTTGAATGACATTATGTTGTGAAAATATTTTACTAGGAATGCAATTTGACAAGTGAAGTGGAATGACAACTAATTATTTGCTGAATACTACAGTGGAATTGACGAGTTCTCAAGTTTTTGATGAAGAACATTGTGAGCTGAAAGTCATATCAAAGTGGATGCATTCAGGAGTGCACCACATGAGCTGAATGTATTTTGTTTAGGTTTACAATATTAAATCTCTGTAAATCTAATACTGTCTCTGATCAAGCATTTCAAAAAAAGAAGCAGTTGTTCTCTAAACTAATTTAAAACATACAAGAAGTTCATTAGTTTAATAAATGACAAATAATTGGAGTTGGATTTCAAATTTACCTATTATTCTAAGACTATTCCAGGATGAAACAAGTGTGTTTATTCTTGTAACTGAATAATGTTTTGAGTATTTGTTATTCATGAATAAAGAATAATAATTTATATCTGTATTCATTATTCGCCATTTGTATAAATTTCACCCAAGTCTAGTGCCAAGTCAAGCTCATCGCACATGTGCAAATGAGCATGTACATGCACTCATGCTTCTGTCATTAGCATCAGTAATCTATGACAACTTCTGCAATCATTCACGAAGCGTATTCACACTTTCACTCGCACACTGCAGACGTGCGAACCATGTGGATACTCCACACCCTTACAGGGCTCTAGTATTGGACACCCAATGTATGAAAGGGCAGTAAATTGTCAGTCATCATTTGTACACAGCTAATTCATATGTAAAGGTTTTTTATGTGATCATGGCCTCATGACAGGAATTAACAGACTTTAAATGCAGAATGGTAGTTGGAGCTAGACGCACGAGACGTTCCATTTCAAAAATTGTTACGGAATTCAGTATTCCAAGAGTCACAGTGTCAAGATTGTGCCATGGATACCAAATTTCAAACATTAGATGTAACCATGGACAACCCAGTGGCAGATGGCCTTCACTTAATGACAGAGCAGTGGCATTTGCGTGGAGGTGTCAGTGCTAACAGACTAGTAACACTGTGTGAAATAACCACATAAATCAATGTGGGATATATTATTAATATATCTGTTAGCACAGAGAGACAAAATTTGGTGTTAACTGCCTACGGCAGCAGATAACCGACACGAGAGCCTTTGCTACCAGCACATCACCTGCAGCACCTCTCCTAGGCTTGTGACCATATTGGTTAATCCCTACATGACTAGATAAGAACAGCCTGGTCAGATGAGTCCCAATTTCAGTTGGTAAGAGGTGGTGGCAGGTTTCGAGTGTGGTGCAGATCCCACAATGCCATGGACCCTAGTTGTCAACAAGGTACTGAGCAAGCTGGTGGTGGCTCCATAATGGTGTGGGCTGTTTTTACAGGGACTGGATCAGGTCCTCTGGTCTAACTGAACCGATCACTGATTGGAAATGGTTATGGTCGGCTACTAGGAGACAATTCGCACCCATTTGTAGACTTCATGTTCCCAAACAACAACAATGGAATGCTTACGAATGACTACACGCCATGTCACCAGGCCGCAACTGTTTGCAATTGGTTTGAAGAACAGTCTGGACAATTCGAGCAAAGGATCTGGCCACCAAGACCACCCAACATGGGACATGATCACATCAGTTTATGCACAGAAATTTGCACTCTCAACACTTTCACAATTATGGACAGCTATAGAGGCAGCATGGTTCAATAATTCTTCAAGGGGCTTTCAACAACTTGTTCAGTCTGTGCCACGCCTGAAATGAAACTCCTGCAGCGAATGTAAAGGTTACGTTTTACTGTATGGAGGGGGGTTTGAAGTTTAGGCTGCAACTTATAAAATGCAGCACTGTGGACATAAAGGGGGGGGGGGAGAACATTTAGAGCAAGTAAATGACAGATTGCCTTAAAAAGTAATGAAATGCCATGAAAAATGTAAGGAGTTGTTAAGCCGAAGCAGGAAGTCTCTTATTCCCTGTAGTGCAGAAGGACAATATAAACAAAACAAATGCAATAGTTCCTAAAACATACATGAAACACAAAGACCAACTATGATCTAATTTACCAAATCAACAATGGAAAATATGAAACATACTGAAAAACATACCACCTACACTAATATTCTATGGTAGACGATAAATTTATGGAAAGTGGCATTTGGGTTATGAATCTGTTAAACTGAGAGAGGAAGACAAAAATCAGCTTTTGGAAGAAAACAAATGAAAGGTAAAACATTTCCAATTTCACCAATTCTTCCAGCTTAGTCATAGTCGTATCTGTTATACCACTAGTTTTATTTATTTCAATCACTTGCTTAGTGTTGTCATCCCTTTCCTCAACAATTACAGTGCTCAACAGAATGTTTAAAATAATTTTTCCATTGTGCACAAGCACTCCGTCTTCAGGCCACAAGTGGCCCATCGGGACCATCCGACCTCCTTGTTATCCTCAGTTGAGGATGCGGATAGGAGGGGCGTGTGGTCAGCACACCGCTCTCCCGGTCGTTATGATGGTTTTCTTTGACCAGGGCCGCTACTATTCGGTCAAGTAGCTCCTCAATTGGCATCACGAGGCTGAGTGCACCCCGAAAAATGGCAACAGCACATGGCGGCCGGGATGGTGACCCATCCAAGTGACGGCCACGCCCGACAGCGCTTAACTTCGGTTATCTCACGAGAATCTGTGTATCCCCTGCGGCAAGGCCGTTGCCAACTTTTCCATTGTGACAAGCTTTCTTCTGTTTCCTTTGTCAGTGTCCTCACACTTGCCTCATATGATTCTGCACTTTCCACAATACCCTTGTTCAGTTGCTCCTTTCTAACATTCAAGGTGCTGTCCCTCCATTATATTGGATGTTGCTACTTAGTTATGACCTTTGCTTTCCTTAGATTTATTCTGTACATCTTGGAAGCCCTTCCATCCATGGTCAGGTGTGACACATTAAGCACTGATATAAGGCTGTCAGCAGTTCTCCGAAAACAGAAGAATGCTACAGATTAGATGGATAGATCAGATAATAAATGACAAGGTACTGAATGGAACAGGGGAAAAAAATTATGGCACAACTTGACTGAAAGAAGGTATAGGACAGATCCTGAGGCATCAAAGAACTGTCAGTTTGGTAATGAAAGGAAGTGAAGGGGATAAAAATTGTAGAGGGAGACAAAGTCCTGAATACAGTAAACAAGTTTAAGTGTAATTGACTGCAGTAGTTATGCAGATACAGATAGGAAGATGCTTGCACAGAGTAGGCAAGCATGGAAAGCTGCACTGAACTAGTCTTCAGCACTGATTTAGACAATCACAAGCAAACTTACTTCAATAATTACACAGAGTAAATCAAACTTTAAAATAGTGATAAACACATTCATATATTAAAATCAGGAGCCAGTAACTCCTGCAAGTTCATTATTGTTATCTCACTTAGATTTCTATTTATTTCAGTAAAAAATGATAAGAAAGGCACCAACAAATAGTGACTTCACTAGTAGTCACACTAAGAATAATGAACATGGTTACTGACTATACATACAAAATTAATTAGAAATTTTATTTGCAGTGATACATACCTGACACGATGACTTTATTGTGATAGGTTCTGTGGGGCAGCAGTTGTGACAGCAGCTGACTCTCCTCCTCCGGAAACTGAACTCCATATAGAAGCTGAGATTAGATAACCATCAATCAGTTACAAACTTAACTACAAATATTTTCTAAAATAGTACTCCATACAGGGGTGCATTGAGACTTTAGTCGAATATTTTTACTTATTATTTGTCACTTATTTTGAAGTTTACTCAACAGAAAGTTTGTTGTAGGAACACTTACTAGAAGTTTAGCACTATGAATAAAACATAGCTGACTGGATAAAGCAGCTTGGAGAGAAAACTAATTTTGCAGGAGCAATAAAGAATTTCATACAGTCTTAGTATTAGAAACCAATTTAAGTTTTGTATAAATTACTTGTCTAATTCTTTTTTTAGGCTACCATCATTATAGTTGTGCCATTTGTCTTTTGCTTACTGCTCTAACCTTACTCTTCCCTACTACTTTTCACTGCACTGGAGTCTTCAGCTGTATGCATTCATACTGCTCCAATTCATTTTACCTTGTATACACAACTACCATGCAGCTACCACCTCAGTAATTTCTTTTCTTTCGGAATCCAGCAAACAAACATCATTGTCTACCACGCATTCACCTACACCCACTGTCATGCTCACCTACAATTCGTTTTCTGTAGTCTTAACTACGTTTTCCACTTCGGTCTGTTCACTGATCCCATGAAAAGTGTTTCTGAAGCAGTGAAAACCCACTTCACATTGTGTCTGCAGACTATAATAACCACAAATTTTGATGATTGTGTTTTAACTGTCAATTCACCAAATTCACATACACCAGTAACTCACTTTATGATGAAAGTGAGGTCAAACACCAAACAGGCACTACAAACAAATTTAGTGCTCAGAGACTCACTGAAGAGGATGCGGTCTCTCATACTGGCCAGCACATATGGATTAGTCAGTGCAGGAAGGGCCTCAATTTTTGGAGAAAATGCTCGAATTGCCACAATAATACTTCCAGAGACTAACCTAGCATGCTTTGATGAACTATCCTGTGCCTTAACTAATGAACTGGAGACATTTATATACTCTTTTCACAACTCCACAAAGAGAAGGAGTCAGTTGCTGACTGTGTACCGGTTACAATACTGAAGACAGTGGTCTTTTATTTAGTTTGATCTCTCTAAACTGTTTTTTTGCCTTAGTCATTGAGAAGAAAATTACTGCCATTTGACGCATATTGTTATGAAAAGGCAGACTGCCGGTTAGTGGTGGAAGAAAGTGATATCAATTCTGTAAAAGAGATTTCATTGTGGGGAAGGAACAAGAGATTATGCGCATATGAGTGAAGAACGACTTTTATACCAATTACTAGGGCTTTGTAGCTGGTGATTATTCTTTCGCTCCTTGTGGTACAGATTTTGATCTTGTACAACTGTTGCTAAAGAGGCATGGCCAAATCTATAGTATACGTCACATATCAGGGATAATTGTGAAGTACAGCAAAAGTAAGTTTCCCCTTAAGGGAAGTAATAAAATCAAATATTTCTCACTTTAAAAGTCTCAGCAAATCATACATAAAAAAGACTTCCTATCAGAAAGAAACTGGGAAGAGAAACATTCACAGTGTCTGGGTCCTCACTGCTAGCATGTTCATACACGCTTTTTGAATGGCTCAACCAAGCTAACCTGCACCCAGATAACTCACAAATCTACCATATCTAACACTAGGTCCCAATAAAATATGCTTGCTAAATTAAGAGAAAGGAAGACGTTTCTTGTATACCTGAGGAGTACAAACAATTTTATGATGTACTATGTTTGCCATTTCATCCACAATTGCTATTCAGATTATCGCAGCAGGTCAGACATGACCGAAGGAACAGATATATACTATGTATGTACATATATCATGTCTTGTCAGTAGGTGAAAACAAAACTAAAGATTTTCTGCAAAATGTCTAAATTATTACAGCTGATAGGTACAGCAACTAAGAATCTTGAAAACCATGTAAATATTGGAGAGAGTTATTAGTAATATTTTAAAATTAAGTTTGTACTTAAAGTGTACTTAAAGTGAACAGCACTTATTTCCTTCATACTTATCGTCAATGAATGTTTCCCACCATTCCTGAATTTTTGTGGTTTTTATGTGTATTCTATCAGAAATATGGGCAAAATCTAGTAATCTGCATCGAAATACATAATTATGTAGAAGGAGCCACAGTCCATCTTTATTTAATCATCCAAAGTAATGATACAAAATAATATGAAGCAAACCTGTGACTATTACATTGGGCAGTTTTTTTCTACATTAAACACTGTTCATTTTACTCTAAAGTTACTTAACTGAACTGAGGCCCTGTCAAACAACATTCGGTGTCTTAACTGGTGATAAAAAGAATGTCTATCAATTTAACTAATAAATAAAATAAAAATTTTTATTGACCTTTTATGCAGAATGCAGTTAAAAAATATTCCTTAGCGATCTTCTCATGGAAGCGCACAGACATTTTAGTTAAGCTATTTGGAAAGATGCATCCACATAAAGGAGAGTGCTTGGAGAATGTTATCTTTTTCAAGAAATACTTGGTGGAAACACATATAGCAATGAAACTCCCTCTCGAAGAGGTCACAGATCACACCTGCCAGCATCAGATAAACATTACCGATTCTGCACCGTTTGAGAGTCAGATGTTCATATCACCAACATTCCTAAAATACTGACTGCTTCCTCTTAATGTTACAAAGGAAACAACATGATGCCTCTCAGTGACAAGTTGCATCCCAAAATCTCCAAGTGAAAATATGAAGTTGTACTCTACATGTGTGGCGTTTATCAGACTCCTAATTATTCATCTTAAGTTAATGTTGTCTCTCGGACTTTCACAATGTTTTTTGCACTTATCAATTTTCATTTTCCCCCCTCAATAATTTATTAACAACACATTAAACAGAAGGTTATTTCACAAGGAAACTTTGACAGCAAAAGACGCTGCAGGTAAGAAGACAAAAATAAAATACACTCGCTGCAGAGAGAACATTTCATTCTGGGTACACAAAAAAGGAGGATGTTTAAGATAAAATGAACATTTGGTACGTGGAAAAAAATTAAACAATGGAAGCATGAAGAAAAAACTGAAGATTATGATCCATAGACAGCACATTTCATCAATTTGGAGGCAGAAGGCACAGTAACCAACAACAGGAAATTTTCTAAACAATTTGAATTTCCTTTAAATGTTTCTTACACAAGTTAACACAACATATTTATGAAAATTATCACCAGCTACATAGAAAGAAACAAGGGGTTGTAATTCATTAGAAGAATGAAGAAGACTGCAAACTTGTCTAAAAGCCTAAAATTGTGAGAGTTTTTAACACACTGTCAACAAAATCTACAGTAACTGCCCTCAAGAAAGAAGGCAATGCCTGATATAAGTTAGTGTTGTAAGTGCTTGCCTCTGGTGCAGGTAAGTTTCAACAGGGCGAAAGAACTATATAGAGCAACTTTGTAAGTAAGCACAAAAATCATGTACTATCCAACTAAATTTTAAACTTGCATATCAATATGAAAATAGTAAAAATTCAAAAGATCATTGACACTGCGCGCACGCGGGTCCAAACATATTTTCCAAACATACACAAAGTGTAAAAGATATCATAGAATTACCTATTGGGAACGATCTATTTGAATATATTAGCAACGGAACCAACAAGTACTACAGTCAAAATTGCAACAGAAGGTAACTAGATAAAAACATGCTAAATTTGTTGACTTTAAGAGACCTGAACTTGGATAATGGTTTGGGCTTGCTATCCTTATGAGAACTGTAAAAAAAAAGGAGCTAAGACCAATGATTAGTGGTTAATGAATCCGTTGATACACACACCAACATTTTGCAAAACGATGTTCCGCAACCGATTCAGACAAATATTATGTTTTCCACATTTTTCCGACGACAACAACAATAAAGCAGATAATGCCGAGCGCTTTTCAAAGTGAAATTCATAATTTATTATTTTTCCAAAAGTTTCAAGACACATTTAATCTAAGCCAGAACATCTCTATTGATGAAGGAATGGTACTGTGGCATGAACAGTTATATTTTAAAGTTTACAATCTGTTGAAAACCACAAAATATGGCATACTCATTCGGACACTGCGTGATTGAAGTACGGGACATATTTCATCATTCAAGATACATTCCAGCAATGGACAGCCTTCAGCAAAAACAGTTATGGAACTACTCACACCTTCTTATGGAAAGTGTCAGCACCTCTACATGGGTAATAATTATAACAGCGTAGAACTTGCAGAGAAGTTACTTGAAAAGAAAATTCGTGTTTGTGGAATGATATGGCAAAATAGAGGATTTCCAGAAAAATTAAAGTGCGCAGAACTCCATGTGTTTGAAGCTTGTCATCAATGGAAAGGTGACAAGCAGCTGGCGACAAGCCAAACAATCTGAATTAGCCCCCAGAATGAGATTTTCACTCTGCAGCGGAGTGTGCGCTGATATGAAACTTCCTGGCAGATTAAAACTGTGTGCCCGACCGAGACTCGAACTCGGGACCTTTGCCTTTCGCGGGCAAGTGCTCTACCAACTGAGCTACCGAAGCACGACTCGTGCCCGGTACTCACAGCTTTACTTCTGCCAGTACCTCGTCTCCTACCTTCCAAACTTTACAGAAGCTCTCCTGCGCAGGAGAGCTTCTGTAAAGTTTGGAAGGTAGGAGACGAGGTACTGGCAGAAGTAAAGCTGTGAGTACCGGACGTGAGTCGTGCTTCGGTAGCTCAGTTGGTAGAGCACTTGCCCGCGAAAGGCAAAGGTCCCGAGTTCGAGTCTCGGTCGGGCACACAGTTTTAATCTGCCAGGAAGTTTCAATCTGAATTAGCATTGCTGGTGCCAAGTAAATAAATTTGTATGAGACTTGCAGACAGCAAAGTGTTAAGAACTGATGAAATCCATTACCACAAATAACTGTACAAACATTGTACTGTACATTTAATTTCCTTCACTCTGAAAGATTTTATACAAAGTATTGGTGAGGACTGCGATCCTTAATCATGTATGCCAAGTACACCCCTTTTTGCTCATATTTTGGGGGTTTTAACATTTTCCTCAATTTTGCATTTTTTAGGTCTGGACCACATGAAAATGTAAAATACGAGTTTCACTGTGAATAGAAAGTGCAGAAGCATACTCAAAAAATTAAATTCCAATGTGTCAAATGGAAAGTGTAAAACCAATATCTACTAGCATTTTGTCTTAAAATGGTGACACAAGACTTTTAATGCAAAAGCTATCTAAAAATCAGAAGATTCTTCAGCAAACAATCCATAGATCCATGTTGGAAATTAACAGAAGAGATAATGAAATATACAAATGTAACAGGGTACAGACTGTAATGGAAGATTTAATTACCACTGTAATGAAAACAAAATGACAATGGACAGTGTGGGAAGCTAGGCGAAGAATGGAAAATGAGGAAGGAGCTCTTTGCCAGTTTCCAAAGGAGAATGGAAGGCTGAGACAATAATCTGATGGGAAATGGCTGGACAGCATTGAAGAACATGTAGGATAATTATTGAAATATAAACATTTCATTAGAAACTAATATAGCTATTTTCAAGCAATCCAACTAATCTGTTATTTATGCACTTGTTAAGTGGAGTTTTTATAAATATGAGAGTTCATGTTTCACTGCTATTGTAATAATAGATAGTGAGGTTGATATCCCGTGATGTCTGCTATCAGTGATTCCTCTGGCGGCTAGCAAGAAATGCCAGAGGGCCATCACATGGGCCTGACCAACGACACAAGCTGGAAATAAATCCCAGCTGCTGGAACACATGTCAAATCCAGCTGTGCTAATGTCTACCCCCATATATACTTTACTTTTATGGCCTTGCTGCTTTATGGATTTCAACGACTATTTTTTTCACTGCTGTTCAACAGATTGGCATATTTGCTGGACCCTGGGCTATTCACTTCATCTGTTCTACAATTTATGATGACATGGCTTGGACTGGAATTGTGAACTATCAAGTGATTACAGCTTATCTGTATTTTCTGTATAATACATTTTGTGCTGTTCCATAACAGGTGTAACAAGAACACTGTGTTAAGATTTCTTTATAGGAAATAGAAGTTTGTTCTTAAAAATCCAATTTTCTTTTCACAGTTCTGTAATTAGCAGATTTTATCTCAACAATTTATATTACTAACAGTATTTGAATTTCTATTCTTTACATGCAAGGAGTGCATAAAGAAGACATTACTAATCTGCAAACCAGTTTTTTACACCATGTTTCAACTTCAGTTCCAATGTCCTGCATGTGGTATTCATCAACCAATGCCGACAGAGAATATATTAATAGGTTGAATTTATATTGATTGCTTGAACATTTATTATTTTTCCTCTAAATGCAGGTTTGATTCCCTACAAACTAGTTCATTTGGAAGTAGAAACCAAATCACAATTGAGACTCATCACTCACAATGTGATAGATGTTATGCCAATATGAACTATGACACCAGAAACATCAAAGTAAAAAGATTTCATAAATAATTATCTGTTAACACGACCATGTCAATGAGAATTAGTATGTCAAGGATACACACAGTGAAAATTGCAGGAAGAGGGAAAAGTCAGGATATATCATTAGCCAGTTGACATTAAAGACTTATTAAAAGTGATGGTAATTTTATCACTATGGCACACTGAAATGTACTGATATGCTTATGTCAGGATATAAAACTACATATCCTACCACGTTATTGATATACATACCTATTATTATTATAAGGACAACTGTACAAACGATACCAATGATGATCATCATCTGAAACCAAGACAAATTAATCATTTCTTTTATTCTGTAGATAAAGAACAACTTAATAAACAAACATTATTACAATTTTTCAGTAGAATTACAACAAGCATATTGAAACAGGTGCATCAACTATGAAAAATGTTGAACTACAGCAGAACATATTTAATACTGAACACAACATTACATTTTTCCTTAAACCTAATGGACAAGAATGATATTAAATTAGTCAGAAATTACCTTTATGTTCTTCCACCAATACTTTCGTTTCAACTTTCCAGCCTGTTGCTCAAATTGTGATGCACCATGTCTCAGAGCATCTACTCAGAAACAGCAAAATAAATTACATATTAGACAAATTACAAAATTCACTTGCAGGAAAATCAATTCTTGAAAGGAAAGGATTTCTAAACAAAACCTAGATTAATTAGTAAATGTGAATAAGATCATTAGAGCATTCTTTTACAATATCACAACTTCACTGCACATAGTCAGAAACTCTTCTTACTTAAATATAAATATCTCATCACTGTTTCTTACATCTTCTGCATTAAAAGCTTCCGTACATAGGTAAGGAAGATTATGGTTTTTTGACAGTACTTTAATTGAAGAGGGCGGAACATTAGATTGGATAAAAATGGGGAAATAAGTTTGCCATTGCAAAAGGTAAATTAGTATGACTGGTGAAAATCATAACTACTGCATCACCACGTGAATATAAACAACAATTTTCCATCACTATGCCAAGTCATAGTCATCCAATTAGTTTCTAACATGACTCAAAGAAATAAAGAGAAGGAGAAATACAAGTCAAAACTCTTCCTCTTCTTCTAGCGCTTGCAAAATACACTTTTCAAAATATGTTACATTAATTTCATAAAGGCAAGTTTATTCCCATAAGCTTAGTTACTGCTTTTGAGAACCAAATGACTGCAAAAATTTGCAGAAATGTGTCTTAAGAAGAGAAGGAATAAGAACAACTTAGATTAATGAAACGCAAACACCTCTGTTCAAAGAAAGCTGCCTGGTTTGACAAGCAGGAAGTACATCCTACAGCTGTATCATCATGATGATCTTGCTTTAACTGCAGCGACATCTTGCACTTCAAATATTTGCTCAATTTGCAATGCCAACTACTTAGTTTTAAATTAAAGACATGTTCTTACATGGTAATGACACCACACAGGTCACAGTACCAAGCACCAATTTGGTGTACAATAGTAAACAAAAAAACCACCATACACATATTTAACAACACTCATCAAATGTCTTTCACTTAAAATATTTTGTAAGTACCAGTATTAGCTCTTGCAGTTAACAACTGTCTTATTCTTCTGTAACTACCATAAACAACCGATTAATGATGAGTGTCTAAAAATGTGATAAATACAATCTAGTTCATAATTTTCTTCATGTTTTAGAGAGAACTTTGAAACATATCTGATAACATTTCCAGAAGTAATTCTTCCACAGCAACCTTTTTCTTCTAGTTCATAATTAACTTCAATGCCAAAATCCTAGTGTAAGCCTCAAATTCATTGAAGCCACACAAACTATTCACACGGAAACTGGAACACACAACAGTCAGGTCACATTGAACATGTTTCTCCTTACTTGTCAACAGTCTGATAACAAAGAAAAAAGTGTAGCTGTGGAAAGGCTATGCCTGAAAACCTTTATAGGCCGCTGATTTTCACCTGCATACAGTTATTGCTGGCAGATAGCAACAACTGCCCAATTTTGTTATTAAAGTTAATAAATATTTTCATTATTACTATGCTGCATAACTTGGCACAACAATAAGAGTAATGCAAGAAGAGGTTTTCATGAAAGGTGTACCCACTGCAGCAAAATCAGCAATATAAGAAAACAAACTCATGTGACAGCAACAAAATTACAACTGACTACATAGTTAACCACATCTTTCTCTAGTTTTCTTGAGAAAGAAAAGGTTTTCGTGGTGAACTGGCACCAATGACTGATTTCCGCTTCACCATACTTTTCTTTCCCTTATACACGATTACATAAAGGATACTTTTTTCGTCTTGGCAGTTAAGGTGAAGTGTGACCTGATTTTGTTCTTTGCTGGTTTCACTTTTACTAAAAATTCCACGTTATACATTTAACCAAGTTCTGACAAGGTAAGTGTTTATTTTCTGATGTATTAATATGTCAACAGAAAAATCAGAAGGGTGATTTGCCAAGAATTCCAGGTCTTTCAATCATTGTACTGCACGGTTAGCAATACCCTTTCACTTAGTTGTAAGTCTTTATTGATATTTAATTTCACTTGGTTTTTAATACAGAGTGTTCACAAATGAGTCATTGGGTATTGAAACCCAAGCTTCAAATACATGATGCTCACGACTGTGTGCTAATAGTCAGTAAAGAGTACATTTTAATGATTTTTTTTTTTTAAGCCATTAAAGGTTTTGCTGTGATGTAACTATGAACTGTTCTGAGAAAAATGGAAAATGAAATTACACACCAACTCTTGTGCAGTGATGTATTGACATTGCACATACAAGGTCAAGTGTCATCACAACAAATCTTAGTGCTGCGGTAGAGACAGAAAGATATAATTCTCCACAGGTTCATGTCTCCTGTGCTGTTTCACATAGCTAAGTGTATGGCTCTACCTGCTCCTGAAAAAGTTGTGACAGGTATAATGTACCTGAAAATGTTGCAAAACTAGTTGTTTCATGAACTGATAGCTGTTACTCCTAACTTCAAATTCCAAAAGGATTGAGCTCCACCTCATTAGAATGAGGTAGTGCACCACTATCTGAACAAGGAACTTCCAAATTGGTGGATTGGGCATTGTGCTCCAGAGGATTTGGCACTCAGGGCCCCTGAGGTCTCCTGCCCTTCTAGTACTCTTCTTCAGGGATATGTTACGGAATGTTTACGTATCACATATGCTGGCAACACTGACTGAAATCCAGGATCATATCACTGCTGCACTCGCAAACACTGACTGGGTCATGTTTGAATGTGTGTAAGTTGAACTTTACCACCACATACATGTTCCTAGGGTAACACGAGATGTGTAAGAAACTTCAAAATTTACTTTTCCATACAGTGTATCCTTGCCTACTTTGCATGTAATATTTTGTAGAATACATTTATCCAAAAGCTGAAATCATTTTTAAACATCCTGCATTATGTTTATAAACTGAAGAGCAAACCTTGTTGAAGTTTGATTGTCAATGTGTGTATTTCCCTAGCTGTGAAACTACTTACATTTTATGTCATCTGACTGCAGTTTATCTTCTCAGAACACCCCCAAGATTGTATGTGTGACCACTTTGCTGCACACTGGCCTTTCTGTCAGCTTTTAATATTATCGTAAAACTGAAAAATGCGGCCAATAGTACCAATAGACAACAAAAGGGTTTGCTTCATCATGGAAACTACATAATGGTGCTAGTCAATCATACTACTGATTACTGACTAACTCACTAGTCAAGGACAAATGTTGTGTATGTTTAATATAGAACAGGTAAGTCAACCTAATATTCCCCACATGGTACACCAAAGAGAAATCTTTGAAGCTGAAACACCCACAGGAATATGAAATTTATTGTGAATTTGGTAAATGAGCACAATTCTGCCAATGGGAAATCAGAATTCAGTACTCAATACATTTGCCACACATTTAAAAAAATACATCACTGTGCCACATCTGTTTACTACAATAAACATTGAACTATCATGTACTATACGTACAATTTCAATGGAAAACTGGAAATGGTATGGAGGCTTTTAATACAAAATATGAAGTGTTACTCTGCAAGCAATACAGAGATGCGCAACATAAGGTACTGAGACCATGGACTCATGGAAGATGGATAGATATCATTAGAAACATGCAGGAGCAGAAATGCATGGATAAGTCTGGTGGATATCTTTTCTCAATGGTGAATGTTAAAATGGTGAATGAACGAGCTGTAATACTTTTTAGCCACATTATATCTGGCAAATGAATCATACAGAAATGGCAAATATGTATAATATTACTTCAGTACGTGACAGAAAGGAAAAGTGGAGATTAGGGTACACAGAGGCAGCCTCAGATGTTTACACACACTTTGTAAACAAGAATGATTTAAGCATTACTCTGAAAAATAGAATATTTTTAAATTCTAAACTCTTATGGACACCAGAACTAACGTCCACAACCTATGGATGTTAGTTCATAACAAGAACACACAATATCTTAGGTAGCAAAGGCAAATAATGTAATTAAACTCACTATTTTAAAAGTTTTGACACTCAGAATCTGTAGTTATCAAGTACTGCCAAACCTCAATATATCTAAGACCTGTCTGTATCGAATTTTTCCTTCATTCCCTTCCCTTGGAAGCCCAAAACCTTGATATTTTTGAAGAAAACCCGCCTTTTGAAAGGCTCAAGAAGGACAGATTTAACCTCTACATATCTAAGATCAGAGGACAAAAACACTAAATTGAAACCACCACTAGATATCTAAGCCTTTCATATGGTGAGTTTGCACAAATAAGGGAATCCCAGTCCTGCCCCCTCCCTGTATCAACGCAACAGTGATATCTGCATCGCATTGCAGCTCCCGCAACCTCCATGCTGGTGTGATTTTTGGCAGTGCAGTTTGACTGAGTGTGACAAGCGTGAGGCACGGGCTTTAAGCAGAACTGTCTGACAACCGCCAAAAGCAAAAGTCAACTGACAAAGTCAAAGCAGGAGTGAAGAAAAAGAAATATATAGCTGCACAGTTTGAGGTTCTGGCAAGAACACCATTGACCCTCCGCCACACACTGTCAGGTGGCTTGCGGAGTATGGATGTAGATGTAGACAGTAACCAAAAATGAAGACCGCCTGATTACCATGGATGAAGGGACAGATCGGAAATGATAACAAAAGGTTCCGACAACAGAGGAACAATATTTGGTTGACTTCTTTTGAAAGAAAATTCAGATTACTTTGCAGCAACATTGAAATATAATACATTTAATACAAGTAATGGGTGGTTAGAAAATTTAAGGAAAAGACATGGTACTGTTTTCCAAAAAGTGAATGGTGAAAGTGCCACTGTACATAACAAAATTTGTTATGTTTGAAAGTTAGAATTGCAAAGATCCTTCAAGATGACAAACAGAATGATGTTTTTAACACAGACAAACTTCGACTTTTTATAAATGTCTTCCAGACAAACCTACAGGAACAAGCTAAGCAAAGATAGTGTTACTGTTCCATTAGCACAGAAAAACTAAAGCCACTTGTGGTTGGGAAACCTAAGAAACTCCGATGTTTTTCTGGGCAAAAATCGTTCCCTGTCGAGTAAACTGAATAAGAAAGCATAGATGATGTCAGAATCGTTTTCCAACTGATTAACAGATTTTGATAGAAAAACAACTCCTGACAATTAAAAAAAGGTGGTGTTTGTGGATAATTGGAGTATGCACAATGCTATCAGTCTGTTAAAATCAATGACAAAGCAATTTTTACCATGTAACTACATTGAGATTGCAGCACTTAGATCAATGAATAATCAAGAGTGCCAAAGGAAACAACAGGCATGTGCCAAAGGAAACAACAGGCATGAAGTGGTCCGAATGAAACGTCACTGATGATGACTTCCTTACAACTATCAACATCTTAGATGCTGTGAAAATGCTGGATAAAGCAAGGAGAAACGTGAAGGGACAAATGATCGTCAATTATTTCCAAACATGTGGATTTTTGAGGACACATGGAAATGAGCAGCTGGTGGGGTTAATACTCAAGCACGTAAAATTTGTTTGATTCTGACACCGGTTTATGGGAATTCTGATTTTTTTTTATACAATACTTATAGGAAACATCTCATCACTATGCTCAAGTCCAAATGGACAAAAGTGGTGACTCACTGTAACACCACTCGTGTTCATTATGAAGATTCTGTGGATGTGGACAACGATGTCACTTTAGTAGGATCACTAACAGAAGCCGAAATTATTAACTCCGTTAAGACAGCGAATGAGAAAGAAGGTGACAACAATGATGAAGGGGAAGGAGAGGAGGTCAAAGAAGCACCACCCATGACGGCCAGGCAGGCCAAAGCAGCTCAACACCATCAGAATGTATGTGGAGAAGTGTGAGGAGGGAGAGGATAGTGTGTTCTCAACCGTCATAATCATAGACAATGATATTGACTCACAGGTGATCAAAAGCTTAGCTCACACTAAAATTACAGATTACTTTTAAAGCCAATGATTTCTGGAAATGGGCATGTACATACTGTGTATTCTTTTACTGAATTTAATTTTTCTTAGGATGAACGTGTTTTATTGTGAATCTTTTTGAACTTATAAATTATTGTCTATTTCTGAAGAAAAAGTAACATGCATAACAATCCATCTCGAGTTCTCTTATTTCCAATACTAAACATACACCTACATCACAGTACAGAAATTGAAAAACTGTGGATTGTAAACTTACTCCCTACCCAGCCCCCCAAAACCTTGTTATGCCGAACCCTTGATATAGCTAACATATTTTGCCTTCCCTACAGATTCAATATATTGGGCTTGACTTTAATCAATAACAGTAACAGTGCAATCATTAAAGACAGGAAATCCACAGGCTTCAAGGATTTTTGTAGATTTGCTCTGTGTACTTAAGCACTGGCTCCCCCCCCCCCCCCCTTTTCCAGGCTAACATTGTGTTAATATCTTTTAAAGGCCATTATTTTCACCATTAACTGTAGAAATTATTTATTTCATTGCTGCAGTTGCAACCTGTGGGACATTTTCAAATGGTACAGCCAAAGATTTTGCTTCAACACATGTCAAACTTTAAAATCCTATTACAAGCATACGTGTCATTGTCAAAATAGGACATTTCACTGTAGATATACAATAACACCAGATGAGTCTGAAGCTCTTTATGTCATGAAATGAGGTACATTACATGCAATATTCATATCATCCACATGAATCATTTCAAATCTATCTAGTCTACATCATTTCACCGGGTACACAGCTTCATACTCTTCTGATGGCCTATTTTGACTACAACATGTAAACATGTTGGAGAATTTTGAAGTTTGAGTTGTACTGAAACAATAACTTTTGCAGTACCACTTGAAAATGGTCCAAAGGCTAAAATTGCAATAGTGAAGTAAATAATTTCTACAGTCAAAGGCAAATCTGCTGTTTTAAAATTTATTTGCATTACCATCAACCCCAACCATGAGAAGTTAATCAATTGTGTTAATAATTTTTGCAGACAGAGTTCGATGCCTAATTCCAGTAATTGTTAAAACTAAATAAATTAACCATGAGAAAAATGTTGAACATGTAGCAGTACAGATCAAATTCGTAAAGCTTTTAGCTGTATGCTTCTGCTGATTGCCTCTTGGCAGTACATCACTAATCACTTCTTAACTAGACACAGAGCTACAACTCTACAGTACAAAGAACCACAATATTTTGCTGTGTGGGGAGCTTAACACAGATGTCTGAAGAGTTACCAGCTTGGCAAGAACTAGTGAAGAAATTTAATGATGTAATGGGGATAACCTGAACAACAGACCTATAAGAATAATGTTTTCTAGTTCCCCTGCTATTGACAGTATCTCTGTTAATACCAAAATATTATCATTATGAATATCACACAACATTTTGCTGGTGTACCAAATTATACCTAATATTAAGTAGCAATGGAAACATTCCAACATATGTACAAACAAGCATCGATGAGCAATGAGAAACATCATTCCAACTGTCACACATTTGCTCCATCAAAGTTACTGGAGGGATATTTACAGTACATATTATAATATTGTCAGTATGTCAGATGAACTGATGATTACTCCACACTATTGTTGTAAACCTGATAGGAAATGCTAGATCACATTTACAAAACACGAATGCAATGCAAACAAACTATAGTAAGAATTGGTTATTATTCGGCTAGGCTAACTAGCTACCTGGGCAGGGTGGCAGCACAGTCGTGTTTATGCCCAAGAAGCTGGGTGAGGAGGCAGTAGTACCACACACTTCACTACTATTACAAGGGGAGCAATGTCACATGCTACATGTCTTTATCTGCTGCTGAATGAAGTGTTCATTTACAACAAGAGCAGAAACAGGACACACACTATATCCCACTTTGGCTGCTTATGACACTTTGCTGGCAGTATCCACAAAACTACCTTCAGCAGTGACAATTGTGTGCATTTGTCATTTGCCATTTCAATCACAGATGATAACACCAACTCTTTGTTTCAATCTGTGCCAAACAGTTGTTATAGTTTCAGTGACCACCCGAATTTTTTTCCCCCTGGAGGATAGGTGTGGGAGGAGGTTCAAATAGAGAATCCAACTGAAAAAGCTACTTTATATAAAGCAATGAAACTAATGCGCAACTCACTAAAGCATCATTAAGTCAAAAGGCTTGCAGCAGGCAAGGTGTCATTTTATTTAATAGCAGCGGTTATTTTTTTCAGATTAGAGAGAGATACTTGTCATATTACAACCATGGCTCTTGTGAGGTTTCAGATCACTTACATAGGGTTCAGATCTAGACAGTACTGCCACAGTAGGAAGGGCTCCACCATTTGTCTAAATAAAACACTAAGAGACTAAACAGGCCATAAAGTCCCAATGGTACAGATTGGCTGCAGTGTCATCCCCAGCCCACATCACTGGATGTGGATATGGAGGGGCATGTGGTCAGCACATCACTCTCCCAGCCATATGGCAGTTTACGAGACCAGAGCTGCTACTTCAGAAATTGCTGCTTAGCAACACTTATATTCAATGAAATATTTATTGTGTGCATTCTACTTACTCTGCTTTGGGGCAGATACTTGAATCCTGCTCCACTCAGCATTGTGTCCCATATTCCGTAATTTGCACACCACTGACTTGAATGCTACTTGCCAAAGTTTGCTTGCCCCTTCTGCTGGTGTCACTGTTGGAATTAGTCAATCTTTCTCATTCTCACTGTCAGTTCAATTTACAATGCTACTTGTATTTTCTGCCATCATTTTTCATGGTCGCACTTCAAGGTAACACTGTGCCCTACTTTGAATTGGAATGTGACTGTACCTTATCATCACATGACTAAGATAGTTCCATAGTACACCTTGCTAAGTAATGACATTAGGGAATATTTGTTGTAGCAGCCCATGGAATTTATCTAGAGTGTCACACAAAAGTAAACCTGCCACAGAGGCACCAAAGTTTGAAGACTTTTTCACATCATAGCACAATGTCTTCTGCAGACAGTCTTAATCGTACATCATCCGACAAAGACCAGGCTCTTATATTATACTGTGTAACATCAGTTCTGTCACAAATAATGGCAGTAATTTCTTAAGTGCAGTTGTGTGTCTTGTCATCTAAAATTAAATCAGTTTCTGTGTATCTACCGCAGTTTTCTTGTGACATTACCTGCAAAATTCTTGGAAACCCTGCACTTTCATTTCATTTGTACTACGAATCCTCACAAAAGACTACTCGCACTCCGGAAAATCAATCTCTTGATAATGGTAGATGTTTAACAACATTACTGGCCACTTGTGCTCAGATGTCTTGTATTTCTGTACGTACGTCAACTTTTTTCGTATTTGTTAAGAGCAATGAAAAGCAATGGGCTCCCAATGCATGCTATTTCACATCTGTTACCATACTGACAGGCCAGGTAAGAGGATCAAATCTCCTGTTCTTCAATGTTTCCACGATTAGAAGGTAACAAACTGAACACACAGAGCTTTTTTTTCTCTCACAAATAGTTAGAATCACCTCAAAAACAAAACAAAAAGTGTGTAATATCACAATTCCCTATGAGCTACAAGGCCTGTTCATTGCACTTAATTATCAGTACCAGCGACTCCCAAGACTGTGACAGTGAGTGAAAATGAATATGGAGACTGGAAGACAATTTGAAACTTTCTAGCTGATTAAAACTACCCAACTTGCAATTTGTGGTGCATTTATTTGCTACAAGACAAGAGTCCACAACTTCACATCTGAAATGAAATATCCATCAAGACAGTAGGTTGTAGCTTGTGGTCCTCTCCCAACAAATGCAGACTCAATTTAATCTTGCTAGGCAATGCATTCTATCACAATCTCCCCAATGTTAATACAAAATCCAAAATTCAGACTCAAGAAACTAAAACCTTTTACCACTATTTTACTGTACAAACAAATTTATAATGATGAAAGCTGGGAAATGCTCACAAAACTTATTTTACATTACCTTACCTGCACGATTATCCAATTCAGACAATTTCTGGTCACGTTCCAATACTTTTTCAACGTTGACTCTCATTATCCCCACTACCTGTAAGAAACACAGATGTACTTCAGAAGACATTAGTTCTGATCAGAATATCTGTCTGAAAGGAATCAACATTCTTTGTTTTAATGTAAGAATATCTCATTCTAGAAGTATTTGGCATTTCACATGCAATGAGCTTTGCAAGACAGATGTAATAGAATTTTCTATGTACTAGGTGCACAGAAACTAACAAAAAAATGTCAGGCCATAAATTGAGAGAGATACCTTAACAATTCATAGGAATACATTCCAATATTTATGTCGAACCTGCCTCAAAGTCGATTGAAGTCTCTGAGGAACAGGTGTATGACACGTGGCAGGGATATGGAGAAATAATTTTTTTGAACTGCAGAAACCTACTGATACAACTGATGGCACTGTCATAAGGGAATGAGCTTCGCACTAGCACCAGGCCTCAGAATATGAAATTCCACTTTCATTATTACCAAAGTGGAGAAATTTCCCCTTCACTGGCTGCTATATTTAAATGCACTACATGTAACACATACCATTTTGCATCAGCAAGGTGTACGTCATTACCACATGGGATTTCCCATTGTTTATGTTACGATGTCTTGAAAGGTCTAGATTCTTAGCAGCAACTTTCATTCAACAACTTCAGACACTGTTTGACCATTTAATTACAGTAGTTGGTTCTTGCATATGATTGTAGTGTCATCTGTGTTATTGGTGAGAATGAGGAAGAAGAAAGCTGAAACAATACTGCAATATAGCTTACAACTACTGAACAGAACCAAGGGGACTGTCAAGCCTGACCTCTTTAGACATTTCACCATCAACATCGTCATAATGTGGCCTCGTTCCATTAAACGATGTTATTAGTCTCCTGATTAAAGTAAGGTACAATAATGATCACGAACTGCCAACAACTCTACTCTATTACTGGACATTAAATGTTAATGGAAAATGCTTTTGCTACCAATATTTAAATAAGTTAACTTCCACATACAACACTAAAATATCCTCCTCTAGTGAATTCTGCTTTGAAAGTGGGTAGCTCTTAATATGATCACTACACATAAAAGTAGAGTCAACTTAACGGCCACTCAATAATGTCACTAGGCCTATTTGGAAGTGGGACTCTACTATTCGTTTATTAACTGCAAGCCAAAAGGATCTCAATGGGAGGCGTTACTAGAGATATTCGATAACTTTTCCATTCCTGCTCTATTTATGACACTCCAGAAATTTAAGTGCTCAATTGTTTACCAGTATTCCCTAGTACCCAGTCTTTTCAACACAGACTTTGTATTATACTATAAGTGCACACTTGTCTTAGTATTCTAAGAACTATGTGAAGCAAAGCTCTCAGAATTTAAATACAATCTACAAACAACACCCTTTTAGTACATTATTCTAAGCAAATCACAAAACACTTTTCATAATTCAATTTTCTTTGAAACTTTATGACTTTCACCACCCATTTTATTGAGCAAGAGGGTGCACTAGTGCAGCATTCACAAGACTGATCTGGCACATTCCAAAAACAAATTACCTCCTCAACTTTAGCCTGTGTTTGCTGAAGACGTTTCTGTGCTGCCTGCTGTTGAGGTGTGTGGGGACCACCGGTTCCCGATGTCCCCTCGACACCTCCAGAGTAAGGTCCAACATCTGCCCTGTATTGAATGAAAGCGTACACATTAAAAACAAATATCATGTACTAATTATTATTGGAGCTGTTACACCACAGCTTCCCAGAACAGCAAATTAGTAAAAGAAAATACAGAAATGATCATTAGTGTCACGAACATTAGAAGACAATAATAATTTAAAAAGTTCTCTGAAATGAAAAGTATCTTAGTGAATTCCATGCACATTTGAGGTATGAACTCAGAACCTTTGATCAAAAGAACTTTCAACTGGATTGCCTTGTGCCTGATCACATTTTGAATGCAAGGTTTTGGTATTGTATAACATGTAGAAACTACTCTCTATGCAGTTGAACAGATACTCTCCCAATCAACTGACTCAAGTATATCCTCCAGTCTTTCTACTGGATTAGATTTTTACACCCTACGAGTAACACACTCGATTAGCTAACTTTTAACTTCGTTTGATGGCAAACTATAGCTTACATAGACGGTATTTTGTAATCAACGTCCTGAAGACACTCACTCATTGCACAAACCATGAAAAAATTTCCAGTCACATACAAACTCAAAAGTTTGTTTAATTTTCTCTACTTCGATCAGCTACACAGCCGTAAAAACTGAATTAACTTCAGTAGGCGTAACATATCACTTCCAAAACTGTTTAACCTCTGGACCATCCAGTTCTACGAAATTGCGGTACCAGTATCTGACACTGTACTGTATTAAATTCATACAGTTCCAATTTCACAAAATTGGGGAGTAAATAATTTGACATTGTACCAAAGAAATTTACAATGTCAAATACTTCACACAAATGAATTCTTTACCTACAGGTGGGTGACAGGCGTTTTTTCCGTTTTTATAAGTTAGTCATATCACGTGACATTTAGCCCGACAGCATCGTTCATGGCAATCCAAAGTGTGGTTAAGTAATGAGACATACGAGCGTTTCGACATACAAATACTCTTTCTCCAAATTTGTCAAGTAAGGCATATTGTATTACAATACCAAATGAAAAATAGCACATCATAACAATTCCAATATTTCCACACATTCGGCAGCAACACGTAAGTATAAATATTCTTTTAAGCACCACAAAAAATTAGCTTTACGCCAAGCAGTTCACTTCTTGAAGTTACAGCTCTCACATACGACCGACTTCGTAATGTAACTACGATCTTTTACAAACAGGAAGCTACATATAAATAAATACCGTGCTTGGACTTACATTTTCAATAACAGTTAACGGCCAACAATTATTACAAAAACTGAACAACACACTTGTTTGCGCTTGACAGGCACACAACTTCCTCCCACACTGAGTGATGGCAATGACGTCACGTAGTTACTCAGACAAGAAGCACAGAAAGCAGACGATTATGAAGGACAGGGCGTGCTCAGAAAGACGCAGTGTAGCCAGAGATCACATTTATGTTCACTGGTTCTGTATCAATTTCTATCGGGTACAGAATTCAAATATGTTAAACAGGTGACGAAAAGATAACAGAAAAAGATAGCGACTATAGGTAAAGAAGTCTCTAAACAACTGAGATACGAGAAATACAAAGTGACAACGTTCTGTTTGCAAATTTCAGATGGAGGCCACAGCAAGATTTTATATTTTCTGATTGGGATACTGCAGCGATAAGGGTGACAATAATATTTCGTTATCCACTGACCGGCGACTTATATACCGTAAACATTTTAAACTATTTATTTCGTACCGTATTTAAAAAAAAAAGTTTCAGAGCTTAATCCTGAAACTGAGAAACACTCAAGTAAGGTTCTTAGTCTTTATGTGAAGGTAAATGAAATTTCAAAGGATCATTCGTATTTCATTTGGAAAAAAGTTGTTTATTCAACTTTAATTATGAAAGATTATTTGCATATCAACATCTTTAGACTCGACAAATTTGGGAATTTTGTAGATCTCATAATCATCTAGAATGGAGGTTATATTTACTAATTTTATGTATTTTGCGTCATCAGCGCCTTTCATATGTATTTCTAGTAGTTTGCTGAGGAGGTACGTACACACCATCATTCTTTTGTTCAGATATCAGGCTCCTCAGTTCTTGTACTATTAAGTCGCCATAGTAGGAATATTCTTCCACAGTTTTCGTATACACTTTTCATAAATTTCTGGCTTATTCTTCTCTGTTTTCCTACGTCGAAATTTACGGTATCTTATTCTATAGAGTAATATGATCAGAGACTCTTACCCAATACTTGACGCTCAGAGCACCACACCTGAAATTTTTGTACAAATAATCTTTAGAAGTGTCATTCCATGTGACTTTTCATTGTCTGTAATCGCCTATAAATTTAAGCGCACTTCCTTTGGAGTCAGCAGAAATTATTGCACCTATATCGGTTCACAGCATAACCTCGGTTCACTATACGGTCAAATACACATGGGCCCCACCTGCCTGTTGTCTGCTAAAAAGCGCAAAGATTCCCATCGAAACCGGGAAGCAATGAATAAAGCTTGTTTATCTCATGTTTACGTCATGTCAAGTCAAAACATTCCAAAATGGATGTCAAACGACAGAATTCACACAGGCCTCATTGTCATGTCACGTCGCCATTAAGGATACTGTGGAGGGAAGTTTTGGCGTTAGTGTTGGTGAGAGAACTGTGTCGTCGGAAGATAACCTATTTTTGCCGCACCCACTCATGTTATAGTACTGGATTTTATGCTTTTAGGTTTCTTAAGGCCAGTTCCCACTGGCCATCACGGCGCCATCACGTCAGAGTACTCACACTGTCAGTTGCGTCACATCATTTTTAAGTTACCTAATCTCTACTGTTATGACGCGAGTCTTCTGGTCCTCGCGAGATCATTCTCAGCAGTTTTTATGCACAAAGTGCACATACACAGTATGATAACATACATACATTGGTGTTGGAATCCACATTGGTCGAAAATGGCATTCATTGGACTCAAACGGTCAGCAGCTAGCAAGGGTAGCTTTTATATTAGAAAAGGAAGACAGTTGGGAAACAACGCAAAAAACGAGTCTGAGTCCGAAAAATGTCATTACATAGCACAGAATGGGAATTTCACACACTACATGAGGAGTTCAGGAAAGAGAAATCTGCATTTTGTAGATATTTTAGAAAGTCGAACCATCATTTTTTTTCATTTGTTACATCAAATTATAACCAGAATCACTAAAAGGAACACCTCACGAAAAATTTCTTTGCTTAAGATGAAATTTAGTTACATCTTTCTCAGCACCTTTCCCTTCAAGATTTATAAGTTTTCTTTACATCTCGTATTTGGCCTTTAATCGTTCAAATTCCTTATTTATACTGGACTATGGGGATTAGCTAGTGCAACCAAGTAAGTATTGATCACTCATGCTCGCAAAATTGTTTCATACACAATCCTGAGAACTATTTAAAAATAAAGAAGCCTGCCACAGACAAACTTTTAAACAAACAATTCTAGTACATTACTTGATGTGTACTTCACACAAAAAGCATTATGGCACTGTTGTATTGTCTGAAGATTTCAGTCCATTTGTTTATCAAATGTTACAAATGCCCGACAACACGCAAATACGTTCCACTTCATAATCTGTGATTCTGCCCACAGTAATTTTTGCACTTCAAGTTGCAGTCATACTGCAATCCATTTCATTGTAAAATATTAAATACACTACCAGTATGTAAAAAAAGTCCACATTACACATACTGTAGGGGGTAAGCAATTTAGTCCACTCATGACATAGAATTCAGACTGCTGCCTCACTGCTTCAATTAATGTGTCATCAATCATTATAGGTTAATAAATTTTAATAAAAGAAATAACGAAATGAAACAATACATAACAAATAACAAAGACTTAGAATAACAACTGATACAGACCGCGAAAAGCGCAATGAAATGAATGTGGAGATCAGCACATGGCTGTGTATTGGAAGGAAATGAGCTTTGGGGTGATGTGATCAAAAATGGATGATGACGTCAGCCAACAAAACTTTCTTCCCAAGAAACCTTCGAGGTGCCACGACATAGCAAGATGCGATGGGATGGCCAGTGTGAATGCCACCATTTGAAACGCATTATGGAATATTTTGATGGGATGTGACATGATAGGCAGTGTGAATTGCCCTTTAGTATTTATTTTATTATTTTGAATTTTTTTGTTCCTGATTGCAAATATTCCATGCCCAGCTGGATATTTTTTTCCATTGAGTGTTCTTCCATAAGAGGCCAGATATCTGAAAGTGGAAAATGGTCTTGGTTTTACAATTACAGAACAGATATGACACTTACAACAATCTATAAATAAGAACATGAACTGCTGGAGCTGTTTTCATTAAATAACCTTTTTAAAGCTCTATTGAAAGAGAAAAATACGGTTGTTTCTGACGTTATTTGCTACATGGGAAAGTAAATGGATAAGGTAAAGAGGTTTTATACATTTACTTATAAATATAGTTTGACATATTTGCATGTATATATATTCGCTAATAAATGTCGAAGTTTTGAAATGTTGTTTCACTTCACATCAGTGCACCATATAAAATTGCTCCAGAATATCCGTTATGAAGTTTGCTTTGGCCATTAATAAATTTTGTCGTTGTTAGTTCCTTAACTGCAATACAATACCTCAACTTTTTGTATCAGTGGTGGTATTTCATAAGCTCAGTTTCACCATTCGGTGCTGGTCTAAGCAAATTGATGTGACACCACATGTGAATACACCCTGGTGTTGACATCATGTGACATGATGTGGTGTCCTATCCCATTGACATTTAGTATGAGACGACCTACAGACATACAGCCAGTTAACCTTACCCACTATTTTTTCCATAGGTAGCAGATAACATAATAAAGAACTGTATTAATTTCCTTCAGTAGAGCTGACCTTTTCACTTAGTAGAAAGTCATTAAATGCAGATTGGTTCATCAATTTATGATCTTACTAACACAACTCCATTCTGTTATTGTAAAACCTAAATCATTTTTTGCTTTCAGATATCTGGCCTCTGTTATGGAAGAACAAGCACTGGAAGAATAGATCCAATCTATCATAGAACATTTTCAGTTTGTCACAAAAACAAAGCAAAATAATAAAATAAAGATTAGCGATACATAAAATACGAAATCCACTATCATTACCTGAGTGCGGCGAAAGGTTAACTTCTGAATTAGCAGACGACGACACAGTTCCGCCCACCAAGATCAATGTCGAAACTTTTTCACGAGAAATCTTAATGGTGATATGAGGTGATGTGATGTGACATGATACTGACAGCCTGTGTGAATACCATTCATTGAAACTGATTGTGGAATGTTTTGATGTGATGTACCATTTCGTTCCATCACGTGTCAATCGGTCTTAGTGCTTTTATTAAGAAAAGTTCACCCTTTAGGTGACTTAAAAAAACATATCCTCATTTATTTCAGTGAGGTATGTTTAAAAATTCTCACATTATTTTTTTCTGTTTTGGGTTTTAATGTAAAATGCATAGGCGTCACTGCTGTACTGCAGTTACACTTCCAAATGGTACACATTTATTCAACCCATCTGATCGGAAATGGCTCATGTCATAATAATGATGGTGGAGATCAGACCTCAGGACAACTCAGTCACATGACATATTTAAGTATTCCATACATTGTGGACATCATGCGAGGGCACTACATCCAACACAACGCATCTCTAATACAGTTGGTTTCATACATATATGGGGTGCTGAAAATTAATGCCTCCAAATTTTTTATTCTGTTTTCAATCTCAGTTGAGGTATTACAGTCATGCATATTACTCAGTCGATTTTCTGACTTCGCTGGCACAAGTTGAAACCCTCTGATGCTAGAGGGTTGTTAATCGTAGTGTGCAATGTGGTGGTGTGTAATGGAACTATGTTGGTGTGTGAGAGACACTCAGAAAACTGAAAGCACAAATTCGTAGAGTTCCTCCACACATAGAGCGCTCTCTCCTTCGGTATGACAATGTCAGACCAAACATGAGAGCTGCAACATCTGCAACAATTTGACACCTTGGGTTCATTGTCATTGATTATCCTCCATAAAGCACCAACTTGGCCTCACCCGATTTTCGTCTGTTTTCAAAACCTATAGAACACCTCTGAGCACTTCAGTTTGATAGTGATGAAGCAGTACAAGTAGAGGTGAGATTGTGGTTCCATCAACTAAGTCAAACATTCTACAGTGATGGTATCAACAAATTAGTCTCTTGTTGGAAGAAATGTGCTCATCACCAAGTTGACTGTGTTAATAAACAAATATGTAGATGTGAAGAGTAAGGATGTAGAATGTTAATAACGTTTATATTATTTAAAAAGCTTCGTGTTTTCACATAAAAATTTCTGAGGTATTACTATTCAGCATGCCCTGCCCTCATACACACACACACACACACACACACACACACACACACACACACACACACACACAAGGAATGTTTTTTAAGTAAGTGCCATTTTGAAACAAAAGTAAAACAAGTAGACTTTTCTTAGCATTTTTATTTTTACATCAAAAACCTGTTCGTTAAACTACTTCTCTATGTAATCCTCACCAATATTAAGGCACTTATCATATCTTACAGCCAGCTTTTTAATATCATTCTTGTAGACATCTGTCATCTTATGACACAACCATTGCAACATGGCAGTTTCGATATCTTCATCATCATCATGGCATTGACCACCCAGATGCTTCTTCAAATGCAGGAACATGTGATAGTCACTGGCCACTAGACTGAGGCAGCACAGAATGTGATCAAGTTGTTCCCAGGCAAATGATCCAATGAGCTCTTGAATTCGATTGGCTGTATGTGATTGGGCACTGTCATGAAGCACAATGATCCCCTTACTCAGTATGCCACACCTTTGGCTTGGGTATCACATCACAGTTTTTAAGGTCTCACAATAATTCGTTAAATTTATGGTGTCAAAATGAGGCAAGAAAATCCACAAGCAACACTCCCTTCCTATCCCACAAAAATAGTACACCTAGTTCACCCAGGCCGAAATTGTTTGCCTGATATTCACTTTCCTGGATGATGTTGAATGCAGCCATTCTGTTGATTGCTGCTTTGATTCAGGTGTAACGTAAGCCATCCATGTTTCGTCACCTGTGACAATTTCGCTTATAAACTCATTACCTCCCTCACTGTACCACTCTAGGAGAGTCAAAGAACTTGCAGAATGTTTGATTTTGTGCAGCTTAGTCAGCATTTTCAGCTCCCATCGCGAGCATAACTTTCTATAATTTAAACGTTCTGTAACAATTTCATTAAGTACACTTCTTGAAACTTAGGAAACTCATCGCATAACGACGAAATCGTAAAGCATCTGTTCTCTCTGTTTTATTCATCAACTTTCTGTACCAAATCGTCAGTAATGTTTGTAGGTCGCCTACTTCGTTCCACATCATGCACATTCCTATGGCCATCTTCAAATGCTCTCACCCATTTCCATACCATCCTATCGCCCATAATGTTTTCTCCATACACTTCACTGACCTGACGATGAATTTCAGCCACTGTCACGCCTTCAGCACTAAGAAAACGAATCACAACATGCATCTCACAGATGGAGGGATTCTCAATCAGAGGAGGCACTTCAGATACTCACAAACAAACGTAAACACGACGAATGATTCCGCAATGGAGTCTGTGGCTTGCCAACTGAGTGTGGTACACAGCATGAATGCGCCAAATGCCAACGGAGGTGCTGCAGTGGCGGAATATCAAAACAGCACTTTCTTTAAAAACGCACCTCATGTATACATATCAAGCCACCGTAGCGTTTAGGACTAGAGGGCTTCTTAGCATTATTTGTTACCTATCTTCTTCCAGCGTTTGTGAAATGATCTTGGAAAAAGTTACTGTCTCTATGCCTCCATTTGCGCACATATATCAATTCTCTTGTTCATTTTGTCATTCCGTGAACTGTAGGATGCCGACAGTAGAAATTTATGCATTCTAAATCATTTGTTCGCTATCTTATATTATCCAACAGCGATTTTCGGTAATAAAGGTGTCTTTTTTCCTAAGATGCCACCATCTTGAGTATCTTGACAATGCTCTCATAGTGACTGAACCCACGATTACAAAATGTAGAAGTACATGTCTGAACTCCATCTATTTTGTTTTTTAAAGGGATTGAGGATGGATCAAAAACATTTTAGCAGCGCTCAAGAGAAGCTTGCATAAGAAACTTGTAAATGGACTCTCTTTAAAAATTATTTTATACATTTTTTAACTTCACACTGTTACGTAACTTTAATACAGGGTTCCATTTTGATTTGTTTAACTCCAGTCGCACGTTTCTGATTCTGTACTCGAAAGCTATTGGGTATTTGTCTACTACTCGATAATGTTGTCCACGAAAATGTAAGGTGCAGAGTTGAGCACCAGGTAGAAGACAGCATGGAATTATTTTGCCTGATCATCAGAATAAAGAATAATAGTCACCAACTATAAATTTATCAGACACATACTAAAACATAGACTACCATTCACAACACCTCTTGTCTCCCTCCAGCCCACAAAATGGCAGCATCCGGTATTTGATCACAGAGCAATACGATTATCACTTTCTGAAGTCAAATGCAAGTAAGAATTGAAAATAATAACACAAACAGCCAGTGTAAATGGTTATAGCAGCTCCACACTAGACATAGTGAAATATTCAATAATGATGAAACAATCACAGCACAAAAACACAAAAAGAATAAGATTTTCCACGCAATCCTATTCGTAGACAATATTTCATATCAGATGAAAGGGCATAGACCCATCTTTCACCAACTAAAGGAAGACTGGGCAGAAATTACCTCATAGCAGCAACACAAGGAACCCTCTATACTACATGGGTGAATACAAAGTTGAATATTTGGACTGTGATTGTTTTGACATAGATCAGGCAGCCATATCATTTAAGATTAGATTCAAGGAATGTATGGCAGTATTAAGGATTAAACAGTACCACACATCGAGAGTAGCTACCCAGCTGCATGAGATGCAACACCAAGTTAATAACACATCCATCAGTATTCTATACATGCAACCTAAAGACAAAAAAATACACATCCTTGAAAAACTCCAGATATACAAATACAAAAAAAGCAACCTGAGTCTAGCCCAACTGACAAAAACGACATCTGCAACAGTGTCATCTCTTTCCTTAACAGCAGCCTGCATTATTAAATTTGCATCACACACACACGCACGCACACACACACACACACACACACACACACACACACAAATTGCCCATTCATACTTACCAATAATTAGTTAATCATTTCCATGTTTACATCATATTTTCTATATGAACAACTGATTGGATTGACTACAAACCCCAAAAGAACTACCATCATACAAACAGTTTGTACCTCTGTCAGCTTGAGAGTATATACATCTGTTTATATTGTCATGTCGAAACCACAATCAAGTCTAAATCCTACGGGGTGTCGTCAGTGAAGTGCAACACTTAACAGCTGAAAGTATGTTTATTACTGCCATCAATGTAGAGATAGAACAGAACTGAAAGAATGTTTATCACTGCCATCAATGTACAGACAGAACAGAACTGAAAGAATGTTTATCACTGCCATCACTGATCGGTGCTTGTTATTATAGTGCTATCAGTAACTTTCATGGGTGTCGAGAGTGCTTACACGAGCCAGCTGCGTTGCTTCTGTGGTCTTGGTGATGAGGTGTTTCGTGTAGTAATCCTAAGTATCGTCCAGTTGAAACAAGCACAGCGTATCCATTGCCGTTGCGGCTTAGCGACCGTTGAGTAGAAAGAATGGTGTGAAGCCTGTAGTGTCTTGCTTCGCAGTGTTGTATGCAAATATTATGACAGGCAGAACTGTAACCCAGTCTCCCTCTTTGACATCAGTGTACATCAAGAGCATATCTGCCAACTTCTTATTAAAGCGTTCTATGAGGCCATTTGTCTGTGGATGGTAGTTAGTTGTTATTGTATGTGTGGTGCTATGACATGAAATTACCCCTGATACTAGTGTCTACTGCAAAACTTATCCACGATCAGAGATGATCACACAGGGGACTCTGTGTTTCAGATGGTCTCTTTCACAAGGAACTTGCAATGTAGGGGACTTCAGCAGTCGGTATAGCTTTTGTGACAGGTAGTCACTGCATAATATTATCCATCGATTCTTATTTGTAGACTTCAGGAACTTCTCCAAGAGGTCGATTCTTGTTTGGTGGAATGACACTGCTGCAAGTGCCATTGTCCTGGAGGTAATTACGGCATGTGTTTCCATTGTTGGACTTCCTTACAGTGGCTCACATAATGTCTAACTTCTCGGTAGAATCCTGTCAGTGATACTTGCATTTGATTCTCTCTAGAATCTTCGACAAGATGTTGGAGGATTGTGTAAATACTTCGAGATAGCTGGTCATAGATGAGCTGGGATAATGAGCAGCCATTTCCACCACACTGGATCATAGTTCTTCTTATGCAATACTCTGTTATTTAATTTGAATTCTCCATTGGTCGATTCCTCCTTCCTCAAGGCTTCTATGATTTTCAGCAGTGCTAGATCTTTACCTTTAGGGATGAGTCGTGATTGCTTGTGACAACTAGTTATCCACAGTTCTCCTTGATCACCTACAATAATTATGATCATCGCCGGCATGTATATTTCTTTTATAAGTCTGAGTAGTCTTTTGCAATTGACAGCTTAACTGGTCATCTCGACTCACGACTGGAACTGGTCTTGTTGATGATAGTGGAAAATTTGGAAATCTGTCGTTAGGTCTTACGGGACCAAACTGCTGAGATCATCGGTCCCTAAGCTTACGCGCTAGCTAATCTAACTCAAACTAACTTACACTAAGGACAAGACACATACCCATGCCCGAGGGGGGACTCGAACCTCCGACGGGGGGAAGCGCGGGACCGTGACAAGGCGCCTAAGACCTCGTGGCTACCCCGCGGGGTGATGCTAGTTGGATAACAACGTTGTCAATAGCAAACAACTGCCCAGGAAAATCTTTGTGATGCGTCTTTGCTGGAATAATTCGCCGGTCTGGAGCTCTTGATCTTCCACAGCCTATGACTGCTTGTGATGCCTGCAGGAAGTCCCATCCGAGAATAACATTATGACTACCTTCTGTAAAACGACAAATTCAGAGGGCTGTGTTCTGTGCAACATATATTCCAAGCAGCTGGGCATATTTCCCTTTTGTGGCTTTCAACACATTCGCTTTCGTATCACAGAACAGTCTTCTTTGGTTGAGGAAGATAAGCATCCGACATTATAGAAAACGAAGCCCCTGAGTGGATGAGCGTCTGGATAGGTAGGCCGACAGTGATGACTTCTATGTATTGATGAGAATTCCTGTTACCTTGGCCAATGTCGTCTGTGGAGTATTCGCATCTGTGGTGCCTTATCGTCATAGATAGTTACCTCGCTTAGTTTTCCTAAACTCGACGGCAAGGCGGGTGATTGGTACTTCTGTACAGATGCAGAAAATGTCTATGGCGTATTGGTGGGCGACTTTGTCTGCAGTATAGTGATGATGATGATGATGAGCGTTTGGCGTCATTGGCCGGGAGGCCCCTCGCGGGGCAGGTCCGGCCGCCTTGGCGCAGGTCTTATTACATTCGGCGCCACATTGGGCGACCTGCACGCCGGATGGAGATGAAATGATGATGAACACAACACCCAGTCCCTGAGCGGAGAAAATCTCCGACCCAGCCGGGAATCGAACCCGGGCCCGGAGGACGGCAATCCGTCACGCTGACCACTCAGCTACTGGGGCGGACGTATAGTGATGAGCTTCGGCACACAGGTCGACGGTAATCTTGTCCGCAGTTGACTGCTGCGAATAGAACTGTTGTGTCTGTTGATGTCGTGTGCAGTGATAGGCAGGAAACACCTGTCCTCTTGCAGAGCAGTAGCGTATAACAGATCCAGGATGTCCACAATGTAAACAGTCAGTGTGTCGTCCTCCTCCTCCAAATATCTGAGGTCGGATGCTGGGTTGTCGTTTGATGGCAGTGGCGTGAGTCCGAGTTGGCCAGGTGCTTTCTTTATGATGTGTTCGACTAATGGTGGCAGTGTGATTGATACAGCTCTTCTTCGACATTCTGTATTACCTCCTGACATATGGGGTCGACATTCGTGCTCTTGTGTACTCGGTCAGACATTTATGGTTGCCATACGTTGCTGTATCTCTTCTCTTACTATGTGGCGTGTGAGAAAGGTGAGCTCCTGGTGGTCCCCCACAGCTGCCGTAGGGACTACATTTGGCAATTTGTCATATAACTTTTGTCTCTCTTGTTTGCTTGCTCTCTCTCTCTCTCTCTCTCTCTCTCTCTCTCTCTCTCTCTCTATTTTTTTCGCATTTCCTCGATTAGCTGGCACCACTTGATGATTGATTACTCTATCGTTATGACATCCTGTACCAAAACAGCAGCCGGCCGGAGTGACCGTGCGGTTCTAGGCGCTACAGCCTGGAGCCGAGCGACCGCTCCGGTCGCAGGTTCGAATCCTGCCTAGGACATGGATGTGTGTGGTGTCCTTAGGTTAGTTAGGTTTAATTAGTTCTAAGTTCTAGGCAACTAATGACCTCAGAAGTTAAGTCGCATAGTGCTCAGAGCCATTTGAACCAAAAGAGCATGGTATACGTCTTCTGAGACGCCTTTCTTAAAATGTGAGATTATGTCGGCTTCTGCCATGTTAGGATTCGCTAGGTGGCATAGGATCAAAACATTCTGTATATACGACTCTGTCGTTCGGCCCAGTTCTTCAATTGATCTTTCGCTAAACTGTTGATAGTTGTTTTCGAACCACTGCTGAGCTGTGCCGTCCAAGTAAAAGTACACGTTCACCAAATACACCATGTGATACAACCAGTTGTATTTGGCGACTCGGTCGAATCCTTTCAGACCATTCATAGGATCCTGAGCATCGTCTAGAGCAAACACTGTAGGATGCCCGATGTGCGCAACACTTAGGGCTGAAAGCACGTTTATTACGCCCACCATCGCACAGTCAGGACAGAACTGACTTCCTAGACGTAGAATGTTGCTATTTGTAAAGATACTGAAAATTCCAGAAAGCCAGTATTTACAAAGACACAGAATAGTGTAGAAAACACAGACATTACGAACACAAGATTTTTCAAGAGCCTTCCAGAAAGGATTATTACTACACAACAAATAAATTTCTGGTTGTCAGGTTTGAACTGGCGACCCACAGCATTACTGACCGCTACACCACACTCCACATGTCAGAGCTCATGGCAATATTATTAAGAGTATATCTATCTGCATATATTATTTTAAATCGTAATCAGTGTGTTACTTTAACCTTTACTTCGATATAAATGTAATAGATTTAATCTTAACAACCCACAGCTCTAAAAAGCACTCCGTCTTCAGGCCACGAGTGGCCTACCGGTACCATCCGACCGCCGTGTCATCCTCGTGGGAGGGTGCGGATAGGAGGGGCGTGAGGTCAACACACCGCTCTCCCGGTCGTAAGATGGTATTCTTGACCGAAGCCGCTACTATTCGGTCGAGTAGCTCCTCAATTGGCATCATGAGGCTGAGTGCACCCCGAAAAATGGCAACAGCACATGGAGGCCAGTTTTGCCTCCTTCTGTCACCTGTAACCATTTTCACCCTCTGTCTCTGAATCACACACTCCCAGTAGTAATGTAACGTACTAATAACAAATAAATTGTTGTTTTATGTATAAACTTCGCTACTGTTGGCGGAATAGTTATAAAACATCACGTTTCTTATACGTTATCCTCTTTACTCAAAGGTGTACAAGGTTTTAAGTTACGTAAACTTGACAGCAAAGAATCTGTGGCCAGTGGAGATATTTGCATTTACACTTCTATTCATCTGCGCAAACAAATATCTCCACAACATTTTGAGACTTGTTTTGGAACAGTGTTTTGTTTTGCTCTACATTCTTTGCACTTATTAGTTTCTAGCCGCCACCTTTGGTCCGGCACAAAGGAATTACCCGAATGGTATGAAAATCGGTAGGTGTGATATACACGTACAGGTAAACAGACGATTACAGTTTCAGAAAAATAGGATGATTTATTCCCGTGAAAGAGCTCCACAAATCGACCAAGTCAATAACGCGTTGGTCCATCTCTGGTCCTTACGCAAACAGTTATTCGGCTTGGTTTTGATTGACAGAGTTGTTGAATGTACTCCTGACAGTTATCGTACCAAAATCTGTCCAATTGCCGTGTTAGATCGTCAAAGTGGTTGGAGGACCCTGCCCATAATGCTCCAAACGTTCTCAGTTGGGGAGAGATTCGCTGACCTTACTGGCCAAGGTGGCGTTTGGCAAACACGAAGACAAATAGCAGAAACTCTCGCCGTGTGCGATCGGGCATTATCTTTCTGAAATGTAAGCCCAGGATGGCTTACCACGGGAGCAGCAAAACGGGACATAGAATATCTTCGCCTGCCGCGGCGCTGTTAGGGTATCGCGGGTGACAACTAAAGGCGACCTACTGTGAAAAGAAATGGCACCTCAGACAATTACTCCTGGTTGTCGAGCTATATGGCGGACGATTATCAAGCTGGTATCCCACCATTGTCCGGAGCGTTTCCAGACACTTCTTCGCTGGTTACTGGAGCTCTGTTCGAAGCAGGACTCATTGCTGAAAACAATTCTACTCCAGTCAATGAAATTCCAGGCCGAGGACGTGTCTGGAGACGCCCCAGACAGCGGTGGATACCAATGGATACCAACCGGACTGTCGCTCGCCATACGTCCCGACAACCAGGAGTGATGGTCAGAGGTGCCATTTCTTTTCACAGGAGAATCCCTTTTTTTGTCATCTGTGGCACCCTTATAGCACAGCGGTACTTTGACAATATTCTACGACCAGTTTTGTTGCCCTTCATGGCAACTGATCCTGGACTTACTTTTCAGCAAGATAATGTCTGACCGCGTACGGCAAGAGTTTCTACAGCTTCTCTTCGTCCTTGCCAAATCATAGCTTGGCCAGCGAAGTCTCTGGATATCTCTCCAATTGAGAACGTTACAGCGTTATGAGCAGAACCCTCCAAGCATCTCAGGATTTTGACGATCAAACGCGCCAGTTGGACAGAATTTGGTACGATATCCCACAGGAGGACATCCGACTGCTTTGTCATCCAATGCTAAGCCGAACAATCACTTGCGTAAGTGCCAGAAGTGTAATTTTCTGGTACTGTGAACTGTGTGTCACACTGGGACTCGACCTCGGAACTTTGTCTTTCACCGGAAATGCTCTTATCGACTGAGCTATTCAAGGACGAGTCACAACCAGCCATCACAGCTTTACTTGCCACAGTTTGCCGCAGTAGTACACAAAACCTGCAGAACTGCAATCCACTTGCGTCATATATGTATAATGGAAAGCTATATATTTGAGGGGAAGACAACAGATGGTTTTGTGAGGGTGAGCGCTGACAGCTGGGTTGGGTACCTCACTCAAATGATGCCAAGGCTTAATTCAGCGATCAAACTGCGACTGACCGCTATTAGAGGCAGGTCGGACTCAAATGGTTGTCAGGAATTGCTTCTGTAGTTCACAGACTGTGGCACAGTTTTTAGGCTTAGATTCGGCAAGCAGAAAGTTCAGTCAAGTTAGAGAACCGACCCATGAGGGCAACGTTTTAGATCTCCTAGAGACCTTAACTTTGCGAAAGAAAGTACTGGAAGGAATCAGTGACCATAAAACAGTTATTGTATCAATGACTACAGGTGTTACGAGGAACATTAGGAAAGGTAGGATGATATTTTTGCGTAGCAAATATGACAGGAAAGAAACTGCAGATAATCTTAGCTGCTGACATTAAATATTCAGATGTATAGGCGAATATGTGGAGCACAAATCGATAAAATTTAAAAGATTCGTAGAACACGCCTAAGATCTGTATGTGCCAAGTAAAGTTGTAAGGGATGAGAAAGACCCACTATAGTTTAATAATTGCTACGAAAACAAAGAGAGCTTAATCAGAGGCTTAAGCGCAATAAAAACCGTGCAGACAAACAAAATCTGAACAAATCCAAAACTTGCGTAAGGAGGTCAGTGCGAGAACCTCTCAATGAATTCGAAAGAGGCGGAAGTACTGTATATGGTCGCCCAGAATTGCGTCACCGCGTAAGATCGCACGAGCACCGAAATGGCAGATACCGATATAATTAATCGCGGAATAGAAAACTAACTAAAATTGTTCAGTAGCGGAAAGTCAAACGAACCGGATGAGATACTGGTGAAATTCTTCACAGATTATGCGAAAGTATTTGTTCTCCGTCTAGCAGTAGTTTATCGTAGGCCTCTGGAGTAACATAGGTACCAAACAACTGAAAAAAAAACGCAGGTCGTTCCAGTTTTCTGAAAGCACCGTCCAACAGATGCATGTAATTGTAGACCTATATTGCTAAGGTTAAGAGGTAAGGTTGGAGAGCAAAAAAATGTCATCTATAGACAGAAACATGGATTCCGCAAAATATTGCGAAACTCAGCTCGCTCTGTTGGCTCATGAGTTCCAGAACGCTGTAGACAATGGTGTCCAGGTTGATGTCCCGTTCCTTGGCTTTTATAAGGTATTCGATACAGTTCCGCACAACCGTTTAGTGAACAGATCAGGAGCTTATCGAGTATCGGAGAAGATCTGCGATTAAATTCAAGACTTTCTAGCAGACAGAACTGACAACGTCGCTCTTATACAGGCGTGAAGGTAACTTCTGGAGTACTCCAAGGGAGTGTTTACTGTGTACAGTACAAATAAATTATCTACTGGATAACATCGGACACTCCGTGAGCCTGTTCGCAGTCGATGCTATTGTCTGTAGGAATATTGCAGTGTCAGAAGACTGGCGAAATGCAAAAGACCTGCAGAACGTTGACTGTTCGTGCAGGGATGGCAGTTGAGACTGAGCGTAAATAAATGTAACTTCCGGTGCACAAATAGGCGAAGAGATCCAAAACTATTCAATTACGCCATTTGCGATAAAACACTGGAAGCAGTAACAACCGTAAAATATCTTGGAGTAACCCTCCAGAGCGACCTTAATTGGACTGACCACATAAGTTTAGTTGTAGGGAAAGCAGATGCAAGACTGAGATTCACTGGAATATTCTTAAGGCAATGGCTTTAATCCAGGAAACAAGTAGCTTACAACGTCTAGTTCCGCCGATTCTTGAGTATTACTCGTAAGTCTGGGACCCTTACCAGATTGTATTAGTAGAGATCCAACGAAGAGCGGCAGGTTTCGTCTCGAGATTGTTTAGTAAATGAGAGAGCATTACGAAAATGCTCAGCAAACTCCAGTGGCACACCTTGCATGATACGCGTTGTGGATCACGGAGAGTCAGGCGTCAAGAAAAGTTGAGTAAATGTAGCAGAGGAAAGAACAGTAAAGTGACCAGTTGGGAGAAGTGGCCATTACTTATTTGATGTCATCAACAGTGCTGCTTTCTTCCGAGAAGTGGCCAAACTAAGTGTAATCGGCACCACTAGTGTTTCAAGTGAAGTTGACAAGGGGAACTTGCTCCGTAATCTTTCTGTGAAAACGTTTAGGTTTTTCGATCCTTTGATGTAAGGTAAGTCAAACATATTACTTTAGTTGCTTGACTTTCATGTAGAGCAATAAGTTTTTACTGTATCATGGTTCACGCAATGCCTTTTGGGTTACAAATATAAGTCGCTGTCGTTTCCTTCGGTTGTACTGTTTCACGTGTGGACCGCTGACTGAGACATGGCGTCCGATCGAGAAAACTGGCGACGCTACATGTCGGGAAAAGTAGCCACCTTGGCTACTTTCCTGATGGATGGCCAATATGCCTGACAGTTCACTTTCAGTCTGTTTATTCCAATAATAATTAGCTAATTCCATATTTTATGCATAGCGTAACAACTGAAATTAAAACATTACAAATCGTTTTATATACAAAACTAATATCCATTGTTCTGCTCTACTGCAAGGGTTTGCAAGAGTTTCAAAATGCCAAGGAAACACATCTGGTAAACAGAGCATCAAACATTGGACCCTGTTGCGATGCAAAAGGCAACTGAAGCAGTAAAGAACGACAAAATGCCTTTTTCAGCAACAGCAAAACAATTTAATATTGCATGTAATACTCTAAAACGAAGAGTTCTAGGAAAAAGTAGAGATGCAGTTGGCAGTAAAAATGTTATGGGCAGCTTAGGAGCAGCGTTCATTGAAGAGCAAGAGCAAGAAATCCTTAATACATTTTTGAAATGGAATTATGGTGAATGATCTGGGGCGATTAGCATTCCAGTTGGCAGAGCGTAACAAAATATATATCCTTCCAACAAAGAGTCTGAAATGGCAGGTAAAGACTGGGTGGCAAGCTGTAGAGAACGACATCCTAATATCAGACTTAGGAAGCCAGAATCTACCTCTTTGGCTAGAGCGGAAGCGTTTAACAAGGTGAACGTACACAAGTTTTTCGATATCCTTAAAACATTGCAAGATAAACGATTTCATCCTGCTCATCGTATTTATAATGTAGATGAGACCGGTCTTCTGAGAGTTCAGTCCAGGAACAGCAAAGTGTTTGCACTCAAAGGAAGACGACAGGTCGACCTTTGTAGTGTGCATGTCTGCAGGAGGAAATTTCATGCCCCCTCCCCCTTGTAATCTTCCCTAGGCGAAGAATGAAAGTTGAACGGTAAAATGTGGCACCGCCAGGAATCGAATTTCAGCGCCAGCCTAGTGGGTGGATGCAGAGTGAAAGTTTTTTGGATTAATTTGAATCTTTTTTTAAAACATGCAGAGCCAGCTGCTCAAGATACAGTTCTATTAATCGTAGATGGTCACTCTACCCATACTAAGAACATAGATTTCATTGATAAGTCCAGAGAAAATCATACAACCGTTGTGTGCTTGCCCCCACACTGTAGCCAAAAGCCTTTGGATGTGGCGTTCATGTCTCCTTTTAAAACTTTCTACACACAACCTTGTAAAACATTTCTTCGTAGCAATCCAAGAAGAACTATTACACAGTTTCAAATAAATGCACCCTTCGGTGAAGCGTTTCTTCGTGCAGCCGTTACAGTGACAGCAACCAGTGACTTTAGAGAGTGTGGAATTTTCCTCTAGACTCTAAAGAGTTTACCTATGAAGACTATACTGCAACTGAGGTTACTGATATTCCTTTGGGTAGGGACACTAATATTGTGCCTATTTCAAATATTGGTTCTTCTCAGTGCGATACTGCAGAGTCTTCTGCAAGTGCTGATTCCTCTAGACGCCAAACTGCCGTATCTTTTTCAAATTGGCCTACCATTTCATTTCCGGAACCAACTTATGAGCTGTCCTCAAGTGCAGGGCTGCCTTCAGATTATAGGTGATAAGCCTCATCCAAGAGAAGGTTTCCCTCAGCGTCCGACCACTCAACATTGCCCTTTGAGCATCCAGCAAGTGGGTTCCACATATGCCCAAAGGATGTAAAACATTTGACTAAGAAACAAATTGTGAATCACAGACAAACTAGGAGTAAAAAAGGAAAGACTGCCATAATCACTTCAAGCCCTTATAAAAATGTGTTGGCTGAAGCTAAAAGAAAGAAAATGAAGAGATTTTAATGAAAAAAATGAAATTCGAAGAAAAACAAACAGATAAGGCCAGTGGTGTACAATGTAAGGCAACGCAAAATAAAGGTAAGAAGCTGAAAGTGAGACCAAACGCTAAGAGAGTATATGCTCAAAAAAAAAAAAAAAAAAAATGTTTTAAAGAATAAATGGAAGATGAAAATTCCACTGAGGCTCAAGTGACACAGACTGCTTTTACTGCAAGGAAGCGTTTTCTAGATCTAAAGAAAATGAAGGATGGGTAAGATGTCGGAGTTCTAAATGCTGGGCTCATGAACTGTGCGCTGGATGTGATGGGCACGATGCCGACTTCACGTGCGAATTTTGTGCATGACATTGTATTATTTCTGACGAGATAAACTGTGAATGAACTAGACTGAAATAGTAACACATAGTTTCTCGACGATTTCTCTATTTACATCGTTAGGAATAGTTAATACTTCTCATTTGTTGACATTTTGTGCTAACAATGAATTGCAACACGTTTCTTTCTCATTTATATTATTGTACTCCTACTAATAATAATGGTGAAATAAAAACTATAACGCTACCAAGTTTTTTTTAAACTGAACAGTCTATTTGGGAATGGTCGCAAAGGACTGGCCACGTTACCCCATTAGGTAGGGAAACGTGGCCACAATTGAAGCTTTCAGAAAAACGTTTATATATTCTATAAATTATACTTTTATCTTAGTTATAACTGTTTGGTGTAATACATTATAGCACGTAGATTCGAAATGTATATGCCGTAAGATTCTGTTAACAGCCATGGTTTCATGAAAATTCAACTTCACTTAGAGTGGCCACTTTACTCCACCTTCCTCTACGTATAATGTCAGTTCGGTCTGTGATGTAACGGTGTGCGACAATGTCTCGCAAAATGATCGCGACAAGAAAATCGCAGAACGGAGACTTAGCGGCAGTTACTCTTACCACGCACTATTTGATAATGTAGTAGGAAATGTGTGGTGCTAATAGAAGTACCCTCTGCCACACACCGTAAGGTAACTACGGAGTATAGACGTAGAGGAAGGATGACAGAGCTAAGACACGCACTGATGACCGACTAAGCTGTTATGTGCCTGAAACAGTACAAGCCCTATCCCGATTAAGGTCTGCCCTCTTTTGCTTCATCCATAGGAAGGGTGGCACTGTTCGAGCAAAGTTTGCAGAAGGCTTCGCGAAGTTGGTATGAACGCTCAGCGAGCAGCCACGCGCGCGCGCGCGCGTGTGCGTGCGTGTGTGTGTGTGTGTGTGTGTGTGTGTGTGTGCCACTCACGGATCATCGCAGGACACAGTCTTTGCAATAGACATCCCAAAATGTATGACAGACAGCAGATCAGTGGAGTAACATTCTCTTCAATTGTCAGCTTAATTTGTTGAGGAAGGATGAATAATTGGGGTTTAATGTCCCGTCGACAGGGAGGTCATTAGCGTCGGTAGTTTGCTGAGTGACAGTATACACTATCTTATCAAAAGTATCCGAACACCTATTTGTAATGCTGAACTGACCGCCAGATATCGCGAGAGGCTGATGCGCCAGTAAAAAAGGAAGCGGGGAATATTGCTCTGCCAGTAGAGAAGCAGTAACAGAAGAATGGGTAGGTCAGGAGAGCTCAGTGATTTCGAACGTGGATTAGTCATTCGATTTCCCCTGAGTAACAAATCCAAGGCTCGATTTTATTTCATTTATTACGTTCGCGGTGTTGCTGATTCATTGGTTCTCAATAGTTCTTCTGTCATGCGCAGCAATGTTTAACAGAAGCGAACTCTATGCTGTGTAGCTTTTCATTGCGACATACTTTTAAAAAAGTTCATGGAGGTATGTTCCGTCTTTGCAAATAAATGAAAGGCAGTTTGTTTTTTGCCATACGCGTTTCATTTCGTTTACGTGTGAAACATATCCAGCGTCTTTTGTTTTCATACATATAATAAATGCATTACGTATTTGTTACAACTATGTTGATATGTCACATTTTCTCATCTCACTCCCGTGATTTTCAGGTTAGAAACAACTGTTACAGCACAAGTTTCGTGAGGTTGAATTATCGTTCGGTGTTACTTACGATTCCAATGTTGTCAGCTCAAGTGTGTCATCCTGTAGATGAGTTCTCTAGGTCTTCATACTCCAGATGACCGGTTTGCGGCGTTTTCTCGCCCACACCTGAAAAACAAGAGAGTTACATGAGAAAACCCTAACATATTAGCTTTGTATCACATGAATCACATGAAATCAGCAGAATGAATCACTTTTAAGTTCCAAAGTGCTGCTAACAGTACAACTAGCCCAGTGACTGCGCGCAGGGAGTCGAAAGAAATGGGGTAGAGTGGTTGAGAAGGTCGTCATTAGCCACACTTCTGTAGTCAATGAAGCGTAGAGGGCGACATCAATGGAAGGGTATGGATTTAACGAATGCCTGGAATGTGTTACCTGCCTTCGTTTGTAGTACCAACAATGAAGTTCGGAGGAGGTGGTGTTATGATATGAGTGTGTTCTTCGTGGTTACGGTGCGGTCCTCTTATTGTGCTTCAGAAAACGATTAAAGCAGAAGCATATGAATTGATTTTACAGCAGTAGGTATTGCGTGTAGCAGAGAAACATTTCCCAGACGATGATTATATGACCAAGACAATGCACTCTGAGATAAAGCATATGTGTGAGGCAGTGATTTGAGGACAATAATGTTCCTGAAATGGACTGGCTTGAGCAGAGTCCCGGCCTGAACCCAATGTAACACCTGTGGCATGAGTTAGGACATCGACTTCGCCCTACACCCCAGAGTTCAACATCACTGCTTTTCTGGTTTCGTCTCTTGAGGAAAAATGGACTCCCATTCCTCCATCAAAATTCAGACACCTCATTGAAAGTGTCCCCAGCAGGGATCACCCTGTCATAAAGGTGAAGGGCGGACACATCCCATATTAATGTCCACTAAAAGTGTCAGGATAATTTTGATGAAGTAGAGTAGTTTTTAGATTAACATGCATATAGAAACCTTTATCACTCATTACACACCTGTTCGGACGAATCAGTGTCTCTTTTTGGGGTGTACGTCTATAGTATAAATTCTGTAATTCACTGCACAATTGCAGCTGCGTAGGGCTACCGACGTGACCTCCCTGTTCCAGTGAAACAGGTGATAATTTGATTCTTCAAGACAACGTTGCTCATCATTACAGAAAGGCCTCGTCTCACGGACAATATTTTCAACAGCAACAATTCAGTACACGGAGTAGCCAGCTCGATTTCTAGTCCTGAATCCCATAGTGCACGTTTGAGGCGCTGCTGGAAGCTTGTTGCTGCTTGTAGTCGTCGTTCCCAAACAGTTGTCTCGCTGGGAGCCACAATATTTGACAGCATCACACATCGCTGTATCACAGTCCGAATTGACGTTATTTGTAATAGACCAAACTAAAACATTTATTTTGCACGTTTCAAACCTGTCCTAAGTTCGTCCATAAACTCTTTGCCTGAACAGTGCTTTCATATTTAAATTATAGCGTGCAGGGCTAATTTCATCACATAACTTTTCGATTTACAGTTTTTGTGTTTTTGGAAAACTATTGTATGTAGAGAGAGCAAAAACATTTCTTTCACGCGTTCTTGAACCACTCTCGACTTTACCTGTGTTCCTGAAAACCCTCTGCGACCAGGAAACGTAGTATGGTACTTTCTGTCCACAAACAATTCTTCTATCCGATAACGTATTTGCAGAAATACTTTGCTTGCTTGTATCTTTATTATCAGTCGACAAATGGGAAATATAACTATATGGAATTTGCCTTTCGAGTGAATTTGCACAGTCGGCTCAATTCCGATTAACTGTGAATTTGGATTGAGTAAATGTTATGACTTCTTATCTATCTGGACTACTCGAAGGATGCAATCGATGGACAAAGTGCTTCACACAACTAAGATAAAATTCACGATGACGAAGTGCCTACTATAAGTCAAAGATTCTTTTTCCTTTTTTTATTCGTGTTATATAGATAGATGGGTAGTCTGCAATGACCTAAGTCTGAAAATATTAAAATCTGAAAGATAATGATTGTAATGATACAAGTGGTTTAATTGCATGTGACTGTGAAGATTGTGTGAGCATCCTTCTCACTGATAAAGGACCAAAGGATATATTCAGATTTTTGTTCATTTTTCAGTGCCAAATGTGTGTTTCAGTACTTGAAACATGTAAAATCGTTTGGATGAAGAATTTTTTTATATAAATAAGATAAATGATTTTTGCGTTGCTTGCACATGTTAGGGTGTCTCAACATGAAGAAATACCTTTTTCTTACCTTTTTCCTGGTGAGGATATTGTCATGAAACTAATCACTCTCTCTCAGTAATTTTGGGTTTAACGTCCCGAAGTGCCTATAACTTTCCTCTGGAATAGTGCAAAAACGTCGCACCCCGAGACGTCACCATCGGGTTCGGCTACGTTTCAAACAGCAAGGTGTTCACATGTGCGAATAAAAGGACGGAGGTCAGAAGTTAATATGAGTGTAAGGTTGGTTAGTGACGTCATGACGTCACATTGGCATCAAATTTCACGAGTTCCGCCCAACGCCACCGTGGGCGTATCACAAGATGGGAAGGTCGTCAACCCCCTCCCTCCCTCTTACCAACATTTCACCCCATCTCTTCATGCCCCTGTGACTGATGTCCAGCGTTGAAATCACTCGGTTCTCGTATGGGTAGCTCAGGAAAATATCTGAAACACATTGCCGCCCGCACAGACAGGAAAAGACATCAGGAGGTGGTATAAACAGCGTCAATGAAACCATCACTTCTCTTTGGGCGTTTATTTACATACATTTTGATGTCGAAAACAGCAATTTCAAGTGTAATGTACAACAGAACGACGTTCTTGACAAAGTTGACACTGCTGAATCTCCAGGACGATTCAGTCCTTCTCTAAAGGCATCGTGGTGCTTCAACTCCACTGGACGTGACCTGACCCTTTTGGAGAGTAGTGTGACCTTAAGTTTTGCACTGGCATAGAGGGTGGAGTCACTAGATACTGTTCTAAACCATTCGACGAAATCTGAATGCGATACGAAGCAGCAAAAGGTGTTTACGCTTCTTCAGCCCTGCTAGTTGTCAACCTCAAAAATGGTTCAAATGGCTCTGAGCACTATGGGATTTAACGTCTGTGGTCATCAGTCCCCTAGAACTTAGAACTACTTAAACCTAACTAACCTAAGGACATCACACACATCCATGCCCGAGGCAGGATTCGAACCTGCGACCGTAGCAGTCCCGCGGTTCCGGACTGCGCGCCTAGAACCACTAGACCACCACGGCCGGCAGTTGCCAACCTCCTATGGCGTGATGATTGGGGGGAGGGAAGGTGCGACATTGATTTGCGCATAAATAAAAAGGTAAAAGGTCCCTATAAGACCCCATTTTGCCAACACTCCCAGTGCCACCCAAGCACCTTCGTTGAGCACTTTAAAAAGTATTTTCAAAGAGACAACCCTTGACCGATTCCTAGTAGCCTGCAGGCAGGCAAGCCCTTCTAAACACTTGAGATTTCGCATGCCCGGAAGCAGGAACTAGACCAGTAGTGTACCATCAATCAGCTGCAGGGTGTTGAAGAGGTTGTCTGTCCGCAGGTGCCTAGGAATCGGTCAAGGGTTGTGTCTATACAGCTATATCTGAAGTGCACAACGAAGGTGCACAAGTGGCATCAAGGCTGTTTCCGAGCTGGCAGGTTTTAGAGGGACTCTTCACCATCTTATTCACGCACATATCAATGCCAACCCCCCAACCCCAAGGCCACCAGTGATCACACAAGAGGAGGGCGCCAAACAGCGTAAACACCACATTTGCTGCTTTCATTGACGTTAAGATTTCGTCGAATGATTCACGTCAAGTTCAATGGCACTCAAGCCCCACGATGACTTTAGAGAAGGGTTGAATCGTCTGGGGCGTGTTAGAAGTGTCAAACGTTGTCACGAACGTCGTTCTGTTGCACATTGCTCCTCAAACTGCCGTTTGTGCGAAATGTGCGTAAATGAACGCCCCAAGGGAAGTGATGGTTTCATTGATGCCCTTTAAGCCACCTCCTCGGGCTTTTTCGTGTCGATTGTGAATGGCAGTCTGCTTGAAATGTCTTCGTCAGCCACCCAAAAGGAGACCGCGTGATTTCAACGCTGGGCGTCGTGATCGAGACTTCAATCGCAGAGGCATCAAGAGAAGGGGTGAGATTTGGGTGAGGGCGAAGAGGGTGTGAGGACCTTCCCATCTTGTGACACGCCCACGGTGGCTTTGGGACGACCTCTGGTGAAATTTTGTGCCGATGTGAAAACAGTGACCCAACTTACATCTCACATGAAATACTGAGCTCTGGCCTTTTTCTAGCTTGTGTCGGCACCTTGCTGTTTGAAGCGTCGCTGAGCCCGAGGGCGACGTCGCAGGGCACCACGCTTTTCACCATTACAAAGACAAGTTCTGGGCACCTTTGAGCCAAATTTGACACTTCTGCAAAACAATGAGGGAAAACGGCGGATTTTGAAAAAGTGACCCTTAAATTATTTCAGTAATGTAATTTAGGTTTTCCCTGATTTCCCCAAATCGCTTGTAGTTAGGGTATTTCAGAAAACGTTACGGCCTATGTTTCTCTACGTCCTCATCCATATCGAGCTTCTGCACCATCCCTAATGATTCAGACCTCGACAGGATGTTTAAGGCAGAACTTTCCGAACTTCCTTCTCTTTCATTACAGATACAGCTACTCTAGCAATGTCTGATCTTCAGGTCGTTCAAACCTAATGTTTACCCTGTTTTAATCTTAATAAATGTAACGCAAACGTCAAGTTCCGTGAACTCTGCCTATATGCAGAACACGTTACGTTTACAAACTTTCAGCGAAGCTGAATCAACAACAATACATCGTCTTAAACTCTGTAGAATAGAATACTGGAGTTACAATTTCTGAGCGAGCATATTCACAGGTGGTTATAGTTGCGTCTGTTATGGCATTCAGAGCCACTAAATTCTTAGGTAACGGATGTCTTAGTATAACATCCGTCACAAACCTAAAGAGGCGGTATACCATGATGGTCGTAACTGAGACAGGTTGGGAATGTATTCTCATACATATCACAGTTGCTGTTTGTCACCGTTTTGTTGTATTGAAAACGATGTGTTGTTGGTCATGGTTGGTGTTTCTTATTTCCTTAATGGACACGTTTGTGTTATACATGTGTTTGATGCTTCTTGTTATTTGTCGTCTGAGTGTTACAATTCAAAGAATGGTAAACGTTAAGTTGGTGTACCGGTGAATGCTTTACGTTTCCTCTTAGTCAACTTGACCGTTGATATTCATAATCCTGCCTTACGGCCAGATTTGAACACACTATACATATAATACAAAATCAAGGTGGTTTTTCGAGTTGGCGATGAAAAACTCAGATTTTAAGTAAATTACCAGCTTATTTTACTACATTTTTCCATTTTACATTAACATACTTAATCAAAAAACTTTCCAGTGAGTAAATTCCATCCGTAAATTGAGATTGTGGATGATCTACAAAATATCTATTGACGACTGCTGTAAGCTTTTCATTCGACTCCAAACATTTTCCATCCACAAACTTCTTTTGGGAAATGAACAGATGATAGGGGTGCCAAATCTGGAGAATGTGGTGGATGTTCCAAAAATTTACACTTGAAAACGGTCAGTTTTTTATCTCCCTAAGTAGACGCATTGTCCTGGTGAAAGACAGTTGTTTCTACATTTGCCATCTAGGTCTCTTTTTATCCGCACACGTAATTTATCATCCATGTGGTCCAGAAGGCTTCGCAATATTCACCAGTGCTCGCCTAGCCCTTTGCGAAGCATTAATAAACGGCAGTTCCTCTTGCATTCAAGATAAAACTGGTCATAACAATTCTGTTATGTGACATTTACTTCGTCTATATGAGTACTGGACCATCTACTTTCATCTTTGGTTTAATTTCTTCTTCGTTTCCGTTACGAACTCTCGTCAATTATAAACGAACACTTCCCTTGAAATTTATCGCCAACCATATTTTGAGACAGAAGCTCTCTCGGCTGGAAAAAACTAATGAAAACAAAGCGGTATTCGGACAACGATACTCAGCAATAAACACCCACTGTTTTACGTCGGTGTGCTTTATGTATGCACATCTCAAGATGGTACGATTTACAATGTAGTAATCCCTACGATCTATAACGACTCTTCTATTTCTTGGAATGTCTTTCTATTGTTTATAAAGGACAACCCCGGGGAAAGGACGTCCTCAACCACGATAACAAACAAGAATAATGATAGTAATAAGAAAGGAAGTGCGCTGAACAGCAGCTGTGCGGTAGGTCTCCAGAGCCAGCTCTCGACTGCGACGCAGCTCTGCTTAAGCTTTTTATCGTCCCCTCTATGCTTGACAGAAGGCAATCATTTCGTTTGCAGCCATTAGTTTTAAGTAGCGAGGAGTCCGGTTACCGAGTAGCCGTACTACGCCGCATCAGACGTGCTACGTTTCGCGCATGCGAGTGCGCACACGGAACTACCAAGACATAAAATACAACTATCTTGGTGTACATTCTCTATTGTTGTAATATGGTCTGAAAGTATTATACTGAGGTAAGGAAGGCATACATGTTTTCTGAGTCATGTTTCATTGTAAATAATTGTACGACAGTATACTGTGGATGAAGAAAATTTCTGAAACATTTCCGCTTACTGTACCTCATAATTTCAAGACATCATTGTTGGAGGGAAAACAATTACATTACTGTTCACGAACATGAATCTTAAAGTGATCTAAAAGCTTATCAGATTTTCCGCCAGCAGCTGAAGAGGTGCAAATACCTGACGAATGTCGAGATTAGTTGTCTTCTTCTTTCCAGTGAAACGTGAGACACTGCGATCGGCTTTGTGCCTCGGTCATCTCATGGGTTCTGTACAGGGTTCAACTGAAAGTAGGCTGCAATAGTTACGGAGAGATGAAGAGGCTTGCACAGGAAAGACTAGCGTCAAGAGCTGCACCAACCAGTCTTCCGACTGAAGACCACAACAATTTTCATCTCAAAATATCGCAAATACAGAACATCCCATATAATGTGTTTTATATATTGAAATCTTTGTCTGTATTTAGGGTATTCCTTATACTTTATTGTTTATTTCACATACAAAAAACAATAGAGGTTGTGAGATATAGCTCTTCTTAACATGAACGTTCCTTTTTTCATCTTTCACTTCCAACACTCCGTCTTGAATTTTGAAGATTTAATATACTAAACATTTGTCTCCATTCTTCCCAGGGTTTAGAACGTCACATTCCGCCTTGTACTGTCTAAGGTTTTGATTTTTTAATGTTTTTCTTTGCATTATTACAGGCACGGTCAAACCCGCTTCTTTTCTACCTCAACCTTTCCTTCAACAAAGCCGGCCGGTGTGGCCGAGCGGTTCTAGGCGCTTCAGTCTGGAACCGCGCGACCGCTACGGTGGCAGGTTCGAATCCTCCCTCGGGCATTGATGTGCGTGATGTCCCCAGGTTAATTAGGTTTAAGTAGTTCTAAGTTATAGGGGACTGATGACCTTAGATGTTAAGTCCCATAGTGCTCAGAGCCATTTGAACCATTTGAACCTACAACAAAACATTTTGGGTGATATTGTAATCAACAGTTCGAAAGCCACAGATGTCAAACTTATATGTCAACGTTCTTCAATCCAAGCCAGTGCACCATCTCTAAAGACGTCTTTGTAGACGAGTCGTTAAGACTAACCTTCCTCCCTTTGTAACACAAAACGTTTTGAGGCGAATTGTCAGGAGTCTGGCTACGGAAAAAGTGAGCGACCATACTACATACCAGTGTAAAATGGGTTGCTTCTTACACAGATCGTAATTATTTTGTCAAACTTCGTAATACAATATGGAAAAGTGACAGAAAAATAACGCAAAACTTATTTTATACTTTGATAGTAGAAGTAGACAAGTGTAGGGCATGACTTTAACTGTTCAAGAACGAACTGAAGTATTTCAAAAACGTATGGAATGAAGTAACCGTTGTTGATTGAAGCAGATTTTTATCTTATTATAAAAAATGGAGGCAAAATGTCGAAACGCCGTAGGAAAGCTAATAAGATAACATTTCCTCTGGCCGTAATTAGATTAAGCTCTTAATGCGAGGGTTGGAACTTAAACAGTGGCAACTATTTATTTACAACTTACACAAAAATAGATAAAATTTCAAAGTTTTACTGTTCTTCAGAGTAGTCGCCAGCGTTGTTTATAACCCGTTGCCAGCAATGTGCAAGTTTTAGAATACTCGTTGCAGCGCCAGTTGTATCGATAGTTCGAGTGGCGCCGTCTATTGCTCGACGAATCTCTTAAACAGTTTTGCAGTGAACGCCACGAAGTGCTTCGTTCATCTTAGGAACCAAGTTGAAGTTACAAGGGCCAAAGTCCGGGGAGTGTGGTGGGTGGTACCGCACTTCCCAGCTCCATCCATCGAACAAATTAGTCATAAATTGCACCACATGCTCCGGAGCTCTGTCATGCAAAATGATAGGCGATTCCTACAGAAAGTGTTGCCGTTTATTTCTCTAAGCTGTCCATTTTTGGAACACAACCTGTGACCAGCTTAGATGATGTCCAACAAGATACCACTAATATTTTCTAGGGAATCAACTGGTTAAATACAGCCTACAATATAACGGACCAATCTCATCAATTTCTCTTCTGCGAACGTTTAATTTTTGTGATTGTAAACTATCGTTACTATTCCTATCTTAGGCTAGAAAAAGTAATCCTCACACTTCTTTCAAACTGTGTTCAAAAGAACATCTTAGGTTCCGGACTTTTAGAGGAGGAGATGGAGTACCAAAATATTTGACGGTTCTTCTTGCAAAATAAATCACTGCTTTGTTCAGTTCACATGATGCTGAAAGTGACCCATTTAGAAAATACGTCATGCTTTGCCTAGATGTAGAAAAATCTTCAATTAAAAATAATTTTTCCTCCTCCGTGCATAGAATCAATCAGATACTAAAAGTAGAAAGCAGTAAACGAGTATATCAACAGTGAAAATGATACACTTCTATCTTTGATGAGATGAGCTTTATAAACTACGTCGTTTCAGCCAATGTCTCCGCTATATGCTCCACGAAATACTACGAAGTCTTGTAAGAGATTGAGGAAATGTAATAATTTTTTCATAATGCGGGGCCGCAGTCATAATATAATTATTTGAAGTCATACACAATCATGATTTCGGCTTCAAAGTGCCATTATCAAGTGTTTTAAGTGTTATAAATTGCCTAAGATGACATACTGTCGTATTAAAATACACTGTTAGACACACTGTCTAAGAGTCGATATTTCTGGCAGTGCCTACTGCTTTGTTTCATTACTGAGTGCACCATCTTGACTCAAGATCTTGACTCGTACTCAGTAATGAAACAAAGCAGCAGGCTCTGCCAGAAATATCGACTCTTAGACACCACTGTCCTCCATTTCAACTATGGATGTACGAAGATCTTAGACAATGTGTCTAATAGTGTATAACACTTGATAATGGCACTTTGAAGCCGAAATCATGATTGTGTAAGTGTAAATGTAACACTGTAAATAAACAACAGTCTAATAGCGGTAATGACTTTAAAGAAATTGAGGAAATGCTTTCGTAACTTCTGTAAAAATGGATATCGTCAATTCTGTAGTAATGTACTTACTTTATTCTTAATTGTGAGTAAAGTCACAGGAGCGAGTGCTGAAAGTGTCGTTGGTACATCGTAAAAAATAGCTGTTAAGGCTAAAATACGAATAATAACAACCTGACCAGCAACCAGAGGGAAAAAAGTGTTTGCTGGAAGTTATTTTGACACTGATCCGCAGGAATAAAGCTAGGCTAGCTTTAATCAGTTGAAAGAGATTGTATGGAGGGAACTGTTTTATCGTCTTCATTCCCGCCTGCAAAGAGACAGTAATTTGATTTATGCTTATGCTTTTGTTGTGCGTACATCGATTTGGAATAAAAAAAGGTAATTATGGTTAGCTGTAGCTGCACGTGCTGCGAAACCGACATAAATGCAAAAATTCTCAAATAAGGTACATCTATATGCCGAGAATGTTTGTCGTTTGCGTACTCAGTTAGCAAAAAGCAAGGGCAGACGTTTTAAAAATAAAACCTTAGGAAGCAGCACAATATATTTAGATTGTGAGTGACATTTTCCACTAATACACTACTCATATCTTCGGTAATTTCTCCTAGACCCCGCAGAAAACTAAAGGTTTGAAGGAATTAGGCTCTGATTCGATTTCCGTTGTTTTAGCCTCATACTCGTCCTCAATGTTGCACCCAATACCCTCATACAAGCGAATATTTGACAAATTTCGTACTTTTTGTATAATAATTGTTCCTGAACATAAACACTGTGATATCATATCACGGGTACATAGTAATCGATCTTATACTACAAGAACAAGCTCGCAGTGCGAATACAGAAAATACAGAAACATCGTAAACCAACAAGTCACAAGAACTGTTTTTAACCGGAAAAGCTAACACAAACCTGTATGCTTGACAACACAACCGAAGACTAATTTTGTAAGAAACGTGTAATTTCAGGCCATTGATGGTTTTGGGACAAAATGCCAAACGAATCTCGTGTAAATATACATCGCATTTTTAAAACGACTTTTTCGTGGGGTAAGGGCGAACATGAAAAGAACACAAATGTCAAAGGCTAAGTGGAGTCCTCATAAGAATAACTGATCACATGTGAATCGAGAGAAACGGGAGAGGAAACACAAAGATATTGTCAAATAATTATCTAATAGCATTTACATTAACAACAGCTACGGTTTATACTGTACCACGCTGCTAAAAACACTTGCTACTATGATTCGCGATAGCAATCACTGCCCAACAACGAAAATCTTTCGGGCTCAAAAATAGCTTATTCTCGTATATTTGTACCTGCTGAATCAAAAATCGCCGTAAAAATGACCGACAAGGTCTTGTTTTGGAGATACAATGAAATGCCTTTTTTTTTCTAGATCTGCATTCCTAGGTTGGGGGTAATTTGGTTGTCACACGCGTAAAATGACAAAACGCAGTCTTCCTGCTATTTTTAGGTTATAAACATTATTACTGTCGCTCTGACTGTGAGGTTAATATTGTTTGTGTAGTAATTAGTGCACAATTTCTGGTTTTTGATTGCTTTTTAAATGTAAAATTCGTTAAATGAAATTGCCACGAAAACGTGCAGTCAGTCATTAATTTTTTTACATTTGTGATGACATAACATTTTCGTCACAGACACTCAGTCTGACGCCTCTTGTGAAAACTGCCTTTCACCATTATTTTGGCATGAAGTAGGGCACCGCGGCAAGGCATGGGCTCAGCACGTATGTTGCAATCTTGTGCGGCTGTACTACGAGAATGACCGACGCAAAAAAAAAAGTATGACATTTGCTGTGCCTACGGTTTCGCGGTAGCCTACAAACCCCCTAAGATAAATGTCATTTCTGCTTGACTCCACCAGCAAAGGTGGGATTGTCAATGAAGAAAAGGGGAACAGTTTAATAACCTAATCTTCTATCTGCTATTCGACATATACCATATTCAGATAGATTATCAGTTACTACTTCACCGTAAAATTATATGTTTGAAGTACAAAATGAAGACAGTGTGGAAGAAGAAGAACATAACTAGCCTTCCACATTACATGAATCCGATTTTGATTCAAAAGATGATAAACCGCACACACCAGACGAAGTTGAGTGACATCATTCGAGAGCTAGATTTGACAAAGCATGAGGCTGAGCTTCTAGGGTCAAGACCATAGAGTTGGAATCTTCGCCAATGTGATGTAAGGGTCTCAGAGGGCAGAAAGAGTCGTAGGAATCTGCACATGATTAGCTGACTGGAGGCTGTCTATAGACTCATCCAAGAAGCTTAGTTTAAAAGCTGTATTACTTCACAATGGAAACACTTTTCCTTCTATTCCCGTTCGTCATGCAGTTCATGTGGAGGAGACCTATGCCAACATGGCAGTCCTCCTCGACTTAATCAAATATGCTGAACGCAAGAGGAAAATCTGTGGCAATCTAAAAGTCATCGCAGTACTTTTATGTAACTAACATATACCATACACTAATTACCGTTACTTTTTATGTGTGTGGGACAGTAAGGATAGCAGATCACATTTTGTTCAAGCAGCCTGGCCTGCAAGAAATCGTAACTCTAGCGAGAAAAATATTATTTCCGAGCCTCTCGTGGACCCTAAAAAGTTCTTCCACCCTTTTATATAAAGCTGAGTTTGATGAAAAATTTCGTATGACCTGAAAAGAACAGACATTTACTTAAGAGATATGGTCGAAGTAGAGAGGATATAAAATGTAGACTGGCAATGGCAAGGAAAGCTTTTCTGAAGAAGAGAAATTTGTTAACATCGAGTATTGATTTAAGTGTCAGGAAGTCATTTCTGAAAGTATTTGTATGGAGTGTAGCAATGTATGGAAGTGAAACATGGACGATAAATGGTTTAGACAAGAAGAGAATAGAAGCTTTCGAAATGTGGTGCTACAGAAGAATGCTGAAGATTAGATGGGTAGATCACATAACTAATGAGGAGGTATTGAATAGAATTGGGGAGAAGAGGAGTTTGTGGCACAACTTGACTAGAAGAAGGGATCGGTTGGTAGGAAATGTTCTGATGCATCAAGGGATCACCAAGTTAGTACTGGAGGGCATCGTGGAGGGTAAAAATCGTAGAGGGAGACCAAGAAATGAATACACTAAGCAGATTCAGAAGGATGTAGGCTGCAGTAGGTACTGGGAGATGAAGAAGCTTGCACAGGATACAGTAGCATGGAGAGCTGCATCAAACCAGTCTCAGGACTGAAGACCACAACAACAATACTACATTTAGTGATACAAAGGTTAAGGAACATTTTTTGTTGGGCTACAAATTCGACAAATTGTAAATTATTCTACGTATTACCGAATTTTGGACGGGAAAGATTCCTTATAGCGAATTATTCAAGGATTTTTAGGTAACAAAAGAAATGAAAACTACGATCGGTTGGTCACAGGATTTCTGCAAAAATACCATGAACTAGGATGCAACATGTCCCTATAATTTCATTTTCTTCACACACATCTAGGCTTTTTCACTTCTAGTTGTGTAGGTGTCACTGATGAACACGAAGAAAGATTTCATCAGAATTTTTCTGTAATTGAAAAAAGATATCAGGGCCGTTGGAATTAAATAATGCTTGCGGATTACTACTCATCTGTGTGTAGGGTTTTTCCAGAACTGACAATAAGCAAGCAAAAAGACAACGATTTCATAAAGGCCCAACCAATTGCTAGAATTCTTCCATCTATTTAGAGCTCTTAGAATGTAACTGACACTAAAAATGTTAAATGGATTTTCAGTGTTGTTGGCACGTGTAATTAAAATTTATCGTATTTTCTTAATTCGTTAAAGTAAAATATTACCACCTGTTATATATCACAGAAAACAGAGCTAATATGTTTTTTCTTTGTCATATTCGTTTCTTCAATTCAAAATTAGTTGGATTTGACTCAAGCAATGGAAAAAACGCCCAAAATGTTTTGTTTGACAGTTTAATCTAATAAGGATAATGGTGGAGTAACGTGCGAATCTTCTTTTCTGTTGTGTTAAGAACGTAATCTTGATGTGAACAAGCTGTGGAGAACCTACGTGATCGAAAACAAAGCATCTCTGTATTCTTAATGACGTGTTGATGTAACATCTGCGGATGTACGGAGCACAGCCCTACCAAGCGAAGTATCCGTCTGACGATGAGGATAGTGCTCTGCCCTTCTGTTCTTTACGTGAAAATAGATGAAGCTATTAATGTACTGAGGATACTGAGAAAAGATACACCAAACCACGGTTTGTGAAAAATTGCAGCCTCAAGGGCGGAAAGTATCACTGAAAGTAACTTTATATGTCAGATAAAGTGCATGATAATACACAAATGATTAAGACTCTACATCTACATCTGTATCTACATAGATACTCTGTAAATCAAATTTAAGCGCTTGGCAGAAGGTTCATCGAACCATCTTACAATAACTCTCTCTTATTCCAATCTCGTACAGCGCGCGGAAAAAGCTAACGCCTATATCTATCCGTGCGAGCTCTGATTTCCCTTATTTTATTATGACGATCGTTTCTCCCTATGTAGGTCGGCGTCAACAAAATATTTTCGCATTCGGAGGAGAAAGTTGGCGATTGAAATTTCGTGAGAAGATTCTGCCGCAACGAAAAACGCCTTTGTTTTAATGATGTCCACCCCAAATCCTGTATCACTTCAGTGACACTCTCTCCCCTATTTCACGATGATACAAAACGCGCTGCTCTTCTTTGAACTTTCTCGATGTACTCCGTCAATCCTATCTGGTAAGGATCCCACACCGCTCAGGAGTATTCTAAAAGAGGACGGAAAAGCATAGTGTAGGCAATCTCCTTACTAGGTCAGTTACATTTTCTAAGTGTCCCGCCAATAAAACGCAGTCTGTGGTTAGCCTTCCCCACAACATTATCTATGTGTTCCTTTCAGTTTAAGTTGTTCGTAGTTGTAATTCCTAGGTATTTAGTTGAATTTACGATCTTTAGATTTGACTCATTTATCGTCTAACCGAAGTTTAACCGACTCCTTGTAGCGCTCATGTGGATGACCTTACACTTTTCGTTATTTAGGGTCAACTGCCAATTTTTGCACCATACAGATAGCTCTTCTAAATCGTTTTGATCTTCTGATGACTTTACTAGTCGATGAACGACAGCGTCATCTGCAAACAACCTAAAACGGCTGCTCAGATTGTCTCCTAAATCGTGTATATAATGGAGAGACAGCAAAGGGCGTATAAAACTGCCTTGGGGAACGACAGAAATCACTTCTGTCTTGCTCGATGATTTTCCGTCAGTTACTACGAACTGTGACATTCCTGACAGGAAATCACGAATCCAGTCACATAACTGAGACAATATTCCATAAGCACGCAGTTTCACTACAAGCCACTTGTGCGATACAGTGTCAAAAGCCTTCTGGACATCTAGAAATATGGAATCAATTTAAAATCCCTTGTCAGTAACACTCAACACTTTGTGTGAGTAAAGAGCCAGTTGTGTTTAAAAAAAAAAAAAAAAAACGATGTTTTCTAAATCCGTGTTGACCGTGTGTCAATAGACCGTTCTCTTCAAGGTAATTCATAATGTTCGAACACAATATATGTTCCTGAATCCTGCTGAATATCGATATTAATGATACAGGCGTGTAATTTGGTGGATTACTCGTACTACCTTTCTTGAATGTTGGTGTGACCTGTGCAACTTTCCAGACTTTGGCTACGGATCTTTTGTCGAGCGAACGGTTGTATATGATTGTTAACTATGGAGCTATTGTATCAGCATACTCTGAAAGGAACCGAACTGGTATACAGTCTGGACCGGAAGACATGCTTCTGTTAAGCGATTTAAGTTGCTTCACTTCTCCCAGGGGATCTAATTCTACGTTACTCATGTTGGCAGGTGTTCTTGATTCTAGTTCTGGAATATTTACTTCGTCTTCTTTGGTGAAGAAATTTCGAAAGGCTGTGTTCAGTAACTTTGCCGTATTTGAACTTAGAAAACCGACTCTGGAATTTACTGACGTCTAATGCACTTGGATAAACGTAGCAAACGTTTTTGGTAAGAACTACTGTGTTACTACTGTTGCAAAGCTCAAAAAGCATATGATGCAGCATATGTTCCGCTTCTAGTATTTGGTTGACCATTTCACCATACATGCAAAAAAAATTAACATTATTTACGAGTAAACAAGTTACTCTAACCTTGACATGTCTTTGACACTACTTTGAAGTACCCAGTGAGCTGATATCCCCCTACTATTATTCTCTTCTCCTGAGAATGTATTCTTACGGAGAAGCTAAAAATACATCTAAGACATATAGCGCCTCAAGTAGTTACAAAATGCACCGTTGTTCTTCCAGAGACACCCTTGTAATCCAGAGATTTTTCGAAGATGTTTAAAGCACATGGCGAAGTCCAAGTGCAGTTACAAAATAATAGAGTTAAATAAAATTCTAACCGTGTTTCCAATCAAAGATTCGTCCTGCTTATGCAGTGACGAGTTGAATGTTAGGAGGCACGGTCATATACGATAGTTAATTAAAAAGTCAGTGAATTTAATCTGCTAATCTGTACGTGCAGTTACAAAAGAAGAGAGTTAAATAAAATTCTAACCGTGTTTCCAATCAAAGATTCGTCCTGCTTATGCAGTGACAGGTTGAATGTTAGGAGGCACGGTCGTATACGATAGTTAATTAAAAAGTCAATGAATTTAATCAGATAATCTGTACGTTAAAAGTAATTTCACCCAGTACAGATGAAGCCTCCGATAGCTGTGCCCAAGTCGAGGACTATCGAACGGATTGGACAGAGCAATTTTCATGATCCCAATCACTTAATTCATAAAATACACAGGATGACGTTAATTAGTAGAAGTTACAGAGACCGTTAGCTTCAAATTCAAACGAAGGCAACGGACAATTTAATCTGATGACAGGGGAAACAGTGACAGGAAGAGCTCATTTATTTCTTGCAATTCAATTCACAAAGTACAAACATCTACACCGTTTCCATGGTCAGAGCGGACACAAAAATTCCACTAAATAAGCAGATCTCAGTTTTCAACAGTCACTGTTTATTTAGCAAAGAAATTGTCGTGACGATCAGAGATATTCGAGCCCACACGGAGACTTACCAGCCGTCGTCCTTCCCGTGAACCATACGCGACTGGAACAGGGAAAGGGGGAATTGAGGCTAGTACACAAAGTACACTCCGCCACACACCGTAAAATGGCTTAGGGAGTATAGATGCAGATGTAGATGTACAAGAATTTCAGCTGGGCTTGGATAGCGTGTCGCCGCAGCTTCTCGCGTCAGTTAATTTGGTAAATAAAAATAGGCTATTGGAGAAAGTGTTCTACTAAGAAAATAAAGAGCATCTCCTCTCCTGTCACATTACACGGGCAATTTATTATTCAGGAGCTTGGGGCATTAAGCGGAAGGCACTTTAAGGGTGGTTTCACTAGCCATTTCTTCAAAGGCTCGTAAATAAAATGATCCCGAAGAGGTCACGATGAAGCTTACGTTTTTTGCTGTTCTGTGGTTCGGTAACATGAACGATTAGTTGTCTCTTAAAGAGGCATAAAGTCGGTCAGGTCTCTAGGCCTCTAGCAAACATTCGACAGCTCATGGAGAAAGGCGGCATAGGCCTCAGAACGCCACGGATATCTAAAATACCGTGTGGGTGTGGAGAGTTTTATGCCGGACAGCCTGTACGTACTATTGAACAGCGCTGTGTAGAACACGAGAGGTGTTTCCGTCTACGACATCCTGAGAAATGAGCGGTATCAGAACATGTACTGGAAAACGAATACCAAACTGCAGTCGACGAGACATCTGTTATGAAACGTGCAAATGGTTTCTGAGATAACGTCATAAAAGAAGCAATCGAGATAAAAATATCTGATAACAGTCGCAAGAAAGACACCAGCCTGCTGCTATGCACAGCTTGGTACCCGGCTATCGGAAGGTTGAAGCGGTCGCGTGACGAAAGCATTACCATATACTTAATTATGACACTGGAGTGAGCATCTGTGACGCCACAGAGTGCAGTGTAGCTGTATGATGGTAGCAGATACCACGCGAGGGTCACCATTTGACAACGGGTGTGGAGTACCCGGCCGAGAGCTCGTGGACATTTAATCATTTTACGCTGCTGTAGGTTCGAGAAAATTAATTATGTATGTCTATGATTTCAATAATTATAACAAAGAAATTCAGGGCAATATAATATTTGCAAAGTTCACATCCAAAAATTTGAGAAAATTTGAGAGTAATGCAAGTAATTTAAGAACTATACTAGCAACAAACTCCCACAAGTTTGACAACTTTACGTGGCTGGGTGTTAGAGGTAACTCTGCAAGCCCACCCACGTGGGCAGACCCTCATGAAAGCATCTGAGAACTATCCTGTTTTCTGCCGAGTTCAGCGGCATGCATGGGCGTCCGCAGAAATTTTCTCAAGATATGGTGAAATTCTAAAACTCTATTTTGATATAACTGATCAGGGGACTGTGGCTACCCACCATCACCGATTTCGTCTAAATTTATGTTATATGCATTGTTCGGCCAAAAATGAAAGCAACAGAGGTAGGAACTTCAGATAGTCAAGTGTTTAGAAAAAAATAACATATCTGACGCGGGTCGGGCAAGGTATGAGCAATTTACGTTAGCATGCGTCGACAGCAGCGCGTAACGCAGCGGCAAGAACGAGGACTGGTAATAGGAATGTCGTGGGTACGAGTCCCTATGTATACGCTTATTTTCGGTTTCGTTTTATACGTTATTTGCACTGCAAATAATCTAAATAACGCTCAATATATTGTATTTACCAATATGTTCATAAAAGGCAAGAAAAGGAAACACAGGTAAAAATTGGGATTTCAAATAAATTTCCATGGAGAAATTGTAAGGCAGACACTTGAATTTCTTATACAAAAAATATATATTTATCACATTTTCAATTCCTTATTTACAAGTGCTCTGTGATATTCATCGTAAAAATAGTGAAGCAGTAAATTTCTCGGTATCTTGCATACGTTATAAACATAGCATTTTTACAATTCCATGGTTGTTTTAAAGTTTCTGTGGTAAAACAAAACAGTTTACATTCATGAAATATTCTCTCTCCTCGAACAGTTGGCGGCAAAACCACGAGTAACGCACCATTTCGCCAAATATTGGCTAGAATAGCTGGTGATGTACAGCGGAATGTATTTTGATACAGTCTTCTCAAGACGCGATTTCTTTTTCCCTCTTGATGAGATAAGAGTAGTTTTGAAATTTTTTGACCAATTTATTTACCTGAGGATAAAAACAGACATCATAGAGTTGCAGCAGCTGAGTGTATTAGAGTGGAACCTATCTTGAAAATTTATTCACAATCTCAAATTTTCGTTTGCTTTTCCTTTCCACGTTTTTATTAAAATATTAACACACACAGTGGCGGACCCATAGATAACTGCCATTGCCTGTGAACTGACTAAAATATCTGTTTTTTTCTTTTTAAGTTATAGTTCGTGTGTACAATTTTGTAGTTGGATTTTCAAAACTTATTATGTTTATTAGACTTTCTACATCAAATATACATATTTTGGTATTGTTAGTGTCAAATCTTGAATATGCAGTGGAACTTCAATTTGACAGTAATCATCACAGGAAAAAAAATTGAAAAGAAATGTAGTATTTAAGTTTGTAAGCAGACATGTGATCTTTATGTTTATATTTCTTTTGCAGCCCATTTTCATCTAAAGAAACTTACAAAACACAAGATGAACGCAATGTGTTGCATTTACGGTGGAGTACAGTGTGGTGCAAATTGAAGCATGGAGAGACACACAGTCCAACATTACATTCCTTGGAGTTATGCTCGCATTCATTTCCTGATGTACCTGAAGGAGAATCCTTCATAATAACACAATCTGTGAAAATAATACGATAAACGATGCAGAAATTCATCTTACAAAAAAAAAAAAAAAAAAAATATCTTAATCGTCATCAAATACTTCATTTTTATCGTCTGTAGACTCGTCATGGTCTTCGTAAATCATGTTCTCCAAACGTTTCTCCTCTTCTCCACTGCATATTTCAAACATAAATTACACAGAGAAGCACACAAAACGCACGAAACGTAGAACTCGAACGTCACCTAATGCCTATGAAGCAACATACGGTAACAAAGGTTTCAGAGACGATGAATTGTTCAAGTGATACCGCTACTGCCATCTACGAAGCCTGCAGACCTCGCAGATGATTCTCGGAGTCGTGAAACATCGTTAGAAACCGCGGAAAATTAAGTGGCGTCGCGTAATATTACTTCTCTTATTTGTAAAGGTCTGTCTTTATCACAAAAATTTTACAATTCACTATTACCGGTTTCGACTGCTGCCATCTTCAGATCTCTTACGAATAAAAAACAGTGGTGTAACCAACTAAGTTCAATTAGCTGAACCAAAATCTATAACAGGCCTCGTAATATATAAGAAAAATGAAAGAAAAAAACGTGATTAACAGTCAAGCATAACAGCCATACATACCACACAATATTCTGATGTAGGTATCAACGTCAAACTCTATACATGCAGGTACATAACAAGTACTGTTGATGGTCTGGATGTGTCTGGCATTTATACAAATAACCGATGTCGTCAGAGGGCGCTACAGCAATAGTGCATGAGTGCATGCGTATAATAAATTTAATAGTTAAAATGTACTATGGGTAGTCATAAATTGAAATTACTTCACATAACAAAGTGAGCGTCTAACAATAAAACATGAACTGACATACAATATGTGAAATTAGATTCATACTTGAAATTCACATAAAAGTTGTAAAGAGTAATAATGGGAAGCTCCTAGCCTTTACAAATGTAGTTCACAGTATGATTGCGAATTCGTTTTATGTCTTCAATTAGTAAATGTTCGATGGAAGTCATGTCGGGCGATCTGGGTGGCCAAATTATTCCCTCGAATTATCCAGAATGTTCTTCAAACCTATGGCGAACAGTTGTGACCTGGAGACATGGCGCACTATGATCCATAAAAGTTCCATCGTTGTCTGGGAATATGAAGTCCTTGAATGGCTGCAAATGTTCTCCAAGCAGCGGACGTAACCATTTCCGGTTCATTTCAACCAGCGTACCCAGTCTATTCCATTCCACTATGGAGCCATTACCAGTGTGCACATTGCCTTGTTAACAACGTGGAGCCATGGCTTCATGGGGTCTGTGCCACACTCGAACCCTACTATCAGCTCTTACCAACTGAAATTGGGACTCATCGGACCATGGTTTTACAGTCGTGTAGGGTCCAACCGACATCTCCACGAACCTAGGAGAGGCGTTGTTAGCAAAGCCACTCGCGTCGGTCGTCTGCTGCCAATGCCCATTAACGCCAAATATAGCCGCACGTCTCACATAGATGTCTGAGGTTATTTCAAACAGTGTTGCTTGTCTGTTAGCACTGAAAACTCTACACAAACGCCGCTGCTCTCTGCCGTTAGGTCAAGGACGCTGCGTTGTCTGGGGTGAGAGGTTATGCCTGAAATGTGGTATTCTCGGAACATTCTTGACACAGTGTATCTCAGAATACTGAATTCTCTAACGATTCCCGAAATCGGATGTCCCATGGGTCTAGCTCCAGCTACCACTCCGCGTTCAAAGTATGTTATCTCCCGTCGTCCGGCATAATCAACTCGGAAACCTTTTCACGTGAAGCACCTGAGTACAAATGACAGCTCCGCCAATAGTGTGTCACCTCGTTGTAGATGAAGGAAGTGAATGTTGAAAGTTCTGTTTGCGTGCTGAAATATAAATTTCTAAATTTGTCTTTTTACTGTTTACGTAATATTGTTTACAACTTTTTTTTAATTTCGTAAGTAACATAGTACTCAGATTTGTGCATTAACATTAATGTTGACCTCTTTTCCCCAAACAGAACTGACCGACTAAAGTTGTAGGTTAGTGAACGTGTTGAGAGTCCAGATCCTATATTTAAGCAGTATAGAGGCTTTTATGAGGTTTGTACCAGTACTGTTCCAGCTAAAACTTGACTGTTGATTGCTGAATGTGTAACTTTTAGCTTTTCTGCTCACTGCTAATAATCGCAAGATTACAGCGAAGAAGATAAGAAAAACAGCACGAATTCAGCGTAGACAAGACACATTATTATTCTGAAGATGCATTTATTTGTGAGCTTGAGTTTCGAAGTACCGATTCTGCCGACGTTTATTTGGAACAAGAACGCGAATGTTCGGAGGATGGAGAGAGTACCAGCGACTGTTTTAATAGGGATTATTTGTGGCAAGCGGGATATTTGATTTTGCGGGGTGACTTGGCGCCGTGCTATTGATCTGGTCGTCACGTGATTTCCCCACTTCCTCGGGAGAATACTCGAGCACGGGTGAGGAAAAAACCAGCGCCACAGCCCCTTGTTAGCGCTCTCGACCATTCATAAGTCGCTGGCGAGCGGGAACTCGCTATTTTTATCTGCTCTGCTGCCGACAACAGCCCAGCATTTCGAGGAAGTGGCGGGAGCTGCCTGTCCCTCAGTAGCGACTCTGAATAACGTTCACTGCTCGTTGCTGGAAATAACGGACAAATCGTACGGTTGCTACATCCCAGACAATGGGATTACCGATATCTCTTATTTGTTAGAATTTCTCTCTGAAGTATTCTGCGTGATTTTCATGTGCAAATTTTCCTCTATATTTGATCGTTTCAAGAAACGTTCACTGAGTAGTTGACAGCTAGTGCATCATTTTTCCATCTCTTGATGGCACTACGACGTCCCCTGCAGTGACGCGCAGTAAAATGTTAATGGATATTCATACCAAAACAGTTTAAACTGTAAAGAACGACTACATTTTTTTTTCAAAGTCGGTATGCCTCTCGAAATTGCCAATATACGTTCCTTACAGATCTAGATAATCTGTTTAGTTTAATCATTATTGTGTTGATTTTATGCGTCGTGTCTAACGAGCAAGTGTTTCACGCTTCCTAAAATTATTTTCAATCAGTTTCGGAACTTCTGTTGCATTCTCAGAAGTAGACACTCTGTGTCAACATTTTCAGCCAGAGGGCAAATAACGCTGTACAGCTATCAGCTGAAACAAATTGAAGCAGACAACCGTACAAAGAACCTCGTAACCTTTACATTACTGAATGTGGACATAACCTCCAAAACGCATTTTAAATAGAGAAAACAAGGGAAACAGCATCATATTACGGTTTATCTTTCATGTAATTATTAGTTCTGTTCAGTTCAGAAATTCACATTACATACGAGCAGCAAGTTCGTATGAAATGCTTCGCTACTCAACGTTTTCAACATCTGTATAGTATAAAGGAAGAATGGATTTTTATCTATTGATGTAACTTCCAAGCGTCACCTGTTTGCTTCCGTCAGCAATCAGCTTTATCTTTCGTTGCAGATCCCTTATCAATCGAGAGTCTTTTGGATGCAAAGTAATACTCAAGAGGCCGATAATAGTTTACCGGCGTGAAGTGTTTCGCTCATACTTTTGTGCCTTTGTCAGTTTTTCTGCATAACTTATCGATATGTATTTCGTGTAGTCTTCCTTTTATCCTCCATACATGATGTACTCGAAAATCTGAACTTATGTAGTAATAGATTCAAAAACAGAACAACTGCGACAGTTGTGGTATTTATTTTTGGTACGAATCAAAACGCATATAACAAAATTTATGTCCGTTCTTATATGTTGCGGGGCTTACATCTTCTTGAATATTGCGTCTGCTTGTGTTATTTTCTTACTTAACGCTTTCAGTTGTTTGGTAATATCTACAGTGACTGGTAATTTTTTTTCTGTTGCTACTCTCTCACACACACTAATCTCTAAAATACTGTGAAAATGAAACATACATACAGAAATCGAATAGGCCACATGTGTTGTAAACTTTTTTAAGAGTAGAGAAAAATCTAGGAAAATATACTTCTATGCTCGAAACACATAAATGGTAGAGTTATTTCTTCTGTTGTCTCTCTAAGGAGATTAAAAAAAAAATGATAAACACGTGAAGGTCAAAGGGTTGTAAAATTGCGTGCATCATTTTTCTTCGAAGCCTTGTAAAATAATATATAGGTAAGCAGATATAAGGTGAAAGGTTGACACCAATTATATTCTGTTAGACAGACGCCGCATTTGTTGAGTGATGGCCAAAAGCAACAGCGAAAACGAATTTCTCAGCATGTTTTGACAGGATAAGTTAGGACATACAGTTTCTGGTATGCAAATCTTGTTACTGATTATCTTTCAAACAAAAAAACAATAAATATGTCACACAAACTTGCTGGACCAAGTCAATGAAAAACAGTTTTAAGAGGCCAATATTACAAGAGCAAATAAATCTTCTTTAATCAGAAGAATACAACCCCCCACGAAGGATATGACTGCTTGAAGTACACATTTATGGAAGGCGTGCACTAAAGACATTTGTGACTGGCAAATGTTTAGGGTCGAATGAAGAGATTATGACTACCTTAAATTGGTAGTATTTAGACTTTAGATAGATAGATATGTGAAATCTTATGGGACTTAACTGCTAAGGTCATCAGTCCCTAAGCTTACACACTACTTTACCTAAATTATTCTAAGAACAAACACACACACCCATGCCCGAGCGAGGACTCGAACCTCCGCCGGGACCAGCCGCACAGTCCATGACTGCAGCGCCTGAGACCGTTCGGCTAATCCCGCGCGGCTTTAGACTTTCCACAATCACATTACAGGGCCGTAATCAACTCACAGGAGATATTGTGAGAAAAGGGAAATGATCTAACAAGGGACTTAAATCGGAAAATAAGTACGTATTACATATACATTTTCTTCAGTCGGATATCAACATCTGTAATACGGTTTTGGAAAATGCATGAGACAGAACTATACTGAATTCATTTATTATTCCACCGGTTCCGGTCATAAACCAGCATCTTGGTATTTAATACGTCCGGTTCCTCTGTTGGTACTGAACGGACCTGAGCTTCATATTTATGAATTTTCGTTTTGCTAGATGTGCACGCTTGTAATGAATGTACAAGTAAATGTGTTTCCACGTCACAATTTGCTTGACATTTGAGCTATATTGTTCATTCTTTCATACCAAGATGATTGTTTATGACCTAAACCGGTAGGCTCTGAGCACAATGGGACTTAACATCTGTAGTCATCAGTCCCCTAGAACCCAGAACTACCCAACCCTAACCAACCCAAGGACATCACACACATCCATGCTCGAGGCAGGAATGGAACCTGCGACCGTAGCAGTCGCGCGGCTCCGGACTGAGCGCCTAGAACCGCTCGGCCACCACGGCCGGCCTAAACCAGTAGTAATAATAAATGAGTGCAATACACCTCTGTGTAATTCATTTTTCAAAACTCTCTTTTACTGTGGAAAACCTTTTATCTTAAATTTGATATTATATTGCGATTTCAGATGAACTTCGAAGTGAGAAGATAGGAGGGTTAAGATTTATCGTCTCTCCCATGATGAAGTAGTTGGAAATGCGGCACTGGGGTCGAAAAGCATGGGGAACGAAGATGACAATCCTTTTCAAAGGTACACTCATGTTCAGAAAAAAAACAGAACACATTGGACGACTACAGATAGGACGTTCATATTTGTAGGACATGTACATTAATATGTTTTGCAGAAATGATTAGCATTCTAACTGTGATGGCCAACGAGTTCAAGTTCTGTGGGTGCTGTTCTTGTCTCGGTAAACATGATAATGTATCAGCGTGACTTGAGCAAACGTGCAGTGTGCCTCGCAGACGTATGCGCGAACCGTACCGTCAAATCAGCGTGTTTGAAAGAGGACGCCTTATTGGCACGAGACAATGTGATGCATCTATCTGGGAAATTGCTGCTAGAGTGGCACGGAGCGTTTCAGCAGTGCAGCGAGTGTGTGCAGAGTGGTTTACGGAAGGCCGTAGAACACGATGAGGTGGGTCAGGTCGCACTACCCATACTACCCCTCGCGAAAATAGACACCTCATCCAAATGGCATTGCGGGAGAGATATTTGTCCCCCTCGGCCCTGGCGCAGCCGAGAAACAGTGTAACACATCGTACACTATCAAGGGTGACAGTCCGTCGCCGTTGATTACGGCGTTGATTACGTGCACGTCCGCCTATCTTTGACGAATGTGCAGAATCATGTTAGACGCCAATGCTGTATGGAACGACTTTACTGGGGACAAGAATGGCATCAGATAGTGTGTTTGGACGAATCCAGCTTGTGTTTGTATGAAAATGATGGCCACATTTTGGTTCGTCGCAGACAGGGGAAGCGGCATCACAGTGACTGCATTCGCACAAGTGATAAAGCGCGAACTCATGGCCCTACGTTGTAGGTTGCTATTGGGTACAACCATAAATCATAGTTCGTGCATGTCCAGGACACTGTGACCAATGTGATCTATGTGAATGACATCCTACGACCCGTCGACATGCCTTTTCTGCACAACACCCTAGATGCCATTTTTCATCAAGACAATGCATGACCACATGTCGCTGCATGAGCACGTACCTTGTTGGTGTCAAATGATGTCAGACTTTTGCCCTTCCCCGCAAGATTATCCGACTTGTCGCCGAACGAAAATGTATGGGATATTGTGAAACGACCGGTGCAACTTTGTGACCCAGTGCCAACAGTACAGACGAACTTTGGAGCCAGGTGAATGCAGCGTAGATGGCTATACCACAGGACATCATTCGCGTCTTATAAGCGCCGATGCAATCACGCATGGAACAAGTTATCAGGCCCATGGCGGACCCTGTGCCTACTAGGCTAGGACACACGCTGACTCGAGATGATTGAAATGCTAATTATTTCTGCAGAACATACTAATGTACATGTCCTGTGAATATGAGCGTCCTGTCTCTAGTCGTTCAAGGTGTTCTGTTTTTTGCTGAACATGAGTGTATAATTTCGGCATTTGTGTTAGCTATTTAGGACATTCGTAGGAAACCTAAATGTGGGTGTCCAGATCGGGATTTGAACCCTGCTTTTCGTGAACCGTGACTGTTTTAAGCGCTGCGCCATCACCAGTTATTAAACTTCGAATTACTGAAGTTGATTTTCGCTTACAATAAACCGTGACAATAATATGGATTGTGGGAGTCGTGTGAATCTTCAACATGCTTTACGAAAAAGTTAACTATGACACGATCATTATTTTTCTCTTATATGGCACATACTGTCAGATTTTCGACATAAAAGAGATCCGCTGTGTGCAAGCCTGCTTTGTTTGAAATAGTTTTCATTACATTGTCTAAGAATCGTGTGACAAACAAGCCCTTGTAGTGACTAATGAAGCCAAGACATGGTGATAGCTGACTGTAATTTAGTATACCGCCATTTGGAACCTTTAGAGAAGCGAGCTTGCTTTTGTGTAAATGGAAGGGGCCGGGTAGTTAATGGCGTAATAAGAAACATCTGTTGCGCAGGCCAAAATGTGCCTGTAATTAGCAGCCACAGCAAAGAAGGAGTAGCTGTGCTAGAGCTATTGGCTCGACCCCAGTGGAAACGAATGGAGCTAATTTAAATCTTAGCTTACTGCAATTATTTAAAAAGTTTAATTATAAACAGCTACTGCTGATATAGAACTTCTAATCACGAAAGTCAACACAGAACTGATCTATCAAAATATGCATAAATTAGTATGCTAAGTGAGCGTGGTAAAAAGGTGATAACACACATTTAATGGAAGGACGCTCCATTGTCTATATGTAGCCATGAACAGCAAAAATAACAAGGCAAAATGAAGCAGCCAGGTGGAAAGCATTTAGTACAATGGGGCGCAAAAGTAACTTTCGTATGATGTGTCACTGCCAAGTAACTTAGCTCAATGAAACTTAGACAATGCATAGAAAGAACTGCTGTAGTATAGTACAGAAGGTAAGTAAAAGAACTATGCAATGAAACGAACGGAAATGGCACTTGGAAGTCACCGCGAATCATGACGGTCCCTTACATTACAAAACGTCGGATACGGTTCCTTGTTGTGTGACCGTCACGGACGACAATGTATGCTCTGCAGCGTGTTCCTAGGCTAGTTACAAAGTTGGTCAGGAGTTCTTGTCATAGGGCGTTCCATTCCCCCACCAGCGAGGTTGACAACTGCTGGATGGTCGTTGTTGCATGTGGACGTGCCCACGTCTCCCCAACGCATCCAGTACACGTCCGATAGCATTCAAGTTCGGTGGTACAGGCAGGCAAGTTCATTCGACGAATATCGTCTCGTTCCGATAGCTCCTTCACCTGCGCTGTCCCATGCGGTCGCGCATTCTTATCCGTAGTGGTGAAGTTACGGCCGAATGCACCCCTGAAAAGACGCACATGGGCAAGGAGCATAGTGTCACAACGAAGTTGACCGATGAGTGTACCGTGTTGTAAGATTTGGAAGTCAGGGCGCTAATGCGACATTATTCCTGCCCACACCATAATATCTGGACCACAAAAACGGTCATGTTCGACAAAGCTGGACTTACCCTTATATAACGAGAGGTGAGAATACGTAACACACTAGCGAACATGGTCCAACATAATCGTTTCGGTTGTCCAGGTGTTACGGTGTGGGGAGGGATAATGTTGCATGGGCATACTTGACCTCCAAATCTTTGAACACGGTACACTCACCGGTGAACGATATTGTGACACTATACTCCTTCTCAATGAGCGCCTTTTCAAGGGTATATTCGGTCCTGACTTCATCGTTTTTGGATGACAGCGCTCGACCGCATAGAACAGCGCAGGTGGAATAGCTCTTGGAACCGGAGGATATTCGGTGAATGGACTGGCCTATCCGTTTCCCCGACTTTAATTCCATCGAGCACGTGTGGGGTGGGGGGTCGGGGGGGGGGGGGTGACGTATTGCAAATCGTCCACATGCACCAACGACCATCCAGCAGTTGTCAAGCTCACTGGTGGAGGGATGGAACACCCTAACAGAAGAACTCCTTACCCATCTTCTGTCCAGCATGGGAGCACGTTGCAGGGCGGGCACTGCGGTTCGTGGTTATCACACACCCTATTAAGAAGTATGTCCTAGCTTTTGTAATATCCAGGTGACGACTATGAATCTCAACAACTTCAGCGTAATTTTTGTCTCTGAATAAAATTGTTATTTCTTTTCGTGTCGTTACATGTTTCTTTCAGGTACCTTCTTACTACACTCCTGGAAATTGAAATAAGAACACCGTGAATTCATTGTCACAGGAAGGGGAAACTTTATTGACACATTCCTGGGGTCAGATACATCACATGATCACACTGACAGAACCACAGGCACATAGGCAACAGAGCATGCACAATGTCGGCACTAGTACAGTGTATATCCACCTTTCGCAGCAATGCAGGCTGCTATTCTCCCATGGAGACGATCGTAGAGATGCTGGATGTAGTCCTGTGGAACGGCTTGCCATGCCATTTCCACCTGGCGCCTCAGTTGGACCAGCGTTCGTGCTGGACGTGCAGACCGCGTGAGACGACGCTTCATCCAGTCCCAAACATGCTCAATGGGGGACAGATCCGGAGATCTTGTTGGCCAGGGTAGTTGACTTACACCTTCTAGAGCACGTTGGGTGGCACGGGATACATGCGAACGTGCATTGTCCTGTTGGAACAGCAAGTTCCCTTGCCGGTCTAGGAATGGTAGAACGATGGGTTCGATGACGGTTTGGATGTACCATGCACTATTCAGTGTCCCCTCGACGATCACCAGTGGTGTACGGCCAGTGTAGGAGATCGCTCCCCACACCATGATGCCGGGTGTTGGCCCTGTGTGCCTCGGTCGTATGCAGTCCTGATTGTGGCGCTCACCTGCACGGCGCCAAACACGCATACGACTATCATTGGCACCAAGGCAGAAGCGACTCTCATCGCTGAAGACGACACGTCTCCATTCGTCCCTCCATTCACGCCTGTCACGACACCACTGGAGGCGGGCTGCACGATGTTGGGGCGTGAGCGGAAGTCGGCCTAACGGTGTGCGGGACTGTAGCCCAGCTTCATGGAGATGGTTGCGAATGGTCCTCGCCGATACCCCAGGAGCAACAGTGTCCCTAATTTGCTGGGAAGTGGCGGTGCGGTCTCCTACGGCACTGCGTAGGATCCTACGGTCTTGGCGTGCATCCGTGCGTCGCTGCGGTCCGGTCCCAGGTCGACGGGCACGTGCACCTTCCGCCGACCACTGGCGACAACATCGATGTACTGTGGAGACCTCATGCCCCACGTGTTGAGCAATTCGGCGGTACGTCCACCCGGCCTCCCGCATGCCCACTATACGCCCTCGCTCAAAGTCCGTCAACTGCACATACGGTTCACGTCCACGCTGTCGCGGCATGCTACCAGTGTTAAAGACCGCGATGGAGCTCCGTATGCCACGGCAAACTGGCTGACACTGACGGCGGCGGTGCACAAATGCTGCGCAGCTAGCGCCATTCGACGGCCAACACCGCGGTTCCTGGTGTGTCCGCTGTGCCGTGCGTGTGATCATTGCTTGTACAGCCCTCTCGCAGTGTCCGGAGCAAGTATGGTGGGTCTGACACACCGGTGTCAATGTGTTCTTTTTTCCATTTCCAGGAGTGTATACTGCAGCTGTTTTTTCCGTGTATAAGCCAAGTTTCATTGACTTTGTCACTTGGCAGTGACACATCACACGAAAGCTACTTTCGACCTCAAGTTTTGCACACCAGTGTACTTGTTTAGCCAGTAAGGGAATACTGCGAATATCCTGGATTTCTAAAAGAAATATTCGGTTACTGTAAGAAAAAATAATACCAAAAATCCATAGCGGCACAGATAACAAAACATCAACTGGCTTATTTGAGGATCATAATGATACGAGGACGATCACTTGAGAAAGGCGCAAGGCGCAAAAAAAGCGAAGACAGAGGGGAAATTGAATAGAAGAATATTCAGCATATGCTGATTTGAGAACACCACAACCGATGCCGATACTGTGCTGTCTATGGAACACTTCTCCGTCTAGCGGCATAAATAAAATCCTTCAAAGGAATTAACAATACGCTCACCAAAAGCCCAATAAGGTGAAGTGGATATCTAGGACAACGGCGAAACATACTGCTGAGACTTAAAATGCATTGGATCCACAGTATCTTGGTGCTTTATTTTTTGTATTGCTTATACAGTGAGATGAACATTACGGACTTTAAAATGAGAAACTTTTAGCTCCATTTTAGCTCCATTTTTCATTTCACAGTCTTTCTTTGAAGTATTGCACGGTGCAGGGAAGGAAGGATGTGAGAAAGATTAGGGCTTTACGAATCGTCGACGGTTAAGTCATTACAGACAGAGGACAAGCTAGGACTGAGAAAGAAAGGGAAAAGATATCGGATCTGTCCTTTAAAAGCACTATGTTTGTATTTTCCTTAAGCGATTTACAGAAATCACGGAAATCTAAAACTGGATGACTACACGTGGATTTGAACCAACGTCCTCCCGAATATCATGATACAGTGATGCCCTCCTCCCCAGACATACATTTCGCTTTTTGAGGTTGCAAGTTTGACGTTACCAAAAAGCAACAAAAGTTGTAGCTTGGCTACGCAATAACCATTTCGAATTTCGGCCATAACAATTCTCATTCTGTTCAAATACAACGAAGAGAACGTGAGAAGTCAAAGCATGTGTACGGTTCAGGAACTAATCAGGATAAGTGACAAACAGTTCTCTTACCGCTAGTCATTGATATATTTCTGGTGTTTCTAGTGTACACTATCTAATCAAAATATATAAAATTGTACTGTAATACCACCTCCTCCGTAATTCACTGTTGGCGCTGCAAATGATGACAGGCATCCGCTCAACTCAGATTCTTTCATCGGACTGCCACAGAGCAGAGCGTGATTCATCATTCCAAATAACTCATTTCCAGCCTTCCACTGTCTAGTGACGTCGCTCTTTACGATTCAGTACCGTCTACAAAAATGTGTGGCTCATGGGAAGCTGCGTGATCATTGTAGCCCATTCTTTTGAACTCCCTACGCACAGTCATTGTGCTAGCAGGACTGCTGGTAACATTTAAGAAGTCACGAGTGATTCCTTCCGCTGATTTCAAACGGTTTTTCAAACCACCCTCAGCAAAGTTCGACAGTCCCTGTACGGTAGTACGCGAGGTCTTCCTGCTCTAGGTTTAGGTGTGGTTTTTTCTTCGATTTTCCATTTTACAATCACATCAACAGTCGACTTGGGCAGCGTTAGAAGAATTGAAATGTCCCTGATGGATTTTTTTATTCAGGTGATACCCAATGACGAGTCTACGTTCGAAGTCACTGAGCTCTCCTAAGCGACCAATTCCTTTGTTACTGCTTTCTCTACTGACAACACAATACTACCCACCTCCTTTTATATCGGTGGTCAATTTCGCATTACAAAAGGGTGTCTGGATGCTTTTGATCAGATAGTGTATACTGTGAAACAAGGACACAGAGGGTTGCCTCCTGCGTGGGGCAGATAAGGTTAACAGAAATGCGGCTTGCAGCGAATGGGAAGATTTCGGTCGTGAAGACAAAGCAACAAATGTGCTGCTTGCCAGTGCATGCATATCCATCGCGAATACAGCAAACTGTCATCATCTTGGCCAGAACTGCACGGCTCCTGCCGTATTAGGAGGGAATCAGTAGAAATACCTTCCGTAACCAACCCCGAAGACCAATGATCTTAGCAAGATTCTGCACTCGTGTATGTACTAAATATGTGCAGAGCGCTGGTAAAAATCGTTCCAGCTGTTTGTGATGATACTCTGTTGTTGCGTATTCATTATCTTTGATGGGATGGTTAGTGTGACAATTTAACAGACCTACTATCATGGTCTCGCGAGCAATATAACAAGGATTGTCGATGCAGTAACTTCGTGGTCCTTCGCGATTATTAATCCACGAATTGATAAGAGAAAGAAATCAATTTCAAGCAGTGCTATGTGAAATTTTAAATTTCTTTGTTCTAAAATGCTCCAAACAACGGAAGTATGTGGCTATGAACCAGAGCAATGTGAGGAGTCCGCACGCTGTCAGTGAAAGATAGTGTTTTTAGGTTAAAAAATGCACATTTGCTTCGACGTAGACCCTTTTTACTTCTCTGGACTATGAGTAAACTTTTTCTGGTGAATAGACTCCATTCCTCTTGTAGGTTTCTGGATGTTTTACAAAATATTCATACCCATTTCCGTCCCATTCAGATAATTTCTTCGCGGTGCGTCGTTTTTTTATGTCTTAAACTTAGAGTATGTTTTTGCTTGTAGTTGACTGAAAGATTTGCATGCTGTTCACCAGGTACTTTTCAACGTAATTAATAAGGCAGATCCCTTTGGTGCTGTGGAAAAGACTGATCATAAACATTCCTGAAGATGAAACAGATTTTGCTCTTTTTGTGACACATTTTCGGCTCCTTCCCACTGCCTTGACTGCTCTTTAGTTTCTGATGCAACACCTGGTCGCATTTACCTTCATCCAGCGTTAATCAAAATACAGTACTTATATTGGACCAAACTTTCGCATTGTCAATTCTTCACGTTAAATCTACAACACTCTTTCTTCTGATATCCCCATGATATCAACTACTTAATATGCCTCCAATTGCAGATTATACAATTCCTCGATGTTGTCGTCTGTGGCTGCAACTTTCAGGGCGTTTCTCACATGTATCGCCTTGCGGAGAAGTATGGCCACGTTAAAATTCAACTGCTGAAACTGAATAAGCAGACTTCATGTATACTGTCATTAAGTTTGGATGAATTTATATTGGCAAGAAACTACCCAAAACAGATAATTTTACGAGACACAGTTTTTCAGTTTTTCCATTTCAACGAAACTTACACAAAAAGACTAATAAAGAAATTGTTTGCTCGAAAATTTTCCGTAGAACCAGTTGACACTTCATTTATTATTGCTCAGCATGTTCGAGTATAATAAAGAAGAAATTGATATTTACCCCATCATTGTGTTAGACCGAGAACTAGTCATCTTGTCTAGACATAGATGTGAATGTGGAAGCAAATTGCTCTACTTTGCCCATTGTAGAGTCGCTGAAGTTCGTAGAAAACGTGTAAGAAAGAAGACAACAGCTCTGCTTGCTAACAGTGAGAAGCTCGCCGCCGGCTGTGTCGCGAAGCCATCAATTAACGGAAGCTAGTGGCGCGGGCCGAGCATGACTCACTGCCAGCTGCACGCGTAACTTCGTCTGGCCACTAGCAGAACAGAAAGAACTTCCTCCTGTTTTTCCTTACACACACACAATATCTACCTACGTCGCTAAACGAGCCCCGGAGTTTACAACACCGTAGCGAGTGGAAAGCTTTTCAGGGCTTTTTCTGTTCATATTAACCCTTGTCATTAGATTAAGAATTCTCTCCTTTTCTCACGCTCACGTGTATGGTGATCAAGAAAAGACGGAAGTTAAGGCAAAATGACTAGACTCACAATTACAAACTCACGTCGTCGTTGACAACAAGAGTGGCAGGCAGGACGAGTGTCTCCGGTATGAAATACATGAGTTCAACAACTGGATTCATGCCCGTTAGGCAGCCGACGGTTATATGCACTTATCAAGCTTCAAAGGTAACACATATCCCCGGGCCCTTACCATATCCACACCTCATTCCCAAAACATCTATCTCCTCCTGCTGCCCGCATCTCGTGGTCGTGCGGTAGCGTTCTCGCTTCCCACGCCCGGGTTCCCGGGTTCGATTCCCGGCGGGGTCAGGGATTTTCTCTGCCTCGTGATGGCTGGGTGTTGTGTGCTGTCCTTAGGTTAGAGGTTTAAGTAGTTCTAAGTTCTAGGGGACTGATGACCGTAGATGTTAAGTCCCATAGTGCTCAGAGCCATTTGAACCATTTGAACCTCCTCCTGCTATAAAGTACCCAACAAGCATTTACATTGCTAGTTTAAAACTCCCTCTGGGTGGAAAACTGAGATGCTCATCACCTTTCCAAAACCCAACAAAAACCCACTCCTCCCTGAAAGTTATAGACCTGTCTCCTTATCGACAGGCCTCAGAAAAATCTCTGAACTGATAATCCTCACTCCCTTGCGCCATTTCCTCACAGAGGACGTCTTGATGACTACACAGTTTGGTTTCCGAGCTGAGCTTTCCACTATCGAACAGTCAATGTGCTTGGTAGAACACATCTATCTGCCCACGGCAAAGAGAGAATCGAGAGTAGAATAATGCCTGGATATACAGGCTGTTAAACAATTCATGGCCGGCCGCGGTGGTCTAGCGGTTCTAGGCGCGCAGTCCGGAACCGCGCGACTGCTAGGTCGCAGGTTCGAATCCTGCCTCGGGCATGGATGTGTGTGATGTCCTTAGGTTAGTTAGGTTTAAGTAGTTCTACGTTCTAGGGGACTGATGACCACATATGTTAAGTCCCATAGTGCTCAGAGCCATTTGAACCATTTGAACAGTTCATGTTACACTCTTCTAGAGGTTGTAGAAGAAATTTAGTAGATCAGGTTTTATATAGGAGCCCATGTTCGAAACATGATCCAACGACACTCTAGAGCGTTAAAGTCTACAGGCGCTGGCGCCTGTATATGCATGTATACAGAGTGATTCCGCGATGATGTTACAAACTTTGTAGGATGATGGAGAAGTATAAACGTATCAATTTAAGGTAAGGGTTCCTGTACTGGAAACGAACGCGTCTAAAGTTATAAGCTGAACCGTTCTGATAGCTCTGACAATGGAATACATGAACTGCTACTGTTGTTGCTCAGATTTAGGGTACGCAACTTTCAGAGGTGGTAGAATGGACGAAAACAAAGAAAAAATTTCCAGTAAACATGAGCACTAAAATGCATTCCTGAGGAATTATAACCACTTCCTCACCTTCACTAGGGTCACAACTCATACTGAGCGCATTAACCATTTGTCAGAATGTGTGTGCAAATCCGTTAAGTTTAAAAAAAGAAGAACATTTTTGTCTACCGTTATACATGTTGCAGTTGATTACTTTCTGTATTCTTTACATTGTTTCCACTTTACTATCATAGGTTTATACTGTTTTGTGGCAAAATAAACGCAACCTTGAAAAATGTTCGTTAGTTGCTTTAATTTTGGACACCAGTGTATAATGAACATAGTTCTGGTAGAGCAATTTCACCTATATTAGTGGTTAGCACACTAGTCTCGCATTTGGGAGGACGACGGTAAAACCCCCGTCCGGCCATCTGGATTTAGGTTTTCCGCAATTTCCCTAAATCGCTCTGGGCAAACGCCGGGATGGTTCCTTTGAAAGAACACTGCCGATTTCCTTCTCCTTCCTTGACACCATCCGAGCTTGTGCTCCGTCTCTAATGACCTCGGTGTCGACGGGACGTTAAACCCAGTCTTCCTTCCTTCCTTCAACTATATTCTCACTGCTAAAGGCGTCAATAATATCCTTTCGTTGTTTTCATTTTATAAATATGTATTTCTTTGTGTTGAATAACACCGGAAGAAAGGAGAATTTCTAGCAGGGCACGATAAACAGGGAATCCATTGTCACCAAAAGCATAGGCAAGTAGGCAAAAAGATGCGAATTGCTTGTTCAAGGGACAAATGATATTTAGTACTGTTGCATCTCGAGCAATTTCGCAGTACAACAACAACTCCTAGACGACTTTTCCTCTACCATCTGTCACCGACTCAACTTCTCCTCGACCCTGTGTTACTACAATACTAGAAACACCCTGTAGACATTAAGAAAATCCACAGATAAATTAAATTATGCAGGCGTACTGCAGTTCTTAACCGAAACAAAGTTGTATCATTAACTCCAAAATAATGCACTTAAACCTCGCAATACCGAGATGTGGGAGGATACTTTTTAAATGGCTCTAAGCACTATGGGACTTAACATCTGAGGTCATCAGTCCCATAGACTGAAAACTACTTAAACCTAACCAATCTAAGAACATCACACACATCGATGCCCGAGGCAGGATTGGAACCTGCGACCGTAGCAGCAGCGTGGTTCCAGACTGAAGCGCCTAGAACTGCTCGGCCACAACGGGATACTTTTTAAAATTTTGAACAAAAATGTTTATTGTTTTTAGGGAACTCTTCTACCAGTTTCCATAGATCTTTTTAATTTTTCAGTTAAACATAATCATTAAATGTAAGTATCAGTAGTGGATGTCACTTTCCCCTGTATTTATTTATTTAATCGCAGGGCTAGGGACCCCTTCGAGCAGACCGTTCGCCGGGTGCCGGTGTTTGAATTTGACGCCACTTCGGCGACCTGCAGTCGATGAGGATGAAAGGATGATGGTGAGGGCAACACAACACCCAGTCCCTGGGCGGGGAAAATTCTCCAACCCAGCCGGGAGTCGAACCCGGGCCCAGAGGATTAACAGTCCGTCACGCTGACCATTCAGCTACCGGAAGCGGACAATTTCCCCAGTGAATATCGCATTCAATATGTTTAGGTTCAGGGCCTTTCTTAGACAAGAATTTTTTAAAAATGTATGTTAAGAGTAAAAGTCAACAACAATGAACGAAATTTGCATTTTTAAATTTTGTTTGTGTTAGTCATAAATTTGATATTACACATTAATGAAAGTGCGTTGGTATTGCTAAGAATGTACTAAAAGGTATTTTCAGGTTCTGGACACTACTTACATATCAATACCTCATTAAAAACTATGTTGTGAACATAATTCAACAACATTAACGAGTTTGGTTTTTTTAAAAATTTTTTGGGGTGAACATAAAGTACCTTTCCTCCCCTCCCCCGTTAGTAAAACGCGTTATGGAAAATGCCTTGGTATTGTTAGGATTAATAGATGACAGTACAACAGAAAGTAAAAATTTGTCTAAGACACTCATCATTACTGACGTTAATCAGTTGTCGTTTCCGTGCCACATGGTACTAAAATATATTGACGGAAGTGGAAAGTATTGCGCGAGAAAGACCAATTACATGATCAAACTTTGAATGATGAGACTTTCATTCAATTCGGACTTGACGTCCATCATCACCGTCCGTATGAGGTGTGACTTCCACAGGGACCAATACACTCTTGTTTTCGTTGTAGCATGGAAGCAAAAAAAGCGTCCGAATGTCGTTTTGAGGAATTTCTTGCTATGCATGAAATATACGCTGTGTCATTTCATGAAGATTGCTGACTGAAGGCTGATATGAAAGGATACGTCTTCTCATCGCATTCCCTTATAGGCTCCGTGTGTGACAAACAACAGAATCGGGAAGGGCAGTGGAGTACGCGAATATTCCTCAAGGCTTTTGTGGTGTGAACTGCGATATGAGGTTGCATTATCCTAATGGAATGTGCCGTTTAGAACCCTGGTCATGTAAGCTATGGTAATAGGGTTTACCATTATTGCCACATACCTGCGTACACTCGGAATTCCCCACACCATCACTGATTTCTGTGGCCTTTCAGCAGGTCGTCTACGGACACGTTAGCCTGGATATGATCCCGCAGACGGAAACGATGACTCATTGCTAAAGACCACAGAATACTATTCACTCTCCCAGTTGACTCTGTCTCTACACCATTCAAGTCTCTGTCCTCCTGTCATCTGTTATGGTGTCACACTGCATTTAACTAACGCCCGGAATTCAACTGTCAGCTGTCTATTCGTCAGAGACAGCTGAACAATCCTACTTTCTTCTCGTGGTGTAGTCCTTCTGGAAGGACTCCTGTCTACTCCCCTTGTCATACTGTTGTCCTAAATTCATCTCGTCACTAATCGGTCTACAGTGCTGTGTCATTTAATGAACATTGCTGGTTGAATGCTAGTATGAAAGAGTACGTTTTCTCATCGCAAACCTTGATAGGCTCTGTGAGTGACAAATAACAGAATTGGGAAAGCCAGTGGAGTACCCGAACATTTCTCAAAGCGTTTGTGGCATGAACTGCAGTATGGGGCTTGCTTTATCCAACTGGAATACTCCACTTAGTACCCTGGTCACATGAGCTATGATAGTACAGCTAACTGTTCGTTCTATCTGTCGGTATAATGCTCCCTAGTCCCTCATGCCAATAATTTGACATATCTCAAAGTCCAGAGTCTCATATTCCTCTGGGCATGCTGTGCTGTAATATTCGCCTGAAAAGTTCCAGTGACTTTCGGTTGATCCAGTAGCCATCATGTACTCATCCCATGTTTCATATATGGAAATGCCTTTTTCTGTACCGAAAATAAATTCAAATATGGATAATAAATGTTTAATGGACATACCTGACAGATTTTGAAATATTCGAGTTAGTTTGGTAGCGTGTGGTTCATGGTCTAACACTTCCTGTTTATTTAAATGTAATTGGGTAATCTGTAGAACGTTGTGAATATCGTTATGAAAACGGTTATGTAGGCTGAAGGAAGATACTGCGAGTCTTTTTTATGAGAACTATTGGTATTGAGATGCCTGAGCATCGCAATTTTGGGACCATTTTCGTATACACGAAGAATAAATGAGTTGAAGTCGGGATAAATGCAAGATGACGTCTCACGATGAAGGAAAGGACTTTCTATGAACGAAGTAGACAAATCAATGGGCGAAATCGAGTTTAAAGAATTCATCGTTCTGCCGTGGAAAAACTGATTAAAAAGCGGCAGCAGCACAAAGGATCGCCACTCTTACTTCCTTGTCACAGAATAAGGAATTAATCGAAACCAGATCAGAAAGTTAAGCAAATAGTTTCGAAGGTGGTAGCAACTGGTTCTCGCTGTATCTTTTGTGTCATCTGAAATGAGTATGGAACTGTTATTCTGGCTAGCGACAGAGAAAACAATAGAAATGAAGTACCATGCTTAAGAAACAGAGTTCCGTTAGCAGTACGTGTATTTGTAAAATTGGAAGCAAAATGCAGTGAATCACTGGAAGAGTCATTTTCACCAATTTTAAGAAATAGGGTAGTGAGAAGCATTACAGGTCTGACATTATGGATATGAAAGGGAGACAGCTATAGAAATGAGCCACTGAAATCGCAGATCTGTGAGTGAGACATAAAGAATCATCAACAACTTCTGTCGCGCCTTTTGGAGCTCTGGGAACCCAGGGAAGAACCTTCTGTTGACTCCTTTTAGCTTAGTTCTTAATATTTATCTCATTTTTATTTCGTTCTGATAATGGTTTTCAAAGGTCAGTTCCTGCGTGTTTACTGATCTTCGGCGTTGTCCCTTACCTATTGCACCCCTATTTAGCAGATTTATCTCAACAACGGTATCTGGTTTCCGTAGTGTATGATCCAACCACCTCCTTTTTCTCTTCTTTATGGGCAGTCAGGCAGTTCTTTATTAAATAATCTCCCAGCGATCTTAATACGAAATCTCATTTATTCATCTAGCACTAATGATCTGTAGAAAGCATGTTGTAACACATCGGCTGATAGTAAGTGATGGATTCCTCGTCTGTAATGACCTTCTCATTTACTAGATATGTGTCAAATTCAAGATTTGTTAGCCATATGTATAGCGGAGTGTGTTCTTTTTTTTTCAGTAAGATGGAAATTACAGAACATTGCATCCACCATTGCTCGAATGAAATAAATACCGAAATTTGTTAGAATCTTGTTACTTGAATTCCTAAACGTTTCTCGGGGATATTCGAAACTGTTTGACCTGCAGACGCTGAAACTTATGTTTTGTTTATATTGATAATTTTATTTCCTTATTTCTTTTCAATTCGTACATTGCACTCTCCTGTGGTGAGGCAAACAATAACACGGGCTTTTTTCCATATGTGAAAAAGTTCACTTTAAATACATCACTTACTTGAAACTTCAGTCATACTTATATTGAATGAATTCATCGTGTACATTACGAATTGTCCTCATTTATTACTTTGATACTACTTACAGTAACACTATTTGATCAAGTTTCATTTTATCCGTTCGGTATAGTAACGTGGCAACCGAACAATTATCACGACAAAAATTTATGAATCTAAGAAGAAAATAAACTGATACTAATTTTCCTATTCTGTTTATACGGTGTCTAGGATGTAGGACGCCTTCGTGCACCATAGAACCTGGCAGCAGTTTCTGTGCGACGCCAGTGCCGTAGGTAGGTTAGACTGTTTCTCGTAAGGTAGGATATGTACGCCATCTGTTTGAGACGTGACTAACTACGCACGCTTTGCCTGCGAACTACACGGGTTCCCACAAAGCGACAAAAACCCAACTTTGGAAGCGCATGGAATGCAGAATACGTCGCGATGAATGTATACAAACAAACCATCGTCTCTTTAATTCTTTTCCCGTACTAAACGGTTGTGGTAACCCAAAACACAAAAGATTAAGAGGCAGATTACGGTTCAGCCTACCACTGACAACGAGATAGTAAAAACTGGGAAAGGATGGAGAAAAAAAAAATTGAGCGCGTATTTTCAAAAGCAGTCATCTGAGCAATTGCTTTAAGCTATGTAACAGGGTGAATAAATACTCTACTGACTAAAATCCAATTCAGAGTGAAATTCATCCTTCATATGACGAACACATGGAAACAGATTTAAAATTTAAAATCTGTCCATAAAATCACTACCAAAATGTGGTAATGTGAGATGCCACGAGTGAGAGCTGCCGTACACAATGAAATCAGATTAAAAGTCTGTTTGGTTTATTATTGAAGTATTAACTTTACAGCTGTATGGATCCGATCGATTGCCCATGCAGTCACCACAGCAAAGGACGAATGAGACTATACATCAGTCATCGAAATATTATGTATAGAAGATGGAATCGTCAACTGAACAGGACAACTTTCCTATCCAAAAAGTAGTGGTATCTGGGAGCAATGGTCGTCATCGCAGATGACAACCAGTGGCACAAGGAGGTACCTGCTGCCGACAGTGGTGAACTAGCAGTTAAGAAGATAAGAAGTACATTTTGATGTTAACTGTACGTGTGCGTGCGCGTGCACGAGCGAGAAGGTGTGTGTGTGTGTGTGTGTGTGAGAGAGAGAGAGAGAGAGAGAGAGAGAGAGAGAGAGAGTGAGAGAGATAATATAGATGAGTTCTTGTGTTTGGAAGTGAGAATCAGGCTGCATAAGTCGAAAGGTAAACATGGAACATGGGCTTCAGAATGCATAGATTGAAATGGTTTTATGTGAAATTAAATCAGTTAACAATCTCTCCAAGACGAACCAAACTCAAATATCACTACTTTGGTATGGTGGTAAGCGATTAGATTTAACCGTCTGCTTCACTCCCCATATTTACTTTTGCAGTCTGACCCGTCCTTCATGTTTTCGGATATGACAGCATTATTTGTGGTTTTTTTCCCTTTAATACGTTTGCTATTAAGCAACTTCATTCCGAAACGGCCTCTGTCAACGACATAGATTTTTAAAAAATTTAGTTACACTTCTGGTTTTGTCAGTTTCAATATTTAGTCCATAGACAACATTTCTACGTAGGTATCGAGTGCAACAAAAAGTCTTACACGTGGAACACATTTTTAAAACTGTAATTATTGCAAAACTTACACGATATCATTGTGAATGCCTCTTTATTCACCTTCACGAAGAACTATAAGCTGTCCACCTTTTGTTGCCAAAACTTGCTTTGTATCCTGTGTTTTCTGTTTCCCTATATTATACTTATTTTCTTCTCGGTTGAAGCTGAAGCAAAACTATAATAAAATCAGTCACTATAATTTACTTTTTATTACATTTACGTTAGCGAAGTGAAGTAAAAGTATAAGATCTAAAACAAGAAAGGATTACATATCATTAATTTATAATTCATCAGTTAGAAAGTAACCTCCGTATCTTCTTAAGTTGAATTTCATATACCTAAGTACCGTATGATAAGCATCGAGGTTAACTGACAGGTGCTGAAGATACAGGCTACAAGGTAGACAGGGAACAGCAACTTTCAGTTAATACGTTCCCTTATGTGGGCCTCAGTATGCCTGAATATCTCGCTGCTAGTCTTGGAACGAGCAACTCGCCTTTAGAGCATTCCGCTTTGTTCCGTAATCACGTCAGCAGCTGAGATAAGCAAGTCAGATGCCTCTGTTTGCTGCGTAATGTGTCAGCGTCACTGGGTGTTGCCTGGTTTTTCACAGGTGGTACTGATTATCAGAAACCAGCAATGGTTCCTTACGGCTAGTTCTCTTTTTCCTGTTAATACATTTCTTAATAGACGTGGGAGTCTTACAGACCGACCAAGCTACGTGGCACAGTTGTTAAGATACTGGACTTGAATTTGGGAGGAGTGAGGTTCAGATTCTTTTGGTAACCATGATTTAGGTTTATTTGATTTTTATATACTTCTGGAGGTGGAATAGTTTCTTACACAGACGATGTAAACTTGTTAAATTCAGCAAGTGCTACGTGTCTAATAACTTCAATGTCGACAACATTGTAGCCGGGTAACTTGAGCATTTCTCGGCCTCGCACAGATACCGGTTTGATACGCATGAAGAGACAGGATGATACGACATCTCTTAAGACATCACGGAATAGCCTCCATGGTGCTACGGGGAGCTGTAGAGGGTAAAATCTGCTGAGGAAGACAGAGATAGGGCTGCAGTCAGCAAATAATTGAAGACGTAGGTTGCAAGTGCTACTCTGAGATGAAGAAGCTGGCGCAGAATAGGAGTTCGTGGCGGGCCGCATCAGACCAGTCAGAAGATTGATGACTTTTAAAGACGCATGAATTTTTTGTGTTGTTACACGTTGTACAATAACGTGCCAACGTAATCCTCGGAATATAAGGGCCGATCAAAAAGTTTGCGTTTGAGGGCGTTGCTGCAGCGTATCGATACATGCTACGTGGTGCGACTCCGGTACAGGTATATAAGCATCGACATGTAGGCAAGAGATTAGTCTAGCATTTGTGTCTTTCCATCGTGCGTGCGGTAAATGCGAGAATCTGAACTATGGAGACGTTTTTACCAAATGCATTCAAACAGGACCAACGAGTTGTTATCCGTTTTTTCGCTGCTGAAGGACAGACACCAATAGACATCCATCGGAAAATGAAGAATGTGCAGGGGGCAGCACGCCTGTCGCAAGTTACCATTGTGGGATTGTGCGCCAAGGGGTGCCGCTGCTTCAAGGTAGCGCACGTCTCCATATCACAAATGTCGTAAAGCAGATGTTATGTCAATTCAAGGGGGAAACAGTCGAGCATCCGCCCTGTCCTGATCTCTCCTCCTGCGGTCATCACGCCTTCGGTCACTTAAAAAGGCCTTGAAGGGTCGACGATGTGCAGCAGGCAGTACTTCTTCACGCAGCAGGACACGGTGTTTCACCAAACAAGTATGTATCTTCATCCTGGCGTGTCGGCAGGATGATTGCCTCAATGCTCACACCGATTTTGCCTGACTGGCATACCGATTCTGGAATGTACTGCCTTCGAATGGAAACTTTTTGATCACCGCTCATAATTATGTTTGTGCGGGTTTTTAACGTAGTGTGTTGCATGTCTTGTCTTAAATGGACAAATTGGAATATCGCACCGCAATAAAATTGTTGGTTTTTTGGTTTAGATAGTTTACAGAAAAACAAAAATTAATTCAAAGTCGATGAAAGTTAAAATGGTCTCTGCTGTTTTATCTTCTTGTTTTCAAATGCTCATATTCTTACGAAATTGCACTTAGAATACTGCGACGAGCTGTGCTGCATGGAGTGTCGAGTAGTAGTTAGGTTAGTGTCTCTGGCTGGAGTCCTGTAGGTCGCCAGTTGAAATCCGTTCACCAGCAAATATTTGTTATTTAGTATTCATAATTTTAGAAGGTTTTCAAAATGTAGTATGTATGTATTGTTTGCATATTCTGGAATATTCGATGTTTGTATAAATAGCAAGACTCTCCGTGCAGGAGGCAGTTCTGTTCTGCGTGTGAGTTGGTGTCCGTAATAAACTTGCTTTCAGTGCTGTCACTGACAACCTTGCTTTCGGATTTGGACTTGGGTGTGGTTATGGCCTGAGCAGATAAACTGGTCATGAACAGAAATTGTAGTATAGGTGTTTTTCATGCAGACCGCAGCATTTGTTTGGTAACAAACGGCAGCCTGTTAACATCCTACAGCACTTACTCTCTTTGTTTGTTTTGCCACAAATTTCTACTTTTACGGAAAATAACTTCAGTATGCATGTCTACAGACTGTTGCTTTTATCAGATGTGCATATAGTTTAGTTCTGCTTTGGTCTGATCACTTAAATGAAACTGAACAACTGCACATTTCTAATTGTATAGCCGAGCAAAATCAATGCCTAAACATTTGTTGTGCAAGTCTTTTCTGATATAAATGCAGTAATATGAACATTAATATTTTTTCTATTACATTCGTATCTTGTTCTTTATGTTACCAAAGTAACTACCCTCGACACTTTATAGGTGAAAATTCAAGTGACACGGTACAACACATTTTTGTTGTTGTTGTGGAAATGGTTCATACCTCTGTTCCTGTCGTAAGTAGTTTCGAAGTATCAATTTCCCCTGATGTGGAAGGAAGATCAGGGTTTAACGTCCCATCGAAATCGAGGTCATTAGTGACGAAGTGTTTTAAGGGTTCCACGTCTTTTCAAAGTGTGGGTGTCTGCCAAATGTAGATGTTGGCATGCGGTGGAGTAATGTTGGACGTGGATGGAAACTGTCAGGATGCGCTGTATTAAAACTCGGCTATGATCTTCAAGTATTTTATTATTCCCTGCTACAGTGCCGCATTCCCCTCAGTCTGCACCACAGGACCCGCGATGCCAAGGACACCACTTTGCTGTCTGCAGAACAGCTTGGCACAGAAGAGCTACCTCAGCGACTCGTGCAACGTACTGCAGCATGCAGGCCTTGTACGGCTGCAGTGTTTTGGTGCCGTCAAGATGTGCCAGCAGCCGACTCAGTGGTCTTCGTCCCCGTTGCCTCAGTGGCGCTCGCTGAGAGCCACAGGTCGGCCCGCTGCGTACTTCGTGGTTAAGATCGCGGCGACAACAAATGCCGTCGATCCGACAGCCAAACCTGCGGCCCACGCCTCGGGATGCCTCCGACGTGTGTTGGGAACCAACAAGACTGTCTGCAGTAGCGAGCCGTCGAGTGACCTGTCGCTGCCTGGCTACGGACCCCGCATTGGCCTCAGAGGGTCGAACCAGCGACTCACCGTGGACTGGAAAGCTGGCACCCCATCTGCTGCTGCGTGTAGCTGGTGGTGTGACATGCCCTGCCATACAGGAGAGCTCCCACACTTGAATCCCCCTCGTTAGAAAACCGGCACCTATTTATATGCGGCTGTGCGCCTCTGTTTTGCTAACGCACCCCTCCAAATAATGTACCCATAACACCTATGTTGGGCCAGTGGGCCCCTTCTGTCTGTAACTTGCGCCGTGCCAACCGCTGCATTTACTCTTTTCTACCTACTTTGCAACTGCTGGTAAGTGTAACTTACTGTCAACAGGCCCACACCTGGCTGTAACTTGTGCACTCAGAAATATTGCACTGAATCTAACTTTTTCCTATCTTAAACGGTTGTGCCGATACAAAAGGAATCATCCTGGCATTTGCCTGGAACAGTTTAGGGAAATCATAGAAAACCTAAATCTGGATAGTGGGATGTGTATTGAACCGTCGTCCACCCAAATGCGAGTCCAGAGTGTTAACTACTTCGCCACTTCGCTCGGTCCCGTGGTGTAAGCATTCGAGTTCGAACAAATTACTCGATAGAAAAGAAACGACTTAGACAAGGGTCAGTAGAATATCTCGTATTACTTTACACTGTGTCCAGGTAATATCGGAAATCATATGCTGATATACCATAATATGTGCACTGCTACAGTCTATTGTATCTGCCTAGTATAGTGTACAAAGATGACTTTACTTCTCTGGGAACAGGAGAAAACTGGGGAAAGAGAGATGTTGGATCAGGATGCCAGTATGAAACGTGCCAGGCTCATATTCGTTATCGTAAACCGACTGAAGTGATGGGAGCAGAGGGTTTTCAAATCCACAGCAGGGTCACTGAGAACTGAGTTTTCCTTTTATTATTAAAAAACAGTAAGACAGTTACCCAAATAGTTCGTTCTAAAGGACAATAAAAAGTTTTCTAAATCCATCTCTAACGACTTCTATGTTGACAAGTCTCTAAACTCTAACGCACATAACGGAATTCACTTACATACCACGTAGGACTTGCGCTACCCAAAGCACTGTGGACTTTTTTGTGAACCACTCCTCGTAAAATACATCGTGCAGCGGAGGACACATTGCCTTGGTAACAGCAGTGAGTGAGCTGTTTCGTTGCTATGGCAGTAAATCCATAGTTCTTTACTAATTAATTTTCTTATTTAACAAGTTTACAATATTTGGAGGATTCCGAGCATATTCGAGATACCTTTGCCAGTAACTCAAAAAGCCCAAGTTTTCTGATGATTCAATCACAGAGAGATATTGCATTTCCTACTATAAATTTAAACTTTTCATTTTTGTATGTAATTTATGTGCGACTTTAATTTGAAACAGTTGTTTTGAAGACACTTCGATATTTTCGGCGGATACTGGAGTATATAATTAATCAGTGTCTTTTCTACATAACAATATATTGCATAAATGTTATGGAAAGTAGAAGACTTTACTGTTAAAAAGTTGTTCCAAAATCTAGTTTGGTTTCTATCAAACTACTTAAAATACTTAAACAGAAATCAACCATTAAAAAACAAGTCGTTGATGAAAAGGGACATTATACATATTTCAATAATTATACATGAGAATCGCCATTACTCACTAAGTTTATAGTATTCACTCCACGATCTTTTATTGGGCAAAAACCACACTTTGTTAGTTAAGATGGCAGATAGCACAGTATGTAATAAAGGAGGAAAAATTATACAAATATTTGCAAACTTTTTTCAGTGTTTATATAGTTCAAGATTTGACTCAAGAACAAAAAAATTTAACAATGACAATATTACCATTCCGAAATTATTGCCGGGTGAGGTGTAAAAAACCGTTCGAGGCATGATGAAAGGATCGGTACACGGAGACCATAATACTTCAGTAGAAATGGTCAAAGCTCGAGAATAGTAACACAGAAGGAAATTCAAAAAATATTTCCATTGTGTCTACAGAGGAAGATAATTGGCCAAAACTAGAACAATGATCTAATAACTGTACTTGCAAAAAACCGACACACAAAAGACATACAAACTATGACTATAAAAGCTAATGACCTCAACTTAGCAACGTATAAAGTATTCCTTACCGATGGCGTAGAGAAAACATTGAAATTAAAGCGAGTGAAGAAACCAGTGTCTAAAAAGGGAGAAAAAATGTACAACCGTCTGAAGAAATGCCAGAAGAACCGACTAATTTACGTATGCTGAAAAAAACCATCCATCCTAATGGAGGGGAAAAGAACATATCGACGCAAGAACGAAATATGGAGCAAGTATTCCACTCAGCTAAAAATATTTATAATGAAAAATCACTGTATATTCAAGAAAAAAATTATGGCAAGAAAGCAAAAAAAAAAAAAAAAAAAAGGTTCCAATGGCTCTGAGTACTATGGGACTTAACTTCTGAGGTCATCAGTCCCTAGAACTTAGAACTACTTAAACCTAACTAACCTAAGTACATCACACACATCCATGCCCGAGGCAGGATTCGAACCTGCGACCGTAGCAGACCCGCGGTTCCGGACTGAAGCGCCTAGAACCGCACGGCCACCGCGGCCGGCTGCAAGAAAGCACATCTACATAATAAACAATAGTTTTAATTCTGATCAAAGAAAGTGGATACATCAGTATAAAAGAAAGACGAATTGTGAAGATGATGTTGCGAAATGAAACAACAGTAGCCACATTTAAGTTAGGACGTAACTCAGAATTATACAACATTTACATAAATTGCTTGCGTGCCTCAGCGATACAAATGGCCATACCGTAGGTGCAACCACAACGGAGGGGTATCTGTTGAGAGGCCAGACAAACGTGTGGTTCCTGAAGAGGGGCAGCAGCCTTTTCAGTAGTTGCAGGGGCAACAGTCTGGATGATTGACTGATCTGGCCTTGCAACACTAACCAAAATGGCCTTGCTGTGCTGGTACTGCGAACGGTTGAAAGCAAGGGGAAACTACAGCCGTAATTTTTCCCGAGGGCATGCAGCTTTACTGCATGGTTAAATGATGATGGCGTCCTCTTGGGTAAAATATTCCGGAGGTAAAATAGTCCCCCATTCGGATCTCCGGGCGGGGACTACTCAAGAGGACGTCGTTATCAGGAGAAAGAAAACTGGCGTTCTACGGATCGGAGCGTGGAATGTCAGATCACTTAATCGGGCAGGTAGGTCAGAAAATTTAAAAAGGGAAATGGATAGGTTGAAGTTAGATATAGTGGGAATTAGTGAAGTTCGGTGGCAGGAGGAACAAGACTTTTGGTCAGGTGAATACAGGGTTATAAATACCAAATCAAATAGGAGTAATGCAGGAGTAGGTTTAATAATGAGTAAAAAATAGGAGTGCGGGTAAGCTACTACCAACAGCATAGTGAACGCATTATTGTGGCCAAGATAGACACGAAGCCCATGCCTACTACAGTAGTACAAGTTTATATGCCAACTAGCTCTGCAGATGATGAAGAAATTGATGAAATGTATGATGAGATAAAAGAAATTATTCAGGTAGTGAAGGGAGACGAAAATTTAACAGTCATGGGTGACTGGAATTCGAGAGTAGGAAAAGGGAGTGAAGGAAACATAGTGGGTGAATATGGATTGAGGGAGAGAAATGAAAGAGCAAGCCGTCTGGTAGAATTTTGCACAGAGCATAACTTAATCATAGCTAACACTTGGTTCAAGAATCATAAAAGATGGTTGTATACATGGAAGAATCCTGGAGATACTAGAAGGTATCAGATAGGTTATATAATGGCAAGACAGAGATTTAGGTCCCAGGTTTAAAATTGTAAGACATTTCCAGGTGCAGATGTGGACTCTGACCACAATCTATTGGTTATGAACTGTAGATTAAAACTGAAGAAACTGCAAAAACGTGGGAATTTAAGGAGATGGGACCTGGATAAACTGACTAAACAAGAGGTTGTAAAGAGTTTCAGGGACAGCATAAGGGAACAATTGACAGGAATGGGGGAAAGAAATACAGTAGAAGACGAATGGGTAGCTCTGAGGGATGAAATAGTGAAGGCAGCAGACGATCAAGTAGGTAAAAAGACAAGGGCTAGTAGAAATCCTTGGGTAACAGAAGAAATATTGAATTTAATTAATGAAAGGAGAAAATATAAAAATGCAATAAATGAAGCAGGCAAAAAGGAATACAAACGTCTGAAAAATGAGATCGACAGGAAGTGCAAAATGGCTAAGCAGGCATGGCTAGAGGACAAATGTAAGGATGTAGAGGCTTATCTCACTAGGGGTAAGATAGATACAGCCTACAGGAAAATTAAAGAGACCTTTGGAGAAAAGAGAGCCACTTGTATGAATATCAAGAGCTCAGATGGAAACCCAGTTCTAAGCAAAGAGGGGAAACCAGAGAGGTGGAAGGAGTATATAGAGGGTCTATACAAGGGCGATTTACTTGAGGGCAATATTATGGAAATGGGAGAGGATGTAGATGAAGATGAAATGGGAGATACGATACTGTGTGAAGAGTTTGACAGAGCACTGAAAGACCTGAGTCGAAACAAGGCCACGGGAGTAGACAACATTCCATTGGAACTACTGACGGTCTTGGGAGAGCCAGTACTGACAAAACTCTACCATCTGGTGAGCAAGATGTATGAGACAGGCGAAATATCCTCAGACTTCAAGAAGAATATAATAATTCCAATCCCAAACAAAGCAGGTGTTGACAGATGTGAAAATTACCGAACTATCAGTATAATAAGTCACACCTGCAAAATACTAACTCGAATTCTCTACAGACGAATGGAAAAACTGGTAGAAGCCGACCTCGGCGAAGATCAGTTTGGATTCCGCAGAAATGTTGGAACACGTGAGGCAATACTGACCCTACGACTTATCTTACAAAATAGATTAAGGAAAGGCAAACCTACAATTCTAGCATTTGTAGACTTAGAGAAAGCTTTTGACAATGTGGACTGGAATACTCTCTTTGAAATTCTAAAGGTGGCAGGATTAAAATACAGGGAGCGAAAGGCTATTTACAATTTGTACAGAAACCAGATGGTAGTTATAAGAGTCGAGGGGCATGAAAGGGAAGCAGCGGTTGGGAAGGGAGTAAGACAGCAGCCTCTCCCCGATGTTATTCAATCTGTATATTGAGCAAGCAGTAAAGGAAACAAAAGAAAAATTCGGAGTAGGTATTAAAGACCATGGAGAAGAAATAAAAACGTTGAGGTTCGCCGATGACATTGTAATTCTGTCAGAGACAGCAAAGGACTTGGAAGAGCAGTTGAACGGAATGGACAGTGTCTTGAAAGGAGGATATAAGATGAACACCAACAAAAGCAAAACGAGGATAATGGAATGTAGTCGAATTAAGTCGGGTGATGCTGAGGAAATTAGATAAGACAATGAGACACTTAAAGTAGTAAAGGAGTTTTGTTATTTGGGGGGTAAAATAACTGATGATGGTCGAAGTAGAGAGGATATAAAATGTAGACTGGCAATGGCAAGGAAAGCGTTTCTGAAGAAGAGAAATTTGTTAACATCGAGTATAGGTTTAAGTGGCAGGAAGTCGTTTCTGAAAGTATTTGTATGGAGTGTAGCCATGTATGGAAGTGAAACATGGACGATAAATAGTTTGGACAAGAAGAGAATAGAAGCTTTTGAAATGTGGTGCTACAGAAGAATGCCGAAGATTAGATGGGTAGATCACATAACTAATGAGGAGGTATTGAATAGAATTGGGGAGAGGAGGAGTTTGTGGCACAACTTGACAAGAAGAAGGGACCGGTTGGTAGGACATGTTCTGAGGCATCAAGGGATCACAAATTTAGCATTGGAGGGCAGCGTGGAGGGTAAAAATCGTAGAGGGAGACCAAGAGATAAATACACTAAGCAGATTCAGAAGGATGTAGGTTGCAGTAAGTACTGGGAGATGAAGAAGCTTGCACAGGATAGAGTAGCATGGAGAGCTGCATTAAACCAGTCTCAGGACTGAAGACAACAACAACAACAATACATAAATTGTTGATGAACTTAGGACGAAAAGTCTAATGTACCACAGGAACATCTAAAGATGTCCCAGACGACTGAAAAAAATTTGTAAAATTTGGAAAATTGAAAAGCCAAGCTCTTTTTGTTTTGGAACCTGAATGCAAATCTAGAAGAAATTATCACCAATAACTAAACATTTGGGTACAGAACAAATTATAGAAGCAAACTTTAGAAATAATTAGGACAGAAAATGGAAGGCAGAGAAGAGGAAACACGAAAATGAACAGATGAAAGGAAATTAGAGAAAGCATGACGCTGATTTAGCAGCCTAGGTGTAGTCCATAGCTAGCATCAAACAAAAGACCAAAGGAACACGTTGACCGTGGAAATAGATACAGCATCTGTAAGAAGTGAAAACTTTTATAGAACGAAGCAACGAGTGTCACTGCTGTGTCTTACATTCATAGATTTTAAGGATGTTCTTGAATCTGTGTCAACACACCTTGAGAAACAAGGTTTTGATTTACTATTTCTTGGTATACTGAAGAGATAAACGTTTATTCTGCGTGTTCCATTAGTCGTCATCAGGATAATGCGAAATTCATTACGTAAAGAGCAGTGAAACATGGAGATTACGTATCAGCTTAACTATTCTCAGCGCTCCCAGGGGTTCAATTGGGTTCAGATTGGGCTCTGGACAGGCCAGTACATTTTAGGAATGTTATTGTCCAAAAGCCATTGCCTCACGGATGCTGCAAAGGGTGCAATGTCATGCTAGAGCAAGCTCTCTTACCAGAGAGAGCAAACAAGGAGTACGAGATAATTGAACTTATATGAACTATCCCGGGTTAGCTGATGACATTGTTCTGTTTGCTACAATGCAGATGAAATTAAACTAATGGAAGAACTTACTCGAGCATATTTTATAACGGACCTTAAAAATGAATTACAATAGAGTAGAATTATGTGAAATCGTTAGATCGAAAAGAAAACTGAACAAATTAACAATGACTTCTTACACTCAGTGGACGAGCATTCGTATTTTGACAGTCAAAGATATAGACTGGACGGACGAAAGCAGAAATAGCCGAGGAGTAAAGATGGTTTTAAGTGCTTTTGGTAAATTAAATAGGGTTTTCAAAAGTGAACTTTAAATGTGTCTGAGGGGCGAAGTTTACAATAAAAGATTATGACTTATAGCACTGAAACAGGAGCTTTTAATGCGAAAACCACCCATTAACAGCTCACCAAACAATGGAGATATGCAAATGAGTAAAATCACGAGGAGAGACAAGATAACAAAAAGTGGAAGGCGGAACAGACTGGACGTAATTATGACTGTACTGAACATGGAATGGTGTTAAGTGAGACACGTAGACAGATGAATGGATAAAAGATGGACCAGTTAAGTTCTTTGATGAATTCCAAGAGAAAAGCAAAATGGAAGTGGTGACTTAAGAAAGGTTGGTAGGCGACAATAGAGAAAATACAGAAGTGTCATGGGTGCGTATGGCTGAAGCCAGTAATCCATGGAAAACTCTAGAGGATCCCAATGGATGTCAAATGGCTGATAACGATAACAGAGTCGATTCCAATTTTTGTGAAACTGCATTCCGAGAAGGAATAACTCGTATGAGCCGAAAACTCTGAGTTGGTTTCAAATAATCTATCAGCAACTATACTATACACGATATTATTAAAAGTACCATAAAATCTATTAGTGGACATTAATATGGTGCGTGTCCACCCTTCACCTTATGACGGCTTGAAATCGACTGGCGACACTTTCAGTGAGGTGTCTGAGTGTCTGTGGGGAAATGGCAGCCCATTTTCCCTAAAGAGCTGAAAACAGAGAAGGTAGTCATGTTGGCCGCCAGTGTCTGGAGCGAAGTCGACGTTCTAACTAATTCCGAAGGTGTTTTATTGGGTTCAGATCGGGGCTCTGGAAAAATCTGTCCATTTCAGGAACTTTGTTGTCCAAAAGCCATTGCCTCGAGGCTGCTGCTTCATTTCAGTGTGCATTGTAATGCTAATACAAACAATCGTCGTCTCCAAATTGTTCCTCTACTGTAAGCAGTACACAGTGCTGTAAAACGTGTTCCTAACTTTAGGCATTGAGCGTTTTCTTAAGCGCAAGAATGAAACCATACCCCAATCATGAAAAGCACCCTCATACCGTAACTTCACTTACTCCATACCTCACTGCTGGCACTGCGTATTACGGCAAATAACGTTCTCCAGACATCCGCCAAATGCAAATCCTCCTATCGGTCTGTCAGAGGGTGTAGCGTGATTACCACTACAAATCACCAGTTATCAGTCATCCATTGTCTAGTGGCGTCGCTTTTTACACCATCTTAAGCGTCGCTTATTATTGACTTCAGAAACGTGTGTCTTATGAGAAGTTGCTTGACCACTGTTTTCCATTCTTTTTAACTCGAGCCATTGTGCTAGCTGGACTACACAACTCCTTGTTACACCACTATCAGCCAGTTACCAACCCTAAAAGGAAGAGGAAACGTGGGATCTAGTACTACTGGTCGACGACGTCAAAAGGCGCAGTATTATATTGAGAGTGAGTGCGAAAGATGCAGAACGATCCGTCTACGAGAAAGAGTTCGTTATGGTAGGAGTTTTCTGCTCGTAAATGACATGATGCTACGACAGCAAGAAAAGTGTGTTAGCTAGTCGGCAGAAGATGATCGCGCGCATAGATGACATGTATCTGGACCTCGCAACATGACTGCTGTCCGCGATAAACGACACTTTGTCCACGTGGGTGAAACCGTGCAATTTTTTCCGTAGTGTTAGCCACACATTGAAACACTCCAGTCGGTGTGAACATGCCTGCGATGACGAATCATGGCATCTGCTCCTGGCTGGACTAACAGCACGCTGGCCAATGCGCAGTGCGATGATTTGTCAGGCAATGGAGACACCATGCGATCTTGAGATCCGTGTGTTGAGTAAATTTTAACCGAAATTCTGCATCAGTGTAGTTTTAGAGGCCGTGATACTGCCCCTCCTCCAGGTATCTCCACTCGAAGCAGAAAATTTTGATTTATTTATTTAATTTTTTTGGGACATGTTCCGGCCTCATGAGCTGACGAATGGCAGAGGCTTATTCGAAGCACAAAGAGTACCATGCTTCCCTAACTGAGCATATTAGCTTAACAGGTTGCCAACTGAACACGTCTGGAATTCCTAATGGTCTCCAGCAGCCACTTCTGATACTTTATGGACTTGTATGCAAACAACGCGTCGAGAGTTTTGGCACGAAATTATCCAGGATGTCTTTGATTCCACGCCACTGCTTTTTAATTATATCGTGCGAGTTTTCGCATGATATTAAATTCTTGAAGTCAAGGATCATGCACTGTTTCGTAATCCTAATTAGCCTTTTGTCTTCCTTGCCTAATGATTTTTACAACGAGTCACTTGTCAGCTCAAACGTCTCATTGAACTCCACGGTGACTTAATAGGCATTACCATACTGGAGGTGTGTGTCTTTCTCCGACATCTCAACTATCTTACCTAGGCAGTTGTGGGTCTCCCATAACTTTCATTTTAACCTGGACGCCGTACCACTGTAAAACCATGCAATTTTTATAATAATATATTTAAATTATTGCCAGATATGGGTGATCTGATAACTGACAGTAAAAATTTCTAGGAGCGTTTGGGGATTGAAACACGATGCTTTGGATTTGTTCTTGGACTTGTAGACGTTTAGCCATAGAACCACGCTGATCTGTTGGCAAAGCGTCTTGTTGGTCACATGTATCACAAATGTTTGTGCAGCGAAGATATTAACTAAATTCTATTGCCGAAAAGAAGCAGTTAACATCGTTACAAACTTGTCGCTATTGAACTCACATCTTTTAGTTATACTTTTAACATCAGCAGTTCGTGAGGGTTAGAAACGTTTTCTTTGCCTAACGATTTTTACAATGAGGTTGTTATTTTAAATATAGTATTTTCTTTGATCATTTTGTTGTGTACACGGATCATACACTACAAAAGTACACTCCTGGAAATGGAAAAAAGAACACATTGACACCGGTGTGTCAGACCCACCATACTTGCTCCGGACACTGCGAGAGGGCTGTACAAGCAATGATCACACGCACGGCACAGCGGACACACCAGGAACCGCGGTGTTGGCCGTCGAATGGCGCTAGCTGCGCAGCATTTGTGCACCGCCGCCGTCAGTGTCAGCCAGTTTTCCGTGGCATACGGAGCTCCATCGCAGTCTTTAACACTGGTAGCATGCCGCGACAGCGTGGACGTGAACCGTATGTGCAGTTGACGGACTTTGAGCGAGGGCGTATAGTGGGCATGCGGGAGGCCGGGTGGACGTACCGCCGAATTGCTCAACACGTGGGGCATGAGGTCTCCACAATACATCGATGTTGTCGCCAGTGGTCGGCGGAAGGTGCACGTGCCCGTCGACCTGGGACCGGACCGCAGCGACGCACGGATGCACGCCAAGAGCGTAGGATCCTACGCAGTGCCGTAGGGGACCGCACCGCCACTTCCCAGCAAATTAGGGACACTGTTGCTCCTGGGGTATCGGCGAGGACCATTCGCAACCGTCTCCATTAAGCTGGGCTACGGTCCCGCACACCGTTAGGCCGTCTTCCGCTCACGCCCCAACATCGTGCAGCCCGCCTCCAGCGGTGTCGCGACAGGCGTGAATGGAGGGACGAATGGAGACGTGTCGTCTTCAGCGATGAGAGTCGCTTCTGCCTTGGTGCCAATGATGGTCGTATGCGTGTTTGGCGCCGTGCAGGTGAGCGCCACAATCAGGACTGCATACGACCGAGGCACACAGGGCCAACACCCGGCATCATGGTGTGGGGAGCGATCTCCTACACTGGCCGTACACCACTGGTGATCGTCGAGGGGACACTGAATAGTGCACGGTACATCCAAACCGTCATCGAACCCATCGTTCTACCATTCCTAGACCGGCAAGGGAACTTGCTGTTCCAACAGGACAATGCACGTTCGCATGTATCCCGTGCTACCCAACGTGCTCTAGAAGGTGTAAGTCAACTACCCTGGCCAGCAAGATCTCCGGATCTGTCCCCCATTGAGCATGTTTGGGACTAGATGAAGCGTCGTCTCACGCGGTCTGCACGTCCAGCACGAACGCTGGTCCAACTGAGGCGCCAGGTGGAAATGGCATGGCAATCCGTTCCACAGGACTACATCCAGCATCTCTACGAGCGTCTCCATGGGAGAATAGCAGCCTGCATTGCTGCGAAAGGTGGATATACACTGTACTAGTGCCGACATTGTGCATGCTCTGTTGCCTGTGTCTATGTGCCTGTGGTTCTGTCAGTGTGATCATGTGATGTATCTGACCCCAGGAATGTGTCAATAAAGTTTCCCCTTCCTGGGACAATGAATTCACGGTGTTCTTATTTCAATTTCCAGGAGTGTATATTAAGTGACACACCTATGACCGAGATGGGACTGAAACTCAAACGTTCAACTTAAACGTTAATAGGCAGCGGCCTTCTCTCAGATTACCTAGATACGAGAAAGAATTTTGTAATAATTGCTCATCATGCGACTGAATAATTAAGGGTTTTGCAAATTTGAAATATTAGAATAACTTCCAAAAAATTGATAGAGGGAGCTGTCTCTATAAATTCGCCTCACTTTCTTCCTAGATTTGTCCCCGCGGTTCGCTTGTTTCCGTGATCTTGTAAACATTTATTTTAACTTTGTAGACTCCTGATGCTACAGCTAAAGAAGGAAAGCAGTGTGTGCCAATTGTCTATGAATCATGTAAACTTCAGTCTATGTGTTATATTTTAAATGTTTATTATGTTTTCTGAGACGAATATTGAGGAACAGCTCAGCACGTGCCAAAACGGAAGTCGGAAACAGCCTATAAATCACATTCAGACAGCACACCAACAATCGTTTATCCGACGCGACACTGGCCTTCCTTACCTCTTTGTCTCATAAGGTAGCGTACTGCACTCATGAATTTTTCAGTTTCTTTTTCTTTATTTGTTTTACCGTAAGGAAGAAAGTTTAAGTCTCTTTTTTCTTTCTACCTTGTGCTCGCCAATAGGCGTTCCGTGGCTAGCTGTCCGCCATGTATTGCCCCATTGACATGGGTTCTCACGAGGAACAGCGAGCCGAATAGGTAATCTCAAACAAATTCTCACGTGCCTGTAGAGAACCTCTTGTGGCTACTTTACTTAGTTAGGTGGGAAAAAATAAAATAAAGATTAAAGTAAATGGTTATGACCTGTTTCCCTAACGAACAGTATGGCATGTGAATAGACTGTCACAAAAGATACAGACGTCATACTCCACGACCGGAGGTTGCTATAGAGTAACGCCACATTTAAAAAATTCTGTAAACGTTTCTTACGATTATAATTGCAATCATTGATATTTATGGTGTGCGGAGTGTGAACAAAACATCAGCAATGCAAGGCAAACCTACGTTTATAGCATTTGTAGACCTAGAGAAAGCTTTTGGCAACGTTGACTGAAATGCTCTCTTTGACATTCTGAAGGTATCAGGGGTAAAATAAATAGAACGAAAGGTTATTTACAACTTGTGCAGAAACCGGACGGCAGTTATAAGAGTGAAAGGGCATGAAAGGGAGCAGCGGCTGAGAAGGGATGGAGACAGGGTTGGAACCTATGCTCAACGTCACCCATTTTGTACACTGTGCAAGAAGTAAAGGAAACGAAAAAAAATTTGAACAGGGAGGAGAAAGATAAACTTTGAAGTTTGTCGATGACACTGTAATTCTTTCAGAAATAGAAAAGGACTTGGAAGAGCAATTGAACGGAATGTTCAAATGTGTGTGAAATCTTATGGGACTTAACTGCTAAGGTCATTAGTCGCTACGCTTACACACTACTTAACCTAAATTATCCTAAGGACAAACACACACAGCCATGCTCGAGGGAGGACTCGAACCTCCGCCTGGACCAGCCACACAGTCCATGACTGCAGCGCTTTAGACTGAACGGAATGGACAGTGCCTTGAAAGGAGGATACAAGATAAACATCAACAATGAAAAACAAAGATAATGAAATGTAGTCGAATTAGTTGATGCTGAGAGGACGGGACACTTAAAGTATGTGGGCGGCAAAAAAACTGATGATGGCCGAAGTAGAGAGAACATAAAATGAAGACTGGCAATGACCAGAAAAGCGTTTCTGAAGAAGAGAAATTTTTTAATACAGAATATGGACTTAAGTGTTAGGAAGTCTTTCGTTAAGGTATGTGTCTGGAGTGTAGTCATGTATGGAAATGAAACATGGACGATAAACAGTTTAGATATTAAGAGAATAGAAGTTTTTAAAATTCGGTGCTACAGAAGAAGGCTGAAGATTGGATGGGTTGATCACCTAGCTAATGAGGAGGTACTGAATATAATTGGGGGGACAAGAAATTTGTGATATAACTCGACTAAAAGAAAGAATCAGTTGATAGGACACGTTCTGAGATATCAAGGGATCACCAGCTTAGCAATGAAGGGAGGCGTGGAGTGTAAAAATCGTAGAGGGGGTCCAAGAGATGAATACAGTAAGTAAATTCAGAAGGATGTAAGCTGAAGTGGTTATTTGGAGATGAAGAGGCTTGCACGGGATAGAGTAGCATGGAGAACTAGATCAAACCAGTCTTCCGACCGAAGACCACGACAACAACAACAACAACAACAACAACAACCCATGACTTTTCTCACCTCAGTGTAGTGCAGGTTTTGATCTTCCTTGGACAGAATGAAATTAAAATCACCTCCCAATATCAACCCTTTAACGCTGGAGATAGTCGCACGGTTAGGACTCAAGTGATGCGGGATCGTGCGCGTGATTGAGCTGTGCTGGACAGTAAAATAATATGTCTGGAAACTAACATACGACATGAGACTAAACGCGATGAAAAAAGTACATAGTTCCCATCCTTGTTTTTGATCCGGTCTTTGCACCAGCACCGGTTATGTTGAAAGAGCGCATTTCTGTTGACTGGTATAAAATAACTTACACCCACGCGGATAGCCGTGCGTGTTAAAGCGCTGCTTCCGGGACGGGGAGGTGCACCAAGTGATTGTGGGGGTGGGAGGGGGGGGGGGGCGAGACGGACATTCCAGCAGCAACACTCGTTATTGGCTGCAGGTCCCTGACGTCACGGTGAGGCTGGTGGGTAGCACAGTGCACCAGTGCGATTATACAGCAAATGCGTCGCACCACAGACGCTGTGGCATTTTAATCGTTGGTTTTACTTTCGGTTTGGTTCAGGACACAGTTGAATAAATAAAAAAAGTGGCATGGCAGATGTATTACACATTAGGATTACAGAAATGATAATTAAGTTGAAAATGACACTCCTTTGATGAAGAAGCTTGTGTTAACGTAGTGTTTTCTAATTTCTATTGCCATTGACCAAATGAAGATGCAGTCCGTATTTACTTCCTCCTTGTGGCACATTTCTTCATGGTTTACAGCTTTGTTTATTGATTGAGATACCTAATCGTTATAAATGTTCTTATTCTTACATGAAGAGCAATAACTGTCACGATCCTCAGGAAACATTTATTTCAATATAGAGCACAGATAATTTACGAGAGGTTTTTTTCCCATTATGTATTTCACCGCATGTGTTAGAATATCCGAGATTAGAGACATCACACGCTATTACGGTATCTGTTAATAAATTTTCTTCGACAGTCCTCGTACTAGCGATTCATAAACATTGAAACAGAGCTCACTGGCAATGAAACTTAGGGACGCAGAAGAGTTCAGTCAGAAGTTGTATTAGTACTACATATTCTGTATTTACGAAGTATATTTTATCTGTATCGACACACAATTCCTTCCTAACATTTACATTTTTTCCACGCATATCACATGTCACAGCTACTACGTATATACCTGATTGCTCAACTGCATAATGATGCTCTGAAGCAAACTACTACTTATATCTATGTCGAAATAATAATAAACTGGTTCCTTCCAATGCTTACACTGTCCACGGATCATGAAGACTTGAACATTGGAAGGTGGATCGACGACTGTGTCTTCCGACGAGTCGTGTCATACGCGAGCATCAACATTCAATTCGTTAAATGTCAAAACAGCTAGCTTTCATGGGTTGTAGAAGTGGTCGACGTTTCTTGTTCGCTTCTGAAGTGTTCCCTTCACGGCAAACGCATTTTTCGCATTCGCAAATAAGTATGTTCTCTTGGCGATAGGGGTTTAAAGTCAATACATGGGCAATGTCCTCTGAATTGTCCTTTGCCTTTCTCCTTTAACGGACATCGTATTTGCGCCAGTTAAAACAGTTTGATAACTCATTTCTTACATTTTTGTGCAATTTGTTTTTTCTTTCGCACCAGACGACCTGTTTACCCAGTTTAACGAAAGAAAACGATTAAAATCATTTGTTTTACTTCGTAAGGCTGCATCACACTTTTAGTGCTGCTTCTATTCGTGCATTTAGTTTTTTTAAAACTTCAGTCTCGGCCCTCAGTTCCTTAATTTCTAAATCCTTATCCACTGTTTCATTGAGCTCATGAACGGGATCTGTAGCTGTTGCTGGCCGACTTTCATGTTCTTCGGTGACAATTACTGAAGCGCCAGATCTCGTTTTTGCAAACTTCTTGCTTCTCAGTGCTGTGCACGACTTACAGAATTCCAAGGAATGAATCTAATTTTGTAGTTACTGGAATTAGTCACCGAGCACTCTACAGTTAAATTAATTTGTCTTTATTAATCAGATAAAAATAGACTAAGGCGATAAAATATCAACCACATAATTCACTACAACAGCTCAGTTCGATAAAATTCAGGAGTAAAAACCAATGCCGTTGACTGGATTCGAACGCACAACTCTCAGCCCGTCACACACACATTTCATCCACTACACTATACAGGCGCGTAGATGAGCATTGTTATTGTTAATGTTCCAGGGCACCACGTGAAATCTTCAGGTGTCAGAGTTCAAGAGGAATTTATTCTGTATTCTCATATTGCCTAAGTTAATACATCTTGAGAATATATACTACTGGCCATTAAAATTGCTACACCAAGAAGAAATGCAGATGATAAACGGGTATTCATTGGACAAATATATTATACTAGAACAGACATGTGATTACATTTTCACGCAATTTGGGTGCATAGATCCTGAGAAATCAGTACCCAGAACCACCACCTCTGGCCGTAATAACTGCCTTGATACGCCTGGGCATTGAGTCAATCAGAGCTTGGATGACGTGTACAGGTACAGCTGCCCATGCAACTTCAACACGATATCACAATTCATCAAGAGTAGTGACTGGCGTATTGTGACGAGCCAGTTGCTCGGCCACCATTGACCAGACATTTTCAGTTGGTGAGAGGTCTGGAGAATGTGCTGGCCAGGGCAGCAGTCGAACATTTTCTGTATCCAGAAAGGCCCGTACAGGACCTGCAACATGCGGTCGTGCATTATCCCGCTGAAATGTAGGGTTTCGCAGGGATCGAATGAAGGGTGGAGCCACGGGTCGTAACACATCTGAAATGTAACGTCTACTGTTCAAAGTGCCGTCAATGCGAACAAAAGGTGACCGAGGCGTATAACCAATGGCACGCCATACCATCACGCCGGGTGATACGCCAGTATGGCGATGACGAATAAACGCTTCCAATGTGCGTTCACCGCGATGTCGACAAACACGGATGCGACCATCATGCTGCTGTAAACAGAACCTGGATTCATCCGAAAAAATGACGTTTTGCCATTCGTGCACCCAGGTTCGTCGTTGAGTACACCATCGCAGGCGCTCCTGTCTGTGATGCAGCGTCAAGGGTAATCGCAGCCATGGTCTCCGAGATGATAGTCAATGCTGCTGCAAACGTCGTCGAACTCTTCGTGCAGATGGTTGTTGTCTTGCAAACGTCCCCATCTGTCGACTCAGGGATCGAGATGTGGCTGCACGATCCGTTACAGCCATGCGGATAAGATGCCTGTCACCTCGACTGCTAGTAATACGAGGCCGTTGGGATCCAGCACGGCGTTCCGTATTACCCTCCTGAACCCACCGACTCCATATTCTGCTAACAGTCATTGGATGTCGACCAACGCGAGCAACAATGTCGCGATACGATAAACCGCAATCGTGACGGGCTACAATCCGACCTTTATCAAAGTCGGAAACGTGATGGTACGCATTTCTCCTCCTTACACGAAGCATCACAACAACGTTTCACCAGGCAACGCCGGTCAACTGCTGTTTGTGTATGAGAAATCGGTTGGAAACTTTCCTCATGTCAGCACGTTGTAGGTGTCGCCAGCGGCGCCAACCTCGTGTGAATGCTATGAAAAGCTAATCACTTGCATATCACAGCATCTGTCGGTTAAATTTCGCGTCTGTAGCACGTCATCTTCGTGGTGTAGCAATTTCAATGGTCAGTAGTGTAAAATATAATGCCTATTTCGACGAAAAATGAAGCTATAATATCCAGGAGCAAAAACTAATAAACATGGGCAACATAATTTATTTATTTCCTACTCAATGTAGCGAGTCATTCACTGTCGTCCAGTAATGCAGTATCGTGTGCAAAAAAAAGTATTAAATTCGTGTGAATGAATTTATGTTAAGGTAATTTTTGAGTGTCATTTATGTGCTGGCTTCCCTCATTTTCGGCTGCATCCTTACCTTTTGTAATTTCTTTCCCTTGTTAGATTGGAATGTTTAAGCTGAGCATTGATGTGGGTAGTAGATTCTTTATCGAACGTAATCCTAGAAGTTCGTTTCCCAAATCTCGTTCATAATCTTCAGGCCTAAAATGTACTGAACACATACGTGCGGTTCTCACATTCACCATGTCCTCATGTTTCCATCCGTTCACGTTGCAGGTGCTTACTTTTTGGAAAATCATGCGTTGTGCCGCCGCGCAATTACAGTCCTCATGACTGACACAAAACGAATTATTTTCTTTGGATGCACAACACAGCTTCTGTATTCTACTGAACGCACAGCGCGATAGCCTCCAAAGGGACGTCAAGGTGCGCAGGGCGCCTGGGTATCATATGCTCGCCATGGGCTCGAATCGCCTACCTCCTTTTTCCCTATACCTCGGTTGCGTCGGTTTCGGATGGAATCCGACCGGCCGCGGCGACCGGCCAACTGGATGTGGTTTTAAGGCGGTTTCCACATCCCACTAGTTTAACAGCGGGCTGATACCCAAGCTCCGCCTCAGTTACACGATTTGCAAACGCTAAGAAAAGTTTCGCCCAGTTTCGTAGACATACCACTACACGCAGACGGTTGACATATTCAGTCCAGGGCGTAACGGGGAATGACACCCGCCAGCACTTAAAATAACCATGCCAAACCCGTTAATAACGATGCAGGTCCTGCGCCGATGCGGAACAATGGCACGAGATAAAGAAGAAGACATCATGTTTTAGCTTACAAATGATCGCGTATGATATTTTTATTATGAGCTACAGAATTAATTCTATGTAAAGACGAATGCATGTTACTACATCTCCGTTTTGAAAGGGAAAAAAAAGTATTTTTCCATATTGTGTGATGGGTGGTTTTGGCACTATTTTTTCTGCATTATTATTTGCATTTAGTAATATCATTCTGAGAGATATTCGCCGAACTTTTGACAGCATCTGCCTCACTTGCCCGATGTGGTCTATCGCTGTGCCCGTTGAAGCTCCACCGGTATGTGACATGTAATCAATAGCTCCCGTTCCGTTCCTAAAGCGTTTGAATACATTTTCTGCTCACGGTTTCTGGACCATGCATTTGCACTTACATCACATCCGTATCGGTGGCTGTTTTCCTCTACGTGTATCAAAATCTGACGTTTACTGATTACTCCACTACACTCTAACACGAGTGTTCACACTCAGTAGGTTCAAGTTGATGTGTTGGACGCATTTGTAGCGTTTTTCGACATATTATCTCCCATATTATATGAACATACACGCATCGTTAATCTTGTCACTTAGAAATCGATCTATTCAACGAATGGATCAGTGCCATTTTAACTATCGTACCTTGATTGAGAGCCATCGTTAAAGGATTCCCAATATAGATCATACAACTTTGTATTTATAATTTATTTGATAAGGTTCTTTAAGATACAATATCAAAGTCAGCTGGATGCCCTGAACATTGTTTTACACTGCATGTATACTGGAGAAGGCGTTCTTTGCCTATGTGAACCTGTGAAGTGTGCTGGAGTTCAATTCTTAACCAAAGCGTCATCCCGCTAAGTACTGATAATGAACAAGCAATATCAGTATAACGAGCGAATAATATCGATTGCATTGAATTATATGTATATACAAGAAATACACATCCCTTTGCAGAAATGTCGCAAAAAAGACATCACCTCTGCTTCAATAATGTAGCCGGCCGCTGTGGCCGAGCGGTCCTAGGCGCTTCAGTCCGGAACCTCGCTGCTGCTACGGTCGCAGGCCCGAATCCTTCCTCGGACATGGACGTGTGTGATGTCCTTAGGTTAGTTAGGTTTAAGTAGTTCTAAGTTCTAGGGGACTGATGACCTCAGTGTCAAGTCCCATAGTGCTCAGAGCCACTTGAACCATTTCAATAATATAAACAAAATACTCCATCTCATGTGGAGGAAATAAAAATTTCGAAAAGCTATGTTGTAGCAGTGACTTCTCATTTAATTCAACGAACTTTTCATACGTATATTTTATCAGCAAAAATACTCTCAAGCTGAATCTTATTTTCAAAAAAAAAAACCTAGAATGTATTGTGTTTTCCAGAGAAAGAAATCAAAATTCAAAGGTTAGCACAGTGGAATCGTAACCCGACCGCAAGCCGGTACAGAAAGCGCCACGAAGAATCTGATTAGTCGTTGTTATCGCATCTTTTCACTGTTCTATACAAAAAAGTTGCAGTTTTGGAGCTTTCATTTTCATTATAACTTATGATGACGTGTACTATGCTGAGGGCCCAACGGAACGTAAAATATTTATCTTAATTGACGCAAGAACTCTTTACAAGAGTGAAGTAAACTTCATCTTGGCGAAAGTTGACTAGCGGCTGCTTTTTCAGTTTGCGGAGGATTGCAGAAGACTGATCAAGAGCTACAGCACGTGAATAGAAGGGCAGGCTGCCTGAAGATGACGCAGTTGTTGAAACCGGTTATAGTTGTTCAAGTTTTTTTGCGACTGTGGCTGACGATAAATTTGCCTTATACCATCACTGACGCTCCGCCACGATGTAGCTATCCACCTAAACACTGCGTAAGCGATTTCATCTGAAAACTCGGAAAGCTCTTTATAAAGATGACAATCGTTTTCTTATCCCGCCCCTATTCATATTAGCCAATGTTCTTCCGTCTCTGACGAACTCTGTATGGAAGGGACACTAAATTTTAAACATCCTACTCTTTTCGTAGATGTCAGTTACAGGACAAATAAAGTTTTTTAAATAAAGGATGTCGCAAACTCGTGCCCGTGTCTATATACAATGTGTTTCAGGAGGAATAGTAAATACTTAAGTAGGTTGTGTTATGGACTAATCCCAGAGCAACACTCTATATAACATGTGCCCTGTCCTTATTGGTTACAGAGACACAGCTGTTAGAACGTACCCCAAACAAATAAATACAGAAGATGTTAAGCAAGGGCAAGTGATCAAATTCAAAGCTGGTTTTCATAAATTCTACTGCCGACTTCAATGGACTTCGGAATTCGCTTGACAACAGCACCTGTAGCTCTGAGGTCGTCTAATTGTTCTTTTATGAGGGCACCACTATATATTATCCGAAGCACCAGTACGTCCCTTATGTTTACTTTCTCTTTGTAGATTTCGCTTTTTAACCATCTCCTCAGGCAAAAATCTAAAGGAGTAGAGTCCGGGGACCTTGGTGGCCAAGAAGCATGTCTATTTCTACCAATCCACCTTCCAGGGAATGTTAAGCTTTGATCATGTGTCTCCTGACGACTGGAATGTGCAGGGTTCCCGCCATGCTGGAAGAACATACCCATCCTTGCAGCCAAAAGATGCTCTTCCAATAATGCTGGAAGTTCGTTTTCGAGAAAGTGTAGATAACAGACTTTGTAAAACGATGCGGTGACTCAACAGGCCCAATAAACTGATTGTCTATCATACCACATACATATATATAGAGAAGCGTCCATGAAAAAGTGTCTCCACAAAAGCATGTGAGTTAACGTCGGACTACCGATGTGAGTTACGAGTGTTATTGATACCATCACGAGTGAAAGTGGTAAATACTAATAATAAGATTACTTGGGGATTTACAATTAACGGACTATAAAATTCCAAGTATCTACCTTTTCTCGAAGGCACGCTATCTGCTGTGGATGATAAATATAGAGGCCACACAGCCGGCCAGTGTGGCCGCGCGGTTCTAAGCGCGTCAGTTTGGAACCGCGTGACCGCTACGGTCGCAGGTTCGAATCCTGCCTCGGGCATGGATGTGTGTGATGTCCTTAGGTTAGTTAGGTTTAAGTAGTTCTAAGTTCTAGGGGACTGATGACCTCAGTAGTTAAGTCCCATAGTGCTCAGAGCCATTTAGAGGCCACACATACACAATATCAGCCATATTATTGTACGTGAAACTGCGATATGTGCAGTAATTCTGCGTGTGTTAGTTGAAGGACTACGTTCTACCAACTGAATAATCTCTTGTACTCCAGCCACACGCTGTTCATTTGCACGGTCAGATGAAATACCCTGCGATGACAAAAGTCATGGGATAGCGATACGCACATATACAAATGGCGGTAGTATCACGTGCACAAGATATAAAGGCGGTGCATTAGCGGAGCTGGCATTTGTACTCGGATGATTCGAATGAAAAGGTTATGGTCCCACGACGCGATTTAACAGACTTTGAACGCGGAATGGTAACTGGGCTAGAAGCATGCGGAATGGTAGTTGGAGCTAGAAGTATCGGACATTCCATTCCGGAAATCGTTATGACATTCAACACTCCGAGATCCACAGTTTCAAGTGTGAGACCAGAATGCCAGATTTCACGCGTTACCTCTCACAACGAACAAAGCAGTGCCGGACGGCCTTCACGTAACGACCGAGAGGAGCGGTATTACCTTAAAGATTTCAGTGCTAATATACACAACTGGCCATTAAAATTGCTAAATCACGAAGATGACGTGCTACAGACGCGAAATTTAACCGACAGGAAGAAGATACTGTGATATGCAAATGATTAGCTTTTCAGAGCATTCACACAAGGTTGGCGCCGGTGGCGACACCTACAACGTGCTGACATGAGGAAAGTTTCCAACCGATTTCTCATACACAAACAGCAGTTGACCAGCGTTGCCTGGTGAAACGTTGTTGTGATGCTTCGTGTAAGGAGGAGAAATGCGTACCATCACGTTTCCGACTTTGATAAAGATCGGATTGTAGCCTATCACGATTGCGGTTTATCGTATCGCGACATTGCTGTTCGCGTTGGTCGAGATCCAATGACTGTTAGCAGAATATGGAATCGGTGGGTTCAGGAGGGTAATGCGGAACGCCGTGCTGGACCCCAACGGCCTCGTATTACTAGCAGTCGAGATGACAGGTATCTTATCCGTATGACTGTAACGGATCGTGCAGCCACGCCTCGATCCCTGAGTCAACAGATGGGGATGGTTGCAAGACAACAACCATCTGCACGAACTGTTCGACGACGTTTACAGCAGCATGGACTATCAGCTCGGAGACCATGGCTGCGGTTACCCTTGATGCTGCATCACAGACAGGAGCGCCTGCAATGGTGTACTCAACGACGAACCTGGGTGCACGAATGGCAAAACGTCATTTTTTCGGATGAATCCAGGTTCTGTTTACAGCAGCATGATGGTCGCATCCGTGTTTGTCGACATCGCGGTGAACGCACATTGGAAGCGTTTATTCGTCATCGCCATACTGGCTTATCATCCGGCGTGATGGTATGGCGTGCCATTGGCTACACGTCTCGGTCACCTCTTGATCGCATTGACGGCACTTTAACAGTGGACGTTACATTTCAGATGTGTTACGACCCGTGGCTCTACCCTTCATTCGATCCCTGCGAAACTCTACATTTCAGCGGGATAATGCACGACCGCATGTTGCAGGTCCTGTACGGGCCTTTCTGGATACAGAAAATGTTTGACTGCTGCCCTGGCCAGCACATTCTCCAGATCTCTCACCAGGTGAAAACGTCTGGTCAATGGTTGCCGAGCAACTGGCTCGTCACAATACGCCAGTCACTACTCTTGATGAATTGTGATATCGTGTTGAAGTTGCATGGGCAGCTGTACCTGTACACGTCATCCAAGCTCTGATTGACTCAATGCCCAGGCGTATCAAGGCAGTTATTACGGCCAGAGGTGGTGGTTCTGGGTACTGATTTCTCAGGATATATGCACCCAAATTGCGTGAAAATGTAATCACATGTCAGTACTAGTATAATATATTTGTCCAATGAATACCCGTTTATCATCTGCATTTCTTCTTGGTGTTGCAATTTTAATGGCCGGTAGTGCACAAGCAACACTGCGTGAAATAACAGAAATCAATGTGGGACGTACGATGGGCGTATCCGTTAGGACAGTACGGTGAAATTTGGTATTAATGGACTGTGGGAGTAGACGAACGACGCGAGTGTCTTTGCTAGCAGCAGGACACCGCCTGCAGCTCCTCTCCTGAGCTCATGACCATGTTGGTTGCACCCTTGATGACTGGAGAACCGTGGCCTCGTCAGATGAGTCCCGATTTCAGCTGGTAAGAGCTGATGCTAGGGTTCGAGTGTGGTGCAGACTCCACGAATCCATGGATCCAAGTTGTCAACAAGGCACCGTGCAAATTGGTGGTGGCTGCATAGTGGTATTGTGTGTTTACACGGATTGGGCTGGGTCCTCTAGTCCAACTGAATCGATCATTGACTCAAACTGGTTATGTTCGGCTACATGGAGACCATTTGCAGGAACTCATGAACTCCATGTTCCCAAACAACCATGTCATGTCACCGGGCCAGAATTTTTTATGACTGGTTTGAGGAACATTCTGGACAATTGGAACGAATGATTTGTCAACCCAGATCGCCCGACGCGAATCCCATCTAACATTTATGGGCTATGATCGAGAGGTCAGTTCGTGCATAGAGTTCTACACCGGCAACACTTTCGCAATTATGGACGGCTATAAAGGCAGCACGGATCAAAATTTTTGCAGATAACTTCCAACGACTTGCTGAGTCCATGCCACGTCGACCTGCTGCACTACGCCGGGCGAATGGAGGTCTGACACGATATTAAAAGGTATCCCAGGACTTTTGTAGGTTCAGTCTATGAATGTTGGGCCCTGCAATAGTCTCACGAAGTTTAGTGAAATAACGAGTAAACACTAATGAATCTGGCACTCTGCGATTTGATAATAGTCTACTTCTCAAGCAACAGCAGCTGTGCATATTACAGAGCTCGCAGAGAAAATCCTTACCGTTGTACACAGCATTTGTAAATACGCGCGGCATGCATATTTACAGTTCAGTTACATAAATCACTAGCGAATATGGCAACACGCAGCAGTTGCTAAATATGTATTAAACTCCATCCCGTCCCTCTCTCTGTCCATCTCCTCCTCCTGTTCCTCTTTCTGGCTATCACCTCCTCCACCCTGTCTCTGTTCATTTCATCTTCCCCCCTCTCTCTATGTCCATTCCTCCCGAATGAGAGTCTAGCGTCTGAACTACCGAACTACCTCATTCGGTCGAAATTGGGAACGCCATGGGCGTATCGCAACTTGGAATACGGCGCAATTTCACATGAAGAACCAACAATGATAAAACTTTACGTAAAACGGTTGCGGAATTTGTTGAATTTTGACAAAAAGGAAATGCGAAAACTAGTTTGTCAGCAAGGGTTGGTTGCTCGTCAAAAGAATACAACTTATTCTAGGCATCGGTTAGTTCTCCTGTACGAAACTGGAGGTCTACCACTTCACATTTCAAACGAAACAGCAATCAAAGCACTGTGTGGATGTCGGAAACCCTGTACAATAAGGACGAAGACAATTTCGTTGCCTTACCTGTAAGAAAGAGCCAGAGCTCCCTGAGACTCTTCTTACTGATGACCCCGCAAATTGTAAGGCAATAACTAGTGAGCATTAAGCAGAACTTCTGAACCAACCAGATGAAAAATATCTGAGAACTGGCCTGGTTTGTAAAAGAAAAAAAAAGAAAAAAAAGCTACACTACATTTCAGTATGAGAATGCACCACGCTACTAAGATATTTTAGCAAATGGAAAACTTATTTTCATTAATTATTAGTCTAAGGACCCTCTGACTTCCACCTATGCCAACATCCAAGGAAATGTACCAGTAGAAAACGTTTCGAGGTCAGTGTCGAAGCTATTGCAGCAGTTATTGGGTAGTTTTAGCCCTTCCAGAAACATGCTTTCAGGGTTTAATCTTCTCATTGGTATCATGTTGAAATCACCTAAAAAAAGACTACTTTGAAAACAAGTGCAATTTTTTTTTTTACAAAAAACGAGTTTTTCATCGTCAGACTGAGAATGCTTCGAACTGTCATCGTAATACTGCACATTTATGTTTACCGGCTGCTAATCCTTAAGAATCAAACCTATTCCTGTTGTTAGCACCTCCACACCGCTGAAAATATGCATCTACATTAAATGATTTCCATGAAACTTCTTTTTTTAAAAAAAGAAGTATGCGCTGATACGTGTAGAAACGAAATACTTCGCGGATCTCACACGTGCCGCAGACGCTAGTCATTAACGAGGAGAGGTGCACTTCAGCATCAGAAAAACGCGTTAGTAGCTTTAAAAACAGAGTAATACCATAACTATCCTTCTTGCCAATTAGTGTGGCAACAATTTATTGCAGACTAATTTCACAGAATGAATTGTGCCCCGAATTGATTAACACTTCATCGGCTGTATAATGCTTGTGTATTCTTTTGCACGACGTCTGCAATGAGTTTAGTGACTAAGAAAGGTAACTTCCGAGGTAAAGCAGAAAGTACGGAAGAAACCTGCTCGAATACGTAATCTCATTTATCAGCACTGCAGGTCTTCCTAGAGGCTCTGCCACTCGGGCACTACAGAAAAGTAGAAAGGCGCTTATCTAGTATATCAGCGTAATTTGATAAAAGGGACGTAAAAATGGCCGAGCTTCAATTACTGAGTCCTATTTCCAGTCTAAACATAGTAATGAAATTAGAGGTTATTTCAAAACAGGAGAGAGCAGACTTTCTGCGGGCAAAGGAAAACGTTGATTGAGTACATTTAAGCAGCACTTCGATCCTTACGTATATACATACCTTGACATTTGCCGTACATAGAAATTGATGTCAGCTGGAGTAGCGCTTGCTACTTAAATGTTAGAACGCTCGCTGTGAACGGTCAAGAGTCATCCGTCTGAAATCTCTGGCAGGACAAGTAGGTGGATAGTTACGATGCAGTACTTTGATGATCACTATCTTTCCCACCCTAACATAAAAAGTACGTAACTGTTCGTACAGATCCCGAAATGTTGCAGCAGAATTATGCAACGTAAGAAGTAAAGCTTACCGCAACGACGTGCACTAAATGACTGTCAACTGACGATACTTCGTACGCCAGACGGTCGCTACTACTCTGAGACCGCATATCGAAAGAATGCGGTTTGGCGACCACGTAAACGTTGTATTGATATTGTATGACGGCTAATTAGCTTCTTCCTGTTTCTATGTGACGGCTGAGATACGGCTACCAGCCATTTCAGTATTGTCTCTATATTGCCCCGCTGTACCGGCTGTCTCATAAGATGGTGGCGGTCTCGACTTTAGTTATCGTCTCGGATGAAGTGTAAGTACTAAATCACTTGTGTAACTTAGATAACAAAGAAAAGCTGAAGTTCCTTGACGCGGTATAGATATCAGTCCCGAAATGGCGAGAAAAGTGTAGAAAATATTGCTTCCATAAGAAGAAGAAATTTGTTTCATTCAGACGTCGACTTTTCTTCACGTATTTGAACTTCAAGGAGTAGCTTATCGGCTGTTTAAAAACCTTCTGTCATTAGAGAACATAGGGTTCACTATGTAGCAGCGCGGGGTAGCCGTGCGGTCTCGGGCGCCTTGTTACGGTTAGCGCGGCTGCCCCATTCGGAGGTTCGAATCCTCCCTCGGACCTGGGTGTGTGTGCTGTCCTTAGCTAAGTTAGTTTAAATTAGATTAGGTAGGGTGTAAGCTTAGGGACCGATGACTTCAGTAGTTTGGCCCCATAGAACTTACCACGAATTCACTAAGTAAATAATATTTATTCCTGCTGTTCGGTTATCATCAACTTATTTCTCTGCGAATACAATTCAGTCAGTCACCGTCCCCATCAAATGTACGATAGGGCTGGTTCCGTGACGAATTTTCACTATTCACTCATAATCCATTTTCCGAAACAAATATCGAAATTTTAACGCTTGTGTACGAAAATTTCGGTTGCCCACTTCCAAAACAATTTTGAAGATAATCATTTATTTGATTTGTGAAATCTGACAAACACTTCATTTTTATTGTATCTAACATTTGGCGCTACTGTCACCTCAGTACCGTAGCCACAGCATGGAACTATGTATATATTATTAATGGACTCGCCACTATCGGTACCTAGGTACTGTCGCTGCACTGAGAACCTCCCTGTCCTATTTTTAATTGCTATGAGACCATGTTCCCAGCGACGTAAGACGTTTACTATGTGTTTTTCAATGATCTCGACTCATGACACAGTAGACTATTTAGTCTTAAAAATGCTTATTATTGAACCTTTTAGTACTTCTTACCATAGTATCAGTTATCAGACATAAATGACCGATAAATCGGCACTAAAGTGATTTTCTCTCTCATTAATTTGTCCCGTGAGAACAGTTCACTAGTTGTGTCAATTTTCTTTCCTTTTTTGTAACTGTATCTGCGATTTATGAGAGGACAGAACTAGAACGGCAGTCAGTGAAATGAGTACGACATAGAAGCACAACTGCGCTCTGTGGAAAGTGCCGTGCGAGATAGCCCATTGGTATATCACTTCTTCACGAGGATGATGATTTACCTTTTCAGGGAACAGAAGCTTCATTTGATTGTTTCTAATAACTTTTGAAATTTTTATACGAATTACGCGCATTAAAAATCGAACCTCTAATTACCAGACTCCGCTTAAAATTGTTTCCAGCGCGGGTGAAAAATTAAGAAAGAAGAGGACTAACGAAGAAAATAAAATACAAGTACATACAAATAACGCTGAAATAAGCAAAGAAAAAATCGTTAATACTCTGGATTCGGTTTATGAAGGACTCGAGTTAAAATCACCGTCTAGCTTCCCAGGTTTATTTTGTCCGTGGTTTCACTGTATCGCACAAAGCAAACGCCTTGAGGAAAGGAAGTATGGTGTTCGATGCCTAATAATCCCGCTAACGTTAAACCATAGCATCCTTTTCACCATAACTAGTGAGCAGTGATGTATTAAGGTTGTGCCACTCAGATAAGACAATCTTTACGTCGTTTCCGGGCCGGACGTTGTATTACGGACTGATAATTATTAACCGTCAACTGCAGCAGCGAGCCAAACTAGAGACCGCTTCATTTGTGCATCTCTGATGTCAGATCATTTCCTTTGAGAAACACGAACCAGTACGTTGCACTGGACGCAGAATATTAAACGGAAACGAAAATATTATTGTATGTACATCAAGGGAGCATTATAGGACCTTTAATATTCTCAATATGCAAAAAACTTTCTTCAAACAGGGTCAGCAGTACTCTCCGATTTTTCGCTGACGATGTTATTGCTTACACCATAGTATCATCATTTTTGTAAGTAAATGCTGATCGACTTTATATTTCCAATCGATGTACTGAATGGCGCTCTTTTTAATTGCCATATATGTGGTATAATGCCCAAAAGCAAGAGGAAAAGTCGACTGTAACCAATTATAGCATTAGTTGTAAACTTGTGCAGCCCATTATATCGCGTGAATAACTTGAGATGATGCTACAAAGTGATATTAAATTGAGTGGACAAGTGACAACAGTACTAAAAAAGCTAAAGGAAGACATATTTGTTAAGAGGGTAATAGAAGACTGCAGTGTGTTTGTTAAGGATGCCACGTACAACACGAAAATAGGAAATTTATGGCCGGCTGGAGTGGCCGAGCGGTTCTAGACGCTACAGTCTGGAACCGCGCGACCGCTACGGTCGCAGGTTCGAATCCTGCCTCGGGCATGGATGTGGGTGATGTCCTTAGGTTAGTTAGGTTTAATTAGGGTATTTATGAAGTTGAATTGACGGCGGATGTTGAAGGAACCAGAGATCGATATACCTGTTGAGAGAGGCCGGCCGGAGTGGCCGAGCGGTTCTAGGCGCTACAGTCCGGAAACGCGCGACCGCTGCGGTCGCAGGTTCGACTCCTGCCTCGGGCATGGATGTGTGTGATGTCCTTAAGTTAGTTAGGTTTAAGTAGTTCTAAGTTCTAGGGGACTGATGACCTCAGAAGTTAAGTCCCATAGTGCTCAGAGCCATTTTGTTGAGACAGTATATAATAGACGCTCAGAGAACTTAAATGGGAATTGTTGGAAGAAAAGGGATGGTATTCATGAATCACCGTAATAGCTAAATTGAAACAACAATTCCGCTGTCTGCATTGTCTTTCATGAAACATTAGAAACACGAAGAGGAAGAAATTATGTTATGCGGACATGGCTCGGGAAACGCTTTATTTGCTGCAGCTAACTGTCTTATGCTGACATTATGATTGTCGTGAATTGCAAGAAAAAGTTCCTCCTCCACATCAGGTGTCCTCGTCCTCCGATCCCCCCCAACCCGTCGCAAGTGCTGGTCTTAAACTTCACTTTCTGCCAAAATTGACTATCAGTTGCTTCAAACGTCCTCCTGTAGAGGCACTGTCATTCTGAAAATCTCTCCCGATACAAACGTTGAGCTTCACGGTCATTATCATCTGCTAATCCGTACAGCAAATGAGAATCTGCCAACTCAGCATTTGAATGTACTTCCACTGAACTGTGTGGAAACCAAGTCAAGATGAACGCTGAAGAGTTGGCGTTAGGTGCTTGCACAGTCCACGATGAGCTCTAAACAGTTGATGCTACGAGCTTGATGCTAGTAGGGCAATAGAATGAGCCATATGCCTACATTTCTTTCGTTAAATTGGAATAAAAACACTGGCGGTGAAGCTAAGAATTACACTAGGGTAAGATAGATACTGCCTACAGGAAAATTAAAGAGACCTTTGGAGATAAGAGAACCACTTGTATGAACATCAAGAGCTCAGATGGAAACCCAGTTCTAAGCGAAGAAGGGAAAGCAGAAAGGTGGAAGGAGTATATAGAGGGTCTATACAAGGGCGATGTACTTGAGGACAATATTATGGAAATGGAAGAGGATGTAGATGAAGATGAAATGGGAGATATGATACTGCGTGAAGAGTTTGACAGAGCACTGAAAGACCTGAGTCGGAACAAGGCCCCCGGAGTAGACAACATTCCATTGGAACTTCTGACGGCCTTGGGACAGCCAGTCCTGTCAAAACTCTACCATCTGGTGAGCAAGATGTATGAAACAGGCGAAATACCCTCAGACTTCAAGAAGAATATAATAATTCCAATCGCAAAGAAAGCAGGTGTTGACAGATGTGAAAATTACGGAACAATCAATTTAATAAGCCACGGCTGCAAAATACTAACACGAATTCTTTACAGACGAATGGAAAAACTCGGGGAAGATCAGTTTGGATTCCGTAGAAACACTGGAACACGTGAGGCAATAGTGACCTTACGACTTATCTTAGAAGAAAGATTAAGGAAAGGCAACCTACGTTTCTAGCATTTGTAGACTTAAAGAAAGCTTTTGACAATGTTGACTGGAATTCTCTCTTTCAAATTCTAAAGGTGGCAGGGGTAAAATACAGGGAGCGAAAGGCTATTTACAATTTGTACAGAAACCAGATGGCAGTTATAAGAGTCGAGGGGCATGAAAGGGGAGCAGTGGTTGGGAAGGGAGTGAGACAGGGTTGTAGCCTCTCCCCGATGTTATTCAATCTGTATATTGAGCAAGCAGTAAAGGAAACAAAAGAAAAATTCGGAGTAGGTATTAAAATCCATGGAGAAGAAATAAAAACTTTGAGGTTCGCCGATGACATTGTAATTCTGTCAGAGACAGCAAAGGACTTGGAAGAGCAGTTGAACGGAATAGACTGTGTCTTGAAAGGAGGATATAAAATGAACATCAACAAAAGCAAAACGAGGATAATGGAATGTAGTCGAATTAAATCGGGTGATGCTGCGGGAATTAAATTAGGAAATGAGACACTTAAAGTAGTAAAGGAGTTTTGCTATTTGGGGAGCAAAATAACTGATGATGGTCGAAGTAGAAAGGATATAAAATGTAGACTGGAAATGGCAAGGAAAGCGTTACTGAAGAAGAGAAATTTGTTAACATCGAGTGTAGATTTTAAGTGTCAGGAAGTCGTTTCTGAAAGTATTTGTATGGAGTGTAGCCATGTATGGAAGTGAAACATGGACGATAAATAGTTTGGACAAGAAGAGATAGAAGCTTTCGAAATGTGGTGCTACAGAAGAATGCTGAAGATTAGATGGGTAGATCACATGACTAATGAGGAGGTACTGAATAGAATTGGGGAGGAGTTTGTGGCACAACTTGACTAGAAGAAGGGATCGGTTGGTAGGACATGTTCTGGGGCATCAAGGGATCACAAATTTAGCATTGGAGGGCAGTGTGGAGGGTAAAAATCGTAGAGGGAGACCAAGAGATGAATACACTAAGCAGATTCAGAAGGATGTAGGTTGCAGTAGGTACTGGGAGATGAAGAAGCTTGCACAGGATAGAGTAGCATGGAGAGCTGCATCAAACCAGTCTCAGGACTGAAGACAACAACAACAACAACAACGTATTCTGACCGAACGTAACCAAGACGTTACATTTCATATAAGAATATTTATCATGTAATGATGTTTCTGTGTGTTTACCATGATTAATGTGATTATGAAGATAAGTAGAAAATGAGCCCTAACGTGAAAACAAAGCATTTCCGCGTCCACGTCCATAAAACACATTTTATTCCTCTACAAGTGAGGAATGTTTCATGAAAATTTGGCCATATTATTTTTTATTACACCACGTATGTAAATTAACATTCTGGTCTAGTATTCTGGAGGAACTGCTTCCACATCTTAGTCTGCTCATCCAGATTTAGGTTTCTCAGTAATCACTTCTGACGTATACCTGCACTCTCCGCACAGTAGAAAGCCATCCACGTGCTGCTGAGATAGTCGTCCCTCTCCAATGACCATGGTAGCAACGAAATGTTTAACCTTTCATCTTTTTCACTTAGAGAGGATAGCTCTGAGCACTATGGGACTTAACATCGGAGGACATCAGTCCCCTAGAACTTAGAACAACTTAAACCTAACTAACCTAAGGACATCACACACATCCATGCCCGAGGCAGGATTCGAACCTGCGACCGTAGCAGTCACGCGGTTCCGGACTGAAGCGCCTAGAACCGCTCGGCCACCGCGGCCGGCTCACTTAGAGAGTATTTCCTTGTTGTTGTTTTTTGTTGTGGTCTTCAGTCCAGAGACTGGTTTGATGCAGCTCTCCATGCTACTCTATCCAGTATTTCCTTACTACTAGCAAATTAACAGTTCCTTAGCAAGCGATAACAACTGTGTTTATATAAAACATAGTTACTTCGTATCAGGGAGTTCTGATAAAATATTACATCAAATGTGCGTATACATCGCTAATGAAAAAGGCTGCAACCGTACAGAAAACTCTCTGCATCGACAGTTTCAATTATTTTATCAGTTAGTAGTAATTTTACTAGAAAAAAAGAACATTTTTATGTTATTAATCAGTTTCTATTCATTCTCCATCTGTTTTCGGCTTTTTAGGCAAACCTCAGGTAACCACTGATTGTTAGAAAATGTGTCATGCAGCCTGCTAGTACGTTTCAATCCTTTATCTTTCCTTTGTTTAATGTACTATGAAGAGTTGCAGCAAATGTGCTCTAACATTGAAGTAAACTGTTTCCACACCCTTGTCCAAATAACATATTTTTTTCTTCTATGTGTTGTGAGAGTCCGACTATAAATTTTTATTACACCCTGTATACAAAATATAAACGAAGTTATCGCAAGATGTTATTGGTAACTAAATCACTGAGTAATTCTCTAATGTCAGATAATTGGGATATCACGTTACATCTCAAAAATTGCAGGATCCCTACATCAGATTCACCAGATTTAGACGTTTCACGGGAACAGTACAAACAACAGTGGATGACAGAGTAAGAAAAGATGGTTGCTGCAGCTATGCAGGGTAACTGCAGTACGATTAATTGAATTCCAATATCTGCCCAAGTGAAACAAATAGAGTCGACGGATACATACTGCAGTCCGTAGCGTGTTATTTGCCGCTTGACCACATAATGAATAAAGTCTCATGGGAAGAGCTGGGAGGCCAGAGCATTACTCATATAATAACGAAATACAGCAACAGCTGGTTGCAACACTCGTAGCACGTGCCTAAATCTATGCTATCCAACAAGCATGGTAGTATAAAGTAGGTCGACGAAGACAAGGGACGCCCGTGGAAAAGATGGAAAATCCCACAACGAGCCGGAACAGGACTAAAGGCCTAAGCTCTGATGCTGCTTCTGCTGATAAAATTGTTAAAATCTTACAAAATGGTTCAAAAATGGTTCAAATGGCTCTGCGCACTATGGGACTTAACATCTGAGGTCATCAGTCCTCTAGAATTTAGAATTACTTAAACATAACCAACCTAAGGACATCACACACATCCATGCCCGAGGCAGGATTCGAACCTGCGACCGTAGCGGTCGCGAGGTTCCAGACTGAATCGCCTAGGACCGCTCGGCCATAGCGGCCGGCTGAAATTTTATAAATACAGTTGATTTATAGGTTGTAATTGTCTACTTAGATCTAATTTAAGAGAGGAGGAAATGGAAAATCTGTTTGTTCATGTAAAACAAAGCTAGCATTATGCGTCATGTCGTTGCTGATTTCTAATAAATTAAGTAGTGCTATCTTTATACTTTTCTTAGCCATATGAGAAGAGTCATACTGCAAGTTTCGTAGCCGGTTTTTCATTAGAACAAGCATAAGAAAAACAGAATCAATTTGTTCAGCATCCAGCTTCTCTTATCTTCAGAGAGCCGTATCACCAGAGCTTTGCCTGACTGACGCACGCATAATTTTCAACAGAGCCTGCAAGGGTCCTAAATAACACTTTGTGCTAAAAGTCCGACTGTATTTTTACAGTGGAAGAATATCCTAGGCATGGCATTTCTATTCTAAAACGTATGTTTTATATGATTTTTTTTCTTTTTATTGCAAAAGTCTCTGAAATTTTTGTCACTATATGGTAGAGGACACCATATGGTAGATTACACCATTTTTTATCACTAATGATTAACTAATGTGGGCCAGTATAGAGATAGGATATAATTTACATCTTTAATTTCTATGTAGAGTGGTATCAGTCTATACAGGGTAGTAGCCATTGCTGAAAGCGATGTGTTTGATTGTTCACAATTGTGTTGAAACACTGAATTGTGCAATGGCACACATATGAGGCAATGAAACATAGAGCTGAGAACTACATGGTAATTTCCAGAAGATCCAACTTATCATTCACATGTCGCTCACATAATGCTTTACATAACTCGGAAAAAGCTCGTAATTCCGTCAAAGTAACATTCAACAACGTTACTATAAAACAGCACAGTTGCCGAATGGGTGGACCTCAGCGCTTGATTTCGGTTTCGAACGAACCGAAGTGTTCTTCTTAAACTAGAAGACATAAGCGACGAAATGATTCAGATTTCGCTACCGCTGACACAATAATAATAAGGAAAAAAATTATATAAATGACTAAATGACTGGATGAGAAACAGTAACGAGAAAGATCTGTTTATTGATACGTCTGTTTCGATATTATAAGTTTCCTATCTTTCCACTCTAAAATTATAAAATGATGGAAAGATAGGGCACTTGTAATGTTTAATTGGATGCAGCCATAAACAGATCTTTCTGTTTACTGCTTTTCATATGTTCATTTAGCACTTTTATGTACTCTTTTCCTTACTACTTTTGTGTCATTGATAGAGGGATAGTGAAATCTGAAGCATTTCGTCGCTTTCGACTTCTAGTTTAACAAGACAGTCAATTTTATCGTTAAATTGTATATTATAGATGTTATTACCCACAAGAAGATTACTATTTTTGCTCTCCTACGCCATTCTCCACTTCTTGGACTATACTGACAGATAATAGTTTGGGAAGATATCTATACACATCGTATTTACTTACGTCGATGTGACTATTATTCCAACAATTTTTCTATTGTGATTAAATCTTCACAATATTTCCTAACCAAATATTTAATTAGAACATTTAAATCACGTGTTCCCCAGTCTTACAAATTAGATTTTTTTTATTTCCTGTTATTGCGAAGACCTGAGGAAATACTACGACTGAACTGCATTCGAATTATCGTTGTAATAATATAGTTTATAGCCTTTTCGAGCATTATTGCAACAATTATTCGCATTCAGTTCAGTTGTAGCATTTCTTCAGCTTACCGTAATACTGGAAATAAAAGATTCTTATTTTTACGACTGGAAAACATATGGTTTACATGTGCTAATTATAATATTGTCGAGGGATCACAGCGAAAATTCAAAGATGTATAGAAACATAATTTATTAACCTCTAAAAGTTGAATATTCGTCCCCACACCGATAAAAATACGACGTGTATAAGTATCTTTCCACATTATTATCTGAATATAACACATGCACCACAGTGAAATTCAAACATGTTTAGAAAAATTATTTATTAACCTCTAAATGTTGAATATTCCTCCCCACGCCGAAAAACTACGACGTATATAAATATCTTTCCACACTATTGTCTGAATATAACACATGCACCCAACAGAAAGCCAGGTCGTAAAATAATTTTGTTCATCTTTCGGCGCCACAGTTGTGTTGGCCTCAGGCATGAAATATTTGATTTATTTTGTGCAGATGGTGTTTGACAGCTTTCATAGATCAGGAACTGACTGCATCATGCAATACACTGCTGTACTCATTTTTTATTTCGACTGTCTATTTTGGTCCCATTCTGACCAAATACTCGTATCGATATCGGTGTGCGGACGTATATTCAACTTTTAGAGATTAATAAGGAGTTTTTCTGTACGTGTTTGAATCTTGACAGTGGTTTCTGTCCCAGTCTTATAATTAGGATATTTAAAGCAAGTGTTAACCTTTCGTAAAAATTAGAATCTTTTATTTCCTGTTATTATGGTGAGCTGAAGAACTGCTACGATTGAACTGCATCCCAATAATCGTTGGAATAATAGTCACTAGCGATATAAAATATATTATTACAACGATAATTCAGATATAGATCAATCGTAGCATTTCTTCAGCCCATTGCAATAAAAGGAAATAAACGATTCTAATTTCTTCGATTGTGGAACACACGGTTTAAATGTCCTAATTAAATTTTGAGTTAGGGACTATTCTGAAGATTGAAACATATGTGGAAAAATTTGTCTGTTAACCTCTAAAAGTCGAACATACTTCCCCACATCGACACAAATACTATATGTATAGATATTTCCCACATTATTATCTGACAATATACCCCAAGAAACGGAGGAATGGCGTTGGAGAGCAAAAACATTAATCTTTTTGTGGGCAATTCTTGAAATGTTTCCATTAGATATAACATTTGATATAATAAACAAGCACTCTGCAGTGCAATGCAAAACCTAAATGGAACATTCCAAGAATGATTAGTTACTGTAATTCAGGAGTGCGCGGTTGAATACCTCTTGTATGCCACGAGGATGGTCACAATGTGACCGAACTCAACAGTCACAACAAAAACAAATATCTGATTCACTTCGGCTCTTAAAAATAAAAAAGTCGTTTTCGGCGGCAGGAGTGAAATCAATCAAATATTCCCGGCATAAAAAACTGTACTCTTTTATTTTGTAGAAGGTTTTATTGAAACTATTAATAGTTCACTGGTCTTAGAGGACTATCGTAAGTCTTACTATCGTCATGAATAAATTGTATTTAAGTGGCTGTTGATATGAAGTTTGTACGTGTTGAAGGTTTGTCTGTATATGAGATATGCAAGGTTCTTTTATGGTCTTGATTGGACCGTCGATATAAGTGATTTTGTTGTTGCTACAAAAATAATGTCGTGTTCATTAACTGCTTCTCTATGAACTGTAATAGTGTAAGCTGGCAAATACTCGAGCGGCTATCGATCAAATAAACCGATAAGTGGATAAGCAGTGGTAGCGAGTAATGGTGATATCTGTTTGCGTTCTGGAACATATTTTGTATATCAGTACAGTGGACAGAACAAATTTCAAAACATCAACGATGTGTAATGTAACCCTTGTTAGTTCGCACATGATATCCAAAATGTCATCAGTTCAGCTGTTAAGGTGGAGTCTCAGCGCAACTTTTGAAATATAATCGGTTCCATATAATCTTATGACCTTACCATACACAACGGGACAAAGTCAAATAAAGAAGTTTTTCTGATATTTCTAAACAACCTGAGCTCATTCTTTATCCCAAACACAGAAAATGCAACAGATTCGGAGGTAATTTAAGGTGTGCCAGGCTCCTTTTTTTCTTTTCTTTTTCTTCATTCTACGTATTAGTGATAGGATAAACTGTAAAAGTTCTATCCTCAGATACCTTGTAAGTAACAGTACAAGTTTCCAGTATGATCTGCGCTACGTCTCAAGCAGGCTTAGTGAATGGCAGCTGGGTTTGTGCACACTTCACTAAACGTAAAACCGTATTAGTTTTTGTCTGCAATATTGATCCACAGAGCGAACTGTTGCATTGTACCTCAGTGTGAGAATGTGTAGGGATAACAGAGCGAATGAACAACGCAAGCGGTAGACTTCCATCCTTTACTACGATATGGCAAAACTGCAACTCTTTCACGATACAGGCAGTTTGCAGGACACTTACCGCTAACAATACCAACGCAGTTTTCATAATGCGCATTACCAAGGGAAGGGAGAGGAGTCGATGGGGGGGGGGGGGGAGGGAGGGGGGTACTTTGTGTCTAACCTAAAAAAATGAAAAAAAAGAACAAAATTTGTTATTTATTGTTGAGTTACAATGACAAGATATTTTAAAAAGATATACTGATGTGTATGTAGTATCCAGCATCTGAAAATATCTTTTAGCCCACTCCTAGCAATACCAATGCACTTTCAAAGCGCGTGCTGCTAGCGATGGGGGGGGGGGGGGGGTACCTTATGCCCACCATAACATAAATGAATAAATAAAATTAGTAAATTCCGTTAATTGTTGTTGACTTCTACTACAACATAGATTTTAAAGAGATACTAACGTGTAAGTAAGGTCCTGCATTTGAAAGAATATAAAATTCATTGGGGAAGTGATGTCTACTCCTAAGACTTAACTTATAGGATTAAGTCTGGCTGAACAATTTAAAGCGTTAATGAAATCTGGTAGATGAATTAATTGAAAACGATAAATATTTTTCCAAAATTTTAAAATGAAAGTTAACTAATTAGATTACAATATTTTCAAAATGTGGGCACTAAGTAGCCCCCGCTTCGGTACTGCGAGGATTATTCAGTTGTCAAGAAATATTTTAAGAGTAAGTGTTATCAGGATAGATTACCATAAAATGGAGTATCCTTAGAAAAGGACAGGACTATGGTCTCATTAGGATAACCTGAAGTATCACTTGTTTCCAGTGAAAAACCCAAGAAAATCATGTGACACCGTGCACCCTACCTTCACGGAGGTAGATAAGAAGAAAGACTTCACTAGTTATAGAATTTACAGTTGAATGTTGCAGACTGTTTTCCCATACTGGACTGGTGAATAGAGAGGAAAAGATACTTGAAATTATGGCACAATAAAAATACGTAGAACAAACAAATACAGAAATAAGTTGTAGCAAATTAATACGAGCTTCAAAAAAAGTACGGCATCACAGCATTGTACTGTACAGACATTTAAACTGACTGTCTTAAACTGCGCTCTAAAGTGAATTACATCACTTTGCGATCGACTATCATTTGTTGTATTCCCCTATATGGTACAAAGGCTTTTGCAACTATATTGAGCTCAGTTTAAATTGAGGCATACCGTATCCATTATTGGAGGATAATATCTTTGATTAGCAGCACAGAGACTGAGAAGTCTCTATGCAAGACGCGCAGCAAACTGAGATGTGATAACGAACATAAAGCCGTTGCGTTTCGTACATACTCTCTTGCTTGTAAAGGACATATTTTTAATTTAAACGTTATATTTTTCTCTCTGAAAGTACAGAAACTCACGAATGTTTTGCTATTTTCCATACCTTAGTATTCAGCACGTCGTTAGTGAAACGAACGTGATATGTCCAAATGATGCTCTCTTTCTTAATTTTTTTTAAAGAGAATATAAACTTAGTCTCCCCAGTTCCGTTTTTGCAGAATTCACACTCGATGTTCGAATTTGAAGAATTTTGTGTGAAACACTGACATCACCTTTCTAAGCACTCAAGATACTGTTTCTTGTAGAACACTACAGATTTTGTGATACTAAATGTTTTTCATCGTGAAAATATTCCACTTGAGATATTTTTTATGGGTCCTGAAGCATCTGAAAATTTGGGAAATGTAGTAAACCAATAGCTAATGAACTGTAAGCAGTCAGACATAATTATCAATCTGAAACTGTTTGTTATAAAGTTCGACAGTAATTATTTTGCCATTCTGCCGCGGATACTGCGACTAACGCCTTACTCTTGTTATGGCGATGTACGCAAACAAAACAGTACACGTGTCTACAGACCACGTGTGCTCAAGCGTACACGCACACGAGAGACTTTCATAACATGCTGAAAATATGTCACTAGTCTCGTGCTGTTTAAATCTTTATTTCTTAGACGCAAGTTTCAATTACTTACTAAATTTCGTCTCGCAAGAACAATTCGTATTGTCAGATTGTTCACTCAGTATGGTACTAACCCTGCGATAATCGTAATAGCATTCAACTATTAGGAGGATTTTACATTGTATACGAGAAACCAATATTACTTTTCACTGCATCCGAAAGGCATGTTTGTAATAAGAGTTATGATGAATGACTGACACATCGTGTGGATTATGCTCATAGATACATGAAAACAGATACCATTTCTAACTATAACTTATGTTATATGCGGAAATAATCTTGAAATATTTTTCTGAGAGAAAATATACCAGTATCAACGTATAGAAAATTAGAAAGTGAAGAGTATGCATCCATGTGTATGCAGTTAATTTTTACACTAATAATGGCTGGTTTCTGGCAGACAAATTGGCAAGCAATAAATTGTACACTGTTTGAATAGTAAATTGAAACTGCATCTATGCGTTATATGCTATGTCTATCGTGCTTCAAAAGAATTTAAGTTGTCAGCACATACCTCAGTGTTCGCGAATTTGTAGCGGTTGACTGGTATACTATGAAACGAAAATTTCATAATGATTTCACGTCCTCGTGAGTCAGTGATCCTGAGTTTTCAAACCCTGTCTCCACTGTACGCAAATGCAGCGCGTGTTATTGACATATTCTCCTTGCGCGGCATCAAGACCCGACTATGACGTCAGCGATGACGTCACCTTCAAATGTCCGCAGAGCGCGTTTCGATGCGCGGCGCTAATCGACCTCCGCATCGAGGTCTAGCCAGCGGCAGCGACGCCCATGCCGTGAATTTCTTCGTAGGTTTTCTAAATCGCTTTACCATAGTGTTAGACAGTTATTAAAATAAATTATTTTTACGTATTCGGTGATTTTTTTTATTGTTTTGTCGTCAAATTGCACTGTGTTATTTGTGTTACATAGAAGCCTTTGCAGTCGATAGTTGCTCTCGGCACAGCACAGAGGTTGCGTCGATACTCTCGCACACCCGTCTGGCACATTATCAATACCAGCGCTGGATATATTGTGTGAAAGAGATTTTCCGTTTTACGCTCAGTGCTACGCGAAACCATGTAAGTTTACACACTCTACGATAGCTTGCAACTCTCTTTCATATATACGCTTTCATGTTGTCATATTTATCTTATTTTTAAGTCAGTAAAGAGTAATAATGTAAGTATAAATGTTTTTTCGTAGTGATATGTTGTGGCAATACTTGGCTTTTAAGCATGTTGTTATAACTAGAGGTGATATGGTTCGCATATTAAGTAACCTGCAAAGGCCCTCAGTACTTCCAGGACAATAAAATACAGCCGAAAGCTTCTTTTAATCTTTTTTAATCGCTCAAATATGTTTTAAGTTCTATTATTACAAACTATTTTGACAAACTACCGAATGCATGAATCTGATGCCGTATTGTTTCTTAATAGCGACTGGAGCAAGTAAACGAATATTCTTGAGTTTATTCTTTGTAGTTAAACTGACATATTTTGGAAAACATGTGCTTATAATGGAGTAAAATAAATAGCGATCTTACATCGTTACGTGACAGTATGTTTCGTAATTAAACTCAACGCTTTTGTTTAAAAGTCATGCTGATGAACTGCAGAATTTTATATCACTAACAAAAATAAAATCTGGCGTCAATTTTATTCTCATTTAGTTGTATAGAAACATCACTTATCGAATGTTTTGACAACTAACTGCTTATTGTTAATTGTAGCTCTATTTGACGATGTGCATGACGATTCTGTTGAGGGTAGTGGAATTTCCTGACGATGAATAATAGAACAGTCGTCCGACTAACATATTCCGCTCAATAATCCTGCAGCATTGTTCAATGCGCCGATTTCGCTTATCACGAAAACAAAATGTTTGCAGCTTGTGACATTAAATTATAGTATCAGAACAGGCAAAAGTAGACCTCTGGTATTCGCAGTTGCAGTTTATCAAGTGTGGCTTATCGATTGTCGGACATTACACTCCCCGTCACGACGCAGAACCCCGTTATTTTGCAGTCTACCAACGTGAAAGAAAGAGCTTAATATCTTGCTTTGTTGCTGATTAGCTTCTTTCTACAATGTGACGGATCTGTGAGTAAACTGTTCATTCTGCGCCACGCGGCGTACGTTAGGCGAAACGAAGCTCCAGAGGTTAATGAACTGCTGGAGGACGCGAGAATTTTGTGAATGAGCAAAAACCGAATCCAAAAATAGCCTGTCCCGGATTCAGCTTCAAGGCATTTTGCACGGCAGCACTGCATCACTCGTTGTAGTCGGAATGTTCTGTTCCTCTCTGTTTCTACCAGTGGTCTTTGGCGAATTCAGAATTATACCGGTTCGCCATGTATGTAAGCGAATCTGGATAAATGCTTGTGACAAAACGAAGAGCCGTTACAAGGGGAACGACGTCATCAGAGTTTATTCTTGTCCAAAATTAATGTGTACGGTCCTTTGAAATACCGAGGCATCCATCGAGGTTTCTGTGCGAAAAGAAAAAGTTTACTTCTATGTTCGAAGGTATACTACAACCCATACTATGGAAACTCACAGCTGGTTACTTCTTTCGGCGTGCATAATGGACTACGCAACCTGCACACCTGTACATTACGTAGCACTGACTCACCGGCTGACGTGTGTCTCACACATTTGCGTTGGTACTATCCGCACTGGCTGAAACAGTAGTGTTTGCGCTCTCCTAAATTATCTCTGCAAAGAACGTAGTTTTACACAATTGTGTAGTTAATAGTTTCCTACGAAAATTTCATACCTGGTTTAAATCTCGGTTTGCGAGCAGTTGTAGAGATAAGGTTGAAAAAGAAGTTACAGAAATATTGACTCTTAATCGCTTGGAGTCAAATGATCAGTGTACTGCTGGGTCAACAGAGGCAGTTGGACTTGATTTTACCTAAAAGGAGAGAGAAGCACTTAAAATCATATTGTATTTTCCCTCGTCACTGAAAAAAGGAGAATACTTGAGCTTAGTATAGTAACCGTCTAAATGAGTGCGTAGAGCGAAAAAAAAAAAACATCCGAACGCTGATAAACACCACAGCGACCGCTGAGAGGAACCTAGTTATTTCGCGATTTTATAAATTTAAGACAAACATAATAGTTCAGACTCTCAGTCTGCTATGTAAATCGCGACGGAGCGAGATATATTGCTCCGGTAATTTTGAGAGCATGCGGTCACGAGGAATAAATTGTCGGTGTTGTCATGTCAGCGTTGAACAGATAGGGTGGCGAACGTACTTTTGGAGAATATCATTGAATTTGTTATTATGCTGGGGAAGAACCGATAATAATGCATATTGTTACAATTTCGTGAATTTTAGAGGTCTTTCAGCATCATTACAAGTATGTGCCTTTTCGCGTTTGACTCAAACAACGCTAAACCCTATGTTACATACAAAATTCAAATACCGTTGTAACTTTACGGTGAAGAAACTTGTAGAACGACAAAGAATGCTGGCCCAGGGAGCTATAAGGTATTATGCTAGGAGCACAACACGATACGACCGATATCCGGAGATTCTTCATGGCATTTTTCGAAGAACAGATTGCCTAGTGAGTACAGTGGGTGAGGGAGACATTCAAAACGCAGATCGTCAATAAATTCAGTTGTACGGGGGCGGTATTGGAAATTGTGTTTTGCGAACACCTGCGTTTCTTTTATTTAACTACTGGCCGAAAACCGTTTTTAGTAGACTTAAATGTAATGAAATGGTAACAGCATTCACTACCGATGCTTAGAACTTAACCACCTTAACCATCTTCGCTCTTTTTCTTGGGCGGGGTTCAAAGACGAGGTCACAGTGAAGTCTTTAAAAAAACAAAGCTTTTTCCGAAAAACGAGTTATAACTGAAGACAGTTGTGCCCGGAAATATTTTATCTTTAGTGGAGAAGACGAATGCCATTCCTTGTTTGTTCGCTGGTTGTCACGGATGTAGCAGCTAAGAGGGCACTGGCACAAATTGACCGTGGTCGTACTATTGACTCAGAACACGTTCAGAGCCGAGGAAGGATTTACAGCAGCTAACCACTAGTTAGGACATAACTTTTCCGGCTAGGATTTTTACTCTTAACTACGGAAGGTGAATATTAGTTTACTACATATTACTGTGACGTAACCTCACGTGTAATAGACTATGTTTGAATTGCAGTGTGTTTGTATTTTAGTAGCCACGCTTATGAAAAGAAAGAAGAATATGCAAATATTGAGAACAAGTATTGGACCTGCTATGAGTTTTATGTAATAAACAAAATATAAAATGTCTAACTTCCCTAGAATTATGTGAATACAATGAAACCAGTAAAGGGTAGACAATCAATCTGATAACCTAAATAGTAACTGGTTGCTGTAAATCCTTTATCAGTAACATACGACGAAGACACTGTCTTCTTCAATCAATTATGGAAAATAAACTGCCAGAGCTATGATCGAACAAGGAAGAAATTGGATGTAACAGAAATGAATGGCAGGTAAGTCGGAAAACAAGCTCCGAAAATGATGTTTTACAGTAGTACTTGGGAGAAACCCTGTTATACAACATATGCTTCATTCGTGTTAGGGTATAAAGGTAAGTTGTAATAGTCAAGTCTAGAGGAAAATACGGAAGTTGAGCTAATGATAAAATGTTCATCATGTATAAGTTTTTTCCTCAGCTGTATTCAATGCGCGCTGGCCTGCTGCGACTCTGAGCATAGACAACTGACAAGGGGAGGCCACGACGTTGGGATCACAGATTTACTTCAAACTTTCTACACTTTTAGAAGGCCGTTAAAACAACATAATGTGCAAGTAGTGATGTGCAATACCCTGACAGTTTCCAAAAAATCGCAAGAGAAGTTTTACGCGTCTATAATGAGATTTATATATCTGGGCGTAGGTGCCGCACGTTACAGTTCGTGGAGGTCAGCTGAGTAGCGTTCAAGTTTCGTAAGACGAACGTGTGTGAGGTGACGGTTCGACTCCCGCCCAAACTTGATTATTAATACTTTTTTCATTCCAACGTCGTTGCCTCCCCTAGTCATTGACGCGCAGTTGTTGACCCATGACTCCCAGAAGAACTAACGGAGTTCAGATTTCTCTCTGGCTATCCACCTGTAGGTTTCCATTGTTTCCTTAAATCGATTAAGACTTACTCTGGATTATTTTTTTGAAAAATACATTCAAAAAAATGTTCAAATGTGTGTGAAATCTTATGGGACTTAACTGCTAAGGTCATCAGTCCCTAAGCTTACACACTACTTAACCTAAATTATCCTAAGGACAAACACACACACCCATGCCCGAGGAAGGACTCGAACCTCCGGCGGGACCAAAAAATACATTAATTTTTTTCAATACAAGCTTGTGTTCCTCGTCGTCAGAGACTAAAATGTTTTGCTTCCGTTTCATGCAGTCTGTTTTGACAGTATTACATTCTGTTTGCTTCATGTACTGCAATATTCTCTGGACTTACAAGTCAAAGTGGCTAGCTCGTCGTAATGTATCCATAAATTCATATCACCATACCGAATCTTCATTCCTGTGTGAATGTTAGTAAGTTACACACCTTGCCCACCAGCAAAATAAAACATTTTTATGACAAATTTAAGACTTTGATCGTACTCATCTTCACTTAATGATAAGGAGCCTTCAGTGCATTTTACTGGAGACATCTGGCGATATAGTAATATAATTCGAAATCATTATTTGCATCTGTTCAATAAAGTTAGAACGAAAATTTGAATCATTGCTGAGTGTCACATAATTTTCATTTGTAATCTCCAATCAAAACCGACATTCTGTATTGCGTCAGTATCTTGCTCAGGTTATGCCAGAAGTAATTAACAGTACAACACATTTTTGTTGCGTATTAATAATAAAAACTATTACAGTTTCCTGGTGCTTTGAGAAAATTGGTTGGAGCAGTTTGTAGTGGAATGTGATTTGAGCAACAGCCATCTTGGGTGGAGACATAGAGATACTCCTTATCGAATGTATGTTTTCACAATCTACACAGCATGCACTGTGATTCTGATTAACTAACGGACGGGAAGATCATGGAGATGGCTGAATACTGTGAGAGTGACAAAAACACAAAAGCAGACTAGTGACGCGATTATTGTTACCTAACTCGAGGCTATGTCCTTACTTCAGATTTACTTACTCGTTTGTCTCATGCTCTGACCGCACCACATAGGAAACGTAGGCGCCGGATGTGTTAATTGTTGTTTGTTTCGTGTAGGTGACTATGATGAGTGCAGTTTTAGTGTAGTATTGATTTAATGTTGTTGTTGTGAGTGGTGATTATTATTATGAAATGAATTTCATGTCGCAACCTTTGCTCCGCTTGCTGGCTAAATACTGGATATGAAACTTTTGTCTCCACTAGGATTTAAGCCGGCTATTTCTGAGTCGAGTGCCACGAGACAAGCGCGTGACCCCAGCAACAGAACCGTAACTTCAGAGTGCTCACGATATGCGCCAGATTTTCAGATTGAATATGTATGGATGTATTTGACAAAAACGTTTCCAAGATTTATGTTGCCTGTCATTGAGTCTCCGACAGAAGAAGTAAATATTAGTGAACGAGAACAGTTTAATCCCTTGCCAGTATACTGTGGTTACGTAATTTGGGTGGTTGTTTGATTGTGAATGGGAAACAAACCGTTATTATCTCTTGGTGTTTAGGGATTTCCTTCAACATCAACGTACGAAAACAAATGAAATAACTGAATACTTTGGTTTGTGCATATTTCTTATCACCTTCCTTGTCAGGTTTGTATCTGATGTGGGGCAAGATAGATCCTCATCTTACAAGTTTCAACATAACGACAAACAGTTAAAAAGCTGGTAGGCAAAGCGGTACTCACATGATGCTAACCGTATTATACCGCGTCTTCCTAGTCTAGAAACAAGATAATTATCGTTCAGTGACACTCACAGACTGTTGCTCAGTGCTTCACGCAGACGATGCAACCACAAATCTAAGAAGCGCATTTCAAGAATGTTGTTGACTCAGAGCCGTGAGGCGTGGTCGACGACGTTAGAAAACACCGACCATCGACCAGCTGGGTGACCGCAGTGTGACTCTATATATGTTCTTCATACGCCTGTCAGTAAATGTTAGATTCAATCTGAAGTTTAGCCCACCCCGGTAACTCACGTTCAGAATGAGCACTTACGTTAGAGAAAACGATGATTTTACAGCTCCACTCACTTATGTGTCAGGTTGCGGTATACAGTATGTGAGATGAACCTACGTCTTATTCTATGTTTAGGACGTCAAATCAAGTTGTACTTTGTTTTGGAGTGTAGTAGTATGGAGGAAAGCGGGAAACAAATATATAATGGATGTGAAATCGACTCGGAGATACACCGTTTCGAGTTCTGGATGTGAATTAAAATTTCATTGCCAGTATTTGGCCGTCAGTGGGAGGACGGTTGGTGGCATAAAGTTCCTGACAACCTGTCTGGACACCAATGTCTGGGATTAAATTCCAGACCTCTCCACAGGGTCTCATGAAGTGAGAGCATGTGACTCTGTCCCAGCCAGCAATGCCATAGGACATTTAATTTACTTTTAACTCATTGGGGTGCTTGAACTGAAATAAAATTTCACGCTATTTATTCCATTATAATACCGTATGCTAGGCAAGACAGTAATGTACTAATCTCTTCTGCTGATGAGTACTCCGGCTTCAACAAACGGTAAAATGAACAGTACAATGCAGTATACCACTACCTTTAATTATGCGAGGATGCTTGACGATGGAACAAGACTGCGCCTTCGTGGCCAGGCAAACTCCGGTTATGCTGTGCCCGCAGTGGAAGGGAAGAAGGAAGATCAGGGTGTAGCATCCCGTCTACAAAGACGTCATTTGAAATGGACTGCAAGTTCGGAATGGTCAATAACGCGGAGGAAAGATACCGTGACATCTTATAGGAATATCGCACGGTCTCGGGAAATCAGAGGATATCTAAATCTGGAAGGAGGAAGATTAGAGTTTAATGTCCCGGCAACGATGATATCGTCAGAGACGAAGCACAGCTCGGATTGATGAAGGATGTGGAAGGAAAACAGTTATGTCCGTTTCGAAGACCCGATTCCGTCATTTGCTTAAATGTTATAGGCAACGGCCTTGCCGCAGTGGGTACACCGGTTCCCGTGAGTTCTCCGAAGTTAAGCGCTGTCGGGCGTGGTCGGCACTTGGATGGGTGACCATCCAGGCCGCCATGCGCTGTTGCCATTTTTCGGGGTGCACTCAGCCTCGTGATGCCAACTGAGGAGCTACTCGACCGAATAGTAGCGGCTTCGGTCAAGAATACCATCATAACGACCGGGAGAGCGGTGTGCTGACCCCATGCCCCTCCTATCCGCATCCTCCTCTGAGGATGACACGGTGGTTGGATGGCCCCGATGGGCCACTTGTGGCCTGTAGACGGAGTGGTCTTAAATGATGTAGAGAAACCACAAAAATCCGAGATCTGTGTAGCCGATGGGATTTGGGCAGGCGTCTTCTCGAAGACGAGTCCAGTGCCTATACACACTAAAAGAGTGCTCATGTCTTGTTCGTCCAAGTGTCGATCATCCACATGGTGGAACAGTACTGCACCGACAAACGCGAAGCTGGTGGTATGAACTAAAATAAGAAAAAAAATCTGAAGTAAACATCAGCTCTAAGATGCATATATTAAGAGTTATGAGCACTTGCTCAGCTTCGCTACTGTGAAAGGCATCTCTTCTACTGAATACGTGCTCATAGTTCTACAGGTGTGCGTTTCAGAGCATGTGTTTACTGGACATTTTTTCCATGTTTTCGTACATGCTACCTCTTCCCAAAATACGGAAATCAAAGGGCTTGCAGTAGGAGAGATGTGTTTCACAGTAGCGAAGATGAACAAGTTCTTGTAGCTCTTGAGGTACATGTTTTAGAGCTCATGTTTCTCAGATTTTCTTTTCTTACTTTGGTCCGTACTACCAACTCAGAAAGTTTGTCGGTGGAATTACGATTCAACCTGTATAGTTGTTCCACGACGTTCTGATACCGTGCATCATTGCCTATCCATAGATGCCCACAACTAAGAAAAATAAAGTTTCAGAGAACCCGTGTCTACCACACCTTTCTCTCTTGACCACAAGCACCATATGATGAGCTTACAGAATGCGAAATGCATTGTGGTGCCGGAAGAAAGAAAGCAGTTGACTTCGTGTTGGAATTCTATTTTTGCTTTAATGTGTTCGTTCGTCTCTTTCATCTGCGTTCTTTTTGATGGAAACAGAACGTCGACGAAACCATTTCCGTTTTGATGCACATTTGTGTTCTACAAACAGTTTACCTTTTAACTTGAAGTTTCAGCTTGTGGATACATGTCACACTGTCTACGTTCATACGTACACATGTACTCCGCAAACCACTATATAGGGCATGGTGGAGCGCACTTCGTACCAGTATTATCAGTTTTTTGTCCTATTCGATGCGTGTATTGTGGGAGGGAAAAATGGCTGTCCGTATGTCTCTGTACGCGCGCTAATCTCGCTTATCTTATCCTCATGATTCCTATGCGAGGAATACGATTGTGGCAGTATAACTGTTGCACAGTCTTCTTCGAATACAAGTTCTCTAAATTTACTCAACAAGACTCGCAGAACATTTCTGTTTCTCTTTTTTATGGGCTGTACCTAATTATTTCGCTCCCAGCAGAGAGTATCTGATTTCGTCCGCTGTCAGTTGTTATGTCTACTTGGGGCGATCTCCAAGCGCTGGAACAGTTCTCTAGAATTGGTCACACTGGTTCATACATGCAACTTCCTTTAAAAATTTCTGTTGGTCCATCATGGACAGGGGACATTGACTGATTAAGTAACTGTCACTGTCAATGAAATCCTCCAACAGCCGTGTAACTTAAGAGGTTATAAATAGAATAGAATAACATCTTAAGTTACACGGGTTGTTGGAGGATTTCATTGACATTGACAATCCTTTAAAAATGGACTGCACTTTTCCAGAACCCTTCCAACAAATCCAAAACTTCCGTTCGCCTCCCTTAATACCTGTTTTTCGCGGTTGTCCCATTTTACATCGCTTCTTAGTACGAGGGCTTGCTGAAAAGTAATGTTTGCGATTTTTTATGTGAAAACTCAAATATTCACGTGTATGAATTCCTAAGGGACTAAACTGCCGAGGTTATCGGTCTCTAGATTTACTCACTACTTAAACTAACTTATGCTAAGAACAACACACACACCCATGTCCGAGGGAGGACTCGAATCCCCGGCGGGAGGCGCCGCGTAACCCGTGACATGTCACCTAAAACCACGCCGCCACTCAGCGCGGCATTGAAAACTCTTAATGATTTTTAAATTGTGTAAAATGGCGATGTGTAACGTAACTGTGGGTTCGTGAGAAACGGCGTGCTGTAATCGAGTTTCGAATTCGACGCATGGCGCACGATGTCTTCCGACATCTGCAGCAACCCGACGCCTTGGCTTAACTGTCATCGATCACCCTCCATACAGTCTCGACTTGGCCCCATCCGGTTTTCATCTGTTTCCAAAACTTTAAGAACACCGTAGAGGACTTCAATTTGATAATGATGAAGCGGTGCAAGCAGAGGTGAAATTGAGGCTCAGTCAACAAAGTCAAACATGGTATAATGACGGTATTAATAAACTGGTCTCTGTTGGGAAAATGTTCTTATGAAATAATATATATTACAAAATCACTTGTTACCAGTTTTTATTAGCATGACCCGTTTCGGTAGCATGCTGCCATCATGAGGTGCATCTACAATTACTTAAGTACTTTTAGTAAAAGTAACCGTAAATGCACCTGATGATGGCAGCGTGCTGCCGAAACACGTCACACTAGTAAAATAGTAGTAACAGGTGACTGTCGCGGTATGTATCATCTCATAAAAATCTTACAATACTGTCGAAGTCCTCAAATAACATCCATATAACATGGATAAATTTAAGAAATGTGTTCGTCGCCAGGGTAACTATGTTGAGAAATAAATATGAAGACATGAAGAATAAAAATATAGAATGTTAATAAAGTTTGTTTTATTTAAAAAGCTTTAAGCGTTTTGGGGGGAAAAAATCGGAGGCATTACTTTTCAGCAGGCCCACGTATTACTTATCTCTAAATGCAGTATGTTCTAGATGCTCACTAGTGACCATATGATACTATCGGGTTCTTTCTCTGTTTTACAGGCATTATCTTGCAATTATTAACATTTAAAGACAATTAACGATCATTAACCCAAGTGCAAAATTTTGTCGTAGTCTTTCTCCATCTCCTTACGATTCTCCAATGGCGATAGTTTCCTGTAGACAACAGTCGACGTATCCTGTCTGATAAATCATTTGCGTGTAATGGAAACATTAGAGATGAAACTCCCTGGCAGATTAAATCTGTGTGCTGGAACGGGAATCGAATCTAGGATCGTTGCCTTTCGAGGACTAATGCCCTATCGATTCACCTATTCAAGCACGACTAACAACCCGTTCTCACAGCCTTACTTCCGTTAGTACCTCATGTCCATTCCAGCTGTGAGGACGGGTCGTGGGTCGTTCTTAAAGAGCTCAGTCGATTTAGAGTCCCAATAGTTAATTATTAAGTTAAACTGCGATCGAATTGTAATAAATGTGATACAAAACATTTAGAGCTGACTCCACTGACGTCGGCTTCAAGAGGAGATTGATCTTGGAGGTGAAAGGAACATCTGTCTGAATCATCGGTACCAGCGCATCACAGAGAATCAGTAGCAAAGGAAGTGTCAACAGGATACTGACTCACATTGGGAGAAAAGGGATTTTACGCGTCGGAAAGTAAACCGATTTTGTGAAATATTAAAAGTTCCTAAACTTGGGCGAATTATTTAGTTTCACCTGAGTGCTTCGGAAGTTCGATTTTTGAATTTCTGCGTTTGAATCTAATTTATTAGACACAGCTCTTGCGTTTTGGCCAGGGTCTACAGCAGAGTTCAGCAGCACTTGTCGCTAGTCCGTTTTTCTTTGTAGTGTAGTTTTCCACAGTCTAGTATGGATAGGGACTGTGACTGTTGTGTGCAAATGTGAGCTGAGTTGGTGACACTTTATTCTCAGCTCCAGGGTGCGATGGCTTAGATTACACAGCTTGAAGCTGCAGCGGATGGCGTCACTGTTGTGGGCAGGCCGTGGGGATCCAACTGACGTCCAGCACGTCTGAGTTCTCCAACTGATCCTCATCGGTGGCCAGCCCAGTTACTGCTCGCATTGAGGTTTACTCCTCACCCGTGGTCGAGTGGGAGGTTGCCTCGGGGTGTGGCAGCTGGCAAAAGACTTCCCAGGGGGACGCACGTAAGGCCTCTCGGTTAGTCTGACAAACAGATTCCAGGTGCTGTCTGTAGCTGACACTTCCGCTCAGCCACGTGCAGTCACCTGTCCTGTTTCAGAGGAACCCTCTCAGCCTGCAAGATACGAGAAATCACAAAGGGCGGGATTATTGGTAGTTGGGAGCTCCAATGTTAGGCGCGTTAAGGGGCCCCTTAGGGACATGGCTGCCAAGAAGGGGAAGGAAGCCAATGTGCACTCAGTATGAATACTGGGTGGAGTCATTCCAGATGTGGAACTGGTCCTTACGGATGCCATGATGAGCACAAGGTGCAGCCAACTGCAGGTGGTGGCTCACCTCAGTACCAATGATGTATGTCACCTTCGATCGGAAGAGTTTGTCTGGCTTCGAGCGGCTAACAGAAGTGGTAAAGGCTGCCAATCTTGCTTGCGAGATGAAACCAGAGCTCACGATTTGCAGCGTAGTCGAGAAGACCGATTGCGGACTTCTGGTACAGAGCCGGATGGAGGGTCTGAATCTGAGGCTCAGACGGTTCTGCGACCGTGCAGGCTGCAGATTCCTCGACTTGAGTGGTTGGGATTCGGATTTCGCTGAATAGATTAGGAGTCCACTGCAAGCAGGAGGCGGCTACACGGATAACAGGGGCTCTGTGGCGTGAACTGGGCGATTTTTTTAGATCAGAGGGTCTCGCGAAAACACAAAAAGGGCTTCAGTCTCAAATGGTGCAGGACGAACACAGGAAAAACGTAGATACAGGAACCATCGGTATAACGGTTGTAAGTTGTCGTAGATGTGTTGGGAAAGTACCAGAACTCCAATCGCTAATAGAAAGCACTGATGCTCAAATTGTCATAGGCGCCGAAAGCTGGCTAAAGCAGGAGATAAGTTCAGCCGAAATTTTGCGGAGACCTCAACGGTGTTCCGAAAAGATAGGCTAAATACAATTGGCGGTGGAGTGTTTGTTTCTGTTAGAAGTAGTTTATTTTGTCACCAAACTGAAGTAGATAGTTCCTTCGAGTTAGTATGCGCAGAAGTCACTCTTGGCAACCGGAATAAACCAATAACTGGATCCTTTTGCCGACCCCCCAACTCAGATGATACAATTGCTGAAAGCTTCAAGGAAACTTGAGTTTAATTTGAAACATGTACCCGATTCATACAATTGTAGTTGGAGCTTCAAAGAAAAAAAAAATGGTTCAAATGGCTCTGTGCACTATGGGACTCAACATCTGTGGTCATCAGTCCCCTAGAACTTAGAACTACTTGAACCTAACTAACCTTAGGACAGCACAAACATCCATGCCCGAGGCAGGACTCGAACCTACGACCGTAGCAGTCGCGCGGTTCCGGACTGAACGCCTAGAACCACTAGACCCCCGCGGCTGGCTTCAAAGAAAACTTGAGTTTAATTTGAAACATGTACCCAACTCATACAATTATAGTTGGTGGTGACTTTAATTTACGCTCTATATGTTGGCGAAAATATATGTTTAGGTCCGTAGGTACGCATAAAACATCATCGGAAATTGTGCTAAATGCATTCTCTGAAAATTATTTCGGGCCGTTAGTTCATGAGCCCACGCGAGAAGTAAACGGTTGTGAAAACACGCTCTTAGCAACAAATAATCCTGAGCTTATAACAAGCATCAAAACGGATACGGAGATTAGTGAACACAGGGTTGTCGCAGCGAGACTGAATATTGTAATCCGTAAATCCTCCAAAAATAAACGAAAAATATAACTGTTCAAAAAAGCAGATAAAAATTCACTTGATACCTTCCTGAAAGACTGTTTCACTCCTACCAAATTAACAATGTAAGTGTAGACCAGAGGTGGCTACCATTCAAGGAAATGGTATCGGCAGCAATTGAGCGATTTATACCAAATAAATTAACAAACGATGGAGCTGATCCTCCTTGGTACACAAAACGGGTCAGAACACTGTTGCAGAAACAGCGCAAAAAGGATGCCAAATTTAAACAAACGCAAAATCCCTAAGATTGGCAATATTTTACAGAAGCTCGAAATTCAGCGCGGACATCAATGCAAGATACTTATAATAGTTTCCACAACGAAACTTTGTCTCGAAACCTGGCAGAAAATCCAAAGAGATTGTGGCAGGATGAGAAGCGGCAAGACACAATGCTTTCTCTGCACGATAGCAATGGAAATACTACCGACGACAGTGCTGCCAAAGAAGAGTTACTAAAAACAGCTTTCCGAAATTCCTTCACCAAAGAAGACGAAGTAAATACTCCAGAATTCGAATCAAGAACAACTGCAGACATGAGCAGTGTACAAACAGATATCCTCAGAGTAGTGAAGCAAGTTAAATCACTTAACGAAAGCACGTCTTCCGGTCCAGACTGTATACCAGGTCGGTTAATTTCAGAGTGTGCTGATACAATAGCTTCCATAGTTAACAATCATACACAGCCTTTCGCTCGACGAAAGATCCGTACCCAAAGACTGGAAAGTTGCACGAGTCACAACCAATATTCAAGAAAGGTAGTAGGAGTAATCCACTAAATTACAGGCCCATATCATTAACGTCGATATGCAGTAGGATTTTGGAACATATATTGTATTCTAACATTATGCATTACCTCGAAGAGCACGTCTATTGACACACAGTCAACACCTATTTAGAAAACATCGTTCTTGTGTGAGACAACTAGCTCTTTACTCACACGAAGTGTTGAGTGCTATTGACAAGGGATTTCAAATCGATTCCGTATTTCTAGATTTCGAGGAGGCTTTTAACACTGTACCACACAAGCGGTTTGTAGTGAAATTGCGTGCTTATGGAATATCGTCTCAGTTATGTGACTGGATTCGTGACTTCTTGTCAGAGAGGTCACAGTTAGTAGTAACTGATGGAAAGTTATCGAGCAAAACAGAAGTGACTTCTGGCGTTCCCCAAGTTATTATAATAGGCCCTTTGCTGTTCCTTCTCCATATAAACGATATAGGAGACAATCTGAGCAGCTGTCTTAGGCTGTTTGCAGATGATGTTGTCGTTTATCGACTAGTAAAGTCATCAGAAGGTCAAAACAAATTGCAAAACGATTTAGAGAAGATATCTGTATGGTGCGAAAATTGACAATTGACCCTAAATAACGAAAAGTGTGAGGTCATCCACATGAGTACTAAAAGGAATCCGTTAAACTTCGATTACACGATAAATCAGTCTAATCTAAAGGCCGTGAATTCAACGAAATACGTAGGAATTACAATTACGAACAGCTTAAATTGGAGGGAACACGAAGAAAATATTGTGGGGAAGGCTAACCAAAGACTGCGTTTTATTGGCAGGACACTTAGAAAATGTAACAGATCTACTAAGGAAACTGCCTACACTACGCTTGTCCGTCCTATACTGCTGCGCGGTGTGGTATCCTTACCAGACAGGACTGACGGAGTACGTCGGGAAAGTTCAAAGAAGGGCAGCACGTTTTTTATTATCGAGAAATAGGGGAAAGAGTGTCATTGAGATGATACAGAATTTGGAGTGGACATAATTAAAACAAATGCGTTTTTCGTTGCGACGGAATCTTCTCACGAAATTTCAATCAGCAACATTCTCCTCTGAATTCGAAAATATTTTGTTCACGCCGACCTACATAGGGAGAAACGATTATCATAATCAAATAAGGGAAATCAGACCTCGCACGGAAAGATATAGGTGTTAGTTTTTTCCGCGCGCTGTGCAGGATTAGAATATTAGAGTATAAGTGTGAAGGTGATTCGATGAACCCTCTGCCAGGCACTTAAATGTGGTTCGCAAAGTATTCATGTAGCTGTAGATGTACGCAAAGAAATCGTGTACTCCGTTTCCAGCACTTAACAGCGAAACGTGTCACCAGAAAATTCAAGCAGATAATGTTGGCAGCTTGCTTGTAGAACGCAATGAAAAACCAGAGGTTTACGAAAGAGTAAAAAATATGAGAATCATTCCAGTAATGGGTGTTTTTCTTTGTCTCTTTTTTTAATGACCACAGGTTGCGCACGGGGTAGAGATTTTTCCGATTACGGTGGTTTTTGTACCGGAAATCAGAGTGGAAAAAAAGAATGAGGAAAACAAAACAAAACCGAACGCTAGTTTGTTTGCGATCGAAAGCTTTTAGCGAATCATTACGCAGGTGCGGCAACTCTCATCAACTGGCCCGAGACATAGCGTGCAGTCTTCGGAAATAGGCAATTAACCGCACGATGCGTCATGTAATTGTGTTACGTGGTTATACGCCAGCAGGACCTTGTCCGCTTGGAAAGAGTGGAAAAAAGTGGCACGCAGCGTTATATGAGCAGATTTGAGGTTGACTGTACATTTCAGAAACTGACGTCTCATGAACATTTTATTAGCGCAGAGCATTGTATTAATCTTGTATGGAAAATAACAATTTAGTAACTGTTTCTGTATATTTTAATCGGAACGTGTGTTGTAAAGAGTGCTTTTTACTGTACCATACGTTAATGTTTAACTCCAGGAGGAGCTTGGACAGAATCACTGCCTTTACGCCTCAGTACAGCTTTTATGAAGGATGGCGTAGACGATATGTGGCTTGAATTCAAAGAAATAGTATCGACGGCAGCTGAGAGATTTATATTAAATAAATTGGAAAGAGACTGAACCGATCCCCTATGGTACATAGAACAGGTTAAAACACTGTCGCAGGACCAACAAAAAGTATGGTAAATTTAAAAGAACTCAAACTCTCCAAGATTGGCGATCTCTTATAGAAATTCGAAATTTAGCGCCGTCTTCAATGACAGATGCATTTAAGTGTTTCCACAACGAAACTCTTGTCTCGCAATCTGTCAGAAAATCCAATGAAAAACCGGTCGTTTATAAAGTACCCCAGTAGCAAGACACAATTACTACTTTCGCTACGCAGTAGTAGTAAATAATAATGTTACTGATGACAGTGCCATTACAGCTGTGTTGCTAAATAGGGTTTTCCGAAATTCCTTCACCAAACAAGATGAAGTAAATATTTCAGGATTCGAGCCAAGAGAAACTGCAAACAGTCGGTGTCGTCCAGCAACTTACATTACTTAATAAAGGCAAGTCTTCCGGTCCAAATTTTATATCAATGAGACCCTTCAGGGTATACTGATATAACTGCTTCGTACTTAGCACACCCTATACAGTCATTCGCTCGATCAAAGATCCGTCGGAAAGACTGGAAAGTTGCACAAGTCATACCAGTAGTCAAGAAATGAAATAGGAGTTATCCGCTGAATCACAGACCCATATCACTAACGTCGATTTGCAGTAGTGTTTTGGAAAATATACTGTGTTCGAGCAGTATGGATTATCTCGAAGAATACTATATATTGACACACAGTCAAGACGGATTCGGAAAATATCGTTCTTGTGAAACACAACTAGCTCTTTATTTACACGAAATAATGCGTGTTACCGACAGGGGATCTGAAGTTGATTCTATATCTCTATTTTTCCAGAAGGCTTTTGGCAGCGTCCCTCACAAGCGACTTCTAATCGAATTGCATGCCTGTGGGGTATCGTCTCAGTTGTGCGATTGGCTTCGTGATTTCCTGTCAGAAAGGTCACAGTTCGTAGAAACTGGCGAAATGTCATCGAGTAAAACAGAAGTGATATCTGGCGTTCCCCAAGGAAGAATTATAGACCCTCTGCCGTCCCTAATAAAATAACCGTCTTAGGAGACAATCTGAGCAACCGTCTTAGATTTTTTACGGATAAGGCTGCAGTTTACCATCTAGTAAAGTTATCAGAAGGTCAAAGCCAGTTACAAAATGACTTAGGCAAGATACCTTCGTGGTGCGAAAAGAGGCGGCTGACTCTAAGTAATGAAAAGTATGAGATCATCCACATGAGTACTAAAAGGAATCCGTTAAATTTCGGTTACGCAATAAATTGCACAAACCAAAAAGCTGTCAGTTCAACTAAATATCTAGGGATTACTATTAAGAACAACTTAAATTGGAACTATCACATAGATAATGTTGTGGGGAAGGCGAACAAAAGACTGCATTTTATTGGAAGAACACCTATAAGATACAACAGATCTAGTAAAGAGGCTGCCTACAGTACGCTTGTGCCGCCCTTCTGGAGTACTGTTGTGCGGTATGGAATCCTCACCAGACAGAACATCGACATCGGAAAAGGACATCAAGGAAGTCGAATAAAAGGTAGCTCGTTTAGTATTATCGTGGAATAGGGAAGAGAGTGACACGGATATTATACGCGATATGGGGATGATGATGATGATGTTTGGTTTGTGGGGCGCTCAACTGCGTGGTTATCAGCGCCCGTACAATTTCCCAACAATTGCTCAGTCCAATTTCGCCACTTTCCTGGATGATGTTGAAATGATGAGGACAACACAAACACCCAGTCATCTCGAGGCAGGTGAAAATCCCTGACCCCGCCGGGAATCGAACCCGGGACACTGTGCTCGGGAAGCGAGAACGCTACCGCGAGACCACGAGCGGCGGACTCGCGATATGGGGAGGCTGCTATTAAAACAAACGCGTTTTTTCGTTGCATCGATATCTTTTCGCGAAGTCTGAATCACCAACTTTCTCCTCCGAATAAGAAAATATTTTTTTGCCGCCTGCGTACATAGTGAGAACTGATCATCGTAATAAAATGAGATAAATCACGGAAAGATTATATGTTCGTTTAACCCTTGCACTGTTCGTGAGTGGAACGTTAGAGAAATAGTCTGGAGGTGGTTCGATGAACCAGATACTTAAGTGTGAATTGCAGAATACTCATGAAGATGTTGATTTAGAAATAGTTATAAATTTTAAATTCTGTCCTCGAAAAGTCAGGCTGCGACGGCGAAATTTGGTGATCTGCTCTACATATTCACACTTCAATGCGACACATTTTCCCAGCGATAGATGACTTAAGTAGACCTTGGTTGTAGAAGTCTGCATTCTGGCTGTTTGGAAAAAAAATCTACTTCGAATATCAACTCGTCGTCATTCTGGAAATGCCTGCCACAAAATTATTTCTTCATTCGAAGAAAGATGAAGCCACTGCGTGCCGTGTTAGAGGAATATAGGGGGTGAGGTGATGTTTGATAGCCCAAAGATACAGCATATTTGACTGGCTTTGCAGACACGGTAGTCTACCTTAACCTCGTTAGGAAACCTCGGTAGTATGATCCTGTGACGATTTGCCCTTCACAAGCATAATATGTTAGCATCGTACCTTGGCATCTTCGGTACGGCGCCCTTGAAATACCAAACACTTCGGCTACCTTGGTTACGGAAGCACCCACCACACGAACATCAACGATTTGGCCCCGTTCGAATTCACTTAGCTCCGGCGTAATGCTCCCGCAACGACACAGAACACTCGACACTTACAATTTATTGGTGGCATTACACAGGAGCTGCTCTTGGTAAAATACAACAGCACAATCTACAGGGTTGGCTAGCATTTGCATTGATGTTGAAGGATGCATTTCTCACGGTGTTTCCATAATTTTGTACAATCTCTGTATATTGTTAAAAGACATTTTACTGGTACATGTTTTTTTGTGGTTCACATTTAATTGAGGTGGTAGTTGAGTTAACGCCATTCGGTCACTCTCATTGCTTACTTGGCTTGTGAGTGTATTCTGTTCGCGGTCGAGGAAGCTGCAGTCATGGCTGTCTGTATTACAAATCTGACTTCAGTAAGCCGAGCGAGGTTGTGTAGTGGTTCAGATGATGAACTCGCATTTGGCTGGAGCAGAGTTCAAATGTCCGTTCGGTCATCCAGGTTTACGATCTCCGCGGTTTACCTAAACAGATAAACGTGAGAGCCAGAATGGTGCCTCTGTCAACTTGTGCCCCGATGAAACATACAGTAGGCTACCATTGCTATCATTCTGAATGAACAACGGCTTCTTTGGGCGCAAGATGTTAAATACTAATGGAAAAAAGGAACACGCTCCATCCGTACTAAGATCTCTCTTGCTGGAAATAAATTTTAGTGGAATGTTTGTATACCTGTGATGTATCCATCCCGCCGGTCACACGTCGATCTACTTCCCCCTACAGTTACCCAACGGGGCAGTTCCACGTCACAAATTTCGATGAAGTCGCGTATTGTCATCCTTAAAAACTAAGTAATGGCCGAATTCACCCGTGAAAAGACGCACGTGGGGAAGGAGTACAGTGGCAATATAACGTCGACCGCTGTGTGTACCATGTTCAAAGATTTGGTGGTCAAAACGCACAAACAACATTGCGCCTCCCTACACAGTAACATGATCATGTTCGACAGTGTTCCTGGGAGTATTCGTGTTGCCGCATCTCGCCACATGATGGTTTTGGTGGTCCAGATGTTATGGTGTGAGTAGGCGTAATGTTGCATGGGCATACTGACCTCAAATCTTGGCACTGTACTCCTTCCCCATGTTCCGTCTTTTCGTGGGTGGATAACTGCGCGACTGCATTGAACAGCGGAGGTGGAGGAGCTCTTACAACGAGAGGATATTGTGCGAATGGATTGGCCTACCCGTCCCCCCGACTTAACACGTTTGGGATGCGTTGGACAGACGTATTGCAGTACGTCCACATGCACCAAAGACCATCTAGCAGTTATCAACAGCGCTGGTGGAGGATTGGACGCCCTACCACAAGTACTCCATACCAACTTTGTGGCCTGCGTGGGAGTACGTTGCAGAGTGTGCATTGCCGTCCTGGTGATCACACACCCAATTAAGAAGCATTTACCGCCTATTGTAATGTGTAGGGGACTGATCATTGCTCAGGGAGACTTCAGTGTAGTTAATGGTCTTTGAATAAAAGTGTGATAACTGTTGGTCTCACTGCGTATTTCTTTCAGGTACCTTTTGTACGATACTGTAGAAGTTCTTTCTATGTATGGTCCGAGTTTCACCGAGCTATGGCACTTGGCACTGACACATCATCCTAAAGTTACTTTCGTCCTCAAGTTTTGCATATCAATATAGTTTGATATTCAGTTTTCTATAATGATGGTGGAGAAGGAAGGCGAACGCGGTCACAGGGGTTCTCGTGCGTGACATTTTTGCTTGTCTGCTGTGTGACTCACATCTGGAACGTGGTGCGGCACAAGCTGGATTCACGGTAGACGCGGTGTCAAGGCGTGGGAGAAGGCAGGCGGCGGGCGAGGCCGTCGACGGCGAGAAGCCAGTGGGAGGCGTTGGCATCGATTTCTGCCGTCGCTGTTCGTGCTCTGCTCTCCTACAAAATTTCGCACACGTGTTACGTAGGGCGCCGTTTCTTTAAAGCGCCTCTGGTATTCTCGTTGTACAGGTGAACCCTAATATGGAGCGGCATTTAGCAAATCATATTTTAGTAAACTGAGGAGGGTACTTGACACAAGTGTTATTTATCTTATTTTTAATCGTGATTTAGCTTAGATTATAGGGAAAATAGCGTCCGTATGTGTCATAAAAATGGTTCCTGACGCGAAACAGAAGCCGTAAATATTAGCACTCTCTTTTTGTCTTATTTCGTCAAGATGACAGTACCCTGACATCTTATTAGAATATCACGCTCATACCGAGATCGGCGCTGTTTATATTTGCTTCACTTCGAATAGCATTACGAAGTAAGCGAGTCAGTAATGCATTTGCAGTGTGGAGTGAAGGGAAAAGTTTTAGCCTGGTAGAGTGACGGCAAATATTAAATTTAAATTTTGTATTTGTCATGTTGGTACATATTGCGCAATAACGTGATTCAAAGACATGTCGTGCGTTTTCATTCAAAAGGAGGAACTGGAATACTTCGCTGGTGAAATCTGAAGAGAAGCCTATTCCCTCAACGATTGTGAAATGAGTACTTGATTTCAAATGTGGCAGTGCTATTCTTGACGATGCTCCAGGTGAAAGACGTCCTTAAATTACAACTATAAATGGAAAAATCGAGAAAGTAGCATTATGGTATAGGATGATCGACGATATAAGTGTGTGAAATTAATGACGCCATATGTATATCATAAGAAGGATTACAGCGAATTTTGCGTGGAGAATTAACTACGTGAAAGCTTTGTGCAAAATAGATGCGGATTTGTTGAATTATGACCATAAGAAAACATGAAAACAAATTTCTCAGCAATGTCCGGACCGTTTTAAAAAGAATCCAACTAATTTTGTATACCGATTTATTGCTGTGGATGTGACTTGGGCTCACCACTCCACGCCTGATACAAAGGAGTTGTGAAATCAATAGGCCTACGCCAAAGAAAGGCGAAGTCAAATTTTTCTGCCATGAAGGTACTGGCCAGTGTTAACTGCGGTGCAAAAGAGTTACGTTCCATTGATTACCTATCGAAGGGTAGAACAAGTCTCTTGGACCAACTAAACAATACGAGTGAGAATTCTGCGGTTGGAAAAGAAAGAAATCAGTACAGTGCAAATGTCCTCTAGTATTTTTTGGCACTGTGAAAACTGAACTGTGAGAACTGAATTACAAACTGTTGGACCAGCAATCCTGTTCACCAGATATGACACATCCTGGATTCGAACTATTCCCGTATCTGAAAAAATTCGTGACTATAACGCTTTCTCAGTCCAGTGAAGAGGTTATGGCAGTGAGGATGGGTGTTTTTGGGAAATAACGGAAACATATACTGGGAATGTTATTAACTCACGAGAAAAATTATATGCAAAGAGCGCAGATCTAAAAGGAGGCGAAATAGAAAACGAAGTGTAGCCTTGACCCAAAAGCACAGAATCTGACTAACGTTCAGACTACTTGTCCTGCTGCTTTTTAATTACCCTTGTTCTACCACATACGAATATTGTTTTCTAGTGCACACGAAAAAAGTTTTCTATGTTGTTCATGTTTATGATGACCCGAAGTTACGGCACTTCGTCATTTAGAGGAACGGTTCTGTGTAAATGAAAAACAAGTGAACTTTTTAAAATAAAATCGCGTTGTGGGTTCATCTTTCAGCTGAAAGATAGACTGGACAGCGGCATGCGTTGAGGGCGAATGTGAGGCGCGGACTGACGAATGCGTTCGAGTAGTTTGTTTAACGGAGTCGTTAGTTTCGCAGCTCATTTTGGCAACTTTAGTGAAACATGGCACTCTTTATGACACAAAAGAATTTCTGTATGCACGAAAAGCAACAATAAGACTCTGGCTGATTTAACACAGTCACAAATTTACATCTTCACGATTGAAAACCTTGAGGCGAAACATCTAACTAAATTTCAGCTGAATGAAAATGCAATCGATGGGTATGACTTTGCTTGGAGCGTGTGGTAAACGATGTTTAATGTTGTAACGCTAAAGTATTGAAGTAGAGCGATATCTTTTCCTTTCGTGTACCGGGATCGCTCCCTTCAAGGAAGCTGATTTGCTTACTTATTTTCGTTCTAATTTCTTGTAGATGCTTCCAGTTTGATCCACCAAGTTACATAAGCTACTAACCCAGTTTTCTGAGGCGTTAGAGAACAACCGTGTGTTGTAGATCATGACCGATCAACCGAGCTAAGAATCTCGCTCGTCTCCTTTCAGTGTAACAAACGCGAGGAAGCTCACTAACTCACTGGACGCGAGAATCTCTTTTTTGGGAATCCCACATTTTTTCTACAATCTCACAGTACATTTTTTAATAAAAATTAAAAAAGACACATTTACTTTCCATAAAGTCTTAGATAACAGGTAGCGGCATTTCGTCTTTCACATGTGTAGGCTCCAGGATCATTCATGAAACCGTACACAAAATTAGCAAGTTATATGGGGCCATGTATTAAGGTCCTTAGGCAGTCAATTGATGAGCTGATCACTCTCTACAGCCGCAAATGTCACAAGATATATGCAGTCTGTGACTAGGCCTCGTAAGTCTTCAAGTACAAGACTTCAGTCGCACCCATAATAACAGGCCTTCGGTAGACAAGGTGCATTTCTCCTGGAGTAGTAATAGAATTATTGTTATATCGAACGATTAAAATTTTCCTGCTAACTTTATTCCGAATAGAAATACCACTTATGGCCGCAACCAAATCATTTTTCCCAAGCGTAGGATCGTACTTCACATGTTTTTTAGTTTCCTGTGGAATTGTTGTGTAACTAACCACAATTTTAATACAGTAAAAAATCATTCTTCGTTCGTCGTTATTTTCTGAAGCGGCAAGTATTCATACCAATAAGTCAGCAGCAAAAAATTATACATCGTAATTCCAGTGGTATATACACATATCAAAAAATTTTTGCATCACCTTGGTTCCGAGAGTTCCGGAACCTGAACAGAAAATTGGAATAGACATCAACATAAACATAATTTCCGTCCTTTTCATTACTCATGAAAACCACACATTGCATGTTGTACCACCATACAGCGAGACCTTCAGAGGTTGCGTGTCATACCTTTTTGTTACACCCTCTATAATTCACGACGTACAAAGTTACAGTGAAGTGGGAAAGACCACTGATGGAACATGGCCTAGATGATAATATTTTGTGACTTGCTAAGGGCGTCGGTCATTGAACAAAATGATCTGACAACGCAACAATTTTCTGTTGTCATGCTCCCCAAATACAACGTAATTTCACTCTATCCCAATATCTGTTCCTAGCACTGTGTTGTTCTTGAAGCATTAATTATGTTCCCAACCCGATTCAGTGTCATAACCAATATATTATATTGACTCCAGGCGCACGCTAATTCACATGCTGTAAAAAACCAGCTGGACAGACCCGTGACGAGCCTTGCAGCTGTTCTTTGAATGTTGTCTATCTCTTCTGTGAAACCAACTTGGAGTGAGATGCACACTGGCAAACAATATTCAAGAACCGGTCGAAAGAGGTTTCTGTAGAATGTCTTTGTGGGTTAATTTGATTTTCTCAAGGTGCCTCATTCACAGTTATAATTGCGTGGCGTTTCTCTAAAATAATTTCTGTCAGAATTCCTAGGTTACTGATTCCAGTGACAGATAGCTGAAACATATGATTAATTAGACTAACAAGGAGAAGGAAATCAGTTGAAGCCTGCTCAAGAGAAGGACACAGGCAATTACCTGGAAAAGATTTTAGTGAAACTATGACAAACCTAAGTCAGGATTCCCAGAAAAAGATATGAACCTTAGTTACCCAGAATTGAAGTCTCTTGCCTTTACCTTTGTTATTACAGCGTTGTGGTGTTGCTCGTGAAGAGAACTTGATATTCATGCTACTCTGTGTGGCAATATCGCGGCATTGAACCACAAGCACATAGCAACTCTTTAATTGCTGTCTGCCAGCTCACTGATAATAACATGAAAGTATAAACGTTCTTAACGCACGTTTCACAGACGAGTGACTTCGCCATAGGAAATGTAGGCTAGTAGTTCTTTATACGAGTGCTAGGAAACCTAACGTGACTCGTCTGGACATTTATACGATTTTCCGGAATGGCATCTTGACGGCAGGACACAAATGCCTTTAACCTTTTATTGCTTTATATAGGTAACTTGCTGCAGCTGCTAAATATTTGAAGTAAAGCATTTTTATGGCCATCAGCTGAACACATCAACTTTATTTTTTACCGGTTTCGTTTATTGTACCAACATCAGTGGAAGAAAAGCTGTACATCAGATGGATCAAAAATAGATACTACTTACAAATGTCACAACAACATACCAAACACAACGATATACCACAGTGGTATTATGTGTTCCACAGTGGTATACGCGTAATTTGGCTAATCTCATAACTGGAGTTTAACCTACTTCTGTGATTTATGACATTAGCCAAATTATATGTAATTTACATACCACTACGGAATATCGTTGTATATGGTGTGCTGTTGAGTCATTTATGAGCACTATGTATTTTTCATCCATTTGATGAACTGCTTTTCTTCCAGTGATGATGGTTACAATAACTCAAATCACTAAAGAATAAAGTTGAATGTGTACAGCTGATGGCTATAAAAATGCTTTCTTTAGCCTTTTAAATGACACTGGTAGATATACACACATCAAAAATAGTTTTGCATCACCCCGGTTTCCAGAACTCCTGAAGATAGACGTTGACTGTGGATATCGTATCACAGAAACAGTCTATTTGACTGTTCAGAGATGTTATTAAACTAGCCCAAAGATGTAAACAACTATGCATGAGCAGCACCTATTAGACGGACGGGTCTGACAGCCGATCAGTTCCAGTCATTCCACGAGGAAGGAGGTACACGGCTCGTGTTGCTATTTCAACCATGTCTAGATGGTCAGTACCACGGTTCGATCACGTCCGCATTGTTACTTTGTGCCAGGATGGGCTCTCAACAAGGGAAGTGTCCAGGCGTCTCGAAGTGAACCAAAGCGATGTTGTTCGGACATGGAGGAGATACAGAGAGACAGGAACTGTCGATGACACGCCTCACAAAATGTTATCATCTAGGCCATGTTTCATCAGTGGTCTTTCCCAGTTCACTGTAACTTTGTACGTAGTGATTTATAGAGGCTGTGACAAAAAGGTATCGCCAAACTTTCAGGAAACATTCCTCACAAATAGAGGAACAATATGTGTAAATGGACATGTGTCCGGAAACGCTTTATTTCCCTGTTAGAGCATATTTTTCTACTTCTGCTCATAATTGCATGAATCATGGGAAACACCACTGGTTTGAATCATACTTAACAAACAGACTGCAAAAAGTGTGTTGAATACTTCAAACAATGTTTGAAGGAGAAAAAATTTAGTGGCAGGAGAGAAATCACGAAGGGAGTCCACAAGATTGTATTTTGAGTCCACTTCTCCTCCTTACTATGGGCTGTTGAGAATCCCTTTGAAATTGTGCATTCACGTCATTGACAAAGATTTTCTGTCAATGTTTGGGCCAGAATTCTTGGTGACTATTTTTTAAGGCCTAACGTTCTTCTACCCAGGCTCAACTGAGTAACTTACCATGCTTTCTTAGATAATACTGTACCTATTCTGCTAGAACATGACCTTTACGAGTGCGTCAATACATGAACTTCATGCACGATGGAGCTCTTCCTCATATCATTGTTAATGTTCGTAGGCTTCTAAATAAGATTCCGTGACAGACGTATTGGTAGAGATGGACCATTTCCTTGGACCCCACGCTCTCCGGACCTAACCTACAAGACTTTAATTTGTGGGGGTATTTCAAAGCTGTTGTGCACGGAACCCCGGCACAAGATGTACTGAATCTTCGTGCTCGTATTGTGGAACGGTGTGAAACAATAAGCAGTTCTCTAGGGATACATCAGTACATCAGGAATTCAGTGCGACGGCGGACTGAAGCTGCATCCTTGCTAACGGAGGGCATTTTGAACATGTCATTTAGGAAAGTGTTTCATGCTGTGCTGATACTTACTTTTCCTGTATGTTTCCCATTACTAATGTGTTGAATAGTTGTAGAAACTGGCTCTAACACGGAAATAAAGCTTTTCCAGACCCTGAACATGTAACATGTTTCCTTCCTCTACGTGTGCTGAATGTTTTCTGAAAGTTTAGACATACATTTTTGTTAGACCATGTATTTGGTTAGATGGGCTTAATATTTCTGCAGATATTTTGTAGCGTTAATATCATGTATGATGACTACTACAGTAGTTATAGTTATTATTCGGTCCGAAAAAATTCTGTATTCTGGCCTTCTTGCTGTATTGCTGTAAATTTGAACGTTACTCGTACGTCGCTTGGTGTTGGCGGAGATTTGTCATCGATAGATTTCAGCTCTGCGCTTCGTTACGTCGAACGGATTTCTGTTCTGAACTATGTATAACGGCGCAGTCAAACAGCAAGCCGAGTCAACAGACGTGTGTACACATCACCGTTCTCTTTGCGTGCTGGTCTGCCGTAAACGTAGCCCATGGCTTTCCATCGTGCAGCAAAAGAATGTCACGCAACGTTTCCATGCCGCGTTGTTTCTAGTCGTTTAGATGAGGTCATTCGATATAGGTAATCACGCATCGAAACCAACTGAAATTCTTTTTTGTTAGGTTACCTTTTCTTTTAATGAGTCGAACTGGCTCACGGTATCTCGTTACTTGTGGAAAAACACTGTGATATCAGCCGGTGTTCTGGCCTGTTCCTGAAAAGAAAAAGGAAAAAAAAACCCGCGAACAATATTTGCGCAAAACGCAGTACGGAGGGCTTACAAAGTTTTGTAGTCGCTGGAAAATCACGACACGGGACTTCAAGGAATCTTTGTTCTACTAATGTTAAACCTCTGAGAATTTAGATGTAATCGTGTATGAAGTTCCATGCTTGCTCTTTGCCTTGAAAGAGGAAAGTTATACATAGATTTCGAAGAGACCTGTTGATATAACGTCACGATGTGGAACCCTACAAAAGAGATAAAGAGATTCAGTGTATACTTATTATTTTTAAATAAATAGTTCTCACTGGCGGTTTAATCGAATCGATGTATTCTAAAATGAGTGCTGTGCTTCACCCAAAAGAATGACAGAAAACAGGTCAATAACGGTAATGGTTGTGCATGTACTTAACATACCCTTTTATGTTCAAGCGGTATCTCTCGTGGATAGGTATTGCTTGATATGTGTAACTGTGTAATAAATCCAGAAGACACTCTTGTTTGTCCCTCGGTTTTCTTAAAATGATGGAACTGCTTTCAGGCTGATTACACTTCTGGGGAAGAAATCTTAAAGACTTCCAGATGCGATTAAACGCTCTGTCTACCTTCTCAGATAGTTGTGAGTGGTTCACCGAACTACACTCTCATGTTTTAAGATTTGCTTGGTTCTTTCTGACAGCAAAAATCTCTACACAAAAGAGACTGTTACTGTGCGAGGGGCCGGTAGTGCTAACTGACTATATCGGAAACCATTCCCCACAAGTCGAAGCCACAGCCTCCGTGTTACTGCTCACGATACAATCTTTGTGAGGGTAAGTCATATTCTTCAAAAGATAATACTAGGATTGAAGTTTCTAACCACTTAGTGTGGAAGAAGTATCCATCTGGGGTTCGCAAGGTACACAGATTAGCACAAAGAATGTGACATATCTCTGTACTCTGACATGTGTTTACCAACCATGTTGGAACCCAAGACTGATTTGACATTACGTAGTTCAAACTAGTAGCCTCGTTGTTGTTGTTGTGGTCTTCAGTCCAAAAATCGGTTTGATGCAGCTCTCCATGCTACTCTATCCTGTGCAAGCCTCTTCATCTCCGAGTAACTACTGCAACCTATATCCCTCTGAATCTGCTTACTGTATTCATCTCTTCGTCTCCCTCTACGATTTTTACCCCCAACGCTTCCCTCCAGTACAAAATTCGTGATCCCTTGATGCCTCAGAATGTATGCTACCAACCGATCCCTTCTTTTAGTCAGATTGTATCTCAAATTTCTCGTCTCCTCAGTTCTGTTCAGTACCTCCTCATTAGTTATGTGATCTACCCATCTAATTTTCAGCATTCTTCTCCAGCACCACATTTCAAAAGCTTCTATTCTCTTCATGTCTAAACAGTTTATCGTTCATGGCTACACTCCATACAAAAAATTTCAGAAAGGACTTCCCGACACTGAAATCTATACTCGATGTTAAGAAATTTCTCTTCTTCAGAAACGCTTTTCTTGCCATAGCCAGTATACATTTCATATCCTCCCTGCTTCGACCATCATCAGTTATTCTGCTTCCCAAATAGCAAAACTCCTTTACTGCTTTAAGTGTCTCATTTCCTAATCTAATACCCACAGCATCACCTGATTTAATTAGACTACATTCCATTACCCTCGTTTTGCTTTTGTTGATGTTCATCTTATACCCTCCTTTCAAGACACTGTCCATTCCGTTCAACTGCTCTTCTAAGTCTTTTGCTGTCTCTGACAGAATTACAATGTCATCGGCGAACCTCAAAGTTTTTATTTCTTCTCCATGGATTTTAATACCTACTCCGAATTTTTCTCTTGTTTCCTTTACTGCTTACTCAATATAGTACAACTGAATACCATCGGGAATAAATTACAGTCCTGTCGCACTCCCTTCTCAACCAGTGCTGCCCTTTCCTGTCCCTCCACTCTTATAAGCGCTATCTGGTTTCTGTACAGATTGGAAGTAGCCTTTCTCTCCCTATATTTTACCCCCGCCACCTTCAGAATTTGAAAGAGTATTCCAGCCAACACGTAAAAGCTTTCTCTTAGTCTAAAAATGCTATAAACGTAGGTTTACCTTTCCTTAACCGATCTTCTATGATAAGTCGTAGGGTCAAGATTGCCTCGCTTGTTCCTACATTTCTCCGGAATCGAAACTGATCTTGCCCAAAGTCGGCTTCTACTAGTTTTTCCATTCTCCTGTAATGGATTCATGTTAGTATTTTGTAGCCGCGCTTTATTAAACTGATAGTTCGGTAATTTTCACACCTGTCGGCACTTGGTTTCTTTGGAATTGGGATCATTATATTCTTTTTGAAGTCTGAGGGTATTTCGTCTGTTTCATACAACTTGCTCACCAGATGGAAGAGTTTTGTCATGGCTGGCTCTCCCAAGGCTATCAGTAGCTCTAACGAAATGTTGTCTACTCCTGGTGACTTGTTTCGACTGAAGTCTTTGAGTGCTTTATCAAATTCTTCACTCAGTATCATGTCACCCTTCTCATCTTCCTCTACGTCCTTTTCCATTTCCATGACATTGCCCGCAAGTACATACCCCTTGTATAGCCCTTCTACAGGGCTATTACAAATGATTGAAGCGATTTCATAAATTCCCTGTAGCTCCATTCATTGACATATTGTCACGACACACTACAGATACGTAGAAAAACTCATAAAGTTTTGTTCGGCTGAAGCCGCACTTCAGGTTACTGCCGCCAGAGCGCTTGAGAGCGCAGTGAGACAAAATGGCGACAGGAGCCGAGAAAGCGTATGTCGTGCTTGAAATGCACTCACATCAGTCAGTCAGAACAGTGCAACGACACTTCAGGACGAAGTTCAACAAAGATCCACCAACTGCTAACTCCATTCGGCGATGGTATGCGCAGTTTATAGCTTCTGGATGATTCTGTAAGGGGAAATCAACGGGTCGGCCTGCAGTGAGCTAAGAAACGGTTGAATGCGTGCGGGCAAGTTTCACGCGTAGCCCGCGGAAGTCGACGAATAAAGCAAGCAGGGAGCTAAACGTACCACAGCCGACGGTTTGGAAAATCTTACGGAAAAGGCTAAAGCAGAAGCCTTGCCGTTTACAATTGCTACAAGCCCTGACACCTGATGACAAAGTCAAACGCTTTGAATTTTCGGCGCGGTTGCAACAGCTCATGGAAGAGGATGCGTTCAGTGCGAAACTTGTTTTCAGTGATGAAGCAACATTTTTCCTTAATGGTGAAGTGAACAGACACAATGTGCGAATCTGGGCGGTAGAGAATCCTCACGCATTCGTGCAGCAAATTCGCAATTCACCAAAAGTTAACGTGTTTTGTGCAATCTCACGGTTTAAAGTTTACGGCCCCTTTTTCTTCTGCGAAAAAAACGTTACAGGACACGTGTATCTGGACATGCTGGAAAATTGGCTCATGCCACAACTGGAGACCGACAGCGCCGACTTCATCTTTCAACAGGATGGTGTTGCACCGCACTTCCATCATGATGTTCGGCATTTCTTAAACAGGAGTTTGGAAAACCGATGGATCGGTTGTGGTGGAGATCATGATCAGCAATTCATGTCATGGCCTCCACGCTCTCCCGACTTAAGCCCATGCGATTTCTTTCTGTGGGGTTATGTGAAAGATTCGGTGTTTAAACCTCCTCTACCAAGAAACGTGCCAGAACTGCGAGCTCGCATCAACGATGCTTTCGAACTCATTGATGGGGACATGCTGCGCCGAGTGTGGGAGGCACTTAATTATCGGATTGATGTCTGCCGAATCACTAAAGGGGCACATATCGAACATTTGTGAATGCCTAAAAAACTTTTTGAGTTTTTGTATGTGTGTGCAAAGCATTGTGAAAATATCTCAAATAATAAAGTTATTGTAGAGCTGTGAAATCGCTTCAATCATTTGTAATAACCCTGTATATACTCCTATCTTTCTGCTTTCCCTTCTTTGCCCCTCACTGGTGGCTCCGTAATATATCATGTAACTTCGGACCTTTTTTAAAGTCTATTTGCTTATATGGAAAAGACTTTTCACAGGTTTTGTTACTTATTTAAATATAGGACTTACCGGGAAACATTCGTGAGGAAATTTTTACAAGAGGCATTGCGCACGAATAATATACTTGTTTATCGTACTCGGAGATGTACCGTTTACGAAAGAAAGCTATGCAACGGGGAGGAACGCACGCGTGGATCCTCGTGTTAAACCTTGTCGACTGTAGGCAGGCATTATAAAGCTACCGCAGTACCTGTTGTAGCTATTTTACGCTAATTCATGTTTTTGCGCAGCTACTTAACCGAATCGAGTCATAGTACAGGTTAAAACAATACGATTTGGAAATGTTCCTAACGAATACGATAAAGCCAACGTGTATCTGAAAGCGACGAGACTTGAATTAAGTGAACAATCAAAGCTACGAAAGTCAATTGAAATGTGTATTATTAATAATAAAGAGAACTATTACATGGTTTGCGGGCTATGTGCCTATACTGTTTTGCTAATTTTGGTTCTTATGAGATGTAAGCTGGATAAACTAGTATTTCCTCCTCAGAATACTCAAATTTACAACACGCGAAGAATTTAACGCATAAACTTATACAAAGTAAAAGAGACGATTCACAGGGACAAGAGGACTCAATGATCTCACCACTACATGAAATGAGAATTAATTGGCTATGGTGCTGATAGATGCATCGAGAAACGGATCTCAGCACTCACAGATGTACACTATCTGATCAAAAGTAACAGGACACCTCTATATGATACATAACTGACCACTAAATGTCTCGGGAGGCAGTCGGGCTCGTATACAAGGAGGTGGGGAATATTGTGTTGTCGGTAAAGAAGCCTTAACAGCAGAACGGAGAATTCAGTGATGTTGAAAGTGCACTGAAATTAGAAGTCACCTAGTAACAAATCCACCACAGACATTTCTATATATAGTGGCAACACTGAAATAAGGAGGAATGGAACACCTTTGGGATGAATTAGAACGTCGACTTCGCTCGAGACCCCATCGTCCAACATCTATACCTTTTCTGGTTTCGGCTCTTGAGAAATAACGAGCCGCCATGCCTCTACAGACATTCAGTGTCCCCAGCAGAGCCGAAATCATCATAAAGGCTAAGGGTGGTCACACCCCATATTAATGTCCGCTAATATTTTTTATCACAGTGTATACGGGCGCCTCCATAGCTGCAACTGATGTAGACTTCACATTTATGTTTCTCATCTAAGTAATCTAATAAAATACAGTAAAACATCTTGACATATTAAAACTATGTCCATTATTTGCAATCGAAGCTAGACTCATGACTTTCGTGGGCAATACATTGCCGACAGAGCTATACAACCTCTTTCACGACCCAACTCACATAATTCCATCTTTCAGTTCCTCTTTCCCGTCTGCTGTACAGCACAGTCGGTAAAATATTTCCCTCCAAAGCCAAGGGCGCGGGTTCGAGTCATGATGCAGTAAACAGTTTTAATCCACCAGGAAGTTTCACACAACTTTCCCGCTACTGGATACTGAAGGACTCATTCTGGCAAAATACAATGGTTTTCCAAAAGACACAAGCAAATGTACAGTCGACATTTCGGTAATAAAGGAAGAAATGTTTCAAAGACAATGTAATCTTCATCGGTTTGTGCAGTAGTCTGGAGAATTCACTGCATCAAAAACGTGCTAAAACATATAGGACATGATAGAACCACTTGTAAAAACGAGTGCGTGCTGAAAAGTAGAGTCTCCGATTTTTTTATGTTAAAAACCTTAAAGCTTTTTAAATGAAACAAACTGTACTAACATTCTGCATCTTTATTCTTCATGTCTACGTATTTACAGCACTTTGCCGCTAGAGGGCTTCGTATTGTAGCGTGTTACATGGCGGTGCGTAACGTAACTATGCCCCTTCGTGAGAAACAGCGTGCTGGCATCGAGTTTCGACTTCGAAAAGTTTATCCCACACATGACACACCCTCTCCTTCAGCATGACAGTGCCAAACCATAGACCAGCGTTGTGGCATCTGCAGCAATCCGTCGCCTTGGATTTACTGTCATCGATCATCCTCCGAATAATACCGACATGGCCCCATACGATATTCATCTGTTTCCCAAGTTAAAAACCTTCGAGGACTGCAGTTTGATAGTGATGCAGTTGTTGCAGCAGAGGTGAGGTTCTGGCACTGTCAACAAATTCGTTCTGTAGTGACGAGGGGTATCAACTGACTGGTCTGTCGCTGGGGGAAACGTGTTCGTCGCCAGGGTGACAATGTTGAGAAGTAAATGTGTTGACTTGAAGAATAAAGATGCAGTACGTTGGTAACGTTTGTTTTATGTAAAAAGCCTTGAGTTTTCACATAAAAAATTCGGAGAAATTACTTTTTATCACGCCCTCGTACAAGACGAAAAAACATGTCCATTCATGTAGTGTGGATCAAAGCACACATTACCACGGAATAAAACAAAGTAAGAGACAAGTTGACCAACTAAACTGCTGTGGCAGAAAACTTTCAGAGAATATATTCAGCGCCACTAGGACAGTCACTGGCAAAATCCCGAGGAGGTAAAGACTCATTATAATGCAACTTAGTCACATATATCGAAGTACCTATAACGCAGTCCCTTCTGAATTTGACCAACGCCTATGAGCATATATATATATATATATATATATATATATATATATCGTTTATGCTGTTGCTTCCAGAAGAGTATTAGTTTTTATTCTTTTTGCCCAAGCAAGAAAATCTTGTAGATTCATTTGTTAAGCTAGAGTGCAAAGCAATTTCGAATTTTCATGTCAGCCAAGACGATAAATAGAACTTAAAAAAGGATCATCTTCCGAGACCTCCCGATGCAGTTATAATAAGTTATTCTTGGAACACCGCACTCTTAGAAAATTGCACAATTTTCTATCCTGCAAACTACTTTCTTTCAGGTGGCTGTTTATTTTCGTATATTCAAGAACGTAGCAAGTATATAACGTATCTGCTGCAGATGTCTTGAAATCTTGTCTTAAGAAGAATCAAAATTTACACACAGTTACTTATGAGTGGAATTGGTACTAGATATTTAAAATATCAAAAGGTAATGGAGTTTCGAATACAAGGCAACACTCATTTGCGAGCATTCTAAACCACACTTTTTTCCGTCTTGTTGTCGCAAGCATGGAGCGAAGCCAGAATTGAAGGGGAAACACGTGGCTGATCTTCCTCGCAGTCTCTGCACGAAGTTCCACGAAGTTGTTATTTCGTTGCTGTCTAGCCGTATTGATCTCCTGGCGAGGGAGTCCAGACTGTTTGCGAATGAGGTCGACGTTGATATACGAGGCGACTGCGTGATCTCCCGAGGGATGAGCCACAGTAAATGTTTATCCTTACTTCCTACTGTATTTCATCTTTCTCTTGTAGTTACGAAGAAGCTTCTCCTTACTGTCGCTGTTGTGAGACGAGTTTAGGACAGTTCCTACAACTGTTGTCTACGGGGAAATATCATTGCTGTATTTGTACGAAACTGCTGCAGACTTAGTATTTCGCTCTGTGCACTGAAATGCAGGTCTCTTTACGTGTGGAGAAGTGAAAGTTAATGCCCATGAACAGGAGAAGGAACCTGGCAGTATCTTATTAAAACATTAATAATAAACCTTTGGAGTGCGTCCCATCGTTTAATTATGTAGGGTAATTCTACGAAGAAATTTAAAATGCAATGTGAATTCGGGAGTAGGGAAGGGAACGGAAGCCCCTCATCTCTCGGGAGAATTTTGTAAAAGTGCGTTGCGTCTGGAAGGAGACCGCATTGAAGATACAAGTGCGACCCATTTTGAAGTACAGCCCTAGTAATTGGTTCCATATCACGTGGGCCTAAAGCGGATTCCATAAAACTCAGAGGGACACTGTTAAAATTGTGACAGACCAGTACAGCTCACACGCCAGTGTACTAGGGATCAGAAACGGAACGACTACGAGTCTAATGTTAAGGGATGAATATGCTATAAATCAAGGCGCCACTGTTACGTCAGTGCTGCATCGGTTTCCTTCCTTCCTGATGTAGAGACGCGAGTATGACGAGTCTGAGAAAGGTGGCGCTGCGGTCGCATGCTGCTCCTCGACGCGTTCTCTCTTAGCGTGCGCTTGAAGCGTGCTGGTGAGAGGCTTGTCGTGACTTAGTACGAAGTTTAGTGCGCGATCATGCTATTGCAAAGTAGCACTGACATGGCGAAATGGCCGACTGTCGGCGTCAGATGACGTCTGACGAAGCTGTATCTTGTGAGACTGTGGATTTTGCTATTTGGGAAGCAAAATAACTGATGGTGGTCGAAGTAGGGAGGATATAAAATGTAGACTGGCAATGGCAAGAAAAGCGTTTCTGAAGAAAAGGAATTTGTTAACATCGAGTACAGATTTAAGTCTAAGGAAGACATTTCTGAAAGTGTTTGTATGGAGTGTAGCCATGTATGGAAGTGAAACATGGGCGATAAACAGTTAAGATACTAAGAGAATAGAAGCTTTTGAAATGTAGTGCTACAGGAGAATGCTGAAGATTAGGCGGGTAGATCACGTAACTAATGAGGAGGTACTGAATAGAATTGTGGAGAAGAGAAACTTGTGGTACCACTTGACTAAAAGAAGGGATCGGTTGGCAGGACACATTCTGAGGTACCTTGGGATCACCAATTTAGTACTAGAGGAAAGCGTGGGAGTTAAAAATCGTAGAGGAAGACGAAGAGATGAATACAGTAAGCAGATTCAGTCGTATGTAGGCTGCAGTAGTCATTCGGAGATGAAGAGGCTTGCACAAGATAGAGTAGCATGGGGAGCTGCACCAAACGAGTCTTTGGACTGAAGACCACAATAACAACAACGTGGCCGATGAACGACGAAAATTAAGTGATGCAGTAGAGACAATTGCAAATGTTCTCCCGTAGTGGAAGAGTAATCTCTGGAAAAAGTTCGATTCAGACCAAAAACATGTAAAGTCCATTGAATGGAAATAAAATGGTTCTGTTCTTCTATATTCCACCTCCATCATAATAAAATACACGTGCTCCATCAGAAAAAAAAGACTGACCAAAAGCGAGTTGCGTAGTTAATAATTCATTTTTACAACTTTTTCCAAGACTGCTGTGAATTTATTTGAATAGTTAATCACCATTTATGGAATACATTTCCTAAAGATGGATTATTAAAAAAAAATTTACAGCATTCTTTAAAAAAAGTTTATAGATACACATACATACAAACAAATTACATATACATACACACATAGTACATGTACATACATATTTACGTACGGGATGGTTATAATTCAACTTCCGCTACTTGCGCCAGTGTCAACGGGAAACTATTTACCACGTGAGCACCCAACTTCATAGGAATCATGACCAGACTTTGCGTTGCACGATTTGTGTTGTTAGAAGTGTTAGTGTCTTGACTTGCCGTTAGGCGTCGGTACAAGTACGGCGACGTAGCATCAGTCTGCATTACAGTTGCAGTCAGTCAATATGCGTGTGGACGAGGTGAGCAGGGCTTTAAGCGTAAAGCTATTTTACCAAAACGACAGCAGTAGTGCTGCTGTTCTTCGCGCATATCGTCGTTTTAAAGGAATAGGAAGAAGTCGTCTTGGGGTTAAAGAACATATTCGTAAGTTCGAATTAACTGGCGATTTGGGGATTGCACATGGGAGGCCGACGGCCAATTGCGCCACAAATTGTTGATGAAGCTACTGTTATGATGGCTGAAAATGTTAGACGCAATGTGCGATCTTCAAGTAGTGCCTGAGCTGTGTCACGACATCTGGACATTCGATGGTTCACCGTTTGAAAAGTGCTGCGAGCAGTTGTGAAATGCGGTTCCAGGCTGCCGTAGATGCATGTGGTAGTCACATAGAGCAGCGTCTGTAACCTGCAACGTAAACATGATATGTAATATACAAACTTTACCCTCTAATGTTGTAATTAAAATGTGTTTCTTGCAATGTTTATTGTTTATTTCTCGTCCCCATGTCCTTAAAATTGTGTCCACAAAGTTTCGTTGTCCTACGATCACTCGTTGTTCGTGAGAGCCCTCAAAAGCAGCGAAAATTTAATTATAACTACCCTGTAAATATACATGTACACTCGTGTATATACAGGGTGGTCAGAAACAGTCTGAAAAGGTTGTAAGTGTGTTGCAGGGCAGGTTATACTGAGAAATAATTGTTAAGAAAAAGATTCGATGCGTTTCGACATTTTCGAGTTAATTAGCTCAATGAAGCAGCCAGCTAGAGACAGTGACGCCAAGCCTGTGGCTAGTTTGGTTCCTAAAACCGAAAAAGAGAGGGATAAAAAGATTGGATCTGGGACGGTAGTAAGGATCGAACCCGAGCCGAAGACTGAACGGTCTCGTGCGCTATCATCTGCGCTGTATCATCTGACACTAACTGTATCTGGCGGACCGCTTGAATTTGCGCACACAACGATCTGATTCACCAACTTCAATGATAATTAATTCGGAAACGGGACAACTTATCGAATTCTTTCCATAACAGTTATTCCTCGGTAACACCTACTTGAGAGAAATGGTATTCATGATGGACTGGGGAACGCTTCTAATGCCTTCATCGTATGTCTTGCGAAGGTTCAGGAGAACAAGAGTAAAAAATTAGGGAGTATGCAGAGAGACAGTCATTTTTTCGCTCACTGCAATTACGAATGGCTAGTATTAGTCCAAAGTACCTTCGGGCTTGTATTATCTAGTGTCTTACGGGAAATGTAGGATTTTTTCGTGATGGCAATAAAGACAGTCAGGGACGATGGGTAAAGGCAACATCTACATTTACATACAAAGTCCGCAAGCCACTGTACGGCGCATAGCGAATGGTACCACGTAGCACCATAGGTAGTTCCTTTCATGTTCCACTCGTAAGTACAACGAGGGAAAAACCAGTGTCTATATGTCTTCATACAAGCCCTGATTTCTCTCATCTTATCTTCGTAGGTCTTACATTGAGTATTATTGATCACGTGGATGAGAAGTCTCCAATCAGGACCGAAATAGGCACTTGAAAAATGTGTATCGCGCACAGTAATCTGTGGAAAAGTAAAACGTAAATAGCAACTACATCCTGAATACAGTCTATAAGACAATAAAAAAGGACGCACTACGAAGGCGTTACATAAATTGGTCATAGACTGGTATTCATACAGGTATCGACGGAAAATGCAAAACTGTAAACTTTGACCGCCGATGGATAATTGTGTGACGCTGCAGAGTGGTTTCACCATGCACCTTGCAAGGATGGTAAACAGGGAGCATGTCAATAGCAAGGCATAAAGCCTTTGCGAATGTAATTCCGTGTACTCAGTCGAACAGTAACTATGCCTCACAGAAAGACGTGTGACCAATATACGCAGATGTCAGCATTTATGAGAGGATGTTTAGTTTGGCTCAGATAAGCCGGTTGCAGTAATCGGCAAATCGCTTGACATTTGAATGGGAGCAATGCTACTATTCGACGATTTTGCAGGAACACAGCATCAAGAAGGAAACGGTCGACCTAGAAAGTCGACAGAGCGCGAGGACCGAGCAATCGTCAGAGAGTCACTCATAGCATCGCAGTCATCATTATCATCGATCTGACGTGAAACTGATGCTTCAGTGACCACAAGGACCATTAATAGGTGGTTCAAAGAAAGGGGGCTAATCTCACGTCGCCCATTGTGTCGACTGCCAATGATTTCTGTACACCAACAAGCCCGTTCGCATGGTATCGGGCACTATCGGGCTGGATCTCATTGACTAGAGTAGAAGGGTATTTATTGATGAGTTCTGCTTCGAACAGAGCTCCGATGAACACTGAAGATGTGGCTGGAGACGCTCCGGAAGGCGGTGGAATAGCTACCCGACTGTCGCCCGTCATACGACCCCACAACCAGGAGTGATAGTCTGGGGTGCCATTTCTTTCCGTAGTAGGACCCTTTTGGTTGTTATCCCCGGCACCCTTACAACACAGCAGTACGTCGGCGATATTATACCATCAGTTTTGTTGCCCTTCATGGCGAGCCATCCTGGGCTTTCATTTCAGCAAGACAATGCCCGCCTGCACACGGCGAGAGTTTCTACTGCTTGTCTTCGTGTTTGCCAAACCCTACCTTGGCCAGCAAGGTCGTGGGTTTCTCCCCAATTGAGAATGGTTGGAGCATTATGGAAAGGACCCTCCAATCATCTCGGGATTTTGATGATCTGACACGCCAATTGAATAGAATTTGGCACGATATCCCTCAGTAGGACATCCAGCAAAACTCTGTCACTCAATGCTAAGCCGAATAACTGCTTGCATGCTCAATTTGAGAAACTTTTTCTCTTGATTAAATCAACCAATTTCCCTGAAATTGTAGTCATTTGTTTTTCTGTAAATGTACATCACATTTTTCGATTTTCGTCCCATTCGGATAATTTCTTCGTGATCTATCAAACAACCTGACCACGCACGACTGACAACCATCCTAACAACTTCCCCACGTAAGATCCTGTCTATCACATTGCAATCTCTCTCGAGGTTCTAAAAAAATGGCTCTGAGCACTATGGGACTTAACTTCTGAGGTCATCAGTCCCCTAGAACTTAGAACTACTTAAACCTAACTAACCTAAGGACATCACACACATCCATGCCCGAGGCAGGATTCGAACCTGCGACCATAGCGGTCGATCGGCTCCAAACTGTAGCGTCTAGAACCGCTCGTCCACCCCGGCCGGCTCTCGAGGTTCTCTCGTATGGTGTGATTGACATGCATTCCCTCGAGAGGGTACATGGTGACAAGTACCTTAGTTATATCTAAGTGGTTTCAGACTGAATTTTCACTCTGCAACAAAATGTGCACTGTTATGAAACATCCTGACAGGTTAAAAACTTTTGGCCGGCCCAGGACTCGAACTTTGACCCTTGGCCTTAATGGAGAGTGCTCTGTCATTATCGCATACACTTTGCAATTGAGTGAACATTTCCTAAGTTGTTCAAAAATGGCTCTGAGCACTATGGGACTTAACTTCTAAGGTCATCAGTCCCCTAGAACTTAGAACCACTTAAACCTAACTAACCTAAGGACATCACACACATCCATGCCCGAGGCAGGATTCGAACCTGCGACCGTAGCGGTCGCGCGGTTCCAGACTGTAGCGCCTTTAACCACTTGGCCACCCCGGCCGGCTCCTAAGTTGTATTGTGACATTTCCCTCTATATTCTTTCTCACTAGAATGCTAGTCCTGTAAGGCATGAGAGCTTCTGAGGAGTATTAAAAGCAGGAGATGGTTAGTGGTGCATGCAAACTAAGAGGCCGGTCCAGGATCCTGATTTCATAGGTCAGTTATAGAACACTGCCCATGAAAGGGAAGGATCTATATTCAAGTCCCGTTCTAATTTCCCGTTTTAATTTTTTACTAATTATCGTAATAACATACCCTTCGCTGCAGAGTGAAATATTCATTCTGGCAGTAATAAACTCATAACACAAATGCACCACATTTCATATTTGCAGTTAACATCTTTCAGTCGACTTAACAAGACAATACATGAGAAGTAGAAAAGTGAGGCACAGCATTTTAGTGATATGATGTATGTGTTTGGACTCACATTTGGATCTTTAGCGCATTTTAGTTAAAGAAACAGAGTTTAATGTTCCGCCATTATCAAGGTTATTGAGATCGATCACTAGGTCTGCTGAATAAGGACGAGGGAAGAAATAAACGTGGAAATGAAAATTTACAGTTCTAACTTGATGCACACCAACATAACATACAGCCTCATTGGGACAAAGTTATATAACATCGAAAGGCGTTGTCGACGCTGACGAGCCGAGTCTGTAGATGGAGCTAAGGCCATAACAAATAAAAATTTTGATGACTGGTTACGAAGTGTTATTGATGTTTTAGCTAAACTCGGATGCCGTGAAGAAAATAGATAGTATTTTGGCATAGAAAACAAAAACGGAAGCTTATAGCTTAGGCGGACCGGGAATGAGAAACTTAGCTTTTGCTGCCCAACTATTCTCAAACACCTGGTATCCTTTTGATTTAGCACTGCACCGACGCATTCTACAGGAGATGGGTTCTTATATAATATAAATACACGTTGACGACTCCACAGACGTATGTTATACCATGCTATGGAAAGAGCAAATGTCAAACCCACAAAATCGTGTCTTTTTACATTGTCTACAACGTAATATGATTTCTTAAAAACAACTGACACCGAATGGTAGTACTTATCAAGACAAACAGGTAGAAAACAAACATCTCTCTTTCTATGTGCACAGATTTGGCTTAACGTACAGTCTTACACATAAAAACTGACCGCCGGCCGGCCGCCACGGAGACTAAGTCCGAGTCGTTCACTTAAGGTGGCCAATAAAACTGACCGCCCCTGACAACTCTTAAGTCCGGCCATCTGCACAATCTGGCAACACTGTAAGATGGGGAAGTGTTAGGAGGAAGTGTTGTCTACTTCCGAGTTGATATGGATGTAGTGAGCCCGTGGTCTTGCGGTAACCGCCGTGCATTCTAAACTTGAAATCGCATGTTCGCGTCCACCTGTTTTTTTTTTTTTTTTTTTGTTTTCTTCCTAAAGTTATGAGTCTGATTGAACATCGAAGACAATTCACTTAACAGTCTACCCACCCGCAATAACAAGTACTCCAGAAACAATTCCTTAGGACAGCTCGTGGCTGCGTCGCTATCTTAACAGCTTACGCTCGAGCGTTTCCTCGCGCTGCAGCGGCTGTCGGCCACCGGCCAGACGCCACCCGCCGTCTGAAATCCGGCGCCGCCCATGTGAAGGCGGCGCCACGCTGTCAGTGTATGTATCAATGCCATTTTCGAATTTGAAGTTCTAGTTATCACCTTGCAGCTGAGCATTGGATTTTGCGTACTTGAATATCATGAACTACAGTTAAGCATTGTAAAATTGAGTCGCAAGTGGAAAAAGGTGTAACATGTGCAACACAACGTTTACTTTTGGTATAACAGAGGGGTGAATGTAGAGGAGGCAGCTAGAAAGATTTGCACTGTGCGTGGAGTGAGTGCTTTTGGGAAAAATACGCCAGAAAAAGATATTCTTGTTTCAACAAAGATCGTTCTGGCATGAATGATTTTCCACATTAAGGAAGTCTCGACTACTGATATAATTGACAGATTACCATTTTACCATCATGCGACATTTGCATTCAACAGGCAAAGTTCAGAAGTCTGTTGTAGGAGTACTGCATGTTCTAATTCGAAACAACAAAAATCAAGGGAGTGGCTATTATTGAACGTCATCAGGTCGCTCATTGAGCATTACGATGCAGACCTGTTATTGGTGACGTGTTATGATGCCTTTATCGTTAACTTCCTAAGAATAAATGAAAGGCTGAGCCCCACCAAAAGACGTAGACTAAAGTAAAGTGTAGTTTGAACATAATATTTTACATCTGATAGCTCCAAAAGTGTGTTTTGGGCTACGAATTCTGCCCCAAGGGGTGTGTGCAACACAGCTGGAATTTGTTGTCAACAACTGAGACACCTTTCGGTCGCAGTGTAAGAAAGTCGAGCAACAAAACTACATCACGTGTGCTACTGCATGATAACTCACCCTGTTGATTTGAGAAACAAAACTATCCAGGAGATTGATAAGAAAGTCGTCTCTCAGGTACTTGGATTGATAGGGAAGTCCTCTCTCAAGCACTTGTCCCTCTCGTCATATATTCGTAGAAATTTACCTTTCCCGCTCCTGATCGATCAACCGTCAAGGCAATTCATTTCTAGACGAAAATACTCTTAAAAATACACTGTTTTAACGACATCGTTAGAACCAGTGGGTTTCTACAGGCGTAAATTGGCAAACAACTTTAGCATAGTCAGATCGTTGTAGATATCGTGAATGAAAATTCGGCTGCTGATTAATTTCTCTTTCATGATTAATGTTGCGATTAGTAAACTAATGGAAAATGCAATTAAAATATTCCCTGTACTAATACAAATTAAATTTAGCTTACTGCAGAAACATCACGACGGCAATCTATCTTAATAAAGCATTATTTGTCTGTAAGACGATTGAGCCTATTTTAACACGAATTAGTAGAATATCACCGACTTTTGACTTCGAAAAGATCTGTATTTACTTCATTTCCCGTATCATTCTCAAGTATTATGAAAATGTGGCATTTCATAGATAAAATTATGTATTCACAACAACAAAAAATATGTCGGCAGAAAACAAAAGTGGCATTATGAAATTGGCAATACCGTAAGGTTTTCGCTCTGACAGAATAAGGGTTACTGAAAGTACCAAGAAGAATTTTGCTCGAGCGCTGTCTTACGATTTCCTTATTGAGTTTGTATCTGCCTGCTTGTAGCTCTACTACAAAAGAATAAAAAATCTGGCTTTCAGCGAGTCTAGAAAGGCTTGCACCTGGTAGCCAAGCATGCTACCTGAGAAATGGTATTTTCCTAAAGTGGGAAGACATCCTTTTGTGGTTGAATTGTTGGCAAATATCACTCAGACGTGTGCCGTTGGTCTAAGCGTTTCGGTGTGTTGAATTTGTACCAATCGTTTTTCTACAGGTTTTTTCTGTCCCAAATAGAGAATTGAAGTCTCCCTTTAGTATTTTCACGTCATCGTGGTGAATTTTGCTCATAGTATTTTCGAGTGTGTTCCAGAATTTTTCGACATTTTTGGTGTTTTTCTTATTTTCGATGTTGGTGGGGCCATGTGCATTGATGAGTGTTTATTTTTTACTGGGGCTCTGAATGAGCATAGTCATAAGTCGATTGTTGATGGGTGTGATTTCTTCGACAGAACTGATGATAGATCTGTGTTCGAGAAATGCCATGGCCAAGATTGGTACGCCTTTCGCTACCTTTTTGTTGCATTTTGCTCTTGAAGATGCAATGGTTTCCGTAATGCAAGCTTTCATTGTCAATTAGTCGTGGTTCTTGAAGAGCAATGATGAGAATTTTTGTCGGTAGATTTATTATGTTAGATTACTTAGTTTTCGTTATTTGGATCAATGTATCGATGTTTTGTTATAAAAAAAGGTCTTATGTGTGTGAAATCTTATGGGACTTAACTGCTAGCGTCATCAGCCCCTAAGCTTACACACTACTTAACCTAAATTATCCTAAGGACAAACACACACAAACCCATGCCCGAGGGAGGACTCGAACCTCCGCCGGGACCAGCCGAACAGTTCATGACTGCTGCGACGTCGACCGCTCGGCTAATCCCGCGCGGCGTGTAGTTTTCAAATGCATGTTTTCTACTTGTAAGGAAATTTACAAGAGATCTTCAATATTCTCTGCCGTGATAACCTGGCCTCCCCAGAATCCGAAATTCCAACTGCCGCCTGTCGACAGTTTGCACAGTTCATGTTTGCTTGTGTTTAATTGGTTTGGCCTGGGTGATTCCAGGACCGGACAGGACCAGAGGGTGTTGAAGCCTTTGGAAGCAAATGTCTTCAGCCGAGCTCATTGAGCTAACAGACGGTGACCAGAGTAGCGGTGGTTTTCACTCAGACGTGCGTGGATTTTGAGTTCAATGGATTGAGTAGCCGTTGAGGATTGTGTTAGTATTTGGTTCACCCCAAGTATTTGATTTCCTCGGTACCACCCATATGGGGGAGGGTTTCCCCTATCGGCCCCACGGGATTATTATTATTATTATTATTATTATCAATATGTCATCAGCAAATCCGATATGGTGCATCTTCCCACCACTGAAATAGATGTGCATTGTTCGACTCAGTATTTCCATCACATAAATATGGGTTATAATTACGTTACTTTGCTGCTAGTAGACATATTTCTCACTTTTTCTTGGGCAGTTGCTACCTGTTACTCCATCATAGGAATTTATGTGCCCAGCATTGTTGCAATACAGACGTTCAAATTATCCGATTTCTGTAATTTCATTTCGATACCAGATCGTTCTAATCGGATTCATCCAGTCAGGCTTAATGTGGATATCCGAATACGATTCTCATCATTTGATAGACTGGGTAAACCACATTCTTAATCGGACGGTTGAATCTAGATCACTTATTTATGACAGGGCCTGAATTCTTAAACACTGTGAAAAATAATAATACAATGGTTCAAATGGTTCAAATGGCTCTGAGCACTATGGGACTTAACAGCCGTGGTCATCAGTCCCCTAGAATTTAGAACTACTTAAACCTAACTAACCTAAGGACATTACACACATCCATGCCCGAGGCAGGATTCGAACCTGCGACCGTAGCAGTCGCGCGGTTCCGGACTGCGCGCCTAGAACCGCGAGACCACCGCGGCCGGCTTAATAATACACTGTGCTTATTACTAACGTTTTATTTAAATATAAATATATGAACGAACGAGATAACAGTTTATTTACAGGAGCAGAGCCCCATCCATCATAGCAGAGCAGTGCGAGATTGGTTTCAGGGCCAAGAGAGGATAATGCTGTTGCCGTTTCTTCCACGATCACCGAACATCAACCAGATAGAGAATATGTGGGCAGGGGTAACAAGGTCATTGCCATGTGGACCTACAAATGCAAGCGACCTTTGGACGAATATAGAAAACGTATGGTGGGAAGTAAACCATCACGCTACACTGTCGACAACTTAATGAAAACAATGGCCCTACGCCTTCGAGAAATCTTACGTAATGATCGTGGGTGGGTTGGTTACTAAAAGTATACTCGTCCACAAAACCCATGTGGACAATTATCTGATAGTTGGTCAAGCTTTGCTTTGTCGCAGCTCTTTAGATACAAGTCCATTTACTTTCAGTCTCCTCCTTACAATTCTTGCAATGCAAGGTATTTGAAAAATCTCATCCACTCGACGCCAACTGAGGAATTGACTGGTGCATGTGTTGTTCAACACACAGTAGTGGTCACCCTCGCTGGAATCAATGACTTTTTGTGTGTGTGTGTGTGTGTGTGTATGTGTGTGTGTGTGTGTGTGTGTTTTCGTGTTCACGCACAATCTGAATCAATACTATTAACATTAGAGAGACAACAAACAATAAATATTGCATCAAATATGACTGAAGTATTTTAATGCGATGGGAAGTTACAAACAGAATTATTACCCAACCCACGACCTGCATATTACGTCACGTTAAGTAAGATGTATTAACTCCTTAGTATCGTTAGCAGAGACAGTGCGCTCTTGTCGAGGCTCGCGACAAGTGCAGCTATTAGCAATGCCCAATGCCGCCGCGATTTGTTTATGTTGGTTGAGCGTGGACACTGCAGCAGACGCTTCGCCATAAGCAGAAAGAAATCACCTTGGCTCTGACTGCAGTGAGCGGATATCACTGCCTGCGTGTTCTTATAGTAACCAACGTGAGACTCTACTCACAGGTGCCATGCAGCAATTGCAACGGGTATCATGTCATTAGTCATCAGAATATTAACCAGTGATGAAATGTCCACTCTACTGTATTTGAATCCCAAGAAAATAGGAACCTTCTCACAAAGGAATGTGAGGTGATATCAAAATTTATCCAACATACAAAAATTAACTGCAGGGCTTTCATGTATGCAGTAGTAGCACACAAGGAAATATTATGTTTTGGAAGCGTATATTTCATTTCTTCTTCTCATATTAACGCCCTTGCTTTAGTATGAAGTGAGAAAAAAACATAAAAAACTAAAGTTCCTGAGAAGCATATCAGTCATTTCCTCGTCTCATATCATAACTTTTATTTTAGTATGAAGTAAAAAAACAAACAGTTTAAGTTTGTGAAGCATAATATGACACAAGATTCTTATCGTAGGCGCTATCGGAAACGCAAAAAGCAGGGAACTGTCCATTCTTTTGTCCAACAGTCTGTCTCCTTTCATGCATTACTCTCGATGAGAGATTCTTATTTAAGTACTTGTGGGCATCAAGTTCTTCAGCAGAACAAGTCTTATGTTATTGTGCTAATTACGGTATGGAAAAAATGCAACAACGACGATTTCCCCTAAAGCAGTGGGGATATTTGCAAATGTCTGTATTCAGCAATGACTGCCATCTGCCATAACACTTCACAGAATCCATGCGGCAGCCAACTCAACTGTGCGTGCACTTCAGACTTCATTCAGTAAGACGTCAGGAGATTGATGGAAACCTCAAATTAACGTCGCTTTCCGAGTCATATTCAATCCAGAATGAGGTGTTATTAAGGTAGTTTAGCGTTCTAGCAATTACACTTTTATAATTCGCATATGAGTATTCCGGTAGCCAAAAGAACCCGTTAGTGTGAAACTATCGGGAACTGCATTAATATCAAACTGCAAGAACTTGAGACAATACGTGGACTCTTTGCTAGGTGACCTATTACTGTTGTTTAGGATTCTCTCCGTCCTAGACGTAATGCAAATGGAACTTCAGAGGTGCTTTCCGCTATTCTTGACAAACATCAGCAACTTGTAATCACTGTGAATTACAACTGCGTGATGTTATGGCTCAGGTTGTCAGTAATTGTGGTGGTGTTATGCTGTCAAACTGCTTACAGTAACGTTAATGGGATCACACGTAATTTAGCGCTGACTACCTACTTAAGTAAAGATAGTGTTGTGGCGTCGTCGTTTCTCTTTATTTGGCCTCAGCTTGAGTAATCTGATTTAACGAACATAGTACTCCATTCGCGGTCTGCTAATGATACAGTATGACTACAGAGATCATCGTGCGGGTATTACCTTAGTTCTGCAATGTGTTGCTTAACAAATATTACCCTCAGCTATGCAGCTCGAATGACTCATTACACAGGTACTCGTGTTGCACTTGGTTAAGGGACCAGTTCGCTGCAATCCTGCTTCTACTGTTCCTAAATACTTGTATATTTCATAAATGGTTCAAATGGTTATGAGCACTATGGGACTTAACTTCTGAGGTCATCAGTCCACTAGAACTTAGAATTACTTAAACCTAACTAACCTAATGAGATCAGACACATCCATGTCCGAGACAGGATTCGAAACTGCGACCGTAGCGGTCGCGCGGTTCCAGACTGTAGCGTCTAGAATAGCTCGGCCACCCCGGCCGGCATACTTGTATACTGACCATTCGTTATTTGACTAAATATGAACTACAATATGATTCGCATATATATGTGATGTGGGTTAGCGCCGGCACAAAGCAATGACTAAGGGTTGGATGCCGTTGAAATCCCGTTACACTGATGGCAAGACAAATGTTCGCAAATCACCTCTATTGCCTCAAGAAACAATTGCATCTTAAATATCGAAGGACTGACGTCCACACTGTCACAGCGCGTTGAAATACAGCTAAGACGGCAGATGAATATTTGTGACCGACTGGGCTTCGAACCTGGACCTCCTGCTTACTAGACAGACATGCTGATCACTGCACTATTATTTTTTAAAAAAAGTTTGAGAAGACTTTCAACACCAGGTAGGCGGAGGCAAAGAGGGCAGGGATCGAAGATGCGAGGCCTGGCCTCAATGCTTCCCCCATAACTGTCACTGAGCAGCTGCATTATTCCCATGCATTCCATGTTTGGTCCCATATATACCTTTAAATTGTGGAAAAAAATTGAAGTAGTAATAAAGGTAAAATAAATTACAGACTGCCGCCTCCAATGGCGTGCGTTCCTTGTAGAACATAACTTATAACAGTGAAAAGGGTGACGGAAACATACATAACAAACATTCAGTCAGAAATATATTCACAATTTAAGTTATTTTGCATTGGATGCATATGAGGTCGGTATGGAACCCATATATTTTTCCACAAATGAAAAAAAATTCGGAGCCGGAGGGGTTTTGCCAAATTAGAACATTTCTGATTTTAGAACCAACGTAAAAGAATATTCCAGGAATGAAAAAAAGTGAAAGAATAGTATTCTGCTGTTAATCAAAAAAACTGTCCACCTCTTCGTAGCCTACATAAAGCAATATATAAAAAAAATTGAAACCATGCCTTATATTTGTTATTCTTCTTCAACGTAAAATGTTCTTCTGCAATATAAAACATGTACTCTTCTAAGTTTTGTTAGTTACGACGTAAAGCACAAACTGTCCCAGAAGCCACGAATAACTGTTATTCTTTGCGGACGGGTAACATTTCGAGTCGGGTTGTAAAGCTTCAGTTATCGGTATATGACTATCTGCGGTTCTGTTGATAGTGCTAATTTCATCGTAGTCCTGTTCCAAATTCTGATTCTATTTTCACATATGAATATGTGCGCTACAGTTTCTACAAGCCGACATTTGTCGCAGTATGGAGATGGTCTCAATTTGATTTTCCATAATCGTTCCGCTGAGGGTATGGTTTCGTATACAACGTCTCACCATACGGCACAGACCCTAGTCGTTAGAATTTTATTGTTGACATTTTTCCAGACGTTCCTCTATTTTTTTTGTAAGTTAATTTACCGGAATTGGTTCGTGAAGACGATGTGTGGTAATATAATCATAGACGGTTCTAGTGTTGGTTTGTACTGGTGGAAGTCTTATACAGCTCCAATCGCCATAGTGCTTTCGGACGTAATCTAGGCTGGCATGCTACATTAACAGGAGCGCTCCTATCCCCAGGATCTAACGAGAGGAACAGAAGTTTCGTGATTCCTGTCTTTGTGGCATGTATTAGTTTAAAAGCACGTCTTTAATTCCAAGTCCTCGATTTTGCCTCTGCAAAGTCGCCGTGTGGAGGGATACTTTGAAGATATTTTGTTTCCACACATACCAAGAGGCTACAGCTAATATTTTATGTGCAGTGACCTGCAGTATCGGTAAGACTGCTGCGACATGATATATTTTGCCAAGTATGTATGTATTTATAAAGTGAATTTTCTGCAGTCGTTCTAACAATCGCATGTCATGCTCCTTCAACAAGGTTCCGATGACATTAAGTTTCCGCTCCCAATTGTTCGTGGGCATGCGCTTGGGATTCGCCCTTAACCTCAAGCCGAGTTGGAGTCTCTCTTCAGTTACATCTAACCAGTGCGCACCTGTTGCACTATTGTAAGAACCGAGATGCAGGTTCATTTGGCTACAAGAATGCGTATGTTCCTCCAGCATGACGGGACTCCTGCACATTCTAGTCGTCAGGTGACACGTTATCCAAACCTAACATTTCCCGGAAGGTGGATCATTAGATATGGGCACTTTTCTTGGCCTTCAAAGTCCTCGGACCTTATCTCTTTTGATTTTTGCCAGCGGGGATGGTTAAAGGCGTAGTCTAAAAATAAAAAGTAAACCCAAGAGGCGATTTGATCGTTCGGGTTATGGATAGTGCAGCCCTCATGAAAGAACGCAAAGACGGCCTCAGTAAGGCTACACGTGGTGTTATCAAGAGAAGTCAAATGTGCATTGAAGTTGGTTGGTGAATTTTTGAAAATCAACTTTGAATGTCCTCATTTGCCTTTGCTTTGAGTTTGTTAGCGTTACGTACTAACAGCTGTATCTCTGTACTCAATAAAAAGTGGACGCATTTACATGGAATTTTTTTCGTCTGTACTACCACCTGCTAAAATATGTACTATTCCTCCTAAAACACCCTGTATATGGATATATGGGTGGTATCTGTTCTTTCGGACATGTCCGAAAGAAAATGCTTCATGGCATTCTGCAACGACCTTCGATCTAGTTGCAGGGGTTGATACAGATTTCCGAGCTGCTTGGCTGTCTGAATAAAAGTAGATGCTACGATTTTTGTAGGGTCTACTCTAATTTTCCTCCGTGCACATGCTGACAGAAAAAAAGTGTAATACTGTGGCCATCTTCCCTAAAGAGATTCTAGGCAGTACACCAGACCTGGTACTTTCATCTGTTTTCGACCTGTCAGTAAACCACTATATTATGTCTCCTGTGTCTCCTGCCCGGTGTTGTGGTTCTTTTTTCCACTGCTCCCTGCTTCCAACTGTTACATGGCAAAGTTGATTGAAACAGCTACAAGTTATTGTATAGTTAGTCGGCATTTCCCCAGCCATCGCCTTACTGATTTGGGATTTCGTATATTCTAACTATATCCAGTTATTTCCAATTTTTAGCCTTTATGTCCCTGCCGCTGCCTCCATTTTAAGCCACAGGTGTAAGGCTGGCATGTCTAGCATAATATCCAATGCAAGAGTGGATATGCTGCTAATTCCATCTGTTTGTGAAAGCAGGCCAGTCTCTGCACTTTGCCAGACTCCCTAGCAGCCACCTTCTGTTCGACTTTGTTCATATTATAGGCCAATAAATTATCATTGGTCTTTTTGCAGGGATGTATATCCAGTACGTACTGGGTTTAGACCCCAGTTTACCCTACAGCAGCTTCTAGTGCTTGTAAGATTATCTTTCGCAGTGGAAAATATTCTTTATGTGAGGTGTTCATAGTAGTTTTCCATCCAGGGCTACCTCTAGATATACTACAACCCCCTCTAAAGGTTCATCGAGAAACATAATTTTTTAGTATGTGTGCTGGACATGCTTCCCCATAAATAATACTACACCAATTTTCGTGGGGCTCGTTTTTAAATACTTTTTTCACAATGTTCAGTGCACATAGGTTTAACAGTACTAGCAAATTTTCTAAGTCTTACTGTGAATAGATCGTCTACTTATTATTTTCAAGAGTAGTATCCCGCATTCAGCTCATCTATGAGTTCATTCACCACTAGGTTCTTCATCTCTAACCATTTACTCGAAGGTCGTATTACTCGACATCCAGGAAGAGACAGAGAGCATCCAGAAAGGGTAGTGCTTTTTCCGCCTTCCCAACAAGTTGGTGAAAGTGTTACTTCACATGATTTGCTTCGCAAGTATTATGAAAATGTGGCAGTTCATAGATAAAATTATGTATTCACAACAACAAAAAATATATCGGCAGAAAACAAAAGCGTGGCATTATGAATTTAGCAGTACCTCAAGGCTTTCGCTTTGACACTAAGGGTTACTAAAAGAAGCAAAGACGAATTTTGCTAGAGCGTTGTCTTACGATTCCCTCATTGAAATGGTATCTGCCTGCTTGTAGCTCTGCTACAAAACAATTAAAAATCTAGCTTTCGGCGCGGCTCGAAAGGCGAAAAGAGGCAGCATGCACCTGACAGGCAAGCACATTACCTACGAGGTAGCGAATAGGCGCGGTGTCTTCCACTTATTTATTGACCCAGTAAGCGCTATGGCAGATAAACCGCAACATAAGAGGCGACAGTAGTTGAATTTCCCATGTGGAACGACTTTCGTGGACTCAAAAGGATTAACAGATATCCTTATGTCACGTCTCAAGCGAAAATCACTCAGTATTAAATTGAAATGACACGATAATATCTAGTGAATTTAGCAGGACAGATCTGTGCCATCAAGGAAGTAACTCGTCGAGCACAGAGTTGCCAAACATATTCTGCGCTGATGCCAAGTTTCAGTTATACCGCCAGGAAGGATACCAGCTGCTGTGTTCTGTGAGTGACCTCAGAAGTGACTATAGCTTCGTTTCAAAGTTGCGGGTGGTAAGGGCCGCAAGGTCCACATTATATGTCAATGAGTCTTATTCGCATTTCTGTAACTAGGTCTAGGTGCTAGAGTGCAATTACTTGTAATACATCGATGCACTCAATGCAAACTAAATGTCATAAATTAATAACTGCGGCAATTATTTGTGTTTTACTGACTTAATCGGACAGAAACCTTGAAAGCGTGTTCATGAGACGCGATTCACAGTTTTGGAACTTCTCCAGTGGTTGAGTTGGCAATGTATATTTGCTGTACAATATTGTTATTGAGATCACTGTCATTGGCAAATCCACCAGAAGACAGGCATGGCTTGGCTTATTGTTGTCAGCTTTCCTGACGGATATTCCGCCTTTGTTCGAAACGCGAAGACATAGGGTGAATTCGAACATTCCATATGGCGAAAATTTTATGTTTCTATACTTCCAGCTCTAACATTCAAATAACAGTTACAATAAGCGGCAGAAAGGCGCCTGTGAATCAACAGTTAATAATGCAATCATAAGTAGTGGAATCTGACAAATTCCATCTGTCATCTAATAATTGTGAAAAACTACTTTTTTCATCTTCGCAGCACCACAGTATGAACTCAAGGGATTCATAGGATACCTATACCTAATGCCGTTGTGATCATTTCAATGACAGTACGGGAGGAGGAAAACCATCTGACTTGAAACATACTTTTCCAGCGGGTTTTGAATCTTTGGCTACAGTTGCAGTAGCACCTCCAGTGAGGTATCAAGAATGTGAGCAATCACTCATTGCTATAGTATATGCTAGGGCAGAGAGAAGCAGGTTTCCGACAAAGTAAACGATGAGAGACACCGTCGCTGTCACTTATTAGACAGGAATTGTTCAGAAAATTACAACTATATCTAGTGAAATGAGTAGGTTGATGCAGCTCCAGTCCGGCACTATCACTGAGTTGCCAAACATTTTCCGAATAGCACTTAAGATAAAAATATGTATGTGTGTGTGTGTGTGTGTGTGTGTGTGTCTGTGTGTGTGTGTGTGTGTGTGTGTGTGTGTGTGCGTGTGTGAAGCGCCTAGAACCGATCGGCCACTTCGGCCGGCGTGTGTGTGTGTGTTCCGAAAGAACAGACACTACGAATCGAAATAGACAGCCTTGTTAATCAATTTAAGATTGAAGAACAGATGTCCAGGCTTTCATGCGCATTAAAATAGAACAACGGCGTCAGATGAAAATTTGTGCCTGATCAGGTTCGAACCCGGATTCGTAGAGTCTTTCCTTTCGGACATTCCCGAAAGAGCCGCGCATGTGGTATGCGGAAAAGATGAGAATTCGCGTCTGACGAGGAAACTTGTGTAGATAGGTGCTGAAAAGGGGTTGGCTGCTGCGTCCCGACAGTGCCCACCGTCGGAGGTTCGAGTCCTCCCTCCGGCATGGGTGTGTGTGTTCCCCATAGCGTAAATTAGTTTAAGGTAGATTTGGGTGCAACATGGAATACATGGGAATAATGCAACTGCTCAGTGACAGATATGGGGGAGGTATAGAGGCCAGGCCTCGCATCTTCGATCCCTGCCCTCTTTGCCTCCGCCTACCTGGTGCTGAAAGTCTTCTCAAACTTTTTTAAAAAAATAATAGTGCAGTGATCAGCATGTCTGTCTAGTAAGCAGGAGGTCCAGGTTCGAAGCCCAGTCGGTCACAAATATTCATCTGCCGTCTTAGCTGTATTTCAACGCGCTGTGACAGTGTGGACGTCGGTCCTTCAATATTTAAGATGCAATTGTTTCTTGAGGCAATAGAGGTGATTTGCGAACATTTGTCTTGCCACCAGTGTAACGGGACTTCAACGCCATCCAATCCTTAGTCATTGCTTTGTGCCGGCGCTAACCCACGTAATATGCGAATCATATTGTAGTTCATATTTAGTCAAATAACGAATGGTCAGTATACAAGTATGCCGGCCGGGGTGGCCGAGCTATTCTAGACGCTACAGTCTGTAACCGCGCGACCGCTACCGTCGCAGGTTCGAATCCTGTCTCGGGCATGGATGTGTCTGATGTCATTAGGTTAGTTAGGCTTAAGTAATTCTAAGTTCTAGTGGACTGATAACCTCAGAAGTTAAGTCCCATAGTGCTCAGAGCCATTTGAACCATTTATGAAATATACAAGTATTTAGGAACAGTAGAAGCAGGATTGCAGCGAACTGGTCCCTTAACCAAGTGCAACACGAGTACCTGTGTAATGAGTCATTCGAGCTGCATAGCTGAGGGTAATATTTGTTAAGCAACACATTGCAGAACTAAGGTAATACCCGCACGATGATCTCTGTAGTCATACTGTATCATTAGCAGACCGCGAATGGAGTACTATGTTCGTTAAATCGGATTACTCAAGCTGAGGCCAAATAAAGAGAAACGACGACGCCACAACACTATCTTTACTTAAGTAGGTAGTCAGCGCTAAATTATGTGTGCCACCATTAACGTTACTGTAAGCAGTTTGACAGCATAACACCACCACAACTACTGACAACCTGAGCCATATCATCACGCAGTTGCAATTCACAGTGTTTACAAGTTGCTGATGTTTGTCAAGAATAGCGGAAAGCACCTCTGAAGTTCCATTTGCATTACGTCTAGGACGGAGAGAATCCTAAATAACAGTAATAGGTCACCTAGCGAAGAGTCCACGTATTGTCTCAAGTTCTTGCAGTTTGATATTAATGCAGTTCCCAATAGTTTCACACTAACGGGTTCTTTTGGCTACCGGAATACTCATATGCGAATTATAAAAGTGTAATTGCTAGAACGCTAAACTACCTTAATAACACCTCATTCTGGATTGAATACGACTCGGAAAGCGACGTTAATTTGACGTTTCCATCAATCTCCTGACGTCTTACTGAATGAAGTCTGAAGTACACGCACAGTTGAGTTGCCTGCCGCATGGATTCTGTGAAGTGTTATGGCAGATGGCAGTCATTGCTGAATACAGACATTTGCAAATATCCCCACTGCTTTAGGGGAAATCGTCGTTGTTGCATTTTTTTCCAGACCGTAATTAGCACAATAACATAAGACTTGTTCTGCTGAAGAACTTGGTGCCCACAAGTACTTAAATAAGAATCTCTCATCGAGAGTAATGCATGAAAGGAGACAGACTGTTGGACAAAAGAATGGACAGTTCCCTGCTTTTTGCGTTTCCGATAGCGCCTACGATAAGAATCTTGTGTCATATTATGCTTCACAAACTTAAACTGTTTTTTTACTTCATACTAAAATAAAAGTTATGATATGAGACGAGGAAATGACTGATATGCTTCTCAGGAACTTTAGTTTTTCATGTTTTTTTCTCACTTCATACTAAAACAAGGGCGTTAATATGAGAAGAAGAAATGAAATATACGCTTCCAAAACATAATATTTCCTTGTGTGCTACTACTGCATACATGAAAGCCCTGCAGTTAAGTTTTGTATGTTGGATAAATTTTGATATCACCTCACATTCCTTTGTGAGAAGGTTCCTATTTTCTTGGGATTCAAATACAGTAGAGTGGACATTTCATCACTGGTTAATATTCTGATGACTAATGACATGATACCCGTTGCAATTGCTGCATGGCACCTGTGAGTAGAGTCTCACGTTGGTTACTATAAGAACACGCAGGCAGTGATATCCGCTCACTGCAGTCAGAGCCAAGGTGATTTCTTTCTGCTTATGGCGAAGCGTCTGCTGCAGTGTCCACGCTCAACCAACATAAACAAATCGCGGCGACATTGGGCATTGCTAATAGCTGCACTTGTCGCGAGGCTCGACAAGAGCGCACTGTCTCTGCTAACGATACTAAGGAGTTAATACATCTTACTTAACGTGACGTAATATGCAGGTCGTGGGTTGGGTAATAATTCTGTTTGTAACTTCCCATCGCATTAAAATACTTCAGTCATATTTGATGCAATATTTATTGTTGGTTGTCTCTCTAATGTTAATAGTATTGATTCAGATTGTGCGTGAACACGAAAACACACACACACACACACACACACACACACACACACACACACACACACACACACACAAAAAGTCATTGATTCCAGCGAGGGTGACCACTACTGTGTGTTGAACAACACATGCACCAGTCAATTCCTCAGTTGGCGTCGAGTGGATGAGATTTTTCAAATACCTTGCATTGCAAGAATTGTAAGGAGGAGACTGAAAGTAAATGGACTTGTATCTAAAGAGCTGCGACAAAGCAAAGCTTGACCGACTATCAGATAATTGTCCACATGGGTTTTGTGGACGAGTATACTTTTAGTAACCAACCCACCCACGATCATTACGTAAGATTTCTCGAAGGCGTAGGGCCATTGTTTTCATTAAGTTGTCGACAGTGTAGCGTGATGGTTTACTTCCCACCATACGTTTTCTATATTCGTCCAAAGGTCGCTTGCATTTGTAGGTCCACATGGCAATGACCTTGTTACCCCTGCCCACATATTCTCTATCTGGTTGATGTTCGGTGATCGTGGAAGAAACGGCAACAGCATTATCCTCTCTTGGCCCTGAAACCAATCTCGCACTGCTCTGCTATGATGGATGGGGCTCTGCTCCTGTAAATAAACTGTTATCTCGTTCGTTCATATATTTATATTTAAATAAAACGTTAGTAATAAGCACATTGTATTATTAAGCCGGCCGCGGTGGTCTCGCGGTTCTAGGCGCGCAGTCCGGAACCGCGCGACTGCTACGGTCGCAGGTTCGAATCCTGCCTCGGGCATGGATGTGTGTAATGTCCTTAGGTTAGTTAGGTTTAAGTAGTTCTAAATTCTAGGGGACTGATGACCACGGCTGTTAAGTCCCATAGTGCTCAGAGCCATTTGAACCATTTGAACCATTGTATTATTATTTTTCACAGTGTTTAAGAATTCAGGCCCTGTCATAAATAAGTGATCTAGATTCAACCGTCCGATTAAGAATGTGGTTTACCCAGTCTATCAAATGATGAGAATCGTATTCGGATATCCACATTAAGCCTGACTGGATGAATCCGATTAGAACGATCTGGTATCGAAATGAAATTACAGAAATCGGATAATTTGAACGTCTGTATTGCAACAATGCTGGGCACATAAATTCCTATAATGGAGTAACAGGTAGCAACTGCCCAAGAAAAAGTGAGAAATATGTCTACTAGCAGCAAAGTAACGTAATTATAACCCATATTTATGTGATGGAAATACTGAGTCGAACAATGCACATCTATTTCAGTGGTGGGAAGATGCACCATATCGGATTTGCTGATGACATATTGATAATAATAATAATAATAATAATAATAATAATCCCGTGGGGCCGATAGGGGAAACCCTCCCCCATATGGGTGGTACCGAGGAAATCAAATACTTGGGGTGAACCAAATACTAACACAATCCTCAACGGCTACTCAATCCATTGAACTCAAAATCCACGCACGTCTGAGTGAAAACCACCGCTACTCTGGTCACCGTCTGTTAGCTCAATGAGCTCGGCTGAAGACATTTGCTTCCAAAGGCTTCAACACCCTCTGGTCCTGTCCGGTCCTGGAATCACCCAGGCCAAACCAATTAAACACAAGCAAACATGAACTGTGCAAACTGTCGACAGGCGGCAGTTGGAATTTCGGATTCTGGGGAGGCCAGGTTATCACGGCAGAGAATATTGAAGATCTCTTGTAAATTTCCTTACAAGTAGAAAACATGCATTTGAAAACTACACGCCGCGCGGGATTAGCCGAGCGGTCGACGTCGCAGCAGTCATGAACTGTTCGGCTGGTCCCGGCGGAGGTTCGAGTCCTCCCTCGGGCATGGGTTTGTGTGTGTTTGTCCTTAGGATAATTTAGGTTAAGTAGTGTGTAAGCTTAGGGGCTGATGACGCTAGCAGTTAAGTCCCATAAGATTTCACACACATAAGACCTTTTTTTATAACAAAACATCGATACATTGATCCAAATAACGAAAACTAAGTAATCTAACATAATAAATCTACCGACAAAAATTCTCATCATTGCTCTTCAAGAACCACGACTAATTGACAATGAAAGCTTGCATTACGGAAACCATTGCATCTTCAAGAGCAAAATGCAACAAAAAGGTAGCGAAAGGCGTACCAATCTTGGCCATGGCATTTCTCGAACACAGATCTATCATCAGTTCTGTCGAAGAAATCACACCCATCAACAATCGACTTATGACTATGCTCATTCAGAGCCCCAGTAAAAAATAAACACTCATCAATGCACATGGCCCCACCAACATCGAAAATAAGAAAAACACCAAAAATGTCGAAAAATTCTGGAACACACTCGAAAATACTATGAGCAAAATTCACCACGATGACGTGAAAATACTAAAGGGAGACTTCAATTCTCTATTTGGGACAGAAAAAACCTGTAGAAAAACGATTGGTACAAATTCAACACACCGAAACGCTTAGACCAACGGCACACGTCTGAGTGATATTTGCCAACAATTCAACCACAAAAGGATGTCTTCCCACTTTAGGAAAATACCATTTCTCAGGTAGCATGCTTGGCTACCAGGTGCAAGCCTTTCTAGACTCGCTGAAAGCCAGATTTTTTATTCTTTTGTAGTAGAGCTACAAGCAGGCAGATACAAACTCAATAAGGAAATCGTAAGACAGCGCTCGAGCAAAATTCTTCTTGGTACTTTCAGTAACCCTTATTCTGTCAGAGCGAAAACCTTACGGTATTGCCAATTTCATAATGCCACTTTTGTTTTCTGCCGACATATTTTTTGTTGTTGTGAATACATAATTTTATCTATGAAATGCCACATTTTCATAATACTTGAGAATGATACAGGAAATGAAGTAAATACAGATCTTTTCGAAGTCAAAAGTCGGTGATATTCTACTAATTCGTGTTAAAATAGGCTCAATCGTCTTACAGACAAATAATGCTTTATTAAGATAGATTGCCGTCGTGATGTTTCTGCAGTAAGCTAAATTTAATTTGTATTAGTACAGGGAATATTTTAATTGCATTTCCATTAGTTTACTAATCGCAACATTAATCATGAAAGAGAAATTAATCAGCAGCCGAATTTTCATTCACGATATCTACAACGATCTGACTATGCTAAAGTTGTTTGCCAATTTACGCCTGTAGAAACCCACTGGTTCTAACGATGTCGTTAAAACAGTGTATTTTTAAGAGTATTTTCGTCTAGAAATGAATTGCCTTGACGGTTGATCGATCAGGAGCGGGAAAGGTAAAATTCTACGAATATATGACGAGAGGGACAAGTGCTTGAGAGAGGACTTCCCTATCAATCCAAGTGCCTGAGAGACGACTTTCTTATCAATCTCCTGGATAGTTTTGTTTCTCAAATCAACAGGGTGAGTTATCATGCAGTAGCACACGTGATGTAGTTTTGTTGCTCGACTTTCTTACACTGCGACCGAAAGGTGTCTCAGTTGTTGACAACAAACTCCAGCTGTGTTGCACACACCCCTTGGGGCAGAATTCGTAGCCCAAAACACACTTTTGGAGCTATCAGATGTAAAATATTATGTTCAAACTACACTTTACTTTAGTCTACGTCTTTTGGTGGGGCTCAGCCTTTCATTTATTCTTAGGAAGTTAACGATAAAGGCATCATAACACGTCACCAGTAACAGGTCTGCATCGTAATGCTCAATGAGCGACCTGATGACGTTCAATAATAGCCACTCCCTTGATTTTTGTTGTTTCGAATTAGAACATGCAGTACTCCTACAACAGACTTCTGAACTTTGCCTGTTGAATGCAAATGTCGCATGATGGTAAAATGGTAATCTGTCAATTATATCAGTAGTCGAGACTTCCTTAATGTGGAAAATCATTCATGCCAGAACGATCTTTGTTGAAACAAGAATATCTTTTTCTGGCGTATTTTTCCCAAAAGCACTCACTCCACGCACAGTGCAAATCTTTCTAGCTGCCTCCTCTACATTCACCCCTCTGTTATACCAAAAGTAAACGTTGTGTTGCACATGTTACACCTTTTTCCACTTGCGACTCAATTTTACAATGCTTAACTGTAGTTCATGATATTCAAGTACGCAAAATCCAATGCTCAGCTGCAAGGTGATAACTAGAACTTCAAATTCGAAAATGGCATTGATACATACACTGACAGCGTGGCGCCGCCTTCACATGGGCGGCGCCGGATTTCAGACGGCGGGTGGCGTCTGGCCGGTGGCCGACAGCCGCTGCAGCGCGAGGAAACGCTCGAGCGTAAGCTGTTAAGATAGCGACGCAGCCACGAGCTGTCCTAAGGAATTGTTTCTGGAGTACTTGTTATTGCGGGTGGGTAGACTGTTAAGTGAATTGTCTTCGATGTTCAATCAGACTCATAACTTTAGGAAAAAAAAAAAAAAGAACAGGTGGACGCGAACATGCGATTTCAAGTTTAGAATGCACGGCAGTTACCGCAAGACCACGGGCTCACTCCATCCATATCAACTCGGAAGTAGACAACACTTCCTCCTAACACTTCCCCATCTTACAGTGTTGCCAGATTGTGCAGATGGCCGGACTTAAGAGTTGTCAGGGGCGGTCAGTTTTATTGGCCACCTTAAGTGAACGACTCGGACTTAGTCTCCGTGGCGGCCGGCCGGCGGTCAGTTTTTATGTCTAAGACTGTACGTTTCAGTTATTTCCAGTGCTTGGGTCAAAGGGGGAAAGTAAAATAATTTTACGGCCAAAACATTCACGGCTTATCGTACCACTCATCTGATTTTTGCCAATACTAAATTTTAAACTGTCACCAGTGTGTAATTTTATTGTATGAAATTTGAAATTTTGCTATTATCCTTTGCAGTGGAATCTCGTAGCTGCAGTATGAGCAGCATTTTTATCTCTGAGAGCAGAGAAAAAATGTGTGTCTAAAGGGCATATTATAATTATTGGAATCATGTGGAAAAATAGGCAATAATAAAAATTACCGTCCATGATAGTCAATATAAGTAAAGGTGATTTACTTATTTACTTTCTTCAAAGCAGTTAGAAGAGGTTGACACCAGGCATAAACCATCCATTGAAAAACAATAGCTCGAATGGTTGCAAATTCAGTCAGTGACATTTATCACTGGAGTCCTCTTTCTTTGCAATACATGAACATTGTAAGAAATGACATAACTGGATTCAACACAGTGGAGGTTACAACTGAAAGTAGCGTCTCAGGGAACTAGCATGTACGAGTATAACCCTCTGCTCAACGAGTGTGGAGTCCATTTTCCCCAGATACACACCAACTGTTAGTTACACTATACACAACAATGATTCTAATTCTACTTTTCTGTAACAAAAATACTCAGGCTGAATAATTGTAATTCTTTAAATACAACAGAAAGTTGACAGCAATTCAGTAACTATGTGATGAACCTTGTATTCGTACGTGCAAATTCTATTCGGAAGCAATTAAAAATGGGTGGTCTAAGCATCGGTGTACTGGAAGAGCTAGAGGCGTGCATAATATTCTGCTTCTTTCTTCTCAATAACAAAGTGGTGCATATCAACAGGTTGGCTTAAATCAGCATGTTGCAAGTTAAAATAAAATACACAAAACTAACTTCATACCATACGTCAGTGTTACCATAAAATCTAACAATTAATGTATGCTATAAGGGAGGCGATATATTTTTGCAAGGGCCTCTTATATTATTTCAAATACCTCACTGCCAACACGTCATATATCTCACTGCCAACACGTTGCGTTTGGGGCATTATTTCTGTAATATTATCACTTCTTGTGTCTTCATAATGCACGTATCAACACTGGATTGATCTACCGGTTAATGATGTTATATTTGTCGTTTTCTTATTTATGACAAAATTAAGCAGTGATTTTATTAATTTCACGAAGGAACACCAGTATAATCGTTTGCTATGAAAAATTAAGCAGGCTGTATCATCGCGATCGTTGCAATCCGCTTACCACTTTGCTTCCCTAATCCGCCCCGCCAAACTCGTCCATACGCGCTTATCATCGGTTTCATATACTGCTGCTCATAAAGACTGGAACACAAGGAAGGATATCAAATAACGAAATTTTTACATATTATGCTTATACGATATACATTGACAGAAAAAAATCGCAACAACAAAAAGTAAATAATGTAAAGTAAAAAAATTAGGGAATACATTTGTCTAGGTAAGATATTTAAGTGATTAACGTTTCAAAATCACAGATTAATTTAAGCAAGAGATAAGCCATTGCAAATGTGAAATGCTGGTACGTTAAAAAGCGGTGTAGCTGTCAGAATGTTGAATGAAAACGTCCAAACGTGTATGCACTGTGTTGTACATGTGCCGGATGCCAGTTTGTAGGATGGAATTCCATGTCTGTTGCACATGGTTAGTCAATGCAAGAACGTTTAATACTGTCTGTGGATGACACTAGAGTTGTCGTCCTATGGTGTCCCATATGTGCTCGATTAGAGACAGATCTGGTAATAGAGCAGGCCACGGCAACATGTCGACACTCTGTAGAGCATGTTGTTTTGCAGCAGCGGTATGTGGGCGAGCGTTATTCTTTGGAAAGCACCCCTGGGATGCTGTTCATGAATAGCAGCACAACAGATCGAATCACTAGATTTACGTACACATTTGAAGTCAGGGTGCGTGGGATAACAACGAAATGCTCCTGCTCTTATACGAATTCGCAGAGCCCAGACAATAACTGCATGTGTAGGTCCAGTGTGTCTAGCATGCAGACAGGTTGGTTGCATGCACCCAACTGGTCTCCTTCTAAAACACACGGCCATCACTGGCACCGAGGCAGAACCAGTTTTCATCAGAAAATACAATAGAGCTCCACCATGCCTCTCAGTGAGCTCTCACTCGACACTACTGAAGCCGCAAATGACGGTGGTTTGGGGTCAGTAAACTGCATGCTACAGGGCGTGTGACTCGGAGCTGTCCTTGAAGTAGTGGTGCCAACTGTGCTCAGATTGCTGCTGCAGATTCAGTGAGATCCACCAGAGCCATACACCGAACACGACAGTCTTTCCTGTCAGTAGTGCCACGTAGCCGTCCGGAGCCCCGTCTTCTTGCGACCGTACATTCTTGTGGCCATCGCTGCCAGCAGTCTTGTCCAATCTCAGAGGTAAATAACGCTCAAGATCGTTACAGCGTGTATTTAAAGCATACCTTATTTGCATCCTCATAGTGGTGCTACTAGTGCCACTCTTACGAATCTGGAGTGATTTTGAGTAGACATCATCTTTCATATGTAGAAACACGCCTACCAACCTTCGTTTATGTCGCTCAACTCTTTCTTGGTGTTACCCTTTTTTTTCGTCAGTGTAGTAGGAAGAACACATGATTAAATCTGTAGGTGATTTGGGGGCATACGAGATGCAGAATTAACTACACTGAGTTGACACTACAGACAGCAAGAAAGAGTCATTCCACCCGATTAGGCATCTAGTCAAACTTATCTCGTATGACAGATACAGGTACCTCATTCCTTGCCGCTTCAGCTGTATAGCAGAGTTCATCAGCCGTAGTGGCTGGCAGTAGCCACCGGCCTTAATAAGTCAGAAATGTAACGCGTGCTTTCCGTTAATTACTAGCTACGCGAACCAGAGGTGATCGTCTTGTGTGTCCAGTGGCAGGCTGTATCGTCACGTCAGGTGGTGGGCCACTATGATGATGATAGTTGCAGTCAGGCAACGTTTGTTCTTCTCGGATGCTGCACACAAGTATACTTTCATTGTGATGCTGTACGCAGAACTGGGACTCGTCTGATAAGATGATGTGATGCAACTGCTGTGTTCAGTGCTTTCCTTGGGTTCCACACTGTCGGCCTGACTCTCTCGGTTGCAGCATCAAGAGAAACCGCAAAAATGGTCTCCGTTCTTGTAGGTACTTGTCTTGCTGCAAATAAGCCAATTTCCTGACGCAAGGTACTTAAACTGGTTACACAGTCCTGCACGGCCTAGAGACATGATTCGGTCCTCTCGGGCACTAGTCGCGTGGAGCCGTTGAGATCCTGCATAGCGCTGAGTATGACCCCGTTAAACATGCAGACTCCATATTCACATAACAGTCATGCCATCTCGATTAACGCGAGCAGCAATATCACTTAAAGATACTCAGCAGACTCGATATGACACTGCCACTGTCGAAATCCGCCACATGCTGAAAGACGTATCTCCTTCTTACACGAGGAGCAGCACAATCTTCTTACAACTAGCCAACATTCAGATGCAATTTCTGCATGTGAAACACGTTGCATAATCTTTCCTTATATACATAATGTAGATGGCGTTACTCCTACCTACTTCGCGCGATTGCGTTGAAACGTTTATCATTTTCATATTCAGACATAAAGGGTGCAACAAGTTAAGTTCAGATATGTAGTACCTTAATACCTACACACAGCAGTGTGTTGGTTGCGTTTTCTCTGCGTAAAAATAGCCTTCTGTAAGGACGTCACATTATTTACTAGCCGGCCGGAGTGGCCGTGCGGTTCTAGGCGCTACAGTCTGGAACCGAGCGACCACTACGGTCGCAGGTTCGAATTCTGCCTCGGGCATGGATGTGTGTGATGTCCTTAGGTTAGTTAGGTTTAATTAGTTCTAAGTTCTAGGCGACTGATGACCTTAGGAGATTAGTCGCATAGTGCTCAGAGCCATTTTAATTTACTATCTGATATTTTCTGCATGGTCGTTACGCCACCACTAGGCGGACTACACCTGTCAGTATGGACTCACCATTTTGCGTCCCCGCATCCACACTTCAGTACCTATCCCGTCGCTCAGAGGAAAATATGCATCAATGTCTTGGTCTTGCCCATGTACCTGGAGGTAGTAACCAACCTCAAAACGTACGACTTGTAATAGCTATAACTATTTGTCTGCAAATGAAGTAAACACTGATGTAATGTTGTTCAGTACACCGTCCTCAGTCATCAGTATAAATATCTACAATTATACCCGTTAGACCCTGTACAGTACACTTTGTCAGTTTGACATTTCTTCTGGTAAACCTTCCGGTATGTAAGGTCGTGGTCCATGAAACTCTTCAGCTCCTAACGTTTCGTCCAGAGCTGCGCTGGACATCTTCAGAGGGGTGTTTCTCCTCCGGTGAGTCTTGCCGACTGACGGGTCGGACGTCTGAGATCGACTTATATATCGTAGAAAGTGGGCGTGGCCAGAGTTACACGTGATATGCAGAGATAATCTTTGTCAGAGATAAAACTTAACTATCGATCGTGATCTCGTCATGGATAAAACTGTTTAGCAATTCTGTAGTGCTACTGTCCAAATATCACTAAGTTTCATGGTCTCTTCTTTCCGATTAAAATTATCCCTATGTTTATATATTTCAATTTCAAGTTTGACATTTGTTGTACGCCACCTTCATGACGCTGCAGATTTAATGCCCAGCCGTTTATATGAACAAACGCCGATCACTTCAGTCCAGCGTGTTAGGAACGTGATGAATAATGATCGCGGTTTCCATGGAACTAAAATTCTATCCAAATTTAATTGCGTAGTGAAAGGTGTATAATTTTTGTTATACCCATCTGACAAACGTTTCTGATCGGTTTAGAAATTAAAAATCCTTAAAACAGAAATATTCTGAAGAAGAAGAAAGAGAGACGTAGTCACAAAATCGAGCCTGCATTGATACTTCAACGCGACAGCACAGAGTTTAAACACAGCTCGGAATATTTCAAGCATAGGGAAAGAAATCATCCATGCCCTGTCAAAGAAACCATCTCGGAATTTGCCTGGAGTGATTTAGAGAAATCACGGAAAACCTAAATCAGCATAGCCGGACGCGGGTTTGAATGTCTTCCTACCGAATGGGAGTCCAGTGTGATAATCACTGCACTACCTCGTTCTATGGAAGGAGCAACTGCCTGTGTCAGCAGTTCATACAGACAAGAGGCGTGTCTTACCAATTTTTGACGTTTTTAAACACTGCGACTGTACTGTACATAGAGGATATTTTTGGGAGAAACAGGCACCAATTGGGATTTATTGTTTTGAAATAGTTATTGTCATGTTAGTTAGCTTTAAGGCTATCGCAGGCCCATCGTCAGACGTTGGCGTTTGCAAGACATTAATTACTGAACGTGCAAAGGTCTTTGCCAGTGTTGTAGCCATGTCGTGAAAGCTTGAGGATTGCGAAAAAATTTTGGTCCCTAGTGAAACAACACCCTGGTAACGTTCTCTGCGTATCAGCGTGCCTAAAAGCATCCAATTGATCGCGGTCTGTTCGCAGTATCGTGCCAGCTTGACAATAAGTAATTTTGCGATCTTAGGTTATTTCAATTTTTCTTATCGTAATTTACCACGTAGTGCTTAAGAAAAATGCTCTTGCAAGATACGTAAATAAAGTTATGAAGATGAAGAGGTGAATGGGCGTTTAACAACGACACGAGAATAAATGCTTCAAAACAATAAAACGTGAGTAGCTGTTGTTTCTGTTCAAATCATCATCTGAGTAGTAGCTTTTTGTATGTACTAGAATGTAAGTTCCATGATTTCGCAAAGAAACAAATTCTCATGATGAGAGGGGGAGGACTGCATGAATTAGTTATGCTCAGGCAAGTAAATTACTGTTGAAAATATGGCTTGTGTCTACAGGCGGAACCACTAGCAACGGTGACGTCATAGATTATTTAATACAGAAAACATCGGACAGTGCTGGCACTACAGCAACCTTTTCCAAGTTAAATATCATTTAGTATATGCCGTAGCAGACAAATTAAGTCTTAAATGTCTTTTTTTAGTCAATATAAACTAGGTTTTTTGCGTATACTTTCTGTAATACGGTTTTCGAAACAGTAAGCACACGTGCATCATGATATACCACAACCCGCTAAAGGAATCGACCTCGCAAGATTCCATCGAATTCTCGTGTATGTTCTTTAGGAGGAAGTACTGTTTCCACGAACTGACATTCATTATCCTGCACAGCTCTCGGAAGTGTTTCTTACATACACTATGTGATCGAAAGTATCCAGACACCTAGCTGAAAATGACTCACGAGTTCGTGGCGCTCACCTTCGGTAATGCTGGAAATAATATAGTGTTGGTCCACCTTTATCCTTGACGACAGCTTCCACTCTATCAGGAATACGTTCAATCGAATGTGGAAGGTTTATTGGGGAATGGCAGCCCATTCTTCACGGAGTGCTGCACAGAGGAGAGGTATCGATGTCGGCCGGTGAGGCATGGCACGAAGTCGGCGTTCCAAAAGATCTCAAAGGTGTTCTATAGGATTCAGGTCAGGACTCTGTGCAGGCCAGTCCATTACAGGGATGTTATTTTCGTGTAACCACTCCGCCACAGGCCGTGCATTATGAACAGGTGCTCGATCGTGTTTAAAGACGCAATCGCCATCCCCGAATTGTTCTTCAACAGTGGGAAGCAAGAAGGTGCCTATAAAATCAATTTGAGCCTGTGCTGTGATATTGCCACGCAAAACGACAAGGGCTGCAAGCCCCCTCCATGAAAAACACGACCACACCATAACATCACCGCCTCCGAATTTTACGGTTGGCAGTACACACGCTGGCAGATGACGTTCACCGGGCATTCGCCATACCCACATCCTGCCATCGGAGCGCCACATTGTGTACAGTAATTAATCATTCCACACGACGTTTTTCCACTGTCCAATCGTCCAACGTTTACGCTCCTTACACTAAGCGAGGCGTCGTTTGGCTTTTACCGGCGTGATGTGTGGCTTATGAGCAGCCTCTCGATCATAAAATCCAAGTTTTCTCACCTCCCGCCCAACTGTCATAATACTTGCAGTGGATCCTGATGCAGTTTGGAATTCCTGTATGATGGTCTGTATAGATGTCTACCTATTACACATTACGACCTTCTTAAACTGTCGGCGATCTTTGTCAGTCAACAGACGAGGTCGGCCTGTACGCTTTTGTTCTGCAAGTGTCCCTTCATGTTTCCACATCACTATGACAACGGAAACAGTGGACCTAGGGATGTTTAGGAGTATGGAAATCTCGCGTACAGAAGTAAGACACAAGTGACATCCAATCACCTCACCACGTTCGATGTCCGTGCGTTACGTGGAGTGCCCCATTCTCCTCTCTCACGATGTCTAATGACTACTGAGGTCGCTGATATGAAGTACGTGGCAGCAGGTGGCAGTAAAATGCACCTAATATGAAAAACATATTTTTTGGGTGTGTCCGAATACTTTTGATCACATAATGTATATTATGGTGACTAATTTAATCAAAGGTATTTCTCATTTGCGGTACCCCTTTTCAATTCTTTTTTATTGCAGCACTAAAAATGACAAAAAATGGCTCTGAGCACTATGCGACTTAACTTCTGAGGTCATCAGTCGCTTAGAACTTAGAACTAATTAAACCTAACTAACTTAAGGACATCACACACATCCATGCCCGAGGCAGGATTCGAACCTGCGACCGTAGCGGTCGGTCGGTTCCAGACTGTAGCGCCTAGAACCGCTCGGCCACTTCAGCCGGCCTAAAAATTACAATTTATGCTATTACAATAAAGAACTTTTCAACTATTAGCAAAACTGCAAAAGCTGTTAAATTTTAATTAATTTAAGAAATTCTTCTGTTTTATTTGGGTTCTGCTTGTTATCTTCATTTACTGGATTATGACAATAAACGAAGGTGTACCGTTAATTTTTTTATGTATTGATTAGATGAGATATCCTTCTTGAATTAGTGTAGAATTCTTTTAGATAATCTAATTATTCTTTTACGAACATAAAAATCTGTACGCAACAGTAGCATTCCTTTCAGAATTTTGATCGCTGGTTTATCTTCTGTATAGCTTTTGGTTTCAGTTACCTTCTCATCTAAAAATCTCGTTTCTTAAACAGCTATAAGTTATGTTTCTTTTCTGTCTAAGAGTTATTTCTAATTCTTTTTATTATCGATCTTAGGTAAAGAATTTACATTCAAAGTGCCCGCGGAATGTTTTGATTACATTTCGGTTTGGAAGGAGTCCAAGGATGTTCTGAATCATGCATAGCGCAAATGTTGCGATTTTCCAGAATCGTAGATCACAATGCATTTGGTAACGGAATGATGTGTATCTCTTCCGAGTTACCACCTGCGGTAATGCCTTCTTCAAGCGATCTTTCCATTATGGAATTGAAATTGCGTATTATAAAGGGCAGGAACTGGATTCCACAATAAAATCAGATATTTAGTCTCAAATGATTTTTCTTCCCGGTTTACTCCACTAGGTTCTTTCTCCCGCCGTTGGAAACTGGTATTTCTCTTATGTTGACTGGGTGTCATCTGTGTCCGTAGGCTGTGCCCTTGCTGGATGCGGTCAGCCGGTGCCGGATGGTTCCTGTTTTTTTCGCAATGGCTTACTCCTCCCACTCCTACTTCTTCATAACTTGAAAGATGAGGCCTCGGGCTTGAGACCAGCGAGGGCGGTGTTTATCACTTTATTATTATTATGACAGTATTTAAAAAAATATTTTTTGTGCCTATGGTGGACCACTTCAGTCTGGACCCGAGGAAGTTATTAATTCGTTTAAGTTGCTTCTCTACACCGAGGATTTCGACAACTAGGTCTCTCATGTTTACAGCTGTTCTTGATCCGAATTCTGAAACATTTACTTCGTCTTGTTTCTTGAAGGAATACCGGAGAACCATATTTAGTAACTTCGCTGTAGAGGCATTGTCATCGGTAAAATTGTCATTGCTGTTGTGCAGCGAAGGTAGTGAATGTGCCTTGCCGCTGGACTACTTTACATACGACCAGAATCTCTTTGGATTTTCTGGCAGATTTTCAGACAGAATTTCGTTCTGGAAATTATTAAAGGCATCTTTCGTTCTGGAAATTATTAAAGGCACCTCGCATTGAAGTCAGCGCTGAATTTCGAGCTTCTGTTAAACAATATAAATCTGACATAAAGTTATGCAGGAGGCAAGCGACCATTGTTACAGCATTCAGTAGTTCTGCACTCAGGCTGACTGGGTCGCAATGATGAAAGTCAAACATCTGGTAAGAAATGACTTTATTGCTGTTATGACGCGTTTCGGGATTTATACATCATCTGATATCTATAAAAATCAGATACAAAAATATTTTATAAAACATAGTTATGGACAGCTATAGCATTCCACTTTGATTGAAATAGCCTGACACTAACTAAAATATACCTACTCAGAAGCGATTGCTGTACGTAGATATGGCGTTTCAAGTTGTATGTGAAACAAACATTCGCACACTACTGACGCACTTCTGTACCGTGCGGGCAAGCAGACATTTTTGCCAACAGATTGTATTACAAAATTGCTCTGAGCACTATGGGACTTAACTTCTGAGGTGATCAGTCCCCTAGAACTTAGAACTACTTAAACCTAACGAACCTAAGGACATCACACACATCCACGCCCGAGGCAGGATTCGAACCTGCGAACGTAGCGGTCGCGCGATTCCAGACTGTAGTTCCTAGAACCTCACGGCCACACCGGCCGGCTGGATTTGTTTGTCTCTGCACCAGTGTTCACGAGGAGAAAGCCTCATACACCGCGAATATTTGGCAGGTCGCTTATATACAAGCTGAAGTGAGAGACTCGAAGATATTTTGGCTCAACCACCACTCACCTTCCCACCCGTTTTTGAGGAAACCCGCCGTAAAATTCAAGACGTATAATCGACTCAAAATTGACTTAGTCGATAAATAAACGCATATTTTGCTATAAATTGAGGAAAACAGCTTTTCTGACACCCGCTTACGTACCCATAAGGTAAACGCTGCGCAACCACGGCCGGCGATGGTATTACAGAATGTACATTGGGATCAACTACTGTACACTTATTATATGGTGTGGCTGTTGGCTGTGAACCAACGTATTATAAAAGAAATAGTTTCTTTATGCAACTTGTTATGACTTAACATTGATAAAACATTGCACAGAATATTTGTTAAATTCGAGAGTATTACGTGGCGCCGCACATCCTCAAAAGCTACAGTCACAACAACTGTGCGATATGACAGGCGATATAAAATTAAAATATAATACAGCAATATAGACATATAACACAAATTTAAATACAGGCAGTAAAACAGGGGAAGGAGATTATATTATTTTCGTTAAAACTAGGACGGTCCGCCTGTCGGATGAAATCCGGTACCAGAAAGTACCCAATATGCGGTATTGCGCGTACATCAAATAGAAGTACAATTTTCTGCCAATGAGCACAACCAGTTATTTATGAAACATAGGGAGCATTTCAGTGTAAACGAAGATAAGTCGTGGGGGATTACACGTCGTGTCCATACAAAACTAAAAAATATTATGTTTCCATGTACCGTCAAACGTTAAAATCGTAGAGTCTTGTGATGCTTTACAAAATTTATGAATTTACAGTCCAAAAAATATAATGTAACCGTACATCTGAAATCATACACTGAGGTGACAGGAGTCATGGGATGCCTCCCAATATCGTGTCGGACCATATTGTGGCCGGAACAGTGGAGCAACTCGACGTGGCATGGACCCAACAAGTCGTTGGAAGTCCTCTGCAGAAATATTGAGCCGTCCATAATTGCGAAGTTGTTGGCGGTGCAGGATTTTGTCCAGGAACTGACCTGTCGATTATGTCACATAAATGCTCGATGGGTTTCATGTCGGGCGATCTGGGAGGCCAAACCATTCGCTCGAATTGTTCAGAATGTTATTCAAACCAATCGCGAACAATTGTGGCCCAGTGACATGGTGCATTGTCTTCCATAAAAATTCAACCGTTGTCTGGGAACATGAAGTCTATGAATGGATGAAAATACTGTCCAGGTAAACGATCATAACAATTTTCAGTCAATGATCGGTTCAGCTGGCCCAGAGGACCCATTCCAGTCCATGTAAACACAGCCCACACCATTTTGGAGCCACCACCAGCTTGCACAGCGTTTTGTGTTGACAACTTGGGTCCCTAGTTTCGCGGAGTCTGCGCCACACGCGAATCCTATCATCATCTCTTACCAGCTTAAATCGGGACTCATCTGACCAGGCCACGGTTGTCCAGTATTTCTAGCGTCCAAATGATATGGACACGAGCCCAGGAAGGCTTGCAGGCGATGTCGTTCTGTTAGCAAAGGTCGGTCGTCTATTGCCATAAGCTCACAAACGCTATACTTCGGCGGGCTGTCCAAATGGATATGTCCGTCGTTCGTCCCACATCGATTTCTGCAGTGTTGCTTGTCTGTTAGCACTGACAACTCTACGCAAGCACCGCTCCTCTCGGCCGTTAAGTGAAGGCCGTTGGCCACTGCGTTGTCCGTGCTGAGAGGTAATCCCTAAAATGTGGTATTATCGCCACAGTCTTGACACTGTGCATCGCAAAATGTTGAATATCCCAAAGACATCCGAAATGTAATGTCCTGTGCGTCTAGCTGTAATTGTCATCCCGCGTTTATAGTCTGTTGATTCCCGGCCTGTGGCCATAGTCACGTCGGACATCATTTCACATGAATTGCCTGAGTGCGGATGACGGCTGCCCTTTTATACCTTGTCCGAGCGATAATAGCGCCATCTGTGTATGTAGATATCACTATCCCATAATTTTTATCACCTCAGTGTGTAAGACACAGACGGTAGTAATTTTCTATATCTGTGTTTCATATTTTATGGTTTGGGCGTTGTATACTGAGAAGCTCTATTTTCATAAAACGGTAAAGTTACATGTTGGATTTGTTTGTTCAAATGGCACTGAGCACCATGGGACTTAACATCTGTGGTCATCAGTCCCCTAGAACTTAGAACTACTTAAACCTAACGAACCTAAGGACATCACACACATCCATGCCCGAGGCAGGATTCGAACCTGCGACCGTAGCGGTCACGCGGTTCCGGACTGAAGCGCCTAGAACCGCACGGCCACACCGGCCGGCTGGATTTGTTTGCCTCTGCACCAGTGTTCACAAGGAGAAAGCCTCATACACTGCCAATATTTGGCAGGTCGCTTATATACAAGCTAAAGTGAGGGACTCGAAGATATTTTTGGCTCAACCACCACTCACCTTCCCACCCGTTTTTGAGAAAACCGGCCGTAAAATTCAAGACGTATAATCGACTCAAAATTGACTTAGACGATAAATAAACGCATATTTTGCTATAAATTGAGGAAAACAGCTTTTCTGACACCCGCTTACGTACCCATAAGGTAAACGCTGCGCAACGAAAGCGTCGTTGGTGTAGTCACCAAGGGAGCAGTGAACCTGTTTCCGATTCTTAATTGCATTGATGTTTTTTTACTTTTACTTTTTCCGATTCGAAATTGGTAGGACTGGGATGGTTAATAAGGTAAGTAAATTAATAAATAGTAATAAGGTAGGCAAATGAATTCTCAGGCGACTTGGATTAGCAAAGAATCAAAAATTTAATCCTAGTCGCTTTATAACGACCCTTTCACTCACTCTGTTACACGTCCTCCATTTCTTTCGAACAACTAGGTGGATCGTTGTCGTCATATAAATATTCGAAGCGACCATACCCGCGGCACCAGGAACATCTGATGAACGTATTCTTCGCACAAATACATCGTTACTTTCGTGGATTCGGCTGGAGACAGACTTGGTTAACATTTAAATATATTTATTTGTCTGGAATTAGCTTTGTTCCATACTACGCATACGATAACATTTCCTGAAAAATTGGTGTTAAATTTGATCATGAATTATCCTGTGAACCGTTATTGCAACTATGCGGTTGTGAATTCCTGCTGGATTTGCAGAAGCAGATTGCAATTTTGAAGACTGGAAATAAATATTTTAAATTGGCGATGAAAATAAACATCTCTTGGCTGGCACATTACGCCCAATCCCGCGGTATTACTTCTACCGCGGAAGTCGGCTGACCCTCGTCATTTATAAACAGCTGATGGTACATGACAGTATTAGTTTGTCCATCCAGGGAATTCAGTACTGGACAAAACTTGTTATCAGAAACGGATGGTTTTAAAATGTTCCCAAGACGTGCTTTGTAAATTTAATTTATCAATTTACAGCAGCTGGAGTGGCGTAAACATTTTTTAACGAGTCCATTAACCGACTGACCTCTTCTTTATCACGAGGACCAAATTAATCAGTTACTTCTTGTAAGCACAGGAAAACGTCGGGCAACAATTATCCAGACGCTGTGATGGAACACCGCGCCGTGTGCGGATGCGTTATTTTATGTGCACTACTAACTGCGACGAAGGTTGGTTTTTTCTCCCTTATGCGGAAGCGTTCGTCAAATTTTCGTCTTCACAGCACTCTACTCTGAACTGGTTTCATGCATCAAGGATGAAAATTGTAATTGTTTACTAATCCAAGTAGTTTGGGGAATTTATTTTCTTGCCTTGTTTTTAAAATGGTTCAAATGGCTCTGAGCACTATGGGACTTAACTTCTGAGGTTATCAGTCTCCTAGAACTTAGAACTACTTAAACGTAACTAACCTAAGGACATCACACACATCCATGCCCGAGGCAGGATTCGAACCTGCGACCGTAGCGGTCGCGTGGTTCCAGACTGAAGCGCCTAGAACCGCATGGCCACACCGGCCGGTGCCTTGTTTTTCGTTCTTATTGATTTACTTACCTTATTAATCCTCCTAACCTAGCAATTTCGAAATAGAAAACAATACAAATTTAAATAAATGAATGCAATTAGGAATGAAACAAAGGTTCTCCGCTCCCCAGCCAGGTGCCTCGGTCGCTAAGCCAGCGACGCTTTCGTAGTGTAGTGTTTACCTTATGGGTACATAAGCGGCGGCCAAAGAAGTTTATTTCCTCGATTACTAAGAAAGTATGCGTTTGCGAACCCACTATGCAGTCCGCAACGCCTCCAAAAACCACAATCGAAATTTGGATATTCTCTAGCTCGCTACGAGCAAACTATTAGTCCTACAGAAAAAAATGAACAGGACGTTTTTGTAGGAAATTGAATGTAGTTAAATATTGAACAGGAGTATGTTTCCGCTGGAGGCCACAGTTTTCGAGTTACTCAAGAAAAACGCGTTTGTAGGTCACTTTTGTATAGTTTTCTCTAATAATTCGAAAACTACTGCTTCTAGTGCAAATGTATCCCAGTACAAAATTTAACTACATTAAATTTGCGAAAAAACACCCTGTTCATTTTTTTCTGTAGGACTAATAGTTGGCGCTCAGCAAACGAGAGACTGTCAGAATCGTGGGCATGGTATTTGAAGGCGTTGTATGTTGCATGAAACCCATATAGGGGCAGCTGAATCACCGTGAATGATGTGAATCTCACTAGTTTTGAATCGACAGCACGTCATAAATTTTTTATGGGTGATTTTCTCTAATTTCTTTAATTTTAGGTTGTACACAAGCGACTTGCGAATATGAGCTGAGCCGAATCGATTGTGAAACTTCAGCTTGCTACATTTTATTTTTTATTGACTGCACGTTTGAAGGATAGTTAAATCTGTGAAATCTCTCAAGTTACTTTTTAATAGTGTCTGCTTCCTTATGACGTGCAGTATGTGTGTCGTTTGTGTGTTAGAATCTATCCCGTGAGTGCTTGTTGTAGAATTTTTTTAACTTTTGGAGAACTCTTTAGGCGGAGGAACATGTCTTCAGGATTTATCCAAAAAAGACCTATTTTCCTATCCGTGACAACAGGTATTTGACCATGCATAGCCCATGATCCACGTCTTATACTTTCATGAAACAGCTGTGGCAATCTTCCCATCCCATTCGTGACATACCTACTGAAAACCCATCTGTCGATAGTCCCTAACTCCCTACTGGTACCAGAGCAAGATGCTCAAGGTCGGCTGCCATGCGTTCGATGTGTAACCCCACATTAACCTACCCCACAGCTCCATTAAGGCGTGTCCTATCATTGCTCTGGAACAGCTACACGAAGTGTACACAGGTGCCAAGAGTGAAGGAAGCTATCTCGTCCAGGTCTTCACCTATGATATGTGCCCCATCCCTGCCCAAGCCGTTTCCCGCGTCAGCCACTGTCACTACATGACCCTCTTTTGAAAATTCCATGCATTAAGACCGTAAATCTTCTATCACATGACGAAGACATGCATTTGGTTTAAAAATGTTGGTGACCTGGTACGTTGCTCCTAAGTGTCCTGTAAATGAGGCCCAACATGTCGTCCATGGCTACTACATAGGTGCAGCACTTTCATCTTTCTAACATTTTTCTTATCTCGGTTGAAGTGTGCTTACCATTTCCTGTGTCTAGTTCTACTTGACATTCTTGTCTACTTAACTCTGGCAGTGGTTAATATTTGTTTTTAGCGTTGATAATAGAACTATCACATCGCGTCCTCTTTCTCTCTGCCTTCCTACCAGCTGCCAGTTTCCAACCTCCCTCCTCCGCTCTGTCTCCTTCGATCCTGATCAAGAATTCTTTCCTTATTTCCTTCATCTGTGCCCAAAGTGCGCAGATTTTCCATGCTGCTGAACAGTAAGAATGTTTCTGTTGCATATTCTGCGATTCCAGGAGAGATCCCCTTCTATTTTACCAGTGTTCTCCCCACTGCGCCCCCCCCCCACCCCAAATGAAAATATTTTAACTAATTTTAAGTAAGACTGGCAACATATCCCATTACTCTTACCCTATAACAGCTCCTACATTTCTCGCTCATTGTCAGTTTCGAAAGAAAAACTGAGTTTAACTTGAAACAATGTATTAATTTTTTCAAGAAGGAGAGAATAGCTGTATGTAAACAAAATGACACTAAAGTGTTTTGTGTTGTTGCCGCTGCCGTTGTACTGACTGAGAGATATAACGACAGAAGAATGAATTAGTAGTTTCTTTGTTTTCAGAGGATCAGCGCTGCTAAGATTGTTAGGTTAGGTTTTTAAACGTAAATAACTCGAAAAATCCAACAAGTAAATAACATTAAATGTGTCCAGAAATTCTATTTAGAAATTGCAGTTTTATGGCGAGCGCATACACTATTGATACTAACAGCTGCCTTGTTGTAAAGAAATTTATACTATTAAGAAAAATTAAAAAGAATTTTCGATTATACCAAAAGAAAGTAAATTTATGTTAAACATAATTTACTCTTATATAACTACTTTTTGAGGACGAGATATACTTGCGTATCTCACTCAATGACCACACAAACACAATATGCCATAATCCGATGGCTGGCAGATAATTTTGAGATATTGTGACCATAATAATTTAATAATGTCACAGTAATAACAATTCTGATCTGTCAAAGGAGGAGGCTGGATGTAAATATGCAGGGCGAAAAGGAAGTACTCGTGTCCTCAATTGTTCAGCAGTCAGTCAATAATACCTTACAGTTTATGATGTTTGTGATGATTACGAAGACAAGTTGAAAAGTTTCCAGATTGACAGTGAAAGACTGTGTTGCTTACATGAAAACTGCGCTTATATTTTCGGCGTAGCCTCATTTTAAGGCAGTGTACTTTGTCCAACTTTTTCATAGTGATTAAATTCTGACCCACAATTCCGATTCTGGAAGTCCTTCAGCTACGACTGTCGTATTGTCTACATTGCATTTAAAACGTTTTCCAACCATACAGTTCTCTGCATATGGTGGAAATGAGCAGGTGTCAAAACTAGAGAGTAATTTAAATGTTTCAGTAATTCTTATTTAAAATCTTTTTGTTTTCCTTTGGCTATGTCACCTCTGTGGATAGTCATAATATCCAGATGAAAGTTTTTTTTTCTCCGAACACTGGTCATAACCTGCTAGGCAAATGGAATCCACCGTGCCCTTAATATAGGGTCGCAGGCTTCCACCCACACGCTTCAGTTTTCGTTGTTGTTTCATTTGTGATGTGAAGTAGTGGACCCATCACATTCATAGTAATAACTTTGATTATTGTTAAAACAGTCTGCAACTTTCCGTAATACACGTTTTTTTACATCCTTTCTTGCAGAACTCAATGTAGCACCCATCGTGCACAAATATTCTCTTAGTTAAATCTTCATGTAAAATGAATAGTGCTCTTTCCTCTGGTATGCCTGCGACGTCAGTTGATCTGTTGCCCTTCGTATAATAGCACACTGCTCACTCTTACCCTTTATGGACGCCCCTCATGTACTTTCTATTCGAAACAAGTATGGGCGCGTGTACACTGACTTGTTCATTTCTCAGCTGTTGGAAATAAAGGAGCAGACTTCTTACATGCCTCCACCAGTGACGAATGACATGCAGTCCATTACGAATGCAGCTGCTGATCTAGCGATGATTTCGATCAGAAAATGTGCATTATACAGGATCTGATTGAGGTTCCAGATGGTTTCAGCTTTGCCAGTAGCGTGGAATGCCATGCCGCTATTGCGCCGGAAGACAATCACTTGCTAAGTGGCGCGAACTGCGTTAGTAATTAGAACTTTGCTAATGAGAAAGCTGTCACTCGTCAGCTCCAGGTCCTGCAGAGTTCGTATCTAGAGAGGGTATCAGAGTGGTAAATGCATGTTAGGTATAGAACTACGCCACTTGCTCGAAAATTACATGGGGGACTAATTCAAAGGAATTGGATTTGCTGTACGACTTGCCACTTTAACTGTTTTTCGTTAGTATACCCGACTTAACTTCGTCTGTCTTCAGCACGTCTAGTGCTACAGCTGTGCTATTTAGTTTATAATTAGGACGACAGTAATCCACTTTGCTAATAAATCGAGTTACAACGTGACGAGAAAACTATGGACGCCCAATCCGAAAGATTATTGTTATTGTTCGAGTCTCGAACGAATTTAGATTCTTGAGGGTTTCCAATTCGCACAGATTAAAATTATTCAGTGATTCCTTGAAAATGGGTACAGTCTAACACTTACTCCATCCTTCCGACGTCTGATCCATTATTAATCCCAAGTAACGTCATTGTCGACATGATACCGGCTCTGCGACAATCTTACACAATGCAAAAATGCAAACAGTTGTTATCTACGCACCTCGTACTATACATTGCGCAATACACTCCTATACCAAGAAGAAAGAAACAAAGATTAGAACTTCACGATTCGTCGACGACGAGGTCATTAGAGACAAAGCACAAGCTCGTTTTGGGAGAGGATGGAGAAGGAGATCGACCGTGCTGTTTGAGAGGAACAATCCCGAAATTCACCTTAAGTGACTTAGGGAAGTCGCACAAAACCTAAATCAGGGTGGCAGGTCAGGGATTTCTACATCTACATCTACATACATACTGCGCAAGCCACCGTATGCTGGTTGATGTAGGATAGCCTGTACTACTACTAGTAATTTCCTTTCCTGTTTCACTCGCAAATAGGGCGATAGAAAAATGACTGTCTATATGCCTCAGTGTGAGCCCTAATCTTATCTTCGTGGTCCTTACAAAAAATGTACGTTTGCGGGAGTAGAATCTTTCTGCAGTCAGCCTCAAATGCCGGTTGTATAAATTTTCTCAGTAGTGCTGCCCGAAAAGAATGTCGCCTTCCCTACAGTGATCTCCATTTGAGTTCACGAAGCATCTCCGTAATGCTGCTCTCCTTCATAGATGAACCACACTTCCGAAAACAATCCCAATAAACCGAAGTCGTCCATTCGACTTCCTTACTACGACACTTACATGCTCAATATGAATCTAGTGTCTTATCACTGCGCCACTTCACTCGATTTGTACCAACACGTACGCTCAATCTGAATTCAATTGTTACACATACCTCACAGCAGTTCCAGATCGTTATGGCAGTTTTTACTCTCGGAACCTCTATTAACTGCCTCGCGATTAAGACTATAGTGGACGGGCTGAGTCAGGAAGAAAGATACATGCTTTGAAGGGTGGTAGTTCAAATGGTTCTAATGGCTCTGAGCACTATGGGACTTAACTTAGAACTACTTAAACCTAACTAACCTAAGGACATCACACATATACATGCCCGAGGCAGGATTCGAACCTGCGACCGTAGCGATCGCGCGGTTCCAGACTGTAGCGCCTAGAACCGCTCGGCCACCGCGGCCGGTATGAAGGGGGGTAGTGTTAGTGATTCTCAACAAACAACGTCACATGAACATACTTGCTATTCTTAACAGTTTCCAAGGATGCTAATGACAACAATGGGGAACAAGACATATGCAGGTGATAGTAAGTCAAACATTGTGATCTACGTTTTGTTTAAAGGTGTACATTTCCTCACAAAAGATGTTCTACAAGTCCACCGTCAAATGTAATGCATTTTACGGCTCTTGTAGACAGTTGTTGTGTTGCTGATCTGAGCTGATTCGTACGGTCCTTTACTTGAGCACACGAGTGTAAAATGCAAGCGAGAAGTTGCTTCTTTGCATCCACTCTGCTCTTGTAGACTTGGCCAACCCCACCTATCACTTTAGATGTATCAGCATGCAAGTGCTGGTGAAAAAGGACATGTAACTGACGCCCGTGGTTTTCAAACAGCTGTATGTCGGATACAGTTAAGAAATTTTTTGTTCAGAAGCACCATTACTACCACTCCTCAAAGCATGTACCTTTCCTCCTTACTTACGGTGTATACTGTACAATATAAGCGAAGCGAGTCAGAGGTAGAAATTGTATAGGCATCTACACTGGTCGTCCGAAAAGTTCCGAGGCCGATTTATTCCTGGCGTATAAGGGACGTCAGCGCAGTACTTACGATGGAGCTTGAACGAACAACTACAAACAAATGTGTATTCGACGAGTCAGTTGTGAGCAGGCAGTGGTAAGTAATGGACGTATGAGCGTAGTGTATCAACGTTGTTGTGTCAAAAATCGCAGTGGAGCAACGTCTCGAAATCAAGTGTTCAAGACATTCTCCAGAATGTTTTGAAGAAGAGAAAAGGGTGTGCAAAGTCTGTCCCTCACACCTTGACTCCCAAACATAAATATTGACGCCTGGACGCCTGCCGCAACTTGACTGAAATGTAAAACGCAGGGAATACTTTTCTCGAAAAAACCTTACGTGTGATGGGACTTGGTACAAACCTACCACAAAACGACAAAGTGCAGAAATTCGCATGAAGGCTCGACGCTCTGAGAATGTTACCGACGCTCAAGCCAATGTTAGGTACGAATTGGACAACATCCCAAAGAAGGAGTATTTCAACAGTTTCACACGGTTGTACGAACGTTCTGCGCATTGTACTCAAGAGGGGGGACGGGGAGTGGGAGTTAGTAGAACACCTGAAGCAGTAAAACTACCATCTTAACCTTTCTCTATTTTTGATTAATTTAGTCTCAAAATTCTTTAGACTTATGTGGTAGAGCAGATGCTGTTTCTGATCAGTAGAAAGCTACATCCAGCGGTCTACATACTGGGAAATTTGGTTGGAAAGTGGTATACAGTGGGTATGAAGTACATAATTGTATACTTTTCTGGAAACTGAATGATATTGCTTTTGTTTGGGTTTCAAATGGACAATTGTTTTTCAGTAGACCGAAGAAACGTATTATTTGCGTAAGTGATGAGTAATTCATTTACTCTGACAGCACTATGCAAAATTTTGCCAACTTATACGTTGCCATATTAAGTCTTCCGTGGATGTCATTATTTTATTCTCCTGCTTTGCTATGTCAGCAACGAAAGGATTTACCTGTTCAGTTGGCATCTACTGGAGGAGATAAAAACGGTAGCTAGGAAATAAGAGTGACTATATGCTGATGTAACACAATGACTGTCAGATACATATACACAGAGCTGTCTCTTTGAGGCCTAATTGGAGATGAGGGCGTATAATATGTAGAGCTTCATTATTTGGTCCGTTTTGAATACATCTTAGCTACCGAGAACATCTCTGAAAAACGGTAGCATAGCACAAACGCGCTTCAAATACCTCAATGTGACTGTTCGGATGATGTAACTATAATCAAGTGGGGTGGCGAATTTCGATTAATTTGAAGCATTATAGGTAGATGTAGTTAGTTTATGTACAAACTGGCAGAAAACACCTCGTGTGATCACTTCTTCAGTACTACCTGGGATCGATTCAACTTTTACTTTCTCGATGTACAAAAAGTATTCAAAGGGGAGCTGGGCAGTTTGTTGTTGATTTACAGGGTCTGACTAACTGGAGATCACAGAGATGTTTAACTAGCTTAGGTGGGATATCCTCCAGAAGAAGTGTCGTGCATCACGTGGAGAATAGCTTTTAAATTTTCAAGGATCTCTTTTCACATAGCAACCTGGGATCATATTACCCTCCCCCATCAACTTGTTTATCGCTTAGGAATCGTAGAGGTAAAATCGGAGAGATTATGGCATGTCTAGTAAAATATATCCACTCGTTCTTTCCATCCAACCGCCGTGAAGGAATGGTAAAAGGAGAGCTGGAACGATAAGTTACAGTGGCATGAAGTACCTTCGAGAATACACCTTGTTGCGCATACCAGTGAGTTAATATGCATTTGGATCTATATTTAGTTGAAGGAAAACAAGCAATCGCCTACAATAAATACTGTCGCGCTGAAAATAATATCACGGCACCAAATGAATCACTACTAGATAATGGTTGTAAAAAAAGTAAAGCTGTTCTCAGCCCGACAGTTGACGTAAACATCATTGCACTTTAGTAAGCGTGATCCTGCTAGAGATGGTATGCTCTGGCCTCCCTTTCACCGGAAAAGTAACTGAACTAGCCAGTTGGGAGGGGGAGGCCACAGCGTGGTGCAACTTGATCCACAAAGAACTGCCAGACGTGAATGCCGTTATAGACACCAGGAAAAATCCTTGGGTTAAACGAATATCGACTGAAAGGCCTTTGGATGTGTAATCTAGAAGAAATACGATAAATTTGCGAATTACTACTAATAAAACGCAAGGGACGTGCATGCGGGAAGCTATTGTAACAAATCCGTCACACAATTGCAGCACGAAGTCAGGCGTGCAATCCTCGTGAATATTAAAGTGAGTTTGATGTTCATAAATATTTATTATTGATTGAGAGAGCACGAGAGAGCGTGACGTTTGAGCACAAATTTCAAGAATCCATGCAAAACGGGAATCTAAATGGAAAAACAGAGTTTAGATTCATAGTCCACTATCCCCCAAGTATAGTGCATTGTTGCTACGAAAACCAGAACGCACGTACCACTACACGACATCGCCCTTACTCTGGTCGAGATCAGCGACAAATCATGAAATGGTGACGAGAAAGAGCAAGAGATTTCAATGGTATTCTAGGTATTGCACTCCGTTCGCTAGCGAAATTGTATACCCACTATGGTATGGGTATAATTGCTCGTGCTAGTATGAAATAAAATGCCGCACTCTGAATTTTCGAAGATGGGGGTTCAGTTTCTTGTTTTTGTGGCAACCATGTAAACAATCAAGTGCTTACGTTTTAATGAAAAATGGATAAAATTGGATTACAAGCTCTAATAAAGTGCTCATTAATACCCCAGCGAATGTAATGGTCGAAATACTACGTCGCTGTGTAGAAAAGTAATGCCTCCTAATTTTTTTATTCTGTTCCCAATACCGGTTAAGGTATTACATATCCGGCACATTACTCGGTCGACGTTCTCGATTCGCTGACGCAAGATGCAACCCTTTGCCACTAGAGGGCTCCGAATTGTAGCGTGTAAAGTGGCGGTGTGTAACATAACTGTGTCGGCGCGTGAGAGACAGGATGCTATAATCGAGTTTCGAATTCGGAGAGTTCGTCCACACACTGAGCACGCTCTCCTTAAACATGACAATGCCAGACCATACGTAAGCGTTGCAACATCTGCAACAATGCGACATCTTGGGTTCACTGTCACCGATCGTCCTCCATATGATCCAGACTTGGCCCCACTCGATTTTTTTTCTATTTCTAAAACTTCAAGAACATCTTCGGGGAGCTCAATTTGATTATGTAAGCAGAGATGAGATTGTGGCTCCGTCAAAGAAGTCAGACATTCCATAGTGACGGTATCAACAAACTGGTCTCTTGTTGGGAGAAGCCGGCCGAAGTGGCCGTGCGGTTAAAGGCGCTGCAGTCTGGAACCGCAAGACCGCTACGGTCGCAGGTTCGAATCCTGCCTCGGGCATGGATGTTTGTGATGTCGTTAGGTTAGTTAGGTTTAACTAGTTCTAAGTTCTAGGGGACTAATGACCTCAGCAGTTGAGTCCCATAGTGCTCAGAGCCATTTTTTGTTGGGAGAAATGTGTTCGTCACCAGGGTGATTAGGTTGAGAAATAAATATGTAGGCATAAAGAATAAAGATGTAGATTGTTAATGAAGTTTGTTTTATTTAAAAAGCTTTAAGAGTTTTTACAGACAAAAATCAGAGGCGTTACTTTTCAACATGCCTTCGTATGACCATCGCTAGCTAAAAATTTTGAGGTCACTCGCTGTGAAGTTACAGTCATGGGCTTTTAATTGCTTGTTTGTGACGACCATGAAAACAGCGAGGTGCTTATATTTTCGTGAAAAAAGTCGTGCTCATGCCCACTATATTTTGCACGTAGTTTTGGGTACAACTAACCTTTCTCCCTCTATCCCACTACTAGTTCGTGTGGTATTTGGCTGAAAGACCCTGACTCAGCAACGGGTCAGAGCTCGAACAGCACACTATACCTTTAGAGAGTAGATAATGAAAAGTGATTAAAAATTTGTTTAGCGTGGCTGTATATCTAATAAAGATGATATGCGTTCAGGCCGCCCTAAACCTCTATGACAGACCAAGCTGAGGCAAAAACTTATAATGCCGTACTCGGTGACCGCCGACGGAAGGTACGCGAATTCGATGACATAGTGAAAATCTCGACAGGTCGTGCCTACTGCATTTTATACATAGTTTTGGGTGTAAACAGGTTTTCTCCTCGATAGGTAACTCATGTGTTATTCGTCGACATAGTTCTCCTAAGTTTCATGACAGGTGCTGAAACAACAGTTCATCATTACACGGTAACGAGGTGGAACTAGTCCAACCAGTAGGTGACAAAAAGTGAAAGATCATCAAAGAAAGAAAGGTGATATCATCTGGAGTAAAAGCCATGGCTACTGCTTTGTAAAATTCTTGGCATCTCGTGGGCACTCATACAGAAATTTTGGAACAGCAGAACCGGCACATGGGATTGGTGCGCCTAACTGTTGAACAAACTTCAGGGTAATATTCAAGGTAAAATTCTACGTCTTACGAAGATGAAAATTCTCTTACATTACGATAATGCTCCTTCAGTTTCGTCTTAGATCGTTGCTATTAATCTGCTTGACCCCTTCAAAGTGCTTCAACGACTGACGCGTTGTCAGGATTTGGCTCCCAACGATTACTTTTTGTTCTTAAACATGCAGAGTTAGTGTGTGAACAATGATACACCGATCTGCATCAAATGATGAGGTACAAATCGATATAGACTCTTATTTTGCTGAAGTGAAAGAGTATCATTTTAATGAGGCTCTTAGAAAGCTGGAAATATGTTGTGGTAAATATATTTATTTGCAGATTTACTGTCTTGACAAATAAAAAAAATCCGTTAAAACATGTGCTTCTAGAGCACTCCTTGTAGTCTCTTTGCAAATACATACCGTGATAATGCTGTTTATTTTCACACTGATGACTCATGGCTGAAACCAGGAACATCAAGCATCTTAAATAAGTCACATTCTACGTCTACATGACTATGTTACACTTCACACGTGAGTGCTTGGCAGAGGGTTTATAGAACCAATTTCAGACAATGTTTCGACAGTTTCATGCTTGAAGAGCACGCGGGAAAATGAAAAACTAAATCTTTGCGTGTGAGCTCTGGTTTCTCTTCTTTTATTACGACTGTCATTTCTCCCTAGGCAGATGGGAGTCAGCAAAATGTTTTCACATTCAGTCAAGAAAGTCGGTGATTGAAATTGTGTAAAGATCTTGCGGCAGCGAAAAACGCCTTAGTTTTAATTATTGCCACCCCAACTCGCGTATCATATCCGTGACATTCTCTCCCCTACTTCATCATGATACGAAACGAGGTGCCCATTTTCGAAGTTTTTTCATATATAAGTAGATACCGCGGCTTTTACAGTTGGTTCACAGGAGATGAAACCACTACTCGTCCTCGCAAGCGAATTAGTCAGTTGTCTGTACAGAAGTTACCTTGGCATAGCTTTAGACATTAACGGGAAAAGTGCAACATTAACAAGTAATTAATGTAAAGTAATGAAATTTGGGTATTAGATTTGTCTAGGTAACACATTTAAGCGATTAACAATGCAAGATCACAGGTTAATGTAGGCGCGAGATAAGCCATTGCAAATATGAAATGCTGGTACATAAATAGCCGATGTAACCCCCGGAATGTTGAATGCAAGCCTGTAAACGTGCAGCATTGTGTTGTACAGTTACCGGATGTCAGTATGAGGGATGGAGTTCCATGACTGTTGCACTTGGTCAGCCAATACAGCGATGGTTAATGCTGTTTGTAAATTACGCTGGATTTGTCATCCGATGATGCCCCAGATGTACTCGATTAGAGACAGATCTGGTGACTGAGTAAGTCAAGGAAAAATGATGATATTCTGTAGAGTATGATGGGTTATAACAGCGTTAGGTGTGCGAGTGTTATCCTGTTGTAAAACATTCCCTACAGTGCTGTTCATGAACGACAGCACAACAGGCCGAATCACTAGACTGTCGCCCAAATTTGTAGTCAGGGTCGTGGGATGACCACGAGAGGGCTCCCGCTGTTATACGAAATCGCGCCCCAGACTATAATTACAGCTGTAGCTCTACTGTGTCTAGTACGTGAGCAGATTGGGTACAGGCCCTCAACTGGGCTCCTTCTGAACAACATACGGCCGTCACTGGCACCGAGACAGAGCCAGTTATCATCAGAAAACACAATAGACCTCCACCCTATCCTCCAGTGAGCTCTCGCTTGACACCACTGAAGTCGCCAATGGCGGTGGTTTGGAGTCAGCAGGATGCACGCTACAGGGCGTGCGGCTCGGAGCTGTCCTTGAAGTAACCAATTCGTAACGCTCCGTTGTGTCACTGTCGTGCCAACTTCTGCTGGAGCATATGCAGAACGATGCGCCATAGGAATACGCCGAACATGATGGTGTTCCCACTCAGTAATGCCACGTGACCGACCAGAGCCCGGTCTCCCAGTGACCACCGCTACCAGCAATCATGTACAGTGGCTACATTCCTGCTAAGTCTTTCTGCAATACCGCAGAAGGAACCTTCACCACGTCCAATCTCAAAGGTAACTAATTCTCACACCGAGCGAGGTGGCGCAGTGGTTAGCACACTGGACTCGCATTCGGGAGAGCGACGGTTCAATCCCGCGTCCGGCCATCCTGATTTAGGTTTTCCGTGATTTCCCTAAATCCCTCCAGGCAAATGCCGGGATGGTTTCTTTGAAAGGGCACGGCCGACTTCCTTCCCCGTCCTTCCCTCATCCGATGAGACCGATGACCTCGCTGTTTGGTTTCTCCCCCCAAACAACCCAACTAATTCTCACGATTGTTACAACGTATCTTTAAAGCGTCGTCATATGTGACTGGCACGAAATATTAGTTGACATCATCTTTCAGATGTAGAAACACGCCTACCAACTTAGCTCCTTCTTGGTGCTGCGATTTTTTTCCGTCAGTGGATTTCTGTGTCGTACAAGTGAACGCAGCGTTGACGAGTCGACAGCTGATGCTATAGTGGTTTTGGAGACAGCTAAATATGTATGCACTATCTTTGTTTTTGGAATGTTCGCTTCGAAATATTTTTTATTATGAAAAAATGCTATAAATTTTTCTAACAAAAAAATCAGAACTTAGAGCAATGAATTATTTATTTTTAATTCTGGTAACTGGATTCGGTCTATATGACGATCGTCAGACCAAAGGCTAAGATGACGTGATGAGCGGGAACGTGGAGCTGCTGTGAGTTCCATCTGGTAGCTGTCACCATCTGGTAGCTGTCACCAATTGGTAATTGGTGATCAGCTGCTGCTCACAGCAGTGCCATGTACTGGTTCATTAGGTCATCTCAGTCTCCGGGATAAAGGAATGCCATATAGACCGAAACCAAAACTGCGATATGTTGTATTTTTTTGTTAAAAATTGTAATTTACGAGCACTGTGTTTCTTCTATGACGTCGAAAGTAATTATGGGTGTTTTGTCTTTATCTCCCTGTTGATGAATATTAGCCTGTCTTGCAACAGAAAGAAGCCTTCGTATCCAACGTAGTTTAAGCAATGACAGTGTTGCTGCAAGTAAGCTCTGCAGCTTTGTTAATGGGAACAAATATCGACATATGTCACGTGTACTCAGACCAATAAGGTCATCACTGTCCCTGAGTTTTTGGAGCGTATACCGATAATATTATTAAAGTGGTAAATGACCAACTACAAGCAAGTGTGCAGCTTAGCAGGGGACGGAACGGACGTTTTTGCACTAATATAGCACAGTGACAGGCCTCAATAATAACCGACTGTGACACGGCATGCCGCTACTAAGATCAATTTACATTCGATACTTGAGGGACTAGAAGTCACGGACAATTTTAAATGCGTTTTACTTTTTTAATCGATCTCTGCTTTTTCTATTCAAGTCCACGAAGGTAAAAAAAAAGTCGAATAGGGGAACAAAATCATATAGTCACAAAGTTTTTTGCGGAGCTATGAGGGAGTTCCATGAACAACATACTACAAATCTTGACCGGTGGAATTTGAGCGCGGGAGGGAGTGAAGGGTGTTTAAAGATCAGTTTTTTTATGTTTTTCCTGAATGATTCGAAAATTGTGGCTTCTAGCGCAAATGCTTACCAGTACAAAATTAAACTACATTAAATTTCCTACATAAAAGACCCCATTCTAATAGGGTACGTGTTGCAGGGCATGGAAAAGTCTCAGGTTCTTAATGGTTATATGGTATAAAATTAATGTTTATTGTCAAATGAAGTAGACTGAGAACAAATCTTAACTGTTTGTTCCAGGGCAGCTGAGCCATATTAAGAGATAATTTGTGTTTTAGGATTGTGACGGGGTGGAGGGGAGGGAGATGGAGAGTAGAAGCGTGAGAGTAGAAGCGAAAGGGCCAAATGAAAAACTACCGATCGTAGGATAATGAAAGTTTATGGAAACATTTGTAATGACACTTGGAGGAGGAATAACGAGTAAGTTATTGATGGAAAAACATTTTCATTTCCACATGAGAGCGTAACATTTGTTAATTGCGTACCATCTTTACGCTCCAGGTTGCAAACGTTGCTCAGTGCGACGACCATCTGCATCCGCGACAGCCTGGAGCTGAATTTCGTATTTGTTCCTAGCATTTTTCGAACGGTGGACCATGGAATGTCAGATATCGTGACACAGCTCGTGCACTGCTTAAAGATAACACATTGCGTCCAACATTCTCAGCTATTCAACAATTTGTGGCGCAATTGGCTGTCGGCCTCTCCCAGGAGCAAGGTCCAAATTGCTAATTAATTCGAACCTCCGAATTATGTTCTTCAAACCCCGTTGCGGAAAGAAGACCTCTCTCCGCATTTCTTTAGTGTGATGACACTTGCGAGGAGCAGAAGCACTACTGCTGTTGTTTTCATAAAACAGCTTTACGGGTAAATCCCTGCTCACCTTGTCCAGACCCATGTTGACTTTGCAACTGTAATGCACACAGAAACAACCTCAAAAATAAGAACCAAGAACAACATACTACACAAACTCTCTGGAAAAATTTGGGAGTTAAGGCGTCAGTTCTGAAAACAACGTCCCTCTTACTTGCGTACTCTGTTGGCGAATATTACTGCCCCGTATGGATGAATAGTGGTCATACAGACTTTGTTGATACACAGCTGAATGTGGCCGTGAGAAGTACATCTAGCACAATGAAATACGCGCCCACAGAACTGCTACGTGTTCTGTCTAATATCGAACCATCGAAGATAGTACGTCAAACTGCGTTGAAAAAGGAGTGGGGGAAATATTCCAGAAATCCTGAGCTCCCACTGCACCAGGACTGTGATGCCACTCAGTCAACGACTTAAGTCTAGGGAAGCCTCCTGAAGACTTGGCAAAACGCTCACTTCTGAATGGTTCCAGCCGCAAACAGCATGACGGCGTGAGTGGTTTGCAGCCAATACTGACTGCGAAGGTCTCATTGTCGGTCCTACATGAGTCCGTCCTGGATTCCACCTACCTAAGGGGTGGTGGACCACCCAAAATCGCATCGATACCAAGGAAGATGCCTGGACTTGAAGCACAAGTGGGGAATCATTGAAAGTCCCAAGTGTGACTGCAGACACCAGCGACAAACAATACACCACATAGTTGCAGAACGTCGTTTACGGAAATATGCTGCAACTCTGTCCAGCATACAAGAGGTCTCTGACGTAGCAGTCTCCTGGATGGAAACTTTAGATATCCACCTATAACCAGTTGCTTGCACATATTTAAACAACTCTCCTTTATATTACAATTTTAAACTTAGAATGTCTATTCGGTTTATAAACATTACCTTTTTTCGTTTTATGTGTAACTCTTTCTGGCGTTTCTCAAATTTATTCTACTCACATGGATAATATCGTGTTATTGACTTAATCTAAGACTTTCCTAATCAGGAATGAATGCAATTTCTTTTATCTGTATTTTATGTATGTTTTATTACCATTAATACCATTGCTGTTCAATCTAAATAATGTATCCTTGATGACATACGAAATAATAATAATAACTGATGCTTGTTTTTCAATCCTTCATCACAGTACAGTACCGGCGCCACAGGGCAGGTCATGACTCTAGCACTACTAACAACGCAAATCCTGGAGCGCATAGTTTGAACAAAAGTTTGATCCTCAGATGGCAAACCGTTTTCCATCTACACTGCCTCAATTAGCGAAAATTTAATTATAACCTCTCTCCATTATTAATGATTCGCCTCCGTAGTTGAGTGGCCAGTATAGATGTGATAGACCCAGGTTCGATTCCCAGTACTGCCAAGGCTTCTTCGTTGGTGGGAGGACTGGGACGTGGTGCAGTCAGCCTCGTGATGCCAACTGATGAACGATCTGACTGAGTAGTAGTGCCTCCACGACTCAGTGGTGTCTAGAGAGAGGGGAATCAGCTGCTTGCTCCTCAGTTTGCACACTAAAAAGGAGGAAAGTGAATTACCACAATCCGGTAAAGTACCGTCCCTCATGTTTCTACCCTCTAGCCCCGCCTCACCGCCCTGGTACGCCACCAGTTACAATTTAACCTTAATACGGCGCTACTGCACTTAAATGTGGTATAAACATTTAATATTTCTTCTTAACCTACTTCATTTAACAACAAACATTAATTTTATACTATTAATACCCCATGGTTTTTTCCATCCTCTGCAATGTGGAAACTATTAGTCCTAGAACAAAAGCGAAAAGGACCTTTCTTGTAGGAAATTTAATGTAGTTAAATTTTGCCTCGAGAAACATGTTCGCTAGAAGTCACGATTTTCGAGTTATTCAAGAAAAACAGAAAAAAGCGACCTTGAACTCCCCCTCCACACGTTCATACTCCGCCATTCAGGTCTTTTAGTACGTTGTTCTTGGAAATCCCTGTAAAGAAAAATTGCATCTATACAAATTCTACCCATAATTTTCCTTCGTTGACTGGGCTGCACTCCTTCACTCTCTTTCTAGCACATTACAGATTACGTCAGCTGCAAATATCATCGAAAATCCCCTTTTCGTCAATGGGATTTGCAGCTGCCAAACAGGCTTCCCTCTGATGTTTGGTAACCATCACTTAAAAACGTTAGTATAACAACCTAAAAACACTCATGAAGCTGCACCAGTTCTTCGGTTCGATGTCGAATTATGGAGAAATTCCAGTACTGTCACCCTGCACCGTAGAACTATTGTTCGTATTCCAGTCTTGCTCTCTTGAATTACTTTTATACTGATTTTAGCGAGCTGTGGGAGAGGCGGCACATAACTTCGTGGTCAACCATCGTGATGTAAGCTATTCTGAATAACTTCAGGCGAACTTTGCCTTTCTTTCTTCAATTTTTCACAGTTCATTTCTTTCTCCATCGCCGTCAAACTGCACTAGTACGACGTCTCCAATGTTTTTTATGTCGAAGGGAAGATATCTACAGATTCTATTTTTCGACCATTTTCTTACTGTGTTTGAGATGATAATAGCTTTCATCGCCAGTCTTTACGAGCTGTGAACAATTGTTGCATCGAAAAGTGTCCGTTATACTTCTGCTAACAATAAATCTATTTTTATACTGATTTAAATTCTTACCCCTGTCTGATAACATTTCTCAGTTTCTCACTACAATTTTTTATTCGAGTAATCTCCTGATAAAACAGAAAATAACTTCTAAGATACTTACATACAACTAATGCAATAATACATATTTTCTCACTTATGTTTCTCAACTCTATCGTACAATGATATTGATAACGAACGAGAATCTTTCTTCATCTTGATTTTGCCTTTATTCCGTATATACACGGCTCAGCATGCTAATTATCAGAATTTGCGTTGTTATTGATAGATGGTGGCTGGCTGCCTTTCCTGTCGCCACCCCATTACCCTCCGCGACGGAATTTGTGTATCCCAACCGCCTGCATCTTCTGCTATCCATTTGAAAATGTACGAATGTTTTCTAAATATTTGCGAATCGTGTAACTAGGGCGGGACTTGGGTACCAGTCTGGTATTCACGTATTTGGATCTAGGAAACCGCCTAAAAGCCACATACAACACTTGCGGCTATCTAGACCGTTGATAACGATCGAGAATGTTGTTCAAATAATGATACGACAAGCTCCTGCTTCACAGAACCTGAATTAGTGCCAAAACATAGACAATTTACACAGATATCGTGATAACATTCTCTAATGGGATACCAGTTCGATTTTACACAGAGTACGCGAAGGAACTTGCCCCTCTTCTTGCAGCGGTGTACCGTAGGTCTCTAGAAGAGCGTAGCGTTCCAAAGGATTGGAACAGGGCACAGGTCATCCCCGTTTTCAAGAAGGGACGTCGAACAGATGTGCAGAACTATAGACCTATATCTCTAACGTCGATCAGTTGTAGAATTTTGGAACACGTATTATGTTCGAGTATAATGACTTTTCTGGAGACTAGAAATCTACTCTGTAGGAATCAGCATGGGTTTCGAAAAAGACGGTCGTGTGAAACCCAGCTCGCGCTATTCGTCCACGAGACTCAGAGGGCCATAGACACGGGTTCACAGGTAGATGCCGTGTTTCTTGACTTCCGCAAGGCGTTCGATACAGTTCCCCACAGTCGTTTAATGAACAAAGTAAGAGCATATGGACTATCAGACCAATTGTGTGATTGGATTGAAGAGTTCCTAGATAACAGAACGCAGCATGTCATTCTCAATGGAGAGAAGTCTTCCGAAGTAAGAGTGATTTCAGGTGTGCCGCAGGGGAGTGTCATAGGACCGTTGCTATTCACAATATACACAAATGACCTGGTGAATGACATCGGAAGTTCATTGAGGCTTTTTGCGGATGATGCTGTGGTATATCGAGAGGTTGTAACAATGGAAAATTGTACTGTAATGCAGGAGGATCTGCAGCGAATTGACGCATGGTGCAGGGAATGGCAACTGAATCTCAATGTAGACAAGTGTAATGTGCTGCGAATACATAGAAAGATGGATCCCTTATCATTTAGCTACAAAATAGCAGGTCAGCAACTGGAAGTAGTTAATTCCATAAATTATCTGGGAGTACGCATTAGGAGTGATTTAAAATGGAATGATCATATAAAGTTAATCGTCGGTAAAGCAGATGCTAGACTGAGATTCATTGGAAGAATCCTAAGGAAATGCAATCCGAAAACAAAGGAAGTAGGTTACAGTACGCTTGTTCGCCCACTGCTTGAATACTGCTCAGCAGTGTGTGATCCGTACCAGATAGGGTTGATAGAAGAGATAGAGAAGATCCAACGGAGAGCAGCGCGCTTCGTTACAGGATCATTTAGTAATCGCGAAAGCGTTACGGAGATGATAGATAAACTCCAGTGGAAGACTCTGCAGGAGAGACGCTCAGTAGCTCGGTACGGGCTTTTGTCAAAGTTTCGAGAACATACCTTCACCGAAGAGTCAAGCAGTATATTGCTCCCTCCTACGTATATTTCGCGAAGAGACCATGAGGATAAAATCAGAGATATTAGAGCCCACACAGAAGCATACCGACAATTCTTCTTTCCACGAACAATACGAGACTGGAATAGAAGGGAGAACCGATAGAGGTACTCAAGGTACCCTCCGCCACACATTGTCAGGTGGCTTGCGGAGTATGGATGTAGATGTACATGTAGACGTAGACGTTGACACTACAGCGTCATCAGCAAACAATTCCCGACTGCTGCTCACCAGATCCGTCAGATCAGTTACATACATAGTGAACAAGAGTGGTCGTATCACATTTCCACGTGGCACTCCGGACGATACCCTTTCCTCCGATAAACACTCGCCGTCTAGGACAACGTACTGCGTTCTATTACATAAAGTATTCGAGCCATTCACATATCTGAGAACTAATTCAGTATGCTCGGATATGTTAACAGTCTGCATTGTGGCACCGTGTCAAGCGCTTCACGGAAATCTAGGAATATGATCTCTACCTGTTGTCTCTCGTCCATGGTTTGCAAGATATCGTATGAGAAAAGGGTAAGCTGAACTTCACACTGGCGATGCTGTCTGAATCTGTGTTGATTTGTGGATACAAGCTTTCCTCTCTCAAAGAACTTTACTAAATTTGAACTTACATTATGCTCATGAATTCTGCAATAAGCCTACGTTAAGATGATTGGTCTGTAATTTTTTGGGTATGTTCTTTTATATTTATCATTCAGGGTGGTCTATAACGGGAATTTCCGACCACCCTGTATAGCAGCGGTATTTTTTCCCGATAATAGATAATATGTGTACCAAGTTTGGCTGAAATCGATCCAAGAGTCTAGAAGGAGCTTTTTAGCTGCGGCTTTGCTCGCGTGTGCACTTATCTTATATATTTCACATATATATCACATACTAGGGTTGTCCAGAAAGTAAGTTCCGATCAGTCGCGAAATGGAAACCACAAGGAAAATCCGGTAAAGCTTTGCACAGATGTGTTGGACAGTGTCTCTAGTATACCCATCGATCTTGTCGCGTCGCTCTTTTCAGCTCTCAGTCAACAGTGTAGCGTCTCCCGTCAAGTATGAGGGCCTGGTTATAGATTTCGTATGTGTCATGCAGCCCACATAACACAACTATCGAACAGTTCCTTCATGCCAATTCTCGTCCGCACGCTGCAGGGGGAATGAAGACGCTCCTGCAGCGTTTCCGATGAGAAATGTTTGATCACTCACAATACAGTGCGTAAGTCTCATCTCTGCTCACAAGAACCGCTGGCTCATCATAATCATCATCATCATCATTTAAGACTGATTATGCCTTTCAGCGTTCAGTCTGGAGCATAGCCCCCCTCATACAGTTCCTCCATGATCCCCTATTCAGTGCTAACATTGGTGCCTCATCTGATGTTAAACCTATTACTTCAAAATCATTCTTAACCGAATCCAGGTACCTTCTCCTCGGTCTGCCCCGACTCCTCCTACCCTCTACTGCTGAATCCATGAGTCTCTTGGGTAACCTTGCTTCTCCCATGCGTGTAACATGACCCCACCATCTAAGCCTGATCGCCCTGACTGCTACATCTATAGAGTTCATTCCCAGTTTTTCTTTGATTTCCTCATTGTGGACACCCTCCTGCCATTGTTCCCATCTACTAGTACCTGCAATCATCCTAGCTACTTTCATATCCGTAACCTCAACCTTGTTGATAAGGTAACCCGAATCCACCCAGCTTTCGCTCCCATACAACAAAGTTGGTCGAAAGATTGAACGGTGCACAGATAACTTAGTCTTGGTACTGACTTCCTTCTTGCAGAAGAGAGTAGATCGTAGCTGAGCGCTCACTGCATTAGCTTTGCTACACCTCGCTTCCAGTTCTTTCACTATGTAGCCATCCTGTGAGAATATGCATCCTAAGTACTTGAAACCGTCCACCTGTTCTAACTTTGTTCCTCCTATTTGGCACTCAATCCGTTTATATTTCTTTCCCACTGACATTACTTTCGTTTTGGAGATGCTAATCTTCATACCATAGTCCTTACATTTCTGATCTAGCTCTGAAATATTACTTTGCAACCTTTCAATCGAATCTGCCATCACAACTAAGTCATCCGCATATGCAAGACTGCTTATTTTGTGTTCACATATCTTAATCTCACCCAGCCAGTCTATTGTTTTCAACATATGATCCATAAATAATATGAACAACAGTGGAGACAGGTTGCAGCCTTGTCTTACCCCTGAAACTACTCTGAACCATGAACTCAATTTACCGTCAACTCTAACTGCTGCCTGACTATCCATGTAAAGACCTTTAATTGCTTGCAAAAGTTTGCCTCCTATTCCATAATCTTGTAGAACAGACAATAACTTCCTCCTAGGAACCCGGTCATATGCCTTTTCTAGATCTATAAAGCATAGATACAATTCCCTGTTCCACTCATAACACTTCTCCATTATTTGCCGTAAGCTAAAGATCTGGTCCTGACAACCTCTAAGAGGCCTAAACCCACACTGGTTTTCATCCAATTGGTCCTCAACTAATACTCGCACTTTCCTTTCAACAACCTGTAGCCAAAATTTTTCCGCAAACATCGAGCTGCAGACCCGTGCAGACAACTGACCGAAAGCACAGGCGGCTTCTTTCTATGACGAGGATATTGGAAAGTTGGTAAAAAACTACAGCACTCGAAGTTGGAGCGGCGACTATGTAGAGAAGTAGGTGGAAGGTGTACTTAACTGTTGCAAATAAAACGTTTCTGGTTTTCACTGTGGTTTCCATTTCGCGACCGATCGGAACTCACTTTCTGGACAACCCTTGTATTTCACTCATATTTGTACACATATTCCTAGTGAATTTTTCCCTACGTTTCGTTTTCACACAGGTACAGCCTGTGGTATATATAGACTTTGTTTGAAAAATGTATTTCGTCTAGGTAACTAGTAAAGAAGTAATAATTTAAAACGTTTGCATGACACGACTGTTTTTCGCGCATTTCACGTCTTATCTCTTGAACTATGTGTTATACAGTCATATATTGTTGCAGGTACATTCGGCGATATATGCGAATACTGTCTGCAAATTATATTGCGAATAGAGTTTGTGGTAAAAAAGCAATAAATGAAAAAGTCTTGCCTGCTACGTAAGTTTTACAGCATGGACAACGAAACTGTAGTAACCGATGAACTTTTTTCCTTTCGTCATTTTGTCTATGTGTGTTGGGAAAGATTTGGGGGGGGGGGGGGCGGGCGGCGTGGGCGGGTCAGCGAGGAAAAAGTCTTGTAAAAATATACATTTATGTATATAGCCTGTCGCAAGTCACTAAGTGGTCCCATTCTCAGATAGTGGATGAACATAGTCTGGCTATTTGCGTGTCGTGAGCTACGATGCTTTTCACCCCCACCCCTTTGAGAGGAAGGTGGTTCCTAACCCACAGTTGTTCTTTCTAGACAGTAAATGATGTATTTACAAAGTCTCGTTGAAATCGATCAGTTTGTTTAGTAGAAGGTGTGGAACATACATACACACATACATACAATTTTATAATATGTATGGATGAATTTAAATCGAATAATCTCTGTTGACAATTTGCTTTCGTAATAATACACGAATTGCCAGAACGTAAGAGAATATGTAACTAAAACGAAGTACTTAAAATGTAGTGTAATAAAAGTGAATTACGACGAATGTATTCTTCAAATGTTCGAAAATACACTAACTTTTGTGTCAACGATCTATTATTTCCACTGGTTCAAAAATACTACACAACCTTACGCACAAAATTCTAAATATTAATATTAGTTTCAATACAAAATTGCAAACTATTAATCTTTTCCTGAACAAGTCGGCAGTTGCGCGGTCCGTAGCATGTGCTATACGTGATATGTGGGTAAACTGCTTCTGTGCCCTCGTAAACCCATGCAACGATGTTTAAGGTGACTGATTGCAGCACGTGGGGGCTTTACGTTACTCTGAATTCTCAATCAGAGATCGTGTAGAATTCACTATCATTTGTGTATTGTTACAGGCCTAACCTAAGTTCATTTTAATCCCAATTATTCTCGGCGTTGCAATTATCAGGAACGTTAGTGTAAAACAGTAAGTGACAAGGAGCCGTGTTTTAGAGCGCGCGCAATCTCGACGAGACATAGTCGATAGCGCGGTTGTTAAGTACGAATGCAGCGTGGGGACAGGGGAGCCGTGGCTTGGGGTATAGGCGTCGGCGGGGTGGCTGCGGTGGCAGCGGCGCCGAGACGTCGATACCGGTCGCGCAAACAAGGCCAGCGCTGCCGCCCACGCGCGCCGCTCCGCTGGTGCACTGCAACGCGTAATGCGCGGAAAGCGGCGCCGCTGCACGATCAAATCACTAATCTGCTTACCCCACGCCGTCGCCAAAATTAACCGCAAATTTAAAGCGGTATTCATCCGCCTGCCAGTAGAAGAAGTTGTGTGTTGGCTCTGAGCACTATGGGACTTAACTGCTGAGGTCATCAGTCCCCTAGAACTTAGAACTACGTAAATCTAACTAACATAAGGACATCACACACATCCATGGCCGACGCAGGATTCGAACCTGCGACCGTAGCGGTTGCGCGGCTCCAGACTGTAGCGCCTAGAACCGCTCGGCCACTTATGCCGGCCAAAGTTGTGTGTTCTTTTGACAAAAATTCACTTACTGTTCGAGGCAATCCCCCTTTTAGGCCAACGCATTATGTGCAGTATTTTTCCATTGAGTGGATGGCGTCTTTGAAGTGGAGGGCCTACAAGTTTTTTGCGCAGTTGCTATAATATTCCCATTTCTTTTGATATGAGGATAGCTGGAAATCAGACTCGAAATACCTGGTGAATGGGGTGTATTTTTCAACTACTATTACTCTACATTCATCACTTTTACCGTTCCTGAAACACTCTGCTGTGGAGGCGCGTTGTTCTGATGAAAAATATTTGTTTTTTTGATCTCTCAAGCCTCGGCTTATTTCGCTTATTTTTTGTATAGTTGCTGCAGAAGTCTTGCGTATTTTTCGCTAGTTATTCCTTTGCCGTTTTTTAATATTAAATATCAAGATTCCGTTCTCCATAGTGGAAAACACTGGTCATAATCTTTCATGCTCATAGAAGGAACTTCACCTTTTTCTAGTCTCTCATCCGACGTTTAATTGCTATTTCATTTCGAGAGTGAAATGGTGGATTCACATCGCATGCAGAGTAAAAATCTGACGCAAAAGAAAGGACCTGTTGTTCAATCTCTGTAGAAATTTCTGGAAAATTTGTTTCCGTATTCGTTTTTTGTCAGCATCTAACAAATGTGGCACCCATCTTGCATAAAACTTTATTACAAGCAGTTCTACTCGTTACGTTGTCTGGCTCCTCACATCTTAAAGTCTGCCACTCAGTAACTCAAGTTCGTTCACAGTTCATTTAATTCTACTGCAACAGGAATGTTCGCAGTCGCACACGGGAAGAATTATTGTACGTGTTTGTCACTCAACAGACATTGAGCTGGCGTTGATAGGCGCAACATATACCCGTAGAACTGGGGCTTTCTGGTTCACAAGACCACATAAATACGCAGAAAAATAGCCACTCACTCCAGTCAGTGTACCTGTGACCTCTGTGCAATGTGCACAGCTCCTGGGAAGCTCTCGTATGTGCATAGTGGAATGGACGTGGTCCACTTTCGGGTTAATACACTACTGGCCATTAAAATTGCTACACCACGAAGATGGCGTGCTACAAACGCGAAATTTAACCGACAGGAAGAAGATGTTGGGATATGCAAATGATTAGCTTTTCAGAGCATTCACACAAGGCTGGCGCCGATGGCGACACCTACAATGTGCCGAGCTGAGGAAAGTTTCCAACCGATTTCTCATACACAAACAGGAGTTGACCGGCGTTGCCTGGTGAAATGTTGTTGTGATGCCTCGTGTAAGCAGGAGAAATGCGTACCATCACGTTTCCGACTTTGATAAAGGTCAGATTGTAGCCTATCGCGATTGCGGTTTATTGTATCGCGACATTGCTGCTCGCGTTGGTCGAGATCCAATGACTGGTAGAAGAATATGGAATCGGTGGGTTCAGGAGGGTAATACGGAACGCCGTGCTGGATCCCAGCGGCCTCGTATCACTAGCAGTCGATATGACAGGCATCTTATCCGCATGGCTGTAACGGATCGTGCTGCCACGTCTCGATCCCTGAGTCAATGGATGGGGACATTTGCAAGACAACAACCATCTGCACGAACAGTTCGACGACGTTTGCAGCAGCTTGGACTATCAGCTCGGAGACCATGGCTGCGGTTACCCTTGACGCTGCATCACAGACAGGAGCGCCTGCGATGGTGTATTCAACGACGAACCTGGGTGCACGAACGGCAAAACGTCATTTTTTCGGATGAATCCAGGTTTTGTTTACAGCATCATGATGGTCGCATATGTGTTTGGTGACTTCGCGGTGAACGCACATTGGAAGCATGTATTCGTCAACGCCATACTGGCATATCACCTGGCGTGATGGTATGGGGTGCCATAGGTTACATGTCTCAGTCACCTCTTGATCGCATTGACGGCTCTTTGAACAATGGACATTACGTTTCGGGTGTGTTACAACCCATGGATCTACCCTTCATTCAATCCCTGCGAAACCCTACATTTCGGCAAGATAATGCATGACAACATGTTGCAGGTCCTGTACGGGCCTTTCTGGATACAGAAAATGTCCGACTGCTGCCCTGGCCAGCACATTCTCCACATCTCTCACCAATTGAAAACGTCTGGTCAATGGTGGCCGAGCAACTGGCTCGTCTCAATACGCCAGTCACTACTCTTGATGAACTGTGGTATCGTGTTGAAGCTGTATGGGCAGCTGTACCTGTACACGCCATTCAAGCTGTTTGACTCAATGCCCAGGCGTATCAAGGCCGTTACTACGGCCAGATGTGGTTGTTCTGGGTACTGATTTCTCAGGATCTATGCACCCAAATTGCGTGAAAATGTAATCACATGTCAGTTCTAATATAATATATTTGTCCAATGAATATCCGTTTATTATCTGCATTTCTTCTTGGTGTAGCAATTTTAATGGCCAGTAGTAAATGTTTGCGAGCGTTTGATTAGTTATTTTTATTACGTACCAATTGTGCTGTGTCACATAATAAACATAAAGAAAGTATTGGTGAACTTAATGCAGTTGCCTTTGCTGATGATGACATGATCTATGGTGAAGGAGAAGAGGGAGTTCAGACTGAACGTACGGAAATCCACATTCCAGGAGTACAATCTCCAGAACAGTGAGACCAAGACAGTGGTGATGGCGCAAGGAAGACGGACATCTCGCTCGTGTGAAACTACACCACCAAATAGTGTGTAGACAATTGTCCTTACCTCGGAAAAATAATCCCCAGAGATAATTCGATTAGATAGGAAATTACCAGGAAGTTACTGACAGGTTGTACTTAGACAGAAGAAATTGGAAGAGGCTGATTAACAGTACTTGGTAAACTGAAACTGTACAATGATGACGATTAATTGTGTTGCCTATTGCAGATTTGCAGCAAGCTTTTGACACGACTAACTATGAAATCGTTACACTATGATTTTGTCCGTGCGAAATTAGCAGTTGTCCTTCTTGATGAGTGATTATACTGTGAATACTTAAGATCACCTCGAATGAGCGTAGACAGGCAAAGTAAAACGAGTGTTTCAAACACTTTCACTAATGAACGAATTATGCATGAAAAAATCACTCACAAACTCAAGAGTCAGGATTTCATTGTACTATAAACAAATTTTTCAGTTGGCAAGAGTACATCCACGACTGTTTATGCAATACACACTTTCTCTATCATTGATTTTGACCGGCATTCAATATGAAAGAGGAAGGAAGGTACGGTTTAAGGTTACTCCGACAATCAGTTCACTAGAAACTAATTACCTGCTAGGAATGGACAAGAATAAGGGCAACAGGCAGTTCGGACCATGGAGGGGAAACCAACCTGACATTCGCCTGAAGTTATAGGAATCTACAGACAACTTGAATTCCGCGTGCCTGAACTGGGGCTTAACCTGCACTGCCCTGGGGCAAAATTCCAGTGTCCTAAGCTCTCTTGGTTTACTTACAGTTTGTTACTTTACGTAAACTTAAAGTGTTCGCTGCTATTAAAAATGTATAAACTGACAACAGCGATGGTTTGATATTCGATCTAAGACGGAACTAACCGAACACAGTTCACTGTAATCCCCGTCGCTATGCTTGGAATAAATGTCAAATTTTCCTCAGATATTTCGGGACTCTATTCATTGATCATGACCCCATACTGAGCGTAGAAATGTAAATTAGTCCTCTGTGGTTACAAAGTCGAAATCGTAGTGTAGCACACTGGATTCGCATTCGGGAGGACGACGGTTTAAATCTTCGTCCCACCATTCACATTTATGTTCATTCCAGGCAAATACTGGAATCGTACCATGCAAGGGTACGGCCGATTTCCTTCCCCACTCTTAATAAATCAAACCGAGCTTGTGCTCCGTCTTTAATGACCTCGTTGCCGATGGAACGTAACACCGTAATCTCCCTCCGTTTCTTCTTACTGTGGACTATGAGAATCAGTAACACTAGAGAGATATTTCAGGATTCCATTAATTGATTATGACTCTAGGCTGAACAGAGAAAAGTAAAGGACTTATTCCATATGTTACTGAAAATTAAAGTTACACTAAATTGGCACAAAATGTGTAACCTTAGGTTACGTTCTATTGTCTCAACTTCCTGTAAAGCGTTAAACAACCAGCCCCTTATTACCATCTTCGTAGTAGATACACGGATTCGTCTGATAGGAGATCTAGTGCAATTACAGTTGCCTTGTTCTTGTGACTTGGGGATTTACTTTATTCTAAAGAACGAAACTGTCGTCACGTTCTTAGAAGTTAAGCGCCGTATTTTTCTGCATTAGTTATTGCACTCGAACGAACGATAAATTTTCATTGGGCGAACTGTCGTGTCGGTGTATATTTTTTGCCAGTACAGGGTGGTGATGGTTATCACATAATATTCAGTTTTATCACACGTCACTATTCTGTGCAAAAACGAAACATGTCTGTTTTTGACGGAGTGAGATGACGTAGTGGTGAAGACACTGGATCTGTTTGGCTATCCTGATTTAAATTTTCCATGATTTCCGTAAATCACTTTAGCTTTATGGTGGGATGATGCCTTCAACAAGGCCACTATCGTATCCCTTCGCATCCTTGTCCAACTGAGCTAGTACTTCGCCTCATACAGCCTCGCAGTTGACAAGAGGTTAAACTCTAATCTTTGGCTCTTCCTTTCTGTCGTTGAAGATGATTTAGTCAACGAACTCACGGCGATATTGTTTGTTCAGTTATTTGACTTTCCAGATTATTAAAAGTGTTGAAATTGCAAAATAAACACTGTCGCATATTTATGTTTCAATACAGCTAGTAGATGTGGTTTATCTTTGTTGATGGCTACTGATGCATGTCGTATAGCTGGACTGGAAATTCTGGGGTCATAACTATATGGATCGTATATTCACAATGTCAGTTCCAAACGCTTACTGTGTGCCATTGTGGCCATTGATAATGGAAAGATACACGTGTATGATTTCGATCCATGTCGCATCTCCTTAGCCATACGGACTTCTGGTTCCCTGTTTGCGTATGGCTCTGTGTTGATACACTTATCGATAAACTGCAGCAATGGAGCTCCATTTCTGAACCTCCAAGATACTTTGCAATGGAAATCAGTCATTTCATATGAAACTACTTGACACAAAACCTCACACTGCGATGGAGACAGTGCGATCGTTAGGCAATGAATTCCGTTCAGAAGTATCTACTCCTATTTTCGTCGTTTCCCTAATTACTGAAGGATAATGTTGGCTGTGCTATGCACTCAGGTCAGAGACCAGTTCTTACTTCTTCTAAACATAACATGGTGACTGAAATAACATAAGAAATCATTAAAGAATTCATGTATGTTAAACATAGTAGCGGACTGGCGCACTAGGTCATTCTTCGTTCATTCCATAAATTATAGCATCTCTTAGTAAAAGAAGCTACCAAATGATATTAATGGGGTATCTAGTTCACTACGTCAACTCTTAGATTTTTTTTAAGCTGGTAAATTACTGTGAACTCTGTTCTTAAATGGCAACAGCTCTTAAGGGAAAATATGTCAATAACATTGCGCTAGGCAGTGCCTTCATTCCAGCGACACAGAAAAGCTAGAAATACCAGATGCCGTATTATAAATATATGTGGAGGATTCTTAAGAGATGAATAGTCAGTAACGAGCTAGTCAAAGGGAATGGTCGTTTTTGATGTAAATTGTGCTACAGCAAATTAGTACAAGTTTTATCCTTATCTCTTATTGAAATATTTCCGGTTTACCATGTTGAACTACGTACATATATAGGATGTCCTGTCTGCAGATGACAGTGACGTCATTTTGTTCTTTACTAGTACCAGGAGCTCGTATAAACGGTGAAGTTTTCTTACACTGATACTTGAAAATAAAATACAGATGTATTAGAATATGAAAATACGACAACAATGTCACGACGTAGCGCATTGTCTAATTTTTATGTATAGAAACGAACAGCGAAGTACCAATGTTTTTCAACACCAAACGTTCGAAATGAAACTTCTGCCTTGAACGGGCGAACTATGGAATTAACTTCAAATATATTAACATCTGGTTCCCAACTCTCAGCCTTATTTACAAAGCTGATATGCTCATTTGGCAGTTTTACATTTTTCTTTTAATAATGTAATGTACTGAATGAAGCTACTTCGGTCCCAGCGTACAGGAACAACCATGGAATTAAGTTTCAAGCGAACATTGGCCAATTACACTCTCGTCAGGGCTCAGTTCGAAGCAGAGCTCATCACTGAAGACGTTCTACTCCAGTCAGTGAGACTCCAGTTCAAAGACGTGTCTGTAGACGCTCCGTACAGCGGTGGGATACCAACTTGACTGTCGCTTGCCATACGACCCGACAACCAGAAGTAATGGTCTGGGCTGCCATTTTATTTCATAGCAGTACCCCTTTGGTTGTCATCAGCGGCACCCTTATAGCATAGTGGTACGTCGACGATATTCTGCACCTCGTTTTGTTGCCCTTCTTGGTACGCCATCCCGGACTTGCATTTCAGCAAGATAATGGCCACCCGCACACGGCGAGAGTTTCTACTGCTTGCCTTTGTGCTTGCCAAACCCTACCTTGGGCAGCAAGATTGCCGGATCTCAACTGAGAGTGTTTGGAGCATTGTGGGCAGTGTCCTCTAATGAGCTCGGGATCTTGACAATCTAACTCGCCAATTGGACAGAATTTGGTACGATATGCCCCAGAAGGACATCCAACAACTCTATCAATCAATGCCAAGCCGAATAACTACTTGCATAAGGGCCAGAATTGGGCCAACGGATTACTGATTTGTTCAGTTTGAGAAGCTCTTTCACTTGAATAAATCATCCAATTTTTCTGAAATTGTAATCATTTGTTTGTGTGTACATGTACATCACATCTACCGATTTCCATCCCATTCGAATCATTCCTTTATGGTTCGTCTTCTTTTTTCGTCTTAGAATGTATATGCATAAGTAACTTAATACGGCGGAGAGAATAAAAGGCAGGAGAACACAAGGTATGGAACTGCGTCATGAAACACTGCATATTGTCAGGAAATTTACTAATGCTTGACTTAATGCTACAAGGAATAAAAGTGACAAAATGCTCTGTCACTCTTTCGTGGTTGAATGAGCTACTGGTGGATAGACAAGCCTGAGTAAATGTTTCCACGCCCAAATACTGCATAATATCTTCCTGAATCACAAAACAGCAGTGACGTACAGATTCAAGAGGAGTAAACTTTTATACGTATTCAGACGAATTTTTTTAAGGACCTGCAGTACGGAAGAGTATGTGTAAGGGTGATGTTGTAGGCTACTTGACGTGTACTACGAGCAAGTGGAACAGATATACGCTTTGGATGAATTGTTGCGGAATGGTCTGTTGACTCCTAATCAACGCGCCTATTACAGACATAGAACATGCTGAAACTTCCTGGCAGATTAAAACTGTGTGCCGGACCGAGATTCGAACTCGGGACCTTTGCCTTTCGCAGGCAAGTGCTCTACCAACTGCGCTACCCAAGCACGACTCACGCCCCGTCCTCACAGCTTTAATTCCGCCAGTACCTCGTCTCCTACCTTCCAAACTTCACAGAAGCTCTCCTGCGAAACTTGCAGAACTAGCACTTCTGGAAGAAAGGATATAGCGGAGACGTGGCTTTAGCCACAGCCTGGGGGATGTTTCTAGAATTAAATTTTGGTAGAGCATTTGCCCGCGAAAGGAAAAGGTCCCGCGTTCGAATCTCGGTTCGGCACACAGTTTTAATCTGCCAGGAAGTTTCATAGCAGCGCACACTCCGATGTAGAGTGAAAATTTCATTCTATAGAACATGCTGTTTGCAGAATATGACTTTGGAAATAGTAGCGGAGTGGAGACGTTTCATACCACAACTTCTGCTTTATGCACAAATCCGAGACGAAATGTTAAATGCGCCTACACGTTAGGAAATACTGAACATTTCTGGTGCACTGTCAGTCCTTACCAGTCATGAAAAGCTAGTAAACATGCGCCAGCACATAATCTTTCAAGCTGGTCAGTTCATATGGTTTTGATTTAGACTGAAACTAACATGCATCCGAAATGAAGTTGATCAGCAGTATTTGGGTAGAGTATTTTTATAACATTTCCCAGTCGCTAAGTTAGTGTATTCTACGATATTTTCGCCTCAGAGGCTCTTGTTTCATATTTTTCAGACAAAGGTAAATGTTTTGAAGGTACTGCGGCATTCGTGGAAATGTTGTGTGTGTTCTGCGATCATACGATCAGAGCAATGCCTCTTTGTAGTGGGATAAAGATGCATAAGGTCAGGATGAATAAACGCTTTGAGAACATTGTTTCTAGAATTAAATTTCACTTTGTTAATGTTGCCTAGTCGGACCCTTCAACAGCTTCTGAATTATCCTTAGTAATGTCTCTATAGTAAGTATTTCAGATATGCCTATCAGACTTGTGCAGAGCTGAATAGAAAGTTGCAGGAACTGAAGTGTTGTGTTAACGGAAATCAAAGGCACTGGAATGCATGGGCAATTACTGACGGCAACTATAACAACCTTTTTGAGTATGATACAATTATCACTGCTGACAGTAAATACGATCAATGAAAGAGTACAGAATTTATGGAGCATGCTTGTTGTCTTTGTGTCTCAGAAAGAGATTTAGTCATGTCGAATTCTGTCCATTGGAAATTACTAGTTAATTAATCACCCATCCACGTCTTGCTCTCAGTTATCAAACTAAAAAGGCAGCGGAGAAAACGCACTTTGCAAACCTGGATAGACTCTAAGAGAGGCCGTTTTATCTGCTTGCCTGCAGCCTGTTCGATCAGTGATCGCACGGAGGTTTATTGGTGAATGCGTAGTGGAAACGACTGTACTATAAAAACAAGTTGCCGTTTTTGTCCATCTAATGAAAGTAACTAGAGACTTACGTCCCCCTGAAAAAACGTAGAAGTTATTTTTTACCCTGTGAAGTAACTGGTTATTCATAAGTCGTTAAGTGACTATAAAAAAATCAATTACTGGTGTATTATGCAAAATTTTCTGGATGGAGGAGCAGGGCTTATAAAGTGTGGGGTATGAGCTTGTTAAATTCCCCATTGCTGGAACGTGGTGAGAAAGGCAAGCTGCAAGCTTTTGGGCTTTGGGTGGTCGAGGAGCCGATTTTCTGGTGGTTTCCCCGAATTTCCTCAAGTACGGTAGAGCCACTTAAGAAGGCCGCCGCAGGTAACGGTGCTTCCGGGTCGGAGTATTGTGAAGCGCTTGTCCACAGATGTGCGAACTATGATTGATGCTTGGGAGGTAGCCATAAATGCCGACGGCCTTGCTCGAACCATATGTAAATTATGAACCAACGTCATTTTACCGTACACGGCGTGGGAAACGAGCTGCGTGAGAGTCCGTCCAGTGGCAAGTCCTAGTCAGTTTATGGAAATACAACAAGCGCTTGTGAAGAAAATTCTGCGGTATGCACCTGCATTTTAGAACGTGAGGACAAAATATTGGTTGTCACTGTGGGAAGGCTAGTGAATCATTCGATCCAACCGGCGGCGTTTAGGATCGGGGCGGAAAATAGACAGGAGGATACACTTGGTGTTAACCGTTCCGGACCGCAGAGGCGACATTTTGCCGTGCAAATGTCGAGAGGTGCCCGGCCCAGTCTGGCGCTTCTTTCGCTGCTTTTTTCAGTATATGCTGCGTTTGGCATTTGCGCTGCTTTTCTTCTGTGCAGCTCATAACTTGAGTGAGTTTGCTTTTTATTGTAAATTTTTCGTACTGGGATCGTGAGTCAATCTCTTGCAGTATTATTGCGTTTGCAAGCTGCTTAGACTTTGGAAAGTCATTTTCTTGTTGAATAGCATTCTTCCACACAGCATTCAGGTGCCTTCAGCATTCATACGATGTTTCCAAAACAGACTGGAATTTTGTGTCGCTGCTGATTACTGTAATCCATTTTGTAATTCCACGCCCATTAATTTTTATCCTTGACAGAGTGAACAGTCACAGTAATTTATCTTAATCTGAGAACCAATTTTTAAGGTGAAATAAATTGATGGTTAATTTTAATGAATATTCTCATTATTTGTCCTACAATTTTTCTGATGAGGCGACCCTTTCTCTCTTAATAAAAAGCATTAGTCGGTTCTATATGACTGAATTCTGCACTTGCTGTGTCGGCGTTCCAGTGTAAAGCAATTTCCATTACAAGGAACTTGTTTGATTAGCCAGGACAGTTAATTGTTTCATTTCTTTTTTATGAATTTTTTTGAGCTTATTTTTGGTAAACTTCGCCTGCATCTGCACTGAACAGGGTGACTCGTTATCATTGCAGTGTCATTCAGTGGTGTTATAAAACATCAAGTCGTAGAATAGCTTGAAGACTTAATCGTGTTTTAAGTTCGCAAGTGTGGCTGGCAGCTTGCACTCACTACTGCCGAACCCCAGTCGACTCATACAAACCACAACGAACAATACGCATCAAGCCCCACATTACAATACTAAATTAGCAGTCTTCCATACGAGCACTCAGCTAGCTATACTTGTTTTTACCGATTCATTGGTGTGAATGGGCAAGCTCGTTATACTATACACTGGCGTGCAGTCACTCGTACATATACATGTTCATTTATATAAAATTAAATTTTATAGGGACCCACTTACATGCAGTAAAGGCACGTTTAAAACTGACATTCATGCTATATGTTTGATTGGAATCCGCGACAGCTACATTTCAAAGCAGCGCATACCTCAAGAACACAGACGTCGACTGCGTAGAAAGTTGAGGACGAATCGGGCGCTTATATTCGTGTTCGAATCACAACGAAACGCTTACCTTAAAACTTGAAGCATTAAGATAAATACTCATTACAAAATGAAAAAAGTTTATCCCGCAGTTACACGGTGCTCTCTCAAGTAAACAGCGTTCCCGAATAATATTCGTGTCTCCGTAAAAAATCTGATACTTTTAGTGCCACGATGTTCTGCAGTAAGACTTTCTCTGCGTTACAGCAACATGTGAAGAAGACGATGATATGTTTTTAAGGTTGCTTATGTCAAATCCTGAAGTTCATTCGATCACGGTTCTGGGGAACAAGGATGGTTCAGTTGGAAAGTAACATCTCATATGTTTTTATCGGAAGCATCTCGGGCCAACAAACAGGGTAGACACTATAGGTTGTGATGTAAGGACTGTTTCTGCCTTCCAGGGAACATTTGATGGTGTTGTGTGGTGTTGGAATACAGGTTCAAGAGCTTTCGAAACGAATAATATGGCTTTCTTCATTACAAGTTCTCAGCTCTATCAATTGTTGTTGGAATCATCCATTATTTGTAGCAGTCTAGTTGACAATGGAACATCGAACACGCCATTCTATCATGTCTGCCATTCGTCCAGCACAGAACTTCAAAGTTATACAGAATTATAAGTGACAACATATTTCGAACATGTCTGTAACTGTAATACTAAACCGACATTCCGACCTGTGGCCTATACCACACTAGTATAGAGCCGGCCGCGGTGGTCTAGCGGTTCTGGCGCTGCAGTCTGGAACCGCGGGACTGCTACGGTCGCAGGTTCGAATCCTGCCTCGGGCATGGGTGTGTGTGATGTCCTTAGGTTAGTTAGGTTTAAGTAGTTCTAAGTTCTAGGGGACTTATGACCTAAGATGTTGAGTCCCATAGTGCTCAGAGCCATTTGAGCCACACTAGTATAGAGTTGCGTTCGTGCGTCCATTCAGGATCAGGTCCACTACGTTTTTCGAAGCGTCGTGTAAGATGAACCGCTAGCATAATGATGAAGAGCGGTCTGGATTGCTACCGCCGATTTATATCACTACATAGTATGGATGTTCCCTACGTCAACGACCACTCGAAATAATTTGTAGGTGTATTTTCAGTCTCTTTCTTCGTCATGTTTCCAGTTCTTTGCGACAGGACAGCACACTACAACGTGATACGGATATTCAAGTCTTCATCGCAGGACATCAGCTAACGCTGTTTCCTTCAGCTGCTTGTTGCAAATGAGCGGCCAACTATATGCGGATGGCATAAGGCCACCCAGAAGCTGAACCGTTGTTGTGCCCATCCAGTCAGAACCAATGAATTTAGTTTGATGCAGCCTGTCACCATAGTTGGCATACACATTAGTCGTGAAGCATAGGTGGTTTAGTTTCGCTTCATAATATGTTCATAAAATAACTTTTTTCAGTGATATGGTCCAATCGGTTGGAAATTTAAGTCATTTACCTATATGAACATTCGGCGAATCAGTTTCATGCACTTCCTATTCGCAGTTGTATAATCCAAGGATGTATGTTTCTTCTAGCGGGCCTACTAACAAAGCACCGTGCACAACCCGTCTGTTTCTTAGAGTCCAAATTGACATCCAGTGAAGAGCAACCTAAATTTATCCCTCGACATGGGAGAAGAGACAAATATGAGGAAGATTCTGATTTCAGATCATGATGTATAGTTTACAAACTATATCACGTTTTCCTGGATGCGCGTTTTTAATAACGTCTCTAGTGAGGCGACAAAAAAATTCTGACTTGTGGTCGTCCTCCTGCCATTATTTCCATACGTGAACCAGTGCCTGTAAACTAAGAGACACGATGCACTGTAAATTTCGAGCAAGCACCAGATATTTAAAAAAAATTTAAATTCGTGCTTCGGCGCTGCAGTCCATTTATACTGAGCAACGGATTTTATTTCTTATGTAAAGGCTTGCTTACAAAATATAGTTGGCAGTGAAATTTAAGCATGATTGTAGTTTTGGAAATGGTAGCCTCATTAATTTTTGTGAAGTATGTGAGCGTTGTGCAACGTTCATTATGATGTAAAGTGAACGAAGTAGGCGGGGCAGCTCTCTGTTTATACGAACACTCTCGTACCTAACTGTAGTGGACTGACAAGACAGCCAGTCCACAGTGACGGGTAACCGAAAGGCACGCGTTTACACACGCAGGCTTGCTTTAGGTCTGAAACAGGATACGTAATGACTGCTATAAAGAAAAGTACTTAGCTGCTGGAATACTTAACTTTAATCCATCATTTGTATACAGCATTCTTGATGATACAAGTGAGACTCTCTCTAGATACATGCAATGTAATGCTAATGGCGCCTTGCTAGGTCGTAGCCCTGGACTTAGCTGAAGGCTATTCTAACTGTCTCTCGGCAATTGAGAGAAAGTCTTCGTCAGTGTAGTCGCTAGCAAAGTCGTCCGTACAACTGGGACGAGTCCTAGTACGTCTCTCCAGACTTGCCGTTTGGTGGCGCTCGGTCTGCAATTACTGACAGTGGCGACACGCGGGTCCGACATGTACTAATGGACCGCGGCCGATTTAAAGCTACCACCTAGCAAGTGTGGTGTCTGGCGGTGACACCACACCGACAATGGAAAAAAAGCTTCATGTTTGACACTGGTCAGACCACTGAGTACTATTCCATACTCTGCTGAGGTATCTCTGGTCAAAACATGGATTTACAGATCGTTAATGCCACATTACGATACTGGATTTTTTTATCTTCTTCGGATACTTCTCCTCAAAACGCCAAATATATCATGTTACAATCCTCTGACCAAGGTAAAATCCTTTGTGATGCCAAACGTCAAATTAAGTGCTCCGTACAGCAATTAAATACGCTGACTACTGAATCACGGAGGTGGACTGCTTCTGTGTTACAAATCTGTTAAAACTAATATTTGTCAGTTTCATCAGTATACGATATCCTCTGAACCATGGTGATTGCAGAAAATACGTGCTCTATCAAACGTTGAGTTTACCTGTAATGCTACAGCAGGTACCAATCTTCCTGGAACGCCAGTTTCGTTAACGAGGCAAATAACTAATAGCGAAGAATCTACGATTGATTAGCACGATCTTCGAATAACACCTATTTTCTTGGCTGCATGATACTATTTTATTTCAGATGGCGTATGTTTAAAAAATCAATTTCATCATCTGACGGACAGAGTGCTAAAAAAATTCTACTGAGGCTTTCACGTGAAGCGCGATATATCGGAGTCAGTTGATTAGCGAATTTGAAAATAATTACTTCTGGCTCTGGTCACAGTATACTTAATTTAAACTAACTAGTAAGGAATATTTCACATCGTACACATCTCTTTGTTTCATGGTGCCAAAAATCTGTATTTACACTTTTTAGTATAACGTCGCATATTTTCGTTGAACCACGATACATTTTTATCACATTCAGTCCCTGTTGATAAAACTTGAACCGAAAACAAAATACAAAAAAAATTGTCTTATATTTCTCCAGCACCTACAAATCGTTCGTCGCTTCGTCTTCGTTCCTAAGCGACGGAGTATGCTCTGACCGTCTTTATGCAGTTTTGTCAAATATGTCTGTGGGTTTGTATATTTTATCGTGTAATCGAGTTACATAAGTATTCGAACAATGAAAAAAAGTCTGGATATATTTCTTTACAAAGAAACATCTGGAAAGAACTCCTTTCGGCTTAGAGGAATTGACTGCATTGAAATTGCGAATGAAATTACATTTCTTTCGAAGCTCATAATTTTTTGAAAGGTCTTTTCACTAGTGTCTTTTTCAGGTTAAAAACAATATTAAGAAAATTTTCCGCTTTTTTTAAAAAAAATAACGGGAGTTCTTGGTCACTCATAGTAGACTACGCCTAAGGTATTCGATGCTAATAACCGCGTCTTCGAACATAGAGGTAGCTTCAGAGATTAGCGAGTGGGTTTTTACGTTTCTCCCTTCATTTATGGCCACAATGTGTTTCAAGTCCAAGCGCGAAAACGCACACGAACGTGCAACGTTATGTGTGTAGCCGAATACGTTAAGTCAAAAATGTCGTTTATCCGCAGGAACCCAATAATATGCGGAAACAGTTAAAAGCTGGACCTGTGAGGTTAGTTATCGAAAGTAAAGAACACAAGGGCCTTGCAAATGGACAAGAAATAATTTCCGGTAATCTGAGAATGAATAATACCGCTGCAGCCTTTGAACTGCCTGGCGTGCACAAACGTTTTCGTTGTTCGGCGGACAGATGTACGCCCTTCACTACATCTCAGCGGCAGTACGTTCCTAGGTGTCCAGTGCTGTTAATTTAGGCTTCATAGCAACAAAGCGTTGATCGAGGGAAGAGGATGGATGGAAGAGGAGTGGTGAAAAGGACGCTGAGGCAGAAGCGCAGAGAGAGGAAACAGCCTGACGACAGAAATACAATTGTAATCAATATGCAGTGTAACTCGGAGAATTAATGGCGACACGCGAAATAGCATTTGCCAGTCGCTAATCAGACAAATACAGCGCTCGATACAAACTCATTAATTGGCGTTATTGACACGTGGAGTGCCAAATTCATCAGCGGCAGCGCACTCCCGCCTGTTACGTAAACCTGTACGACTGAATGCCACTCCATCAATGATGTCGGGGGGACGCTGGTGGACAACGGTCCCTCATTAATTGTAGATGGGCCGGTTCGCATTAATGTAGCCATTGAAGTGTTTCATATTAAAGCAGATATGCTTTCAACTCCCAGAATTCCACGCAGACAATATTTCCAGGTAAATGAATACAACTAGAACAGGGAGCACTTTGTTTAGAAAATAACAGCAGCCCGGAAGTGTTAAAAGCTCGCTTACATTACTAGTGATTGTCTACTTTTGATGAAAGGTCAAAGAAAAATACCGTAGCTAAGATACAATTTTCTAATGAAGTGTATTCATCATCATCGTTCATTTCGCATCCACTGCTGGATAAAGAGCTGCAGACTTCCCTCGTTCGTTATGCGCATCAGTGACATGCATCAAATCACGCGTAAATTTTCCTTCTTATGTCACCTACCCGCGTTCCAACCTACTAGACTCAACCAAAAGCTTCCTCCGTTCATCTATGATCCATTTCTCCGGTTACATGTCTCTACCATCTCCATCAGTTTCATTACACTCATAATTACATCCTCCTGACTCTGGTTTACTTGTACCTGTTTCCGTCCCTGTCCGTTGGTCACTGCGCAAAGATCAGTTTGTGAATGGTTTTCGGAACAAAGGTCTGTCTCACTGCGAAAAGACAAAACTAATAATAAACACTGATTGTCGATTTTTCCGTTTCAAACTCATTTGAAGTATAGCTTCGAAAATGCTGTTTAGTTTACTGAAGACCCTTGGTTTGGTTAAAATTCTCGACTTCACTTTATTAAATTCCTTGTTCTATTTTCTTTTCTGTTGTGTTTTTTATATCTGCAACGTAACTGGTCTTTTGGTTAAACAAATGTCTGATTTTGTTTGTGCGTGTATGATCTTCATTTTCTAGGTAGCTGAATTTGTTTTTAATTAAATTTGGAGCACAAACTATTCTTAAAGGAATTATCAGTTGCTACATTCGTTATGTCTTGCGTGGTGAGTTAGTTTCGCTCTAGCTGTGTATCTATTTTTATTGTATATTTACCAGTCTCTTAACTTCTAAAACGTTTTCTATCTGTCACATCCTGTACAATTTCATTATTGTCTGAGAAAATAAAACTGTCATTTAAGATCCAAACCGATTTTCGGTTTGTATTATTTTCGAAAAGTATAATAAGAACGAAGTCTTTTCTTCTCGGCAAATTCTACTAGTGTATGTATTCTGCCATTTCCGATACCATATCCATTTTTTCAGCTGAACAATCTGTCTTTTGGTTTTGTCTTTTCCATAATTTCTTCCATTATCATGTTGTAGTGGCGTTTGCGGTATTTTATTAGATTCTGTTACTCTTCTTAGGGCGTTTGTACCGCCTAGTCAGAATATGAGCACGTAAGTGAATAGACTTAAGTGATTTCAATGGAATCTTTTTCTCATTTCTATTGGCGTTTATCTCTTATTTCTCGGGAACCGCTTGTCAATTTCTCGGGTTTGACACTGTTAATGGTAGAGGGTGGCCTAATGCCCCTTACCACCCCGGACGGAATTTGGTCTGTCCTATCTGTCTGAGTCTAGCGTAATCCATGTGGATGACTGCGAACATTTTCTAAATTTTTGTTAATCGTGTAACTGAGGCGAAACGTAGCAACCCGCTACTCACCTAATCGGATATGGGAAACCGCATAAAAACCACATCCAAACTCGCTGGCACTCCAGCCGTCGTCTTCAGTCCGCCGAGCGAATTAGATTTGGGGCCGCATGCCTACCCGAATTTCGGAAGCGACTTGCTAACGCGCGCTGCTTTCCATGATTTCTATGGAATATGTTTTGTTTATTTTTAAAACATTCTTCCTACTCTGACCGATAATACTCCTATATTTGCCGTATTTTGTTGTTTACATTTGAGCTTACAACTGACCGAGCGAGGTGGCACGGTGCAAAGTAATAGCCGTATTGAGGAGGGCGACGGTTCAAATTCCCTTTTGGACGTTCAGTTGTACGTTCTCTGTGGTTTCGATAAATTACTTAAGGGTAAAGCTGCGATGCTTCCTTAGAAGAAGACACGGCTGATTCCTTCCGCATCCTTCCCCAATCTCAATTTGTACTGCGTCTGTAATGACAACGTCTTTGATCGAACGTTAAAACATAATCTTCCTCCTTCTAAATGTTACAACTACATTTCTTCTTTACTCTGTTAGTAACAAAACATACATCTTGATTTTAACTACATTTGGTATTTATTTTTTTCTCTGCATTTCTGATAACCCTACAATATACCGTTCATTGTTTTATAACTCCTTTTCAGACTTCATTAATATGTCCTTAGATCATAACGTTCAAAAATTTATTTTTCCTAAATGAAAAACAGTAAAAGCGAGTAAACTACATTTGGGTTTGGTTTCTTGTGTTCGTGATCTCATTTATCAACTTGTAAAGATTTCCTAGGGTTACTTAAATGGGTAGTGGAAGTTGCTACCTGCGGCTAAATTTGTGAAGTGGTGTAAAATTAACGTCACTGGAAAACATATGTTACAATGTGTGCACCAATAGAAAACCAGCAAATACTAATAACTGTAGTAATGCTGCTAAATCGATCTCATAATGTGAAAAATTATCGCTAAATTCAGCGCTTACATGTTTAGTTTATAAACTTTGCAACCACTACACGACCACCACAATGCTGCAAACATGCAATAAATATGTACCATCTGATGATGAATCGCTAGGTGATTCGAAACCGGTAATGGAAATAAAAATTATAGAATAAAACAAAAGGCAACTGTTTGCAGAAATTTGTGGAAACTTTCATAATAATTTTTAAAACTAGAAGTATTAACAACTATTTCACTTTTTTACAATCTAAAAAACTAAGCAAGAGTCCAAAAAACATAAAAGCTCTTATTACACGCCATTGAAATAAAAAGATAAAAACAACCATGTAAAGACCTTCCGGTTCCAAAGGGTAAATGTAAGTCTTAGAAAAACCCTCCCTCCTTCCTAGGAAGAGGGAATTAAAAGTGAAAACAAAAAACAAAATAAAATAAAATAAAAGTGAGACATGAAAGTGAGCACATCTCAGATCGTATACGAGGCTAAAATCCATACAACTACATGAAAATATTGCCTCGAATGGTCTTTGGCTCCGATAGTAAAGATGTAACATTTTTAAAATGTGCTCCAAGGCAATTGTTAATTACAAGAGCCTTAAGCCTTGTAAATGCCAAGGCTAAAACTACATAATACTCGACGATGCAAACGTAGTGCTTCTCATCATCGCCTCCAGGCAGCTTACTGTTTTCTTTAGCTCTGTAACTAACATGGGCCACTATTAGGAGTGTATACCTTCATCAATCTAGCTTCCTGCGATAGTTACCTGGCCCAAATCCCAACATTTACCTTCGCGTCTTGGAAAACCAGTCTAGTTAAAACGGGTTCAGAATCGACTATTGCCGTTCTGTAGTAATAGATTCAGATTTTCATGAGAAGTGAATCATCAGTCTAAAAGTAACTTTATTCTGGCAATATTACGTAACAAACATTCAAAATAAATTATTAATTTTAGTTTGTTTGGGATATCTTTGTTTGTAAAGTGTGCCACGTGCGTGCCGATTTATGTGTAGTTGTGTTTATAGGACACCTATATTAATATGAAGATCTGACTTGCTGGTTAATTAATGTCTCATAGTACATAATCAATATTATACCTGAAAGCTGGTTCCATAGTCTTCTGTGAAATGTTTAATGCAGACAATTAGTTATCAGTTAACATTTTGGATTCAATTATTCTATTACTTAGCCATTAAAAAGTATGCCCGAATGGGATTAATGAGCGAAACTTTGCGTTGCTACAAAACGTAATTATAGATTTGCCAGAGCTAACAGAAACGATTAATAATAAGCATTGTTTCGTACAGTGATTACGGTTTCTTTTTGAGATGGATAATTAACTTTGATTCAGATTGCCTAAATTAAGCATTAGTAATACGATTACCGTTAAACCTTTTCTAAAATAATAACTCCCACAACTTGTACAGTGCGTTATGTAATAGGAGATATTACTGTGTTGTATGATTACGTTTAGATTGCACAGTAACTCCTTGATCATACTATTTCGGCTCAACACGCTACTTAGCAAATAGTAGACTAACATTTACACCGGGAATTTATCACGTGAAGAATGCTAAGAAATGGTTTTGTGGTATCTTAATGTGTTCTAGCAATATGGTATTATATAGGGTGGTCAGAAATAGCCTGAAAAGCTTGTAAGGGTGTTTCAGGGCAGCTTGTGCTGAAAATATCAGTTAAGGAAAAGATTCGATGCGTTGCGCCGAAGTTAGCCACTTAGTACGTTGCGTGTCCAAATTCAGCATGCCCACCAGATACAATTAGTGTCAGTTGTTCTCATAGCGGAGACGGTAGCGCACGAGAGTGCTCAGCCTTTGGCTCGTATTTGATCCTTACTACCGCCTCGTGTCCAATTTTTGTATCGCTCTCTTGTTCAGTTTTAGGAAACCAGACGTAGAACACGTTTGGTGACACCATCCCTGACGGGCCGCCTGAATTTGGGCGCGCAATGGCCTGATTGGCTAATTTCAATGGTAATTAACTCGGAAACGGCGCAACATATCGAATTTTTTTGTTTTGTTTTGAACAATTATCTCTCAGCACAACCTGCCCTGTAACATCCTAACAAGTTTTTCAGACTGTTTATGAACACCCTGTATTCAGCACTTCATAATTTTCTGCCAAGGCTTTTAATATTTTTTTTCATTATCATATTGCAGATCAAGACCAAGTCTTTTCTTTATATATTTTAGGAGGAGGTAGTACGGACCAAAATAAGACAAAATTGCGTAGTAAACATGACTCTAAAATCTATGGTGAACCTTAGCTAACAAAAAAGAGCCGAACTAGAATACCTTTCTGTTTCTCTGGAAGCTGCAGGCATACTGAAGGACATGCGATAACGTTAAAAAGCAGCAATCAATTAGAACACCACATAGAAATTGAAACGAGAGTGATTCAGTTAACGTCAGTCCAGCATAAATGTTAAATTATGTAACTGGCTTTTGTTGGTAATGTCTTTCAAGGGTCACAAGTAGCTCCACAATACCATGTACACCTTATGCAAAGTGCCCCAGGAGGAGTGGTCAATATTCACGGATATGGCAGGAACGATCGTTCGAAGGGAAAAAATATAGTAAACATGGGCTCTAAAATGTATACCTTAAGCACTTCTTCATCTCTGATAATGTGAAACAAATCTCTTCTATTGTAAAGTCTTTTCTTTACATATTTTAGGAGGAGGTAGTACGGACCAAAATAAGACAAAATTGCATAGTAAACATGACTCTAAAATTCAATACTTGAAGAGCTATGAGCACTTGCTCAGTGTAAGTGATATGTTTTGCAGTAGCGAAGATGAAAAAGTACTCATAGCTCTTAAGGTATGCACATTAGAGCCCATCTTACTAGATACTTTTGCTGCGAATGATCGTCATATCCCTGAATATTCACCAGTCATCCTGAAACACTGTGTATATTTCTCTTTTCTTAAACTGGTGTCACACTGTAATGTGTACGCGATATCTGTGACCACTCAAAACACAATACCACAAGTTACAAAAAAAATATGTGCTTAAAATAAGATCTTACCTTCTGAGTTATTAAAAAAAAAGTTCTGAAATGCTTTGATCTTACATAAACCAACCAGTGGACAAATTTACATGTTGAAATGAACGTCTAACACGATGGTATCGAAACAGAGTATTGTATAATGAAGACTAAAATGTTTAATTATGTGTACCAATATAATTCACAAAACAACTTTAGATTGTCGAATGAGTTAGCAAATGACACATATACGAATAAATTAAAGCCGAACTGAACCACAGCTGAAGACACTCTCCCGGCAGACTCTGTTCGAATATGGAAAGGCCTAGCCCCTTCAGCTTTCAACTGTGCAGCTGTACATTGTATAGTTTTGGAACAACGAGGCGTCCTATATACAGGGAAAAAAGTACTCTGTTTCGCTGTTTACGAAGGCTCGCAGGATAGGGACGCGAAACTACTTACTAATGTCACTGACTCTGCTCGTTATAGAACTCTTCTTTAAGGTTTTTCTTGGCCTTTATCCCATATCTTCACGGGGGTTGCATGTTAATCTGAATTTGGCAACGTTAGTGCCAGGATTAGTAACCCATCTGTTTGTGTCTAGTGTTACCCATGTGAAAATGTGGGAACGTTTTCGAAATGTATGAGGATCGTGTAACTTCTGAGGCGGGACGTTGATACTAGCCCAATATTTACGTAGTCGGATGCGGTAAACCGCCTAAAAATCACATTTAAGGTGACCAACACACCGGACTTCGTCGTTCATGCCCCGGACCGATTCGATCAAGGACAGACGCACCTCCCCCAAGCCAGGAAGCGCCGTACTAAAAAAATTGTTCAAATGGCTCTGAGCACTACGGGACTCAACTGCTGTGGTCATAAGTCCCCTAGAACTTAGAACTACTTAAACCTAACCAACCTAAGGACATCACACACATCCATGCCCGAGGCAGGATTCGAACCTGCGATCGTAGCGGTCGTGCGGTTCCAGACTGTAGTGCCTTTAACCGCTCGGCCACTTCGGCCGGCTGAAGCGCCGTACTAAATGGCGAAGCTATCCACGTTGGTACTGTTTGTTATAGAATAATGGAAGACATTTTTTGATCACGTATAACGGCCTTTTTGGACACCGAAAACCTCCTCTCTGTAGAACAACACGTATATCCGTACTCTCTGACTCTTTGCCAGCAAGATATCGTGAAGGTTGATCTCAAAGTCCAGTTTGTTGCCACGTTGCTTTATTTCCGGAAAAATCTTCGATACACTCCCTCACTTTCACCTTATAAGCAAAGTTTGTGTATATGAAAAATCGGTACACTGCCTACCTTCTACCACATATTGGCTTACAGGGAACAGGTACAGCTTAGCTGTGGGATTAAATTCAATTGATGATGAAGATTTGACACTCAGGGAAACGTCTTGGAATCCTAAAATGATGTTGTCTGGTCAGAAATACTCGCGTATTTCAATCCATATTCACGACAGACACGATTAGGCTAATATAAAACTTTCACATTCGAATACCAATTATTTCTAAGTGTGAGGCAGGCTCTGAAAAAAATAAATAGCTCTGAGCACTGTGGGACTTAACTTCTGAGGTCATCAGTCCCCTAGAACTTAGAACTACTTAAACCTAACGAACCTAAGGACATCACACACATCCATGCCCCAGGCAGGATTCGAACCTGCGACCATAGCGGTCGCTCGGGTCCAGACTGTAGCGCCTAGAACCGTTCGTCCACTCCGGTCGACTGAAAAAAAAAATCTGAAATATTTTACAGGGCTATGAATTTGGTGTAGAAATTGATGTCACATCTGAAGTGTATTTGAATTATATTTTACCTCTAGATTTGTTTAAATTTACAGCGGAACAGAAAGGGTGTAAATAAATCCAAAAGCAAGCGTGAGACGACGTATGAGGCAGGCGCTGCTGGTGAACACGTCACTGGAGCAGCGCCGAGAGGCGGTGGTATTCGCTAGGGAGCGCACTGACATTTTCCTCGCTCGCTGCAGACGCGCACTGAAATTGGATTTTTCCGTCGTATTCTCGGGCTGATATTGGCCAGCAGAATGCTCGCTCTGTGACACCGAAACGCCACCACCATGTGATACGAATTTCATCGACGGGTGTCGTAAATGGGGAGTTAAATCTCAGCGTCTTTCCGATACTCGTTCTCTTTCAAATAAATTGAACATGCTTTCAAAGGTTCAAGGTGAGTCCAAGGTGAAAATTCGTCGTCGTATCAATGTAACACTGTGATTTTTACACCAAAAAGACTTCTCCAACATCGCTTCGTATAACGTTGTTCTAATGAGCAAATACAATCCCGAAAGGGTGGTTCTGAAACGTTTGTAAGTTTGTGGCTACCACAGTCTTAATTAGACTGAAATAAAGTTTTTCGGTCACTATTTATTATATACGCTGGAATATAGGGAAATCAGAGGGCACCAAATCTACTGAATAGACAACAATTGTTACTTCAAATCCCTTCATTTCCTACTGCCAAAGTGCCATAGCATGAAGATACATTTTCTTCAAGACAAATAATTCCTTTTTCCTTCGAAATCCAGGCCTTTCCTTGCGTGTTTTTTCATTCGGTTTGTTCAGAATACCTGAGTAGCATTTTCATAAACCATAGAGCGTCATAATTTCCATACAATAAAGGCGGCATGGAACAAACGTCAAATTGGCATGAAATGTACTATATGTTTGGAAATACAAATGATTAGCATTTCAGAGCATCGTTAGAAAATAGAGTAACAACATCTAGTATGAGGACTATTTTTTTTTCAACACGCGGTCCCTCGAGAAATGGAAACCTCAGTGAAAATAAAAAAATGTTATATTTGCAATATTTACCTTCATCTTCCCGTTACTTCTCTACATAATCGCCGCTCCGACTTAGTCATTTGTCGTAGCGTTGTACCAACTTTCCAATACCCTCATCATAGGTGGCAGCCACCTATGATTTCCAATTCCCTACGCTGGTCTGCAGTCGTTCTATGTGATAAAATGCTGTCCTCATAGTGTGCGGTTCATGTGAACGAAGAGATCAAAATCAGAGGGAGCCGGGTCCGGGTTGTGTAGTGGGTGATCGAACACTTCCCGGGTAATACACTGCAGGAGCGTCTTCGTTGTTCCCGCTACATGTAGCCGAGAATTGTCATCAGGAAGGAAGCATATAACAGTTAAGTTATGTGAGCTGCATGAAATCAGGCGAAACCCCTCAGATGGACTTCACATTCGGCGGGGGACGCTATTTTCTAGGCATCTTTACGTTCTCACTGTGCGATCAGAATGGAAAATTGCCACGAGATGTCATAGATGGGCGCACGAACGACACTACATAACACATCTGCTCTAAACTTCACTGGATTTTCACCATGGTTTTAAATTCGTGACCGGTCGCAGGTTGGAAATAAGTTAGCCCTCATGTAAGGAAAGATTGTGCCGCGCGCTTCTCGTTCCGAAATCGCATTTGAGTGTTGTTCGTTTGGGAGAAATTGATATACCCCTATAAAAAGGAGAAACGTCTGTGAGCGGAAGGATCGTGACCATTGCTGCTGGTATTGTTCACGACCCCACTGCTGTCATGCAAATATGGAATCGAGGGATTCAGAAAAACCGTAATCAATGCTACTCAAGATCCCAACCGCCGCTGGCGACTAGGGACTGAGAGGACAGACACGCTGTTCACTCGGTCGGGCAGTATTGCATACTTTGAGACGTGAAATGGGATTGTTTGAAGCAGGACAAGTATCCCTATAGACAGTGCGCCGAAGTCCCGTACTCCACGACTGTCATTTGTGCTCAGATGATTCATGGGAAAAGGTTTCTTACGTGATTATGACCGCACGATGGGAATTAACCGACTTTCAACGCGGAGTGGTAGATGGAGTTAGACGCATGGCATATTCCATTTCCGAAATCTTAGGGAATTAAGTATTCCGAGATCCGCAGTGTCAAGAGTGTGTCGAGAATACTAAATTTCAGGCATTACCTGTCACCACGGACAACACAGTGGCCGACGGCCTTCACTTAACGACCGAGAGCAGTGGCATTTGTATGGAGTTGACAGTGCTAACAGACAAGCAACACTGCGTGAAATCATCGCAGAAATCACTGTGGGACGAGACGAACGTATCTGTTTGGACAGTGCGGCGAAATTTGGCGTTAATGGGGTATGACAGCAGACGACCGACGCGAGTGCCTTAGCCAACAATGCCTCTCCTGGGCTCTGGGCCATATCGGTTGCGCCCTAGACGTCTGGAAAACCATGGCCTGGCCCGATGAATCCCGATTTCAGTTGGTAAGAGCTGAAGGCAGGGTTCGAATGTGGCACAGACCACATGAAGCCATGGACCCAAGTTGTGGACAAGGCGCTGTGCAATCTAGTAGTGGCTCCATAATGGTGTAAGCTGTGTTTAAATGGAACAGATTGGGTCATGTGGTCGTAATTAACCGGTCATTGACTGGAAATTGTTACGTTCGTCTGCTTGGAGACCATCTGCAACCATTCATGGACTTCATGTTCCCAAACAGCTGTGTCATGTCAGCTCGGCCTCGATTCTTGAGGGTATGTCTAACACGGTAGCAGAAAAAGGCTCGCCAACAGTGGGCCACATAACAGCACCGCACACAAGAGTGCAGCACGTCGTCTTTTCAGATACCGGTTCTGCGTGCAGCCTCACGATGGACATATTAGTGTTTGGAGTATAAGTGGAGGACGAACTTGCCAGATTGCATCACCGTCCTCATACGGGACCAGTACCTGACGTGATGGTATAGTGAACCATTGCGTACACAACACGATCATCTCTGGCTTGCATAGACGGTAGTCTGGATAACAGTTTATACATTTATGACGTGTTACGGCCTATGGCTATGGCCTGTCTTCGAGTTATCCGTGAAGATATGTTTCAACAAGATAACGCAAATCCATACGTTACTCGTGCTGTCCTGAACTATCCCGAGTCAGAATGTGTGCTGTTGTTGCCCTGACCAACACGTTCTCCACTGAAAATATTTGGTTATGTGAGCTGTTCTACGCGCTTCAGTCTGGAACCGCGCGACCGCTACGGTCGCAGGTTCGAATCCTGCCTCGGGCATGGATGTGTGTGATGTCCTTAGCTTAGGTGGGTTTAAGTAGTTCTAGGGGACTGATGACCTCAGATGTTAAGTCCCATAGTGCTCAGAGCCATTTGAACCATTTGTTGGTGAGAGGCTGACACGCTATCACTCGCCAGTCACTACGATCGATAAATTCCGGCATAGAGTTGAAGTAACATGGGATGACGTACTATTATCTGTTATCCAAGGTCTGCTCGTCGCTACGTCCAGCTGGGTTAGAGCCATTTTTGCTGCCAGAAATGACAGCTCCGTGTACTGTACTGCTTAACAAAAAAAGTGAAGCACCCCGAAGACATGGTCGGAAATCAGTGTTACTTTTAAATTAGTATAGAGTTGTAATTCTCTGTGACAGATATACTGAGGTGACAAAAGTCATGGAATACCTCCTAATATCGTGTGGGGCCTCCTTTTTCCCGGCATAGTGCAGTAACTCGTCGTGGCATGTACTGAACAAGTCGTAGGAAGTCCCCTGCAGAATTATTGACCCATGCTGACTCTATTGCGGAAGTGTTGTCGGTGCAGGATGTTGTGCACAAACTGAGCTGTCGATTATGTCCCATAAATGTTTCATGGGGTTAATATCAGGCGATGTGGGTCGCCAAATAATTCACTCGAATTGTCCAAAATGTCCAATCGCGAAAAATTGTGGCCCGGTGACCTGGCGCAATGTCATCCATTAAAATTCAATCGTTGTTTGTTAACATGAAGTCCTTGAATGGCTGCAAATGGTCTCCAATAGTCGAACATAACCATTTCTACTCAATGATCGGGTCAGGTGACCCGAGACCCAGTCCATTCCACGCAATTACAGCCCAAACCATTATAGAGAGACCACCAGCTTGCACAATGCCTTGTTGACAACTTGGGTCCATGGGTTCGTCGGGTCTGAGGCACACTGTAATCCTGTCATTAGCTCTTACCAATTGAAATCGGGACTCAAATGTTTTCGGGTTTCCAGCTGAGTTAGTGACTGAATTTCTGGGCACTGATCTACGGTAGTCTTCTTCAGGTACTGCGAACGGTGGCACTACGTATGCCTGTGTCGTGGACTCCGACGAAAATGACGTAAAAACTTTTATTCGCTGGGCTGTAGATTTAACTTAAATCAACAGATGTACATGTGATGTCTACGAGTTTTCCAGGTATGACTGAGAAACAGTGTGTTCTCACGTGTCTATCAGGGCTGACGGTTCCGTTTTTATCTGGTTAGAGTTCACGAAGAGAATGCGGGGAACACCACCGTTGCAGCGCTTAAAAAATGTTACGACCTATGCATGTAATTGATGAACGTTTGCGTGGATTCCAGTTCTAGGATTCCTGCTGTGCACTAGCTTGGAAGAAGCATAGGTTTAAATTACTCGCTTTATTTCAGATACAAATTTGTTTATAACTTCAACATGCCTTCATACATTTGATTTTCGAATTGGTTCAGTTCTTGGAGTGGAACCTTTGAAGGTCTTTAAAGCCAAGATACTTGCGAACGCTGAGAATTTTGAGCTGATGATCCATTGCACCTGAGGTTAGCTCCATAGTTCAGAGAAAAACATCGTAACTGAGGAAGTGTGTAAGAAAGTTGGTTGAATGGAAGAGTGTTGTGGACTAGGTTTGACGGTGCGTAGCATGGGAACGCAGCTGTCGGACAGAGGGAGTCAATGTGGCAGGTTATTGAGCGGCTGTCCTGCTGTGGACGCAGCGCTCAGGATCCGCCTCGCCCCTTCCTTTCATTAAGCCCGCGATCGAAGAACAAAGCCGCCATTCTGGATGGAGAACGCTGAATTGAATTTCTAGAGCTCTGTCGCCTGTTAGAATTCGAGTCTTCACCATTAAATTCCGTCATTTAGCAGCCTTGCCGGTGCCGCTCTAAGTCGCGTTTTTATGTACATCCTGTCCCGACAAAAGCTTTCCTTTGTTCTTTATACTTTATATGTTCACGGATTTTACTCTGGTGCTTCCATTTTCGAAGGAAGCGTTAACTATTCGCCATTTCTATATATGAAACTGGAATTGCATCAGAGATGTGTGGACTACACAGTGTTGAGTGTGACTTCCAAATTTTACAGAATATGTTAGCATAAGTGAGCTTAAACATAGGACTCAGAGCTGACTAAAACCGTGCTCCTTGATGTGGTGACGCAGATCCGGGGTCTGTGTTCCGCAGCCACTCACTAACAGGAAAACAGCTGTTGAAAAGTTGGACACTACCCGACAAAGTCAACATTAGTTCCAGCCATAGCTGGAAAGAATCAGCCTCGTTCCACTTCAAAGCAATGCATATTGCTACCATAAAAGACGAGCAAGGAAGTGATGGCTTGAAATGTGTCTGCGGCCAGGCAAGACAGCTTCCGATACCCAAAATTTTAAGGAGAAAAGGGTGATAGTGACACAGGGAATGTGGCGGAACGTGCTTGCACAACATTTAGACTGAATAAGTGGATGATTTGTATTTTGCGGAAGATGGAACGCGATGATGAGGGGATGAGATTAGAGTATCTACCCTACATAGAAATCAGCAACATGCTCACAGTAAGTGTGCATAAATGTGTTATTAGGCAGCGATTTCTTTGATAATGTGAAATATATGAAGATGTACAAACTCTGTCAAACCCTCACAACTTTGTCGTACAAAAGTAGGCCTCAAGATTAGTAAAGAGAATTTCAGAAAAAATATTGTATCTGTGTAACAAAGAATTCAATTTTATGAAGTTAAATAAACACAATGAAGTGAAACGAATGCATCAGTGGAGATGAAATAAATAAAGGAGCAGTTGCATGAAATGGTATCATTCGAAAACTTTAAATTACTCTAAACCTTCCATATAATTAATATGTCCACTCAAATAAAAATTGGTTTGTAAATGCTTAAGGCGATTTGTCATGATAAGCAGTAGATCCGAGGTCGAGTCTTGGACTGACAAAAGTTTTAATCTGCCAGGGAATATTCATTACTTTCATTGATTTTATCCGTGTTGATCCAGTCACTGAGTTTCAATTCATTTATTTCAGTTCATATATCCCTTGTCGCAGGCTAAGCACGGTCGTCCACCGAATACGTTCCCCCGTTGCTAAACCTCCTATAGTAGTATTCAATAATTATAGATGGAAACATTAGCGGCAGTGGAAGTTTGGGCCAGGCGTGGAGGCTCGTTCAGTCAGCCCTATGAGTCAGTTCTGTCGCAGTTACGGAAGAGTAATGACGATTTGCTTCCGTCTCACTCATGTCTAGCGCTGACAACTGTTCACAAGTTCCGTGAGTACCGCATAAGAAGTAAACAGGCATTGCGTTCACAATGGACTCCCAAATCTTGTGTTTGTAAGCCGCTGGTTGGTCATGGAAACACTCCAACAGCAACTTGTGCCCAGATTGTGACGCGACCTTGTAACAAGGCTAACTTCTTCCACTCAGATCCATAATCTAGGAAGGTAACAGGTAGTACCATAGTGCTCGGTTGAAGACGTGTCCGTGTATATAATCTACACCTTGAGGTAAACGCGGCTGCAATAGTACAAGTTTTAGTACCCTAAGGGACCGTTCTCCAAATAAGTAACGTAAAGTGGTCTATTTAAAGACATTTTAACGTTGAGAATGGATGCCTGATAAAGTATTTAATACATGTATAATGACACAGGGCCTTGAGTCCCTCATAATCTGTGGTGGATAACTACTATCAGGGGGAGATGCGGCTCCGCCGATTTAAAAGTAAATTGCTCCAGCGGTAAAATTATCGGGAAAGAGAATGACACATCACTCCCAGTAGACAGTAAACCTAAAGAAAAAAAAAACATATAGCGAAATACAAAAAAAATACGAGTAATCGATAACGGCCAGAATGCACTTACGCTAAATACGGAGCGAACAGCAACGTCCAAAACACGTAAGAGCCCAGTCATAGCTAAGCGTGGTCAAGAAGTGAATGCAAAATATCTAAAGGTGTGCGCTCATCATTATCCGCCATAGTTGCAGAGATATAGCATCACAAGTCGCACATAGAAAGTGTGAACAACACTAATAAACATATAAATATATATATCAAGCAGAGGGGAGACCATGGAAAGGCCTACTCGTACGCCGAGAAAGTAGTGTAAACTTCAACTATAGGAAAAGCAATTTCCACTAGCAGGCACGCGCGCTTAGACATTCAAAGTCACAACGATAAAATCGCGACCAGATATGGAAAGAGAAGCTCATAGAAATAAAAACATAACACAAAATCAGATAAAACGCCCAACACGAGCACAGAGTAGGGCAGAACTAAAATCAATAGAAATAAAAAAGGCATAAACCAAAGAAATAATTTAAAACCAGGGGAAAATGGAAGAACCAGTAGAGAAAAATTTACTACTGAAAACACTAATAGCAAGCAATGACTAAGAAATAGCTCCTGTGAGAAAGGCAACACAAAAGACCAGAAAGCAGCATCCACATAGCCAAGACAAGAACACAGCTTGTTCAGATAAAACGGACGTGTAATGACTTAATGCAAGTATATCAGTTAGCTACAATAAATGTAAACATAAAAAATTCAGATATGTTGAATAAGAAAGACCGCAGCGACTGTCAAAAGTCATTATTCAAAGATACGACCGGTTTCGCAAACTATATTTGCATAAGGAGGTGTTTACAGTCAGTCCATAGAAGCGATTTGTTTAAAAGCCGGAAAAAGCACATTCCCCAACATTCTCATCAAGGTTTTTAAAATTTATAACTCGCAAATGCGCGTACGTCCATCAACAGAAAACCGGGACTAAGGCCATCCCGAAACCCTTCACGCTGACAGCCTGGGGAAGAAGCGTTGCTTATTTGCCAGTATTAAACTAACCGTAAGCTGTAGCGTGGCGCATACATGGCTTTCCACGTAGGCCACGCTGCAGCTTACGGTTAATTTAACCCTAAAACACTAAAGAAGGGAAAACGTATTTTATCATCTCCAACCTACATAGGAGCCGGCCGCGGTGGTCTAGCGGTTCTGGCGCTGCAGTCCGGAACCGTGGGACTGCTACGGTCGCAGGTTCGAATCCTGCCTCGGGCATGGGTGTGTGTGATGTCCTTAGGTTAGTTAGGTTTAAGTAGTTCTAAGATCTAGGGGACTTATGACCTAAGATGTTGAGTCCCATAGTGCTCAAAGCCATTTGAACCTACATAGGAAGAAAAGGTCATCGTAATAGAAGAAGAGAAATCAGAGCTCGTACAGAAAGATTTAAGTGTTCATTTTCCCTACGCACTGTTAGAGAGTGAAACGTTAGAGAAAAAGTGTCTACCTGGCTTTCCTTAGTATTCTGGTGTAGCAACCTTCCTATAGACAACAGAAGCGTCTGCAAAAAGTAGGGCCAACTTCATGCCATTATTTTCCTCCTAAGAAAATTAAATATCTAAATTTACATAACAATTTCGGGTGTAGGTCTAATTTTATAAACGAGTTGCCATTTTATTCACCTGCGTTGCAGTTAAGAGTAGTTTAGCCATCTAAGACTCTGCTCCGAAATATGCTTCAACAGTGGTTAACTATTTAGTGACCGTAAACTTAGTTCAATTAAGGAGATAATCTTACATAATATTCTCAGCACTATAAAGTGTATATGCAAAAGACCAATGAAGAGTCGCTAACAAGTAAAAAAAATGACAGCTGCATGATATAAATCAGTCTTCATTTGCACGTTGATGCCGGCCGGAGTGGCCGAGCGGTTCTAGGCGCTTCAGTCTGGAACCGCGCGACCGCTACGGTCGCAGGTTCGAATCCTGCCTCGGGCATGAATGTGTGTGATGTCCTTAGGTTAATTAGGTTTAAGTAGCTCTAAGTTATAGGGGACTGATGACCTCAGCTGTTAAGTCCCATGGTGCTCAGAGCCATTTTTTGCACGTTGATTTGTCTTGTACTCTAAGGTGACTAGTCATTGGATAGCTAGATGCACATATACTGATGGCGGTAGTGTTACGAACACAAGGTATAAAAGGGGAGCGCATTGGTGGAGCTGTCATTTATGGGGTTCAAATGGCTCTGAGCACTATGGGACTTAACTTCTGAGGTCATCAGTCCCCTAGAACTTAGAACTACTTAAACCTAACTAACCTAAGGACATCACACACATCCATGCCCGAGGCAGGATTCGAATCTGCGACCGTAGCGGTCGCGCGGTTCCAAACTGTAGCGCCTAGAACCACTCGGCCACTGCGGCCGGCTGTCATTTGTGCTCAGGACCAGTATCCCTATAGACAGTGCGCCGAAGTCCCGTACTCCACGACTGTCATTTGTGCTCAGATGATTGATGTGAAAAGGTTTCTTACGTGATTATGGCCGCACGATGGGAATTAACCGACTTTCAACGCGGAGTGGTAGATGGAGTTAGACGCATGGCATATTCCATTTCCGAAATCTTAAGGAATTAAGTATTCCGAGATCCGCAGTGTCAAGAGTGTGTCGAGAATACTAAATTTCAGGCATTACCTGTCACCACGGACAACACAGTGGCCGACGGCCTTCACTTAACGACCGAGAGCAGTGGCATTTGTATGGAGTTGACAGTGCTAACAGACAAGCAACACTGCGTGAAATCATCGCAGAAATCACTGTGGGACGAGACGAGCGTATCTGTTTGGACAGTGCGGCGAAATTTGGCGTTAATGGGGTATGACAGCAGACGACCGACGCGAGTGCCTTAGCCAACAATGCCTCTCCTGGGCTCTGGGCCATATCGTTTGCGCCCTAGACGTCTGGAAAACCATGGCCTGGCCCGATGAATCCCGATTTCAGTTGGTAAGAGCTGAAGGCAGGGTTCGAATGTGGCACAGACCACATGAAGCCATGGACCCAAGTTGTTGACAAGGCGCTGTGCAATCTAGTAGTGGCTCCAAGATGGTGTAAGCTGTGTTTAAATGGAACAGATTGGGTCATGTGGTCGTAATTAACCGGTCATTGACTGGAAATTGTTACGTTCGTCTGCTTGGAGACCATCTGCAACCATTCATGTACTTCATGTTCCCAAACAGCTGTGTCATGTTACTGGGCCACAATTGTTCATGATGGATCTGAAGAACATTTTGGACAATTCGAGCGAATGATTTGCAAACCCAGATCGCACGACATGTCCCCCTTCGAACATTTATGGGACGTAATTGAGAAGTCAGTTCGTGTAAAACATCCTGCACTGGCAACACTTTCGCAGTTATGGACGGATATACGGGCAGCATGACTCGATGTATCTGAAGGGGACTTCCAACGACTTGTTGAGTTCATGTTACGTCGAGTTACTGCATTACGCCAGGCAGAAGGAGGTCCGACATGTTATTACGAGATATCCCATGACTTTTGTCACCTTCGTGTAGATTATGGTCGAACTGTATTTGCTAAAATGTCATAAATCTGCTATACTCAGTTCGTGAATGAGCAATATCTTACTCATGCTGATGGCATAGACAACATCATGCTGATGAGATCGGCGTCAGTCGATTTGTCGTGTCCCGTTGGTGGTACGGATAAAGAAGCAGCGTTGGTGCTTTGGCTATTGAAAATACGGCGCTTTGGGTATCAAAAAATTTCCGTTCGGAGGCCGTACAGCCAGAATCAGTATGTCGATTAGGCAAAGTCTCTGTGAGTATTGGTGCAATCATCACACCGACGCACCAGGTTGAAGGTACCCGTTTGGTAAAACAAATTTGTATTGGCAGAGATCAGTAGTGTAGGGCGGGTGCTCGAATGCCCCCCACTTGTCCGCAGTGGATGAGGCCTCCCAGATCGACAGGCGTCTTGTCTCGCACCGCGACCATCACGAAACTTGGCGCACCCTTCCACAACGGGGAAGTTCGACAGACATGCTGCTCCATACACATTCTTCACGCTCCGATGGATATCTCCCAGTGTTTGTCCTTCGGCAGCCAAGAAAAGAATAACAGCACGTTGGTCCTGTTTGGACACTATTCGTAATGACGTGGCCATAGTCCACGTTTCCGCGTTTACCGCAAACATGTCAGAAAGACACGAATGACACACTAATCCCTAGCCCTTTTTTTCCTTTATTGTAATTTTAATCACCTGAGACAGGCGGGCTGGCAGCAGCATATTACGCTGCTCTTCAGCCTTAAGTGGAACAATAACATGACACATAGGTGATACAGACTACACAGTAAAAACGGCGGGCAAAAAAAGGAGATACAAAAAACAATAAACAAGAAGCCGTTCACGCTGGTCGCGAAAAAACAGTAACACTTGGGGACACGGCGCACAGAACACGGATGTCGGCGAAGGCACACGTGAACAGTTGAGGCGTGACGGTGACACAACACTAAACACAAATCGAGGCACACACACAACACACAGATGGCGATGATCTCTGGCGCGCGAAAGTCCACTGAGCGTGTACGAGTCCAGGGACCTGCCAAGAGTGGAGGAGGAGGAGGAGGAGGAGGAGGGGAATGGGAGAGGGGAGAGAAGAGAGAAGAGATGCCATGGGCAGAGGAGAGAGGGGGAGGGAGGAAGGGGGAGGGGAAGCCCAGGGGAAGTGGGGAGGAGGAAGGGGGGAGAGGAAAGAGAAGGGAAGGGAAGGGAGGGAGGGAGGGTGCCTAAAGGAAAGGACACGGGAAGTGGGGGGGGGAGGGTCTAAGTTGATAGGAGGGGTAGATGGAGGGGAGGAGGACATCATCAGGGAGGGGGAGCTGGCGGAAGCCACCTTGGGAGAGAGTAAGGAGGGTGGAGAGAGGGAGACCGGGTGGGACGTGGGAATACAGGCGCGGCAGCGGGCAGGGGTGGGAGAGGATCGGGGAGACGAGCGGGTGAGGAGGATCAAGTTTACGGGAGGTGTACAGAATCCGTATCCTTTCAAGAAAAAGGAGGAGGTGGGGGAAGGGGATGAGATCATACAGGATCCGCGTGGGGGAGGGGAGGCGGATGCGATAGGCAAGGCGGAGAGCATGGCGTTCAAGGATTTGGAGGGATTCATAAAAGGTAGGGGGGCGGAGATCCAGGCTGGATGGGCGTAACAAAGGATAGGGCGGATGAGGGATTTATAGGTGTGGAGGATTGTGGAGGGGTCCAGACTCCACGTACGGCCGGAAAGGAGCTTGAGGAGACGGACGCGGGAACGTGCCTTGGCTTGGATTGTCTGGAGATGGGGAGTCCAGGAGAGGCGACGGTCGAGGGTGACGCCAAGGTACTTAAGGGTGGGAGTGAGGGCGATAGGACGGCCATAGACGGTGAGATAGAAATCAAGGAGGCGGGAGGAAGGGGTGGTTTTGCCTACAAAGATCGCCTGGGTTTTGGAGGGATATCCCTAGCCTACATGTTGTTGCTTATATGCGTCACGCTGTGCTGCATGTACGCTGCAGCAACGCCCTCAGACAGTAACTTTTTGATCGCCCCTTATAAAAGTGTGGTTACGCCACTACTGCAGTTGTTATCTTTCCGTGGTGTAATCCAGCTAGAAGGTGTCGAGCCTTCTCTATTGCCACAATGTTCTTCTGAGTCTATCTCGTCAACACGCATTATGTTGCACGACAATCAACTGTCTGTGTGATCTGTCAGTATGATGCTCTTACCTTCGTTTTGCTAATGATTCAATTTTTCTCACAGTCTGGAATATGGTGATAAGCTGTATGTGCACAGCCTCTGCGCATACTGTGCTGCAATCTTCATCTGAAAAGTTTCAGTAACATTAGACACATCCAGCAGTCATCATGTACTCTCAACATACTCCATCTGCAGATACTGCTTTTTTCTTTACTGAAAATAAACGCACATAACGATTAAATTTTAATCAAAATATCCCACAGCCATGTAAATACTGGAGTATAAGTTTGGTGGCATTCGATAAAGGCGTTCATTGTGTAGAGCTTCTTATTTCTGTCAATGCACGTTTTGATCGAATCTGTTGCTGAAACAAGCGCTCTACGTTTGCATTCGGACCGTTATTACCATTTAAACGTTATTGAAACGAGAAAGTTTGATCTCTTAAAAGTACTGCATATTTTACAGCGGATGAAAACGCCATGCGAAATTATCTTTTCGTAGTACAGCATAGATATTGAACACCCGGAAGGTATGTTGTTTAATCATAGTGTAGTATGGACATTGGCATGGTGAATTTCCTGGTGGATAGGAACTTTAAACTCGGCTGTCACATTAGCGCTATTTCAGAAGAGTGTACTGTAGCAGGAGTTTCCCGTCCTTCTGTAAGAATTGTCGAACTAGATTTCCATTTTATTAAATTTCCACTAAGTTCTGTTTGGTTCCGATGAAATTTGAATGAACTTCTACAGTTACACAGGATGATTTGGATCCATGGATGCAAATTGTGGAGTTCGATCCCTGAATGGATAAAGAACAAATGAGTTGCAGTGGATATATTTCCAGAAACGCAAGGTTCCCATGGCTGAGTCTATTTCCTTTAAAGTGCCAGTACATTTAATGGACTAACCACTTATTTTCCTACTATATGTCGGGTACGCTGAATCCCTGTGGGATGGTGGCCATGAATCGCCAGTACCGGTTCAGCCCGCGTGTGTAGGCAGTGATTGCTGGCTGCGGCCTCGTGGGAGTGGTCGTTCTGCCACGACGCTTTACAGACGAGACGTACGGTGACTGCATTGCACTGCAGGACACTGCCTTTGGTGTTATGAAGCGTCGATGGCTTAATATGGTGGTTCTCAGCCGCCAACCACCATACTGCGAAGTCATCTCGAACAGGTTTGATGCTCGATGGATCGGACATGGCAGTCCAGTCACATGATCTTCTCGGTGGCAGGACTTCAGCCATTTAGACTCTCAGCCATGAAAGATCTTCCTACATGCACAGATACTAGAATTGCTCATACTGTCTGTGATATGATTTGTATACAAGTTAGCACATTTGAGCCAGTGCGACGTTTACATAAATACCTGTAGTCCCATACGGGGCAGTTCGATCACCTCCATTAGGCCACATAAGAAGCACGTCACCTACTCGTAACCTGCTTGCAGGGTGTTGCATGGATAAATAAAACGGCTTCCAATGTAGAGATAATAAACAGTCCGAAAATCTTGTAAGGATGTTACAGGGTAGATTGTACTGAGAGATAGTTGTTAAGAAAAAAATTCGGTATGCTGCGCCGTTTCCAAGTTAATTAGCACTGAAGTTAGCCAATCAGGCCGTTGCGCCCGCTAATTCAAACGTCCCGCGTGATACAATTAGTGTCAGTTGTTCTCATCATGGATGGGCAACCGGCAGCCCAATGACTGGGTCTGGCCAGCGATCGATTTCAATCCGGCACGTGGAAGAAATTCGTGGGAGAGAGAGAGAGAGAGACAGAGAGACACACAGAGAGAGAGAGAGACAGGCGCTCACATTGTACTCCTCTGTGACGAATTTTCGGATATTTGCCCTTCTCTTGTTCGCATTATTCTAGTTTGACTACTGTGCAATACAGCCTATATATGCAGACTTCAAGCGATTTAGACATTAAAACTTTTTTAAATGGAAGAAGAAATGTTGACTTAATTTATTTAGTGTTACAGAAACAATCCATGCGTATGCGATCAGTCACCAAAAGTATTTATGGACAAATATTTAAAAAATTCTCGTGGATATTAACACACTAAATTTTAGACACCCTAATGACCTGTCTGGGACAAAAATTCGCAAAGGTACTCCTAACTCCTTATCGATTGGGATTACCTGTCTCATTGCCTTATTTTGTTTTTCTATTCTTTCTTGCATTAAGATTAGTAGATAATCCTTATCCAAAAAATGGTTCAAATGGCACTGAGCACTATGGGACTTAACTTCTGAGGTCATCAGTCCCCTAGAACTTAGAGCTACTTAAACCTAAGTAACCTAAGGACGTCACACACATCCATGCCCGAGGCAGGATTCGAACCTGCAACCGTAGCGGTGCGCGTTTCCAGACTGTAGCGCCTAGAACCGCTCGGTCAGCCCGGCAATCCTTATCCATTGTGGATATATTAGGCCACTGCACTTGTTGAAACTGAAGGCAATTTGTAATGAATTAGCTGCAACCAACTGCCTTTATAGGCATTTATTTTTTCATGGTGACATTTCGAGATGCCCAGCAACCTAGCTTCATATGTTTAATTTATTTAGATATCGTGAACATCGCTTTTTTACTAACGGCGTTGGAGAACTGTGCAACGGAAATTTCTAAGACAGCTATTGTAAAACATCCTAAGTAAAGAAACGCATAAATGAATATAAACCTCTGAAAATGGGATGAACTTAAAATGATGATATCTCAGATACGCGTGTTTTGAGGCATAATTTTGCTAGCGCGGACCGTAGGTATATGGGTACGATTCATATCCGCGTGGTATCCCGCAAACATTGTCACGGGCGCAATGATTTCGACTTTAGAAGCGTTGCTGTCACGTCAGCTGACGAAGCGGCCTTCGAGCTTATGGACGTATGTGAATCAGGCCCGCGGGTCACCAAGGGTTGCTCATGCCTGGCGTAGATGATAGCGCACGAGACTGCTGACCTTAGGCTCAGGTTCGATCCATACTACCGTTCCATGTCCAGTTTTTTAATCGCTGTCATGTTTCGTTTTAGGAAACCAAACGAAGGACACGTTTGGCGACACCGTCTGTGCCGGACCGCTCGATTCTGCGAGCGCAACGGCCTGACTGGCTGACTTCAATTCTAATTAACAGCGCAACGTATCAAATTTTGTTCTTAACAATTATTTCGCAGCTCAACGTACATTGCAACACACCCTTACAAGCTTTTCAGGGTGGGAGGCATACACGCCCGCTTACTTCCTTGCAGGAATAAGCAGCATTCAGGGAAACATAGCTCGCTCTGTTCGTCCACGAGATCCAGAAGCAAGCAAATAGCGTCTCCCTCGCTCCTCGGAAGGCCGCTGACAGGTACGGGGTGCTTCGTGTTGCAGGTCTGCCGAGGGAGCGCCCGCAGCGCCAGGAGGTGCCGGCCTGACGCCAGGGGAGGATGGCGCCATCGTGGGCGGGCCCAGGACCCCGCAGCAGATAGCCGCGCAGAAGAGGCTCCAGCAGACACAGGCGCAGGTCGACGAGGTGAGCGCCTGCTCTGTCAAGATACTACAACATTCTCCTTCACTGATCTTACTCCTGGATCACTAAACATTAAAACGGCATGTGTTCAAATCTTTCCGTCCAACGGTTTTTAATGCGTGGATCATGCTGTTCTCCTGAGCAGAATAGGCTTTTCATTTTTACTGAAAGAGTCAGGATGTGGACTGAGGCACGCCTAACAGAACGAAAATAGAAGATGTCATTTAAGGGTGCAGATGGAACACTAACTTCATCATAGTGACATACAGTAAGCACGGGAGTACAGTGAAGCTCTGTGCACAGTCCCATGTTGTTTCCTATTTTAATAAATAGTCTCCCATTTTGTGCAATAACTGTGCGAATAATTTCCTTCGTTGCACACAATGCGCCCCAATTTGTTGAAAATACAGCAGACAGCAATATAGTGATATGTACAAACAACTTTTTCATGAATGTCCAAAAATGGTTTAGTTGCAATGAACTTGCTTCAAGCTTAAAAAAAAAAGAATTTTTTTTTTTTGCATATACGGGGTGTCTATCCTAAGGGCCATCATGCACATTATCCCTAATGTTTTGGCAGGTATTTGCAATTTCGTTTTTGCAACGTGTAACTGGAGTCAGCCCAAACAAATAATACTCATCTCGTCTTTCAGGCAACGCCCAGCGTTGACGGAAAGCGTCGGTTTGTTTCCCACTACAAACAAAATGACTTCTGAACCGCAATTTTTTATTTGGTAGAGCGGTTCCTAATACGTCTAGTGCGATGTTCGCTTTATTGATATACAGGGGCAGTAAAACACGAGGAATTACCAGTACTCTAGCAGCGGCGACACCGCCCTGGCCCGCGCTGACTGCTCCTCCATGCAGAAGCGCTGCCCAGTCACTCTGGGGTACTGTTTATTCTACGTGTTGTACTGTTTCTGTTAATACATATAGGCAGAAACGACTAACACACTTGACCAATTTGGGACCGCTCTGACGAATGGACGCGTAAAATTCCGATTGAAAAATAATTTTGTTTCTGCTGGGAAACAAACCGACGCTTTCCGTATGAAAGACGTGATGAGTATTATTTGTCCGGTCTGTTCAAAAATGGTTCAAATGGCTGTGAGCGCTATGGGAGTTAACTTCTGAGGTCATCAGTCCCCTAGAACTTAGAACTACTTAAACTTAACTAACCTAAGGACATCACACACAGCCATGCCCGACGCAGGATTCGAACCTGCGACCGTAGCGGTCGCGCGGTTCCAGACTGTAGCGTCTAGTACCGCTCGGCCACCCCGGCCGGCGTTCGGTCTGTCTCCAGCTACAAGTTGCAAAAATGAAATTGCACGTATCTGCCTAAACACCAGAGAAAAGGCGCCTGAAAAACCCATAAGAGAGACACCTGGCATAGTTCCACGGACTCAGTACGTATAAGAAGACCTAAGTCTAAAATTTGAATATTAAAAAATACTACAAATTCGTGGTCTTGCACGCCGAAAGAACTCTAAACTCTCCGAGCCATATTCTTGATCTGTCTAGAAGTCAGCATGATTTGCCTTGCAAGTAACGGCATCAGCTACCTTTTTAAAGATGCCGATGGAACAGCATACTCATAATATTTCCATTCATTCAAGACACATATTTTCATTTATTGAGCTAATCGGGCCGTGGCAAAAGAAATCTTCACTCTTCAGAGGAGAGCAAATTGAATTACGAGTGGACTCCAAACGTGGTACTTACAATACCACGAGATCAAAACGTATCTTGCACAGCAGTTCAAAAATATAGAGTGTAGAGCGTATAGGAGTTTATTACAAGAGCAAAAATGTGCTGAATACACTTCAATCAGATATCAAAAGTCTTGCTAATTTAAAACCACTATTTAAGAACCAATTGAAAAAATATTTTTCACGTAAAATCTTTTTATTTGCTTCCTGAATCTTTCTAATGTGGTTAAGTCAGTCCATATTTTCCACTGTATTACAAGTTTTTTAGTACAAATGTTGTTGTAGTTTCAATCGCACGCTAACTGGCATGTATCAAATCATTAACACGTTCTAATTTTCAGTACCAGGACATGTTAATTAATCTAATGACTTAAGCCGTAGGTCATGATAGTGGAATCACTGTAATTACGACAGTTTAAGCACATAGCCATTATGAATATTCAAATGGCCCTAAGCACTAAGCACTATGGGAGTTAACATCTGAGGTCATCAGTCCCCTAGACTTAGAACTACCTAAACCTACTAACCTAAGGACATCACACACATCCGTTCCCGGGGCAGGTTATGAATATTATAGATTTCTGTTATAAGTCGTTATCCTAGCAACATTGCAGTTCTATCCTGTAAGACCAGACTGGTTCCATACGTTAACGTTTCACTGGCTGACAGGATCAACTCAAATCGTATTAATAAGCAAATCGTATTAATACAAAGAAGTGAAAGATAATCTTCAATGACGTCAAAGTTAATTACTACATTAATGATTGGAATATTTTATTCAAAGTCGACGGAGATACAAGGGTAGACTACAAGGAAATAATAATTATTCCACAGCTACACCAACATCAGAAAATCAGCACTTAATAGGGCTTCAGACAAAAATATCCTTATCTGCTGTACAAGGATGTGGGGTATCACCATTTTGGTTCCGAATGTTTTACAATGAGTTTCTTAATATTTGTAGCAATCGGGAGGGGTTGATTCCTAATATAGGAACAAGACGAAAAATCCTTGTGGACGTACGTTGCACACTGCATCGTTGCTGAGCCAGAGCGATAGAGGGCATACAGTGGCCTTGTCGAATGAGACGCTCAAACTATTCGCCATCAGGAGCAATGCATGCGTGGCGATTTCTCATCCAGGGGCAGCGAACCCGCCCGATGGTACTTAGATGCAGTTGAACAGCTGCACAGGTACTATGCATATGCTGTTCCAAATCGTTGTCGCTAGCCAAAGTACATTACATATTTCATATGTTATCAGAAACAGTCGTCCTTAGGATTACAGTCAGGAAACGGAACTGGCCACTGTACTGAACTCCGAAATCCGATCCACCGCCACCGCAATAAAAAAATTAATAGGTATACAAACTGCACTGCGCTGTGCCGCATCGTTCAAGAGCCACTGGTGGCTGAATTTTTAAGTTGAACAGACAGCGTGATTGGCGAGAAGCGTACCATTGATATTATTAGGATCTGCCCATCTGTGATTGCTTTTGTAAGTTTATGATGTAATTTCGTTCAAACGAGGCCCCATCATTGAAGAAAATGTTTCTGTAAGGTCATTTTGTCATACTTTGTGCAATTGACGTATGTACATAAAATAAGTGTGCTTGTTATTGTCGTAGGAATCGCACCCCTACGTTAGTTTCAAATTCTTGACACATCCGAGGCTATACACTATGCTATGTAGAAATTCTCGGAAGTCAGCAAGTAAGGAATAACTCAACAAAGAGTGCTACATATCTTTAGTTTCGCAGATGATTCACGTATCAAATAAGTGTGTGGAACAAATACAAAATGCTCCGTAGGCTTTCCCAGCGTAGTAAGTCTTGTAAGTCTATTCGGGTTTGTATTGTGACGAGCCAGTTTCTCGGCCACCATTGACCAGACGTTTTCAGTTGGTGAGAGATCTGGAGAAAGTGCTGGACAGGGCAGCAGTCGAACATTTTCTATATCCAGAAAGGCCCGCGCAGGACCTGCAGCATGCGGTCGTGCATTATCCTGCTGAAATGTAGGGTTTCACAGGGATTAAATGAAGGGTAGAGCCACGGGTCGTAACACATCTGAAATGTAACGTCCACTGTTCAAAGTGCCGTCAAGGCGAACAAGAGGTGACTGAGACGTGTAACCAATGGCACCCCATACCATCATGCCGGGTTACGCCAGTATGGCAATGATGAATACACGCTTCCAATGTGCGTTCACTACGATGTTGCCAAACACGGATGCAACCATTATGATGCTGTAAACAGAACCTGCATTCATCCGAAAAAATGACGTTTTGCCATTCGTGCTCCCAGGTTTGTCGTTGAGTACACCATCGCAGGCGCTATTGTCTGTGATTCAGCATCAAGGGTAACCGCAGCCATGGTCTCCGAGCTGATAGTCCATGCTGCTGCAAACGTCGTCGAACTGTTTGTGCAGATGGTTGCCGTCTTGCAAACGTCCCCATCTGTTTACTCGGGGATCGAGACATGGCTGCACGATCCGTTACAGCCATGCGGATAAGATGCCTGTCATCTCGACTGCTAGTGATACGAGGTCGTTGGGATCCAGCACGGTGTTCCATATTACCCTCCTTAACCCACCGATTCCATATTCTGCTAACAGTCATTGGATCTTTATCAAAGCTGGAAACGTGATGGTACGCATTTCTCCTCCTTACACGAGGCATCACAACAACGTTTAACCATTCAACGCCGGTCAACTGCTGTTTGTGTATGAGAAATCAGTTGGAAACTTTCCTCATGTCAGCACATTGTAGGTGTCGCCACCGGCGCCAACCTTGTGTGAATGCTCTGAAAAGCTAATCATTTGCATATCACAGCATCTTCTTCCTGTCGGTTAAATTTCACATCTGTAGAATTTCATATTCGTGGTGTAGCAATTTTAATGTCCAGTAGTGTATAAAAAAATATTTTTTCAACATTTACCAAGTACCGCATCTTGCCATATAGTGAGGGCAAGATGGGGTACACAGGTGGGGCCAAGGTGCGTTGCCTCAATACTGTACAAGGCAAAGGTTATTAAATGATTCAGTGAACACAGGTTTACAAATTTATAAAATATTTATTTTAATATCTAATGAAAATGCATTAAGTAAACATTATATGATGTTAAAGTTCAGTAACTATTAACTTTAAAATATTAACTTTAAACATTAACTTTAATTATTTAAGATAACTCCAATAACTAAATACATATAAATAGGCTGCTAACTTAAAAAAGTAATTGTAACATTAATTTCAATTCCCCAAAACACTGCATGATAAAAAAGTTAAATTAGTTACTCAAAATATTAACTTCAATAGGCCTAACTAAAATAATTCTTGTTAATGGAGGATAAAGATGTTCAATCATTTTTACTTTAATCACTAGTAGGTTTGTCATTGGTTTTTTATTTTTCCCACATTTTCCTTTACAAACAAAGAGGGATTCTTTAACATTCTTCTCAGGTGCACCCTTTCCTTCTTGTTCCTTCTTTTACTGTTCTTCAGTTATCATCGTCTTTCTGAAAGCAAAATTCACAGACATGATGTACCTCGGCATCCTTGTCCTCTTCTCCTGCACATGAACAGTGAGCCCACGTTTTACAAGAGACGCATATCACCCATCCTTCTGTTGAATGCAAGTAGAAATAGCCGCAATACAGGCATGCAGTGTCATCTTCTTCTGATGTGCATTCTTCTAATTTTTTCCTTTTTTTTATCTTCTTTGCCAAGTTTGTCATTGGTTTTTTATTTTTCCACATTTTCCTTTACAAACAAAGAGGGATTCTTTAACATTCTTCTCAGGTGCACTCTTTCCGTCTTGTTCCTTCTTTTTGCCAGGCTTAACTTTACTTGCACTCTCTAGAAGCGCTCTTTTGTAAGGGGACCTAGTAACAACAACAGTTTTTCCTTTTTTGTGGCCTGTTTTTTGGATGTTTTTCTTTCTGACATGAGGGATCACGACAATTTGTTCAGGTGAAACAGCAAATGACCTTAATTGATTGGTGTTGTTCTCAGAAGCCTGCTTGTTTGTAGTGTGGTACTTGAGGTTATTATCATTCCAAAATGAGCACTCCAGGCTTAGGCCTACAGCAAGTGCATCTTGCTCTTTAGGACCAGGTTGGTTGACAGGACCATCGCTTGTCTCTGGCATAACCTGCTTATGTGAGCCAACTTGTAGCTAAAGGAGTGTCTGCAGTGAGAGAAACTTCAAACATTGAATCTGGGAAGATGTTTGGTTCAAAAGGACAAATTCCTGTCTTTTTGAAACCATTTATGGCAGTGAACATGGTTGCAGCTCTGAGAAAAGTTTTGCCCAAAATCTCGGCAATCTGTAACATGGTAACAACTTTACCAGGATTTGATCTTAGCCAGTTGGTTAGCTCTTGATCATAGTATGTGCTGAGGGGCTTCATGAATGAAACATCTAGGGGCTGAAGCCTGTGGGTACAATGGTGTGGAAAACAGAGGATGACCACACCATTATCCCTTGCTCTATCAATTATAATCAGGCTCTGCATATGGGTTGAATGCCCATCCAACACTAACAGCACAACCTTCTCTTTGGTTGCTTTAGAAAATTCAATGAATTTGTTGCACCATTTCTCAAAAATTTCTTTCTGCATCCAACCAGAGACATGACATTCCGCCCACATTCCAGGTGTACAATTGTTAAGTAGTTCCGGTTTCATTCGCTGGTGAGGATGCACTAACATGGGCAGCATAAAACCTCTAGCTGCATTCATACAAAATTCAACAGAGACAGTTTTCCTTCTTTCGGCAGATGATAATGAGCCTACTTGTTTTTTCCCTTTTGATGCCAATATCTTGGAAGTGTTCTTTGAAACAGTAGAAATCCCACTTTCATCACAATTATAAATTTGATCTGCTGTAAATTTGTGCTGGTCATATAGTTCCCCTAATAAACCAAAGAATTTGGACACATTAACTTTGTTAAAAGCCATCTCTCTAGCTGCAGAGGTTTGCTCAGGTTTCCTAAGTGATAAACCTGGGTTTCTTTGCAAAAATCCCCTAAGCCTATCCTTTCGGCTGATTCTTTGGTCTGGCTAAAATAATGCTGCTTGTTATTTCTCACAGCTAACTGGTATGGCAGCTGCTTTACATCATTAACAGTCAAACCAAACAAACGCCTTTCCACATTCTTTATATAAATAACTAATTCTTGTTATTCTTCAGAGCTAAATACACTTTTGTAAGGTCTCAGTTGATCCTTTACAGCAAAAGATTCACCTTTGTCAACTTCATTAGATTCTGATTTGAATTTTTTTACCTTATGTTCAAGAGTTGTTTGAGGCACCTGAAATGCCATTGCTGTTCGATAATAACCCATTCGGCCATTGACTATTTCAGTGACAACACTTTTCATAGCTTCGTCACTCCATGAATCCCTCTCTGTTTTCCTTTTATATGTCTGAACCATTTTCTGGAAATAAAAAATATAATTAGATTTCTTGCATTATGTGTTATGTCATGTGGGGCACCCCATCTTACCCTCCCACTATGTACCCCGTCTTTGCCACCAGGGACGATTTTTAAGTTAGTTTAACATTATAGCACAAAGGATCTATTCAATTAGTTATTGCATGCATTAATTTATCACTAAAAAGCGGCTTTTTCAATGATAATACTTGGGAGTACGAGAAACAATTACTTCTCTTACCTTTTCACGTCTGAAAACGACAAAAAATTACATCAGCACAGACGAAAACACATTTTGACGTATACTCTCTGAATGGTTTGCTCAAAATGGCTGCCAGCACTGTCAGCCACTCGCATAGCAACAGCCTACTAATTCAACTATTCGCCGTTAGGTTGCGACATCTGCCTTGGCAGCATTTACAAGAACCCCATCTTACCCTCCACCCCATCTTGCCCCGCTCTCCCCTATGATAGTAAAAACATTCAAATCAACTTCCTTCTGACAATGCATATTTTCTGTGACAAATGATAATATTTTTACTCGCTAAGATATTTCTGACTTATTGCAGTTTAGCTACGGAGTGAGCAAAATCAAGCGGAGTTACGTAATTGTCAGGTATTCTTGAGAAACTAACATGTTGCTTGCGAATGGCCAGACAGGTGGAAATGATACGGAGACAGCACAGATTTACCAGTAATTTGTGCTTGCAGATAGTGCCACCTGAAGTTTAAGAACAGAGAGAAGTAACTGAGTTGTTGAAGCGGATTCTTATTTGAGAGAAACTAGATTCCAGTCTGAGTCACCCATATTGCTTCTGGTTTTCCATTCTTCTACTAGATCATCTGAAATGAATGCTAAGAAGTTTCCATTGATGTGAGATTATAGCAGATTCTTTCTGTTCTTCACCAAGTGAACTAATGTTCCGACACCGATAACCTAGATGTCGACAAGACATTTACCTATAAGATTTCTCGCTTTCTTCCTCAGACTTTCTATTCATTTACTGAGAGTCTGTGCAAAATAGCATTGTTCAATGGCAGAGACTGTCACTTCAAAAACAAATTCTATGAGACTATTAAACTCCATATCGTTAGAAACACCAGACAAGTGAGCCACCTGTTATGCTTTTTTATTTATATCACCACTACCGGTATTTCTATCACCTGCAGCGTGCGTAGGTGTTCTCACAAGCAGTTTTTGTTCTAATGAAAAGGTTTTATTGGTGGGTTCTGTAAGGAGATGTCTCTATTTTTAATTCACTAGCCCATGCATGATTACCATGTCAGTCTGTTAGAGATGATATGTAAACCACCATGTAACTGCACTTCACCAAGGTCACATGAAAGCTGACTAGGAAAAAAAGAGTTGGTGAGTCAATAACAGCATTGCCATTCATTGTGGAAGATATACATTTCTGGAGTTAAGTTGATATGAACTGTTTTCTTCCATATCTTGTCTGAGGTGCACACAGGGTTTTTTAGATTAGGCAAACATCCATCCAGTCCATATAACAATAGTTCTAGGAGACCCAGAAGTATCATTGTAAGACACAGAGAAATACTGCCCCTGAGGTGATAGTATTAAAATCCTAAGGAAACAGATGAAAACAAAGCAAAGGGATATAGATAGAAGGATTCAGAACAAAACATGTTTGGCTGTCAAGAGAGCAATGCACAAAGCCTTCACTTACTACCATAGCAAGATACTGCCAAAATATTTGCAAGGTGCCAGTGTTCGAAACTCTCCTGAAAAATGGTGAAGCTCACATAATACTAGATACAGAAAGCTGGTTAAAACATGAAGTTCACAGAAGTGCGATTTTTGGTGAAAAGTTAAGCACATATCGATAGGGTAGGCTAAGGGGAAATGGAGGTGGTGTATTTGTCACAGTAGACAAATAAAATCAAGACTCTTTTGGCAAGACTCACTGTAGGGGTGGGCATAAAATTATAACTGAATCCTACTACCGGTTACTTGGCCCACCTCCTGATGTAACCAAAAACTTTGAAGAACCCCTCAGTTTGCTTGTACTTAAATATATCAGTCATAATGTAATCGTTGGTGTAGACTTTAATCATCCAACAATCAATTGAGAAAATTAAAGTTCAGTTAGTGGTGGGAGTGACAAGACATGCTGTGAAACATTACTAAATGCCTTTTTCTGAAAAATACTTGGAACACATAGTTTGGGACCCCGTTCATGATGGAATTATATTAGATCTAATGGCAACATATAGACCTGACCTCTTTGAGGACGGCCACATTGAAACTGGTATCAGTGGCCATGAGGCAGTTGTAGCAGCAATGATTAACAAAGTACAACGTGTAACTAAACCAAGTAGAAAGATTAATATGTTCAGTAACCTAGATAAAGTAGCAGTGGTGTCATATCACAGTGAAGAACTTGAAGCTTTTACTTCAGGACAGGAGAATGTAGGGAACTATGGCTCAAGTGTAAGAGGATGCACAAGATAGATATGCACCGAGCAGAACTGTTCATAGTGGAAGGGACTCTCTATGGTATACAGTCACTGTAAAGAAACTTCTAAAGAAACAGGTGTAAGATAAAACAAAGGCCTATAGATGGAGAGCTGCTGAATGAAACACATTTGGCTGTCAAAAGAGCAAGGCATAAAGCCTTCAGTGACCGTGATGGCAGAATAGTGTTGAAGGATCCCTCCAAAACCCAAAGAAATTCCCACTGTATGTAATGACTATTAGTGGCACTAAGGTTTGGTTGAGTTATTCATAGATGAAACAGGAACTGAAGCTGAGAATAGCAAAATGAAATCTGAAATACTCAGCTCTCTTTTCAAATATTCCCTTACAAAGGAAAACCCAAGAGTAATGTCCCAATTTAATTCTCATACCACTGAGGGTGCCTACAGAATTTAGGGTCAAGTTAGCCCCTCTTTGAACTAAAATCTAAGTGACTAAAGTCACACCTGCCTACAAAAATGGTAGAAGAAGTGATCCACAAAACTACCATCCAATTTCCTTGACATCCATTTGTTGTAGAATCTTAGAACATATTTTGCATTCAGATGTAACAAGGTATCTTGAACAAAATAACCTGCTGCATTCCAACCAGCATGGATTCCAAAAACATTGATCAGGTGAAATGCAGCTCACACTTTTCTCACATAATGTTCTGAAAGCCATGATTCAAGCTAGTCATGTAATAGCAATATTTCTCAATTTCCAAAAAGCATTTTACTGAATAGCACACCTACACTTATTTCAAAAGTATTATCATATGGGCTATCAGACAAAATGTGTGACTGAATTGAAGATTTCTTGCTAGGGAGGACATAGCATGTTATCTTGAGTGGAGAGTCATCAACATATTTAGAAGGAACTTCAGGAGTGCCCCAGGAAAGTGTGTTGGGATCCTAGCTGTTCATGCTGGATATTAATGACAGCACAGACAATATTAATAGTAAGTTCAGACTTTTCACAGGTGATGCAGTCATCTATAGTGAAGTGTCTGAAGGAAGCTGTAGAAATATTAAGTCAGATATTGATAAGAAAGCTTGCTTTAAGTGTTTAGAATACCCACCTCCATAGCCGAGGTCATTAATGCACACATGTGCAGTGGCACTCTACTCAGAGGCAAGCCAGTTTGAATCCTGGTAGAGGATGAAATTTTTGCTGCCAGTATTTAGCTGGCAATGAGAGAAGAGTTGGTGGCCTAAAGCATCTGATCACTAGTCTTTCTGCCAGTGCCCCAGATAAAATTACAAACCTTTCTCCAGGGTCTCATGAAGTGAGGACATATGGCACTGTTGATGGCAATCTGTCAGTTTGGTGGGGACATTAGCTCAGTGGCCCCCTTGGTGCTTTTCAAGAGAAGCAGGCTTGGTGCTGGTGTCGAGTTTCACGCTCTCCCTTCTCCCATCATCCCCAGCATAAACAAAACACTACACACACACACACACACACACACACACACACACACATGCCATTACAGTCATCTTCACTTAACAGATACACTTGTATACAGCTCCAATACTTCGTGAACGAAAGTTGCCTGCAAGTGTGGAGGATGGGAAAATCTTTCCAATTAGGTGGCTGAACTTGCCCATTGGGGTCTCCCACCAATACGTGTCATACAACTTTACTTTCTTAATGTTTAGGAATGTAAAATTGTGCACTTCAAAAAATGAGAAACATAGTATCCTATGGTTACAATATCAAAGAGTCAAAGCTGTAACCAGTCACCTCATGCAAATAACAGATGTAATACTTGATAGGGATATCAAGTGAAATGATCACAAAGACTCAGTGATGTGTAAAGCAGGTGGCAACTTCAGGCTGTTGTTAGAATACTAGGAAAATGCAATGAGTCTACAAAGAAGACAGCTTACAAATCACTCATATCACCCATCCTAAAGTATTACGTAAGTATGTGGCACCCACACCAAATAGGACTAGCAGTGGATATTTAACGTATACAGAGAAGGGCAGCAGAAATGTTCACAGGCTTGTTTGACCCACCAGAAAGAGTCACAGATGTGCTGAAAGAACTGAAATGGCAGACTCTTGAAGACAGACATAAACTTCCCTTAAAAAGCCTGTTTACAAAATTTCAAGAACCAACTTTAAATGATGACTCTAGGAATATACTATAACCCCTTACTTATTGCTCTCATAGGAACTGTGGCGATAAGATTAGATTAATTACAGGACACACGGAGGTATTCAGTCATCCGTCCCATGCTCAGGAAGTGAATGGAACGGGAAAAAGTGGTACAATGAGATGTACCCTCCGCCATGATTAGATTAGATGATTAGATTAGATTAGATTAGTTTTTTGTTCCATAGATCCGTGCTGAGAAGATTCTTATGGATGTGGAACATGTCAATTTTTTTTACTGAAATAACAATACTAATAGTATGAATATATACAATACATCATTTGTTTCTATTAACAAATTCGTCAATGGAGTAGAAGGAGTTGGCCACTAGTAAGTCTTTCAGGCTCCTTTTAAACTGATCTTTATTTGTAACTAAATTTTTTATGTTTGCTGGCAAATTATTGAAGAAGAGTGTTCCTGAGTAGTGGACCCCTTTTTGAATTAAAGTTAGTGCTTTTAAGTCCTTGTGCAGATCATTTTTGTTCCTGGTATTGTATCTATGAACTGAGCTGTTTGTTGGAAAAAGAGATATATTATTTAGGACAAATTTCATTAAGGAGTAAATATACTGAGAAGCAGTATTTAGTATACCCAGTTCTTTGAAGAGGTTGCTACAGGACGTCCATGAATTTACTCCACAAATAATACCTATTACATGCTTTCGGTCTCTGAAAACTTTTGTTTGACTTGAAGAGTTACCCCAAAATATTATACCATATGACATTATGGAATGAAAGTAGGCAAAGCATGCAAGCTTCTTCATTTTTATGTCGCCTATGTCTGCTAACACTCAAATTGCAAATACAGATTTGTTAAGGCATTTCTGCAGTTCTGTGGTGTGCTCCTCCCAACTGAATTTATTATCAAGTTGTAATCCCAGGAATTTAAGACTATCAACCTCTTCTATCTGCTCTTCTTCATACTTTATGCATATGCTGAGTGGAAACCTCTTATCAGTTCTGAATTGCATATAGTGAGTCATTTCAAAGTTTAATGTCAGTGAGTTGGCTTTAAACCATTTCTTAATATCCATGAAAATATCATTAGCAGATCTTTCTAGAACTACACCCGACATATTATTTATTGCAACACTTGTGTCTTCTGCAAACAAAACGAACTCTGCTTCTGGCAGTGTAACTGATGAGAGATCATTAATGTACACAAGAAAAAGCAATGGCCCTAAGATGGATCCTTGTGGGACACCACATGTAATTTCTTCCCATTCTGATGATGACTGATGACTTAATTCACTAGTCCATTGCAGTGACACCTTTTCTTTCCTGTTAGCGAGGTATGACTTGAACCATTTAAGCAGCACTGCCCGTGACACCATAGAATTCTAATTTATTTAAAAGGATGTTTTGGTCACACAATCAAATGCCTTTGACAAATCACAGAAAATACTTGCTGCTTGTAATTTGTTATTTAATGAATTGAGTACATTTTCACTGTAGGTGTCATGCACTTCACAGTGGTTTGTAGAGTAGGCATAGTAGACATAGGTATTGCTTTCCCCATAGGGAAACTGAGAGTTACACAGTATGAATTGTTGGGAAATCCAGACTATTCATCAGATTGGAAATTGTCTGAATTCCTGCTACCCCTACGTTTAAAGAAATCTGTGCCTGAAGATGTACTGAGTCCAATGAACATCTTTGGCTGCTGTAGTGAGTATTTTGTAGACCTTTGAGAACTACTTTTCAGGAATGTATTTTGATATTAAAGGGGACTAAACCCAAAAAAGGGCATTTATGAGCAGTCATTCACACCTAGGACAAGGCATTTTTACATTTCCCTCATAACGAGAGCTTTTCAAAATGGCACTTGCAACTCAACAACTTTCTTATATCATCTCCCATCTGAGATTGCTACTTCTTTCTTGAATCTCTCATTGCTTACTGAACAAGCTTGGAATGGATATTACTATATAAGAATGCTAGGGAGGATGTAGCAAGTTAGGTAAAGTGATTCTGCTATTTAGTGAAGAAAATTATAGGAAACTAGTCAGGCCAAAGAGTATGTAAGCAAAAATGCAAATGATTGCTTTCAGCAGTAAAAAAATCTGCTGGATTCATATACCACACTAAGAGCAGCAGAGAAGAAAAAATTTTCCCTGTAGTTGTGAAATGAGCCATAGGAAAAGACACAGGGAAAGTGAAATATACATTTACACAAGAATGTTACAAATGAAAATGTCTCAATTACACACACTGCTTCAGATAGTTAACATACAAAAGAAGCTCAGTGGAGCTGTATTTTGAAAGCTACAAGTTTCAAATCAATGATTGATCTATATGAGCTTCGCACTGAAATCCAAATGGACCCAGGTTCAAAGCATTTTTTTTTATCTATTTCACGCTCATGACATCAGCATATAGTCATTAGTGTCAGGTATCCCAATACAAAGTCCCTCTGGATGCTGTTTTATGTTGTTCTAATTTTCCACAACTTAGCAAATGACATCAGTTAATAATAATACCTCCTTTATTATAAATTAAAAATTTGGGCGATTGATGCACACCAAGTGAACAAGGCACAACCGGCGTTCAGTTAGTTATAATGTTGCAACAGTTTTATTCCTTGTATATTATAGAATCACTATTAATTTTTGTAAAAGGCCTTTCCACTTCTGATTTGCATTCTGCATTGTATGTTCTTTCCCATCTAGCAAAACAGAGCAGTGGTTAGCACACTGCACTTGCATTCAGGTGGATGATTTTTCAAGTCCCTATCTGGCCATTCAGATTTAGGTGTTCTGTGATTTACGAAATCGCTCCAGGCAAATGCTGAGATGATTCCTATGGGAAGGGTACAGCTGATTTCTTTCCCCATTCTTTTGTAATCTGACCTTGTGCACCATCTCCAGTGACTGCATTGTCAATAGGATGTTAAACTCTAATCTTCCTTCCTTTGATCCTGCTGTATACCTCAGTGGATACCAACGTAGGAAGACAGGTCACCAGGAGTAGTGGAGCAGCAAACCATCACTGTTAGAGATTTGTGCAAGACCTAATAATTAATCCTCACATATAATCCATAAATGTATATTTACTCAACTTGATCAAGCCAGAGGTACAGTCCATTAACATAGTCCATTGTACACAGCAATAGACATCAACACTCAACATGCAGTAGGAATGCCATGATGCTGTGTAGTCTGCTCTCTAACTCATGATGAACTGGCCCTGGCTGCAGTGGTGCTGTCCTATATCCAGTCTGCAGAGATCACTCTTATTGACAGCTGGTGAAGGCAGACCCAGTGGGTGCACATCATTGACTATAGCATTGTCCCACACAACCACTATCGGTGTCTGCTGAAATCTCTTGATGTGGTACCAGTTGTCACCAGATGCCAATTCCAGGGGCATCAATGACAATAACACCTCAGATCTATCTGAAGAACTTCATTTGTTAGTTTCTTATTTATTAGTGTGATAATGCAGGATATTTTGCTCCTTGTACTGAAGTTCTTTTCTTGGAAAGATGGTCTGACACCTCATTACCATGGATTCAACAGATTATTCACTGAAGAGTTACTTCTTTTCCATCTATTAACAATGAACCCCATAGTTAAAACTTTTGCCATAACTAAAATTCTCAGATATTTGTACAAATATGTCACAGAGCTGATGTGGAATCATTGACAACGTTGGTACACGAACTTGAACAAGCAGGCATTATCCCCCTACAACTGCGGTTACACCTCTTTCTATTAAGGTCATCTGTTCAAACACAGAGCCCGTTATCTAATGAGTTAAAGGTTGTTATGGAGTGTATAGAGATGGTTCTTAACATATCCAGTCTTACATCATGTTTTCTTGTGAAATTTTACATTAAATTGAATTTAATGATGATTTCAATGTATTTAAGCCAAGAAAATGCCAGCATCATATTTTCTTTTTCTGACTGTGGTCAATAATCAGGTCATATATCACCTATTCTGTAAACAAATGCTTGTTGTGTTTTCAAGTGTCATGGATGCAGTAAATATAATGACAGAAATTAAAAGTGCTACACCATGAAGCACCGGTACAATATTTATCAAACATGGTGGGGATGCAGTTCATTAAAGGATCTGGAAAAGAGAGCCAGTGAGAACATGCAAATGGCAGAATGATATTTTAGAGAAAATGATCAATTAATTAATGGGAAAAACTTCTAAAAAATTTTAAACAGATTGAACTCTCAGCTTGGAGGATTTTATTCTGAGCATTGAGTATGCAGACCTAAAAGAAGTGGACTATAATATGTTTCAGAGAACAGATGGGGACAAGTTTCTGGCATGGAAAAACCATGATAAGATCTGCTCAAACATGAACACAAATATACATTTTAATGAAGAAAATGTCCTATACAGAGGATACAGAAACCTTGCTAAAATATACTATGAACTTATCTTCTCACACATATTGCACTGTATATCAATATGGAAAGGAGCAGATTATACTCATATTCAGAGCATTTTAATACTTCAAAAGAAAGCCATCAGATGCATAGTGAAACTTTAAAATATTAACTGTACACTGTTTATATTATTGTGATAAAATGCTCCTTTTCATGGTAAATTGTATACCACCTCTAAACAGAGATTTTCATGACCACAATGCGAGATGTAGAATAAATTACCATACCTGCAGTAAAAGGTTGATAATGACAGGTAGGGGCCCTAAAAATGCAGGGAACTTATTTTATAACAGAGTACTACTTAGCATAAAGAGCATAGAGGAATGGACCACCTTCAAAAGGAAACTGAAGGAGCATCTCATCTCTAGATACTAGTATAAGATGAAGCAATACTTTCAGGTGAATTCATTGAACAAAAGTAAACTGAATATCAGGAATGGTGTAAATACTTATTCTTTTTGTGGAAACCAGCTTCCTGAAGAAGGAAGAAAGGAAGACTAATTGTAGACTGTTGTACTGACAGTACAGAAAAATGAAACATATAAACAATGTAGAAAACTGTGTTTCTGATGCTGTGACTTAGTGCAAAAGTACGTATTTAACACCATTATGATGTGTTCCAAAAATAAAGGATTCAGGCCAACATTATCTTTAAGTTCAGGTCATGTAAACTCCTTAAAGTGTTTTAAGCTCTGCTCTTGTGCTTTCCAAGCACCTTTATTCATACAAAGTTCCCTCACCTGTTTTAAATGAGTTGATGTGAACTTGGCTCTATGAACTCATAACATTGTTTTGAGTGGCAATCAAAATGTTAAATTTTAACGCAAGGACATTCACAATAAATACATAAAAACTCATCTGAAGATTGTGCAATAGCTAGTAAACAACACTTAATGTGGAGTCAATAATTTATTTGAATGATCACCAAATATCAAAAATTAATATTATCTCCTTAATTAAGTTATAGCATTGTTGGAAAAATGTAATATGAATTACTGTTTTATTGGAAATGTATGGTAATAATTATGATTTTTTGTACCTCCAGGTTGTTGATATCATGAAAACTAATGTCGAGAAAGTACTTGAGCGAGATCAGAAACTATCAGAACTTGACGATCGAGCAGGTATGTCATGAAATAAACTTTTGTTGTTGTAGAAAATTAAGTTCTACTAAAGTTGCAAAACTCAAAACCTGATCTTATATTTGGACCTTATTTTAATAATTATGTCACAAACTCAAGTGTTCAATTAAAGGTGTAAAATATTGTTTCCTGTTTTCTTCATATTTTTATCATGCAGCACACATTAGCAATTACACTTACATGTTTTTTCAACTTTGCTCTTACATGTGTTCTAAACAGAGAGATTCTCTATACTTTTTCTACAGACTTTAGAAAAAGATGGATGAGGTACTGGTAAATGACAGAAGATTTTCAAAAAATTATTTGCAATTTCTTTGACTTGATATTGCTCAGTTCTAACTGTAGTGATGTTTTCCACAGACACTGTGAGGTTTTAATGGGAGGGAGTTTTTCTTCTAATATGGATCAGCAAAATGTTCATCACACAATAAATGAATAAAAAAATTTGAAAGTTATCATTACCTGTACGTGTTTGTTCTTCCAACAATGAAATATATGGAATCTGCAATACCATAATGACACTATAATGACCATTCACTTATTATTATTTATGAGCACTGGCAGTACCTTACTGTGTCTACAGTTTTGATTAATATAATTAAGAAATATTGTGTTGCTTATGAGAACAACACAGGACACAAAACACCTTAATTATGTGTCGGGAAGAACAATGGTGATATCAGGATGATATTTTAGGCAGATTTTTCTGTCATACAAAGAATATTTTTATTTATGTGAAAACTGCAAGTAAAGTTTATGTATTAAGTGGCAATATTGCTTTGAAACAATAAATAAGTTTTGTGAGACTGTCATACATCAGGTTGAAAGAACTGCAGAGACAACCTGTCTTGAATGCACAGCGGGAGCAAATTTCTAGGACCGCTGAGTTGACATTTTGTTCTCATTACCATATATCATAGCTTTTTAAGTACTTATAAAAAGTTGAGCAAAAGCAACACATAAATCTATAAAATTATTGCTGATGTTCTATGTTTGTTGAAATTTGGTCTCTGACTGTGCTAATTCTCTATAATTGCTTCATATCTGTTCATTGTTACTTACTATTGACAAACATGATTATTATACATGTCTTAAGCTTTCTTTTTTATTTACATTCTGGGGATATAAACTGACTAGTATTTTTTAAACTACCCAATGACTATTGCTTTGTTAATCCTTCTGAATATTTATTCCGCAGTGCACGCAAGTGCTTTACATAAGTTACGAAACATACCCTATTCAGTAGCAGAAAGAGAAAAGATAAACAAAAAAGGAAAAAAGTACTGTATGTTCCAAGAGAAGATAGAAATGAACTTGTCACTTGTGTGCATTAATGTGACACATAAAAGAAATAATTTCAGGAAAATTTTATACATCAAATGTTAGATGCATGGAGGATGGTCTCAATGAAGGCCCTGTATAAGATGTGGGAAATACTGAACAGTCAATAAAAATAGATGAAAATTATTAAATAATCTTAAAAATATTAAATTTTGGGATTTAGTTGAGTTGAATTTTTGTAACGTGTGGGTATAAAATGAAACATATAAGAAAATTATGCACTGAAATCAAAGAACATCGTACGTTAGTGTTGTGATTAACTTATGGGACTGTGTTCCAATCCCAATTTGGTGACCATCGTTGAAGTTTTGTGGAGCCCTCTGAAATAATTTTGAGTCAATTCTTGGTTATCACTGTGAGTGAATCATATCCAGTATTTCCTCATTCTTCACCAACTGTAAGAGACTTATATTTAATTACTTTTTTGTAAGTGGGAGTTTGAACCACATCCCTGTCCACCTGAAATTAGTCTTGCAAAATATAATGAAAGAGACAGAAGTAAATGAAATTTGACATAAATCAAAACAATGAAAGAAAAAATTTGGTAATTATCTTGCAGACAGATAACAGCTAAAAGTTATGTTTGAATGAGGGACACTCTGGAAGCTGTAGGAAAGCAGTGCAAATTCTGATTATCTTCAGTATTAATTTTACATTTTCTCAAACTCCTTTCTTGTATATTTCATACATGCTTTCCTCCTCAAAAATCATTCAGCAAGAATACCATGATTTGCTTCCTTGGGACGGTTTTTGAGAAATAGTTACATTATTAACGGACCTTTTTCATGAGTTATCAGCTCTTAGGTTAGAGTATTTACAGTATTAAAAATATCCAGTCAGTATTTTTTATTGTTTCAATTATATCTGAGGCATTTTAAAGCATAACTCAGTTCTGAAGGTCTACAGTTTGTGTTTTTTCAGCATACGTTTTCTTTAGTTTACCCCTCATTAAATGAGGTCAAATGGACAGTTCCAGTTACTGCCCTGTCTTAACAGTATTACTGTGACTGTATGTCTTTTTGCAGCAAATAAAGTGTAATCACAAGACTACATGGGATGTCTTGATATCGCATTGATATATGAGGTAAGTGTTGTATCACTAAATAGAATGAGATGAACTGTTTTGTTTAATGCTAAGTGAAACACTGAAACACGTGTAAGCTGCAAAAACATGAACTGTACTCCCTGATAATAGAGTTCTGCTCTGAAATGTATAATATATTACTGATTCAGTGAACAACAGTGACAGTGTATGGTCTAATATCATCAGAACCATAACCTAAAACAGAAGCAAACATAACTGAAAAATATTTCTATTTGTAATGAGAAAATATTACTATTTCCCCATCTATGAAAACAGGACTTAAGAAATGAAAAAAAAAGAACAGAATTATTAAAACTCACATTTCTGTGAATGTATTACTCATGTCGATGATTGTTGCATCAGTTTAGATATAATGATACTTCCATTTTTGTGAAGAAGTACACATCATTTTTTTTGTCTCTTTACTGTAGATGCCCTCCAGCAAGGAGCCTCACAATTTGAACAACAAGCAGGAAAGCTGAAGAGGAAGTTTTGGTTGCAAAATCTCAAAGTGAGTAAATTTTATTTTGATAGTTATTTAGAGTTTACCTTTCCTACTGCAAATACTGATGCTAGGTGCATATAATTGGCATTTACTTTTGTATGAAGGGAAGTTACAGAATTGTAGCTTGTTGATGGTAACTGTTATCTAAGGCACTCCATTTCAAATTCAGTCTTGCATGAAATTACAAAACCTACCATGTCCTTAAAAAACCAAACCCTTTCTGGGTATGATAGGGTACTGATTAAAATATGGAAGTTGTGTGCTATGCAGAAAGTCATGAATTCTGCTGCAATAGAAGCTCATATATTCCCAGACAGACTTGAATATGCTATAATAATGGCTGTTTATAAAATAGAGACAAAGATGGTTCATCTCTCACTGACCGATTTTTTCTTTGACTGTTTTTGTAGAATTGTTTAAGATCAGACTTATCTCAACATTGTACAAACCAGCTCACTGACTCCTTTGTTCTTGGACTTTCATTCAGGATACTCTACAGAACAGTCACAAACAGTTTGAAAAGTTTGTGAGACTGTTGCTGATAAATAATTGTTAAGAAGAAAATTCTGCATGTGGCTCTGTTTCTGAGTGAATTAACATTGAAGTTAGCCAATCAGGCTGTCACACATGCAAATTCAAGTGGTCCGCCAGATATAATTGGTGTCAGTTGTTCTCATAGTGTAAGTGATAGCACATGAGACTACTCAGCCTTTGGCTTGAGTCTGATCCTTACTATTGTCCCATGACCAGTCTTTGTATCTCTCTCTTGTTCAGTCTTAGGAAACTAAACAAAGGACATATTCAGTGGCAGCACCTCTGGCAGACCAGTTTAATTTGCATGATCAACTGCTCGATTGGCTATCTTCAATGCTAATTAACTCATTAAATGTGCAGTGTATTGAATTTTTTCTGTAACATTCATTTCTCAGCACACCCTACTCTGGAACACTCTTAGAAGCTTTTGAGATGGTTTCTGACAACCCTGTATGTAGAGGAAGTTATGTTCAGACTTGTACATGAAATTCTATATGAATTATGTGCAAAAGATGTTCTGTGAGAAATTTCTGTTTGTCTGAAAAGTGGTCTTCCCACTGGATCCACAACACATTACTGCAGAACCTGTTATATTATGGTACCAATGACAGCTAATTCCTTCAGTTATACTTTCATCTCAATAAGAGGAAGCAGAATCAGTCTAACAGATGCAAATATAGTCCTGGGTTCAGACTAAGTAACAGCAAACGTGGGGAGTCTTGCAACTACATTGCTTGCTCCTCCACCAAGTGCACTCATTTAGAGGTTATACAACTGCATTGTGAGTTACTTATTTGGAAAGAAGTAGTAGTACAAAAAAATTTATTAATCTTTGAGATGTGTCACTATCTGAGAAACACAAATCCTCGAGGTTGATATTACCATCTTTTTTAGGTTGCATATTTTTATACATTCATTTACAAATACTAATATTTAAGTCATTTTTTGAAAAAAAGTTCTTATTTTTTGTATGTTGTTTATTAGAAAACAGAGATTTTATGCAGCTGACTTAACACAGAACTTTTCGTCAAAATCAAGAAGACTGACTGTAACAGAACCTGCACTGCCCTTTTAAGACAGACATAGGATAATTTCTACAAAAGATTAAAACAAAGGGTGATTACATATGGTATCAATATCAATATAAAAGACAGGAATTATAGGCAAGAGTTTTCCATGATTTGCAATGAAGTCGTTCAGGTTAATTAATGGCCTTGAAATAAGTTTCTACTTCTGTTGGTGGAATTTTGGAGGGACAAAATGTTCCTCGTTGTTCTAAAGCTCAACAGAAATTTTCTGGAAAACAAGCTTTCACATTTGGTGCTTTTCTTAATTAACATGTTTTCTTACTAATATTATTCATTTTTGGATTCAGAAAAATAATGGCTGCAAAATAGAAATGTTGTAATTTTGGAAAGATTACCATTACTGGTACATTCTACAATTTGAATATTCTAGAATATTTATGACAACAATAACTTTTAATAAAGATATTTGCTAAGTTACACAATTTTGAAAGAAGACAAAAAGTTCTTTTCAAAGAAGGAACTGAGGGATTTGTACGAGGTATGTTATTCCTAAAACAAATAATTAGTAGCAACTTACTTGCATGTCTAAAAGAACTAACCTTGTTTGATGATCCACTCCTGTCCAGTTCTTTCACATTAGCTGTATTAGGTATAGATGCATTACCTGTAAGTGTCATATGAAAATCTGTGCCAGACTGGGATTCAAACACAGATTTCCCACTTGTCGCGAATGATCATACCTACATGCTCTCTGAACTGACCCAAACTTATGCCATAGCTCACTATACTCATCACATGGCGCTCACCAATATTATTAACTGGGTTCACACACCTGGGAGAATGAGACCCATCCAGCAATATGAAGATAACAAATTGGGTCTTGATTCCTCGTAGTCTCATTCTCCTTCACGCTCAAACCCAGTTAGTAATGTTGGTGAACATTAGGTGATGAATATAGTGGTGTATGGAATAAGGATGTAGAAAATGTGATATGTGGAAGTTTGGGTTGGTCCAGGGAGTGTGCACGGATAGCCAAACTGCTTAAAGTGACCACCTGTAGTAAGGGAAAAATCTGTGTTTGAGTCTCAGTATGGCACAAATTTTCATGTGTCACTCATAGGTAGTACCTCTATACCTAATACAGCTAATGTTGAAGAATTCCCAGTCAGTGAATAAATTTCAAATTAATTAGTAAGAAGGTCGAAATTTTGTGAATATGTGATTAAGTAGAATCTAAATTTTTGAATATTTTTGTAAATAGAATGTTTGTACACAAACTAGTTATACCATTGCCGTGGGTCAAATCTGTTATATCCTGGACAATAAGTAATGAACAGTTTAAGGCTTATAATCATATTACATAACGCGCCCTATCCATTTCACATAAGAAATATTTGTTGCTTTTAATACTAGAATGAAGTTAAACAAACTACAGGGCTTATATAATATACACAAATTTATGTATGGTTATTTTTAAACCTTTTTATAACATTTTCAGGGTACATTTATTTTATAACAACTAACACGATCGAAATTATTACATTGCAGTCTCAGTGGCTGATATTAGACCACTTCATTCTTTGGTGTACAATAATGATTGTGGTTGTCAATATCATACAAGTTAATGTACTACCTGTAAGTGTCACATGAAATCTGTGCCAGATCAGGATTCAAACCCAGATTTCACACTTATCACGGATGGTCACCTTAAACACTTCGGCTATACCAGCATGCTCCCTGGACTGATCCAAACCCCCACATGTCACATTGTCTACATTCTTATGCCATAATTCACTATACTTGTCACATAATGCTCACGAACATTATTAACTGGGTCCCCGTGCCAGGGAGAATGAGACCCATCTAGCTGTATGACAAAAACAAGCTTGGTCTTGAATTTACATGTAAGGTCCAGGCAAAAATAAAAAAAGAACAGATGAACAGGTATACAAATTAGTAAAATTGCTCTGAAAACCATATCTCATATAGTTCGACACAGAGAATAATAATCTAGGAGTATATGAAATGGGCAGAAAACTAACTGTAACTTCTACATAGCATTACTTCGTAATCATGTAGCTAATCAGTCAGTCAGAAACTAAGTTAAGAAAATATAAGCTAAATAGCTGTTTCCAATTTAATTTGCAGATATGTGAAACTGTTGTTGCCCTCTGTTTAATTTCACAATTTCATAGGGCATAATAACATAGAAAAATTTTGCAAGAAAAGCAATTTTTTGTAGGTATAACATAAATAACTGTGGGAGTGATCTGTGTTATGGGAAATTAGGTATTATACAGGGGCTTCTTTATATAACTCTGAACATTTATGCTCATGAATCTGTATATATGTTACTTTTATCTAAAACAATACAAATATTTTTCATATGAATGAAATTCACAGTGAAGATGAAGAAATAGTCTAAGCAGTGAGATAAACAAAGGCTGAGTTCATAGAATTAGCTTGTGCAGTGACAGAATCCACTTCACTTATAGCCCGCATAGCTAAGCAATGCCTGGTATGAAACAGCATGCTCAGTAGATGAAAAAGCCACAAGCAAATTAGATAGTCATTTGGCAACAGTCATGATAGAATAACTGAATTTAAGATAAATAACTTAATCATTCAATTGTTATTGAGCAGTATTAATCCAGAAAAAAAGAAAAAAATGCTTGAGCTGTCAGCAGCTGTTACCATTATTTTCATCAGGAGTGAAGTTTGTGTATGCTGGGATTGGCATAGTGCTCTCTTAATATCATTAAAACCACAAGATGTAGGAGTTTGCAGAGCTGGCCCAAATTTATGCATTCATGGAAGGTTAGATAGGCATCAAAGGCAACTCTTGTGGGCTACAAATCAAGGTGATCATGGAGAATCAGAGGCTGGAGGGTCACCATCAATACTCTCAGTTAGTACATCACCAATTTAGTTTTGCATTTGAGAAGACACGGAGTGATGGTAAACTGCTTTTCTTAGATGTGATGCAACAGCTGAAGGTTGGTAGCTGTGATCCCACAGTGCTGAGGAAATCATCATACACCAAGCATTAATAGAACAAAAATAGCATTAACATGTTGTCTACAAAAGAATAGTCTTGACTGCATCTGTACATAGTGTTAAACTTATTTATGATAAAATAATGTGTCCTGTCAAAACATATTCACTTGATACATGCATTCCAGGAAAATACTACAGCAAGAAAAAAGTTGCAGATTTTATAAGGTACAAACAGACAGTATTTCTTGATTCTGTGGTGCAACAACCAATGGAGCAGAACATGTATCTCAGAAGAAACAAGGAAAGTCAGAAAGTCATGTCTCAAAGAGCTCAGTGTGCATGATATTTCCTGTGAATATGACATTATTTATGTGGGATGAAGTAGGCCTACTTACATGGTCTTTCAATACCCATCCCACATATAATAAAAGCCACTGGACATTAAAATTGTAGCATCAAGAAGGATGGGAAAGAATGAAATTTTACTTACTGTGCATATTCAGTAAAGTAGGAAGAATATGTAATTAAATTTCTATGGTATTAGGGGCATAAAAGGTGCAAAATGCAGTGCATAATGCTGCCACCTCTTGCAACAACAGTGGCTTGAACCCAGTTAGGCATTAAACTGAACTAAAACTGAATGAAAGAAACAGGTATATCATTCCATGCTGCTTCAACTCTATAGTATGATTCAACAATTTTAGTGACTGATGAGTGGTGGTGTGCTAGATTCTAAGCAGCCCCTGATGAGATTTTTTCAGTGGGTAAATAGTCTGGAGAGGGTGCTAGCCAGGACAATAATCCAATACCTTCTATATAGAGCTAGATTAGAACAGCAATGGCAACATGCTGTCATGTCATATTCCAAGGCACTACATACCATCACACCAGGAGCTGGGCCCATATGACATGTTAACTCAGCAAGGTTGAGTGCAGTGCACAGCACAGAAGGTTATGTGCAATGAAATGCAAAATCATGGCTTGCAGATAATTGAAAACTTATATTGTGTACTTCTATTGCTTACATGAGAGCTGTTGGGTACACTTAAAGCATAGGTCACATAAAAACTGCAGGAAGTGCTATGTGCTTGATGACAACATTTTGTTGGAAAATACAAGTAATATTTTTCTTAGCTACATGATAAATATCACTGAAGTAACAATTGAGGAAGGATGACTACAAATATGAACTACTTTTTTAGATTGTATTATGTATACTGGTAATTCCATAGGTTCATACGAGGAGCCCCATCATGAGGTACAACATACCAGAAAAACAAAACATGTCTACAAAATATGCTAAGTTTACATTGATATGCTATTCACTTTTGTAAAGTATGTCCCTTTTATAGTTTAGCAAAATCAGGTGAGTATATCCCCTGAGATTGTTGTTGTATGTAGCTTATTACAGTAATTGTGAATGCTGCTGAACCATCAATTAGTGGAAACTCTATATATGTTAACACAGAAACACTCATATTACTTTTTATGCTGGGAAATGTAATACCATACCGCTACTCATCCTGAAGTTCAGACCTGTGGGTAAAGTAGCCACTAATAATTTTAATAAACTAATAATGCTTTCTAAAAATGGAACTGCTTTAGCTGATAGTTGTTAATGTAGTAACCTCTATAGTTTTGTGTTTTAAGCAGTGTTATGTCTACCTCATGTGAATTCTGTATTGTTCCATTTGAAAGTTTCTTTCTTCTCCAGCCTAGTACCTAATTACTCTGCATCTCAGAGAAGCTTGAAAATCTGTAACAATTTCTCTTGTAGCATGTTTAACATTTAACTTTTCAGAAGGCCTAAGGTTATTGAATTTACCCATAACAAATGTTGCTTTGTTGTTGTTATCTAACGTTTTCTCTAATATTTTCAGATGATGATTATAATGGGAGTTATTGGATTGGTTATATTAGCTATAATTGTTGGTAAGTACATCACTTATGCATCCTTGTTTTTTACTTCCTTGTTTGCCCTGTTTCATCACTGCCTGTACACCTAACATAGGAAAGATAATATAATTGTCCTAAACTCAAATCAGATGGGAATTAATAGCACTCGTACAATGTACCCTCCGCCATGCATTATATGGTAGCTTGCACAGTATGTATGTAGATGTGAAAAGTTAAATTAATTTTGTAGTTTTCAGTGAAGGCTAGCTCATGCTTATGATTGTTTGTCCATATGTAGCATTTGCATACAGTGTGCAAGTGAAAAGACTGTTCAGAGATTTCAACTATATATTTATTTATGTAGGCCCAACTTAAAAAATGGGCAACATTTTTCATTCACCTTTTCTTCAATACAGTCACTTCTAATTGAATAATATGTGCACCAGTAATTTAGAGCCTTTTGTATAAAAGAAACTAAAGCTCTCTCTCTCTCTCTCTCTCTCTCTCTCTCTCTCTCTCTCTGTCTCTTGTTCCTTCAGTTTCATGATAAAATCATTATTTCTTATAAACCCCTTCAATATCTTAATTACAAGTTATTTAGGGAGATGCATCTCACTGCTACAGAATAAAAAAGACACATTCTGTCTGAAAGCGTGATGAAGTTAATTTATTTGGGGCACTGACTGACTCAGACTTTGAAACATCATAATTGTGAATAACTGGTATGGTGGTATGGGACTGTGTTGAAGAACACTAGTTCCAAGTGTAAATGTACCATAACACATTAGCATCTTCATAATCTTACAGATGAGCTATAGTGGAAATGAAGTCTCTTTCTCATTTATATTTTAGATATTCTAAACTTTGAAGAGATTATAGAAAGAAATTTCTCAGTGTGAACTGTGAACCAAAAAGCATATTCTTTGTGAATTAAAACAATGAATTTGACTAGAACTGAAACTTGTATATCCTTTTACAAAAGTAATGAACTGAATGAAATATCCAAGTTTACATCATGAACTGATTTAAACCCTTAATATCTCATATATCTGTACTCAGATATTTGGAAAATTCTTCTACCAACACCAGAAAACCACAATCACTTTGAGGAGAGAAAGTATACCATATATACATTGAGATGGGGTAGCAATCTATGTCCTGGACTTGTATTAGGCATAATTCAGTTTCAAATCCAGCTGTTTTTATGTGTGATTAGTTTCTCCATATTGTCATCAAATTTTGGATCCACAGTAGAAAGGTTTCTTGAAAGAAGTCTACAGTCAAGCTACTATCTTTACACTATCCAGTAGGAGCAGGGCTAGTGCTTATCTGCAGTGACAAAATTATTTATACATAAGGATTTACACGTTTTAAACATTATTGAAAAATCATGATTTTGTGTAATAACTATATGTTGCTTTTTTGAAACTACCAGTTTTAGTCAAGCAACAGATCATTCTCAGGCATCTAAATGCAATAAAAAAGACAATAATTTCTATTTTATTCATTTATTCATCCTTAGACTGTTCAGCAATGTCTCAGATACATTACAGAAATAATATGCAGGGTGTCCCAGGAGGAATGGTAAATATTCACAGATTTGACAGGAATGATCATTCAGAGCAAAGAAGTATATTAAACAAGTGCTCTAAAATGCATATCTTAATGATTATGAGCACTTCTTCATCTTCGATACTGTCAACAGATTTCTTCTATTGCAAGCTTTTTGCTTTCTATATTTTGGGAGGAAGTATTATAGATCAAGACAAGAAAAAATTGTCTAGTAAACATGGGCTCTAAAATGCATAATTTAAGAGCTATGAGCACTTGTTCTGTAGAAGAAATATGTTTCACAGTAGCAAAGATGAACAAGTGGTCATAGTTACTGAGGTATGAACTTTAGAGCCCATGTACCATAAAATTTCGGACATGCAGCCCAATAGATTCAACTTCTTCTTCTAATATTTCTGATGAATACTGTCCAGCTAGCTTCAGAGTGAGCCGAGATGACTGACGCTCCAGAACTTGCTGGAGCAAGCAGAATACCATCCAGCCATCTTCAGAGTGAGCTGATGTGACTGATGCTCCAGCACTTGCTGGAGCAAGAGCTAGAGCAAGTGCTGGAGTATCAGTCACCTCGGCTCACTCTGAAGATGGCTGGATGGTATTCAGGCAAAATATTAAAAAGAAGAAGTCAAATTTATGTGGCTGCATGCCCAAAATTTTATGGAACAGTCTTTGCACCATGAATATATGAAGATGCACTTTAGTGCCCATGTTTACTGGACATTTTCTCTTGTTTTGATCTATTCTATCACTTCTCAAAATATGGAAACCAAAAAGCTTGCAATAGAAGAGATTTGTTTTACACTATCAAAGATGAAGAAGTGCTAATAGGTCTTAAGGTATGCATTTTAGAGCACTCGTTTACCAGATTTTTGGCTTCAAATTATCATTCCTGTCTGCCCCTGAATGCTCACTGTTCCTCTAGGGACAACCTGCATGCACATATAAAACATATGGGAAGTAGATTATGATTAGATGACAGGGACAACTTGTACACACATATAAAACATATGGAAAGTAGAATATGATTAGATGACGATAGGGCAGAAAGCTGCCCATGGCCTTATAAATGGACCCATCATATTGTTCACCCTAGCAACTTGGGAAAATCATGGCCAGATGAAGTACAAAGCCTGCCCCTTCCAAATGTGAGTCCAGTGCGTTAACACTAGCTTAGCCACCTCGATCTCATTATATGACTGGAATAGAAACCACATGAAAAGATGCTACACCATGAAGGAATCATCCATATTGGATGGAAAATGGTAGCTATGAGATAAATGTACATTAGAACAAATAATTACAATTTCAGAAAACACGGATGAGAAAGAGTGTCAAAAATTCACTTTGGTTGTCATCCATGACACACTTCAGCACATCAGTACAGCAGTGATATTCTACACTGTGTTTGATGCCCGTCATGACAAGCCATCCTGGGCTCACATCTCAGCAAGATAATGCCCTCTGCTCATGATGAGAGATTCTACTGCTTATCTTCATGCATGCCAACCACAACTTGCCCAATAAGTTCACTGGATCTCTGGCTAGCTGAGAATGTTTGGGGCATTATGGGCAGGGCCTTCCAACCATCTTGAGATTTGGAATTTTGATGATCTAACACACCAGCTGGACAGAATTTGGCATAACATCCCTCAGGAGGACATCCCACATCTCTGTCAGTCAATCCCAAGCTGAATAACTGTTTGCATAAGGGCCAGAATTGCACCAACAAAGTATCGACTTTCTCAATTTTCTAAGCTCTTTCTCTTGAATAAATCATCTACCTTTTCTAAAATTGTAATAATTTGTTTGTGTGTACACATATTATCCTCCAAATTCCTATTCATTTTGATAGTTCCTTCATAGTGTGTCTTTTATTTATTTATTTTTGTCTTAGAGTTGATACAATTCTGAGAATATGAAAACATATGAACACAATATATAACACTCATGAAAAATATATATATGTCAGTAGTACTTTTCATTATGGTCTATTTGTTATTTTTAAGCTGTAGACAATCTGTGAGTGTATTTATGTTTTTTCCCATATTTTTTGCTGCAGATCTGAAGATGGTCATTATAGACTGAAACCGATAATCTCTGAACACAAAGTTTGTGACCATAGATGTTAATTAAATGAAATTTAGAAGTGTAAAACATGAACACCAACCAACACTATATCTATCACAACTAATCATTGCAACAGATCCCTTCTCTGAAGAGGTGTATTGTGCTGGATATGAGGCACAGAAAACATCAAACCAACAGTGGAAGTGTTCTTCTGCAAAGACAAACACAGCATAAATGGTGCAACCATTAGCAGATTAAAAAGTAGTCAGAAGCAAATGAGGGCACAGTATTGTGTAAATTGACATAGTAATTTACACTTAAAAAACACTTTGCAATAAGAAATGATCTTAACTCTGTTCTAAAAGGCAGTTCCCCTCTCAAGGCTCTTTATGTATTGGAAATGTATTATAAAGAATAACACTAAAGCGGGTTACGTGTCTCTGAGTGCAAGTTGTTTTTCATTGCTTAACATGGAGAGACCCATAGTTGTGAGTGTTATAGCTATGATGATCACTATTAGTTTGCAGATTTCCAAGATTAGTTCTTTTCATCAATACACATTTGTATATGCATAGGTGGGTACAGCAAACATACACAACTTTTTATATGGGGGCTTGCAATGAGCCATTGTATACTTAACTGATGAGATTTGAAGGGCCCTTTTCTGTAATAATAATAATATTATTATTAATAATAATAATAGTGTTATTCAACATCGAATGGTACACTGCACATGTACAAAGAAACAATAATGATTACAGTTATTTGTGCAATACACAAGACACATTCTTCTGAATATGTCGTTAATTTACAACAAAATTACAGTAAGATTTTTACTGATTTCTATTTACATAATTTCACAAAGCATTTTTTGTTCTTCATATAAGTATGGTACTCTTATAATGTGTATAAAGGGTGTTTTACTAAAAATTTCTTAAGCTGATGTTTCAGTTTAATTATAGGAAGAGCCATGACTGCACTAGGCAGTGCGTTAGCTTATTTTATACCTGCGTACTGAGGCCCCTTTTCATAAAGTGCTGTTCTGTGGCTACCAATGTAAAATCTTTCATTATTTCTAGTATTGTACTGGTGGAAATCCGAATAAGTGTTTGGGTGCAGTCTTTTCTCAAGCAATATTACTTTTAGAATGCATGTGTTTATATCAGTTAACACTCCTGTTTTTGGAAACAAGTTGCAACAAGATTCCCTATATTTTGCTCCACAGATTATTCTCACATGCCTTTTTTTAAGAATGAGTAGCTTATCTAGGTTAGCTTTGGTTGTTGCCCCCCAAATTTCAATACTGTACTTCAAGATAGAGGAGAAAAGAGCATGGTATGCAGTCTTTAGGACTACAGTGTCTTTACAGAACTTGCTAATAGTACTGATTGCAAATATATTCTTTGACAACTTAGTTGATAGGGAGTCAATATGTGTGTCCCATTTCAGGTTTCTTTGGATTGTTAGGCCAAGAAATTTTACACTAGACTCTTTCTTTACCAATTCGTTGCCAATGTATAATTTAATTTAATTATTCAAAATTATTTTTTAATGTAAAAACATCATTTAATCATCAAGGAACTTTACCCTAAAAATCTATTTCATGAGCTGCAATAGACTGGAAGGAACCAAGTAAGCCATTCTAGCATCTTCTGAGGAGCATACTTAAAAATGATTATCAGGGCAAAATATATAGAGCCAGGGCTTTGGGAGAGTTTTGTTGTGTGGTATTTCCAGTTTGTCTTGATCAACATACATTTCTAAAAATGTCATATACTGTACCCTTTGTAACTCAGTTCTGCCCAATACCACCTGGAGATCTTGGTTTTGATTCATTTTTCCAATCTGAATGTAATATGTTTTCTTCACATTAAGGGACATTCTGTTAGCATTGAACCACAGATGTGAGGACTTGAGGATTTGATCAGTTGTTGTAGACAGAGATTCCTTAACATCATTCAGTAGTATACTAGTATCATCTGCAAACAACATGGCATTAGCTGCAGTTTCCGAGATCTACATATCATTTAATAAGGTATAGTAAGGGACCTAACATTCTATCCTATGGTACAGCTATTTCAACTTTCTTTACATCAGGTACAAATCTGATTTGTGATTAAAATGACCTGAATTAACTTCCACAACCTGTGATCTATTTTGCAAATATGACTGAAACCACATTACATTTGTCCCCATTGCTCCCAGATTATCTAAGAGAATTTCATGACTATAAGTATCAAAAGCTTTAGAAAGAGTTAAGTTGATTCATACAACAATATTGTTATTATCTAGGTTTTTAATTATTTTATCTATAATAATAATAATAATAATAATAATAATAATAATAATAATGCTCTTTCTGTACTTCTACCTGTTTGAAACCAGTGTTGATTACAATCCAATACCTCATGGTAGTTTAAGTACTTGGTAATTTGTTGTTTCATTAGTCTCTCAGATACTTTAGAAAATACTGGGAGGAGTGATATGAGTTCATACTTTTCAACTTTATGCCTATATTCACTCTTGAATGAGGCACAATGATCAAAACTCTGAAAACAATAATTATATATCCATTAAAAGTTCATCACAAACACTATAGATTGTGTGTTATACTGTAGGTTATCTTCTTTTAATATAGGATGGTTTTCTTTTGTTTCTGATCATTGTACCTGATTATTATCTTTTTCATTGCTTGTAGATGTTTGATTTTAATATAACATAATGTAATATTAATTTCATAGAGAAACAGAAAGAAACATGAATATTAGGTAGTAAAAGACAGGTCTGTTACATTTACACAGATACATACTAATAACCAGGATCCACAACACACATTCCCACACAATCAACAGAGTAGACCTATACAAATTGTTATGCAAGTGTGCCAACTACAGAAACACTAAAAAGAAAAATTTGTATAAAATTAAAGTTTCTTTTAATGCATTATCACTAGGAGCCTAATACACAGCGCCAGACACATAGTTTTCCATTCAAGCTATACACTCTTTCCCACTGTATTCCGAGGACTGCCATTGTACTTCCTTTCTATTCTATTCAAATTGTTGGTTTCCTCAGATGCGTGAAATAGAAACAAAACACAAATAATGGGTACCAGAATCGAGTAATTGCTTACATTAATATATGTAATTTATAATTTTATTTGGAAATTTTAATGCCTAACTTCTATACCCTCTTTATTACTGCATAGGCACATTGATCCAAATTAACATTTTTATTTATTTATGGATAGTAATGTTCTTTCAATATTTTATGCTGTATGGGAGTCTCTTGAGTAGAGAGTGACACATGTTTACAAGAATATTGTCAGTTAAATGAAGTATTGTTCTTCATTTCTGAGAATCTTTCCCACATCTTGCTATAATTGTGTATGCCCCTGTTCAACAAATAACACAATTTATGTTTAGATGCATGGTAATTTCGGGTATGTATTTAGTTCAATGAATTTTGACTTTCTGCAAAATCTTTATTAACCAAGGTCACATATAGTAAAATAGATAACTAATTTTTGATGGTTTCTGGTCATCTTTAGATCCAAGAGGTATTGAAATAGAAGGTTATAAGACAAAAATTGCATTAACATTAATGGTATTTACAAAAGATTTTAACAAAAATATTGAACACTACAAACTAGAATAAAAAGAGTGTTTCTAAGATAAGTGGACACTTAGTTGGCTTTTAACAATGCAATGGAATGTCAGCTGTGAAGTATATACATCAACTGTCACAAAGTGATGTAAAATTCTCATCATATCATCATAATGTAAGCATACATATGCCATAAATGACAAGAAAATAGCATAAAAGTGACATGAAAACCATTATGTTATAGGTATACCTTTGAACTTGCACTTGTAAAATGAGTATATAGTAAGTACAGACAAGCACTGTTGCAGTGCATTCGGTGAGACACAGAAGATAATCATGTTGTCTGGTAACAGTGACATTCAAAGTTTCCATAAGCTGGTCAGAAACAGACTGACTTGCATCAAGTGCCCAGGCTCATAGGTGAAGGAAGTAACAGAAGGTGGCAACACAGTATAACACAATTTTGAGTTGTATAATAGGTAATGTACAGCTAAGTTATAAAATGAAGTCAAAAAATGTTAAAAGCATGATTGGTGGAAGGAAACTTTTAGAGAAAAATAGACAAGTTGAATAAACACAAATATGATGCTGTACAGATATACGTTCTTGCCGATGGGGTAATGTCATAAGGCTTTTTACTAAAACAGAAGGACCAATAACAGCAATTTATACAGATATGTATAAAAAGTGAAGCACATGTGTACAGAAAAAGTGAATCACATTAGCACAAACTCGCTTAAAACTATACAAAATATGAATATGGCCAATATATGTGATTGATTTGAAGAGGCTATGTCACTGTATACCATAATGATGTCACTGATATAAAATGACAAACAGAAATAGATAGAGCAGCTGGAATGAGTCACCTAACAGCTGAAATCTAAAATTAAGAAAGACCAACATAACACATCCCTACAGTAGTGAAAATTAACAAACTGTGAGGCTCTGACTTACAAAATTATTGTGGCAGACAAATCCTATGCACATACACATCTAAAAGCAAACCTTAGTGTGCATTAGCAAATATGTAAAGATGATCTGGGTGTACGTCTCATCTGCAATTTTTTATTATACCGTAGTGTAACTTACATATCGAATCCTTTACGATGTTATAAAGAAAAGCAATCAGATAAAAATGACATGTATAAAATATAAAAAAGCATAGGTAAAGCAAAAGGTTAAGATCAAGCAAATGAAGTAAATATGGGTGAATGACACAAAAGAACAGTGACCCATGTCTAGGTGATATGTTACAGATGTCTAAGTTACTGTATGCAACCAACGACTGTGTGCTATCCACAAAAAAAGTGAGTACTACAGTAATGGTCAACTGAAATAGTGGATATAAAATATAATCTTACAAATTTAATCAGTGATGACAAATACACACATCAAAAAAGTTTTGCATCACCCTGGTTCCCAGACCTCCTGAAGATAGATGTTGACTGTGGATATTGTATTACAGACACAGTCCCTTTGACTGTTTAGAGATGTCACTAAACCCACCCAAAGATGTAAAAAACCATGCATGAGCAGAACCTATTAGACTGAGGGGGACCGACGGCCAATCAGTTCCAGTCATTCCACCAGGAAGGAGATGCACGGCTTGTATTATCTGTAGTTCAACTGCCTAGACAGTCGATACTATGATTAAATCATGTGCACAATGTTACTTTGCGCCAGGAAGGGCTCTCAACAAGGGAAGTGTCCAGGCATCTCGGAGTGAATCGAAGCGTGTTGTTCGTACATGGAGGAGATAGATAGAGACAGGAACTGAGGATGACATGCCTTGCTCAGGCTGCCCAAGGACCACTACTGCAGTGGATGACTGCTACCCACAGATTATGGCTTGGAGGAACACTGACAGCAACGCCACCATGTTGAATAAAGCTTTTTGTGCAGCCACACGACGTAGTGTTATGACTCGAACTGTGCGCAATAGCCTGCATAATGCGCAACTTCACTCACGACATGGCGAGGTTCATCTTTGCAACCATGACACCACACAGTATGGTACAGATTGGCCCAACAATGTGCCGAATGGGCTGCTCAGAATTGGCATCACATTCTCTTCACCATTGAGTGTCACATATGCCTTCAACCAGACAATCGTCGGAGATGTGTTCAGAGGCAACCTGGTCAGGCTGAAAGCCTTAGACACACTGTCTAGTCAGTGCACCAAGGTAGAGGTTCCCTGTTGTTTTGGGGTGGCATTATCTGGGACCGACGTACACCACTGGTGGTCATGGAAGTTGCCGTAACAGCTGTACAATACGTGAATGCCATCCTCCGACCGATAGTGCAACCATTTCGGCAGCATATTGGTGAGGCATTCATTTTCATGGATGACAATTTGAGCCCCCATCATGCACATCTTTTATATGACTTCCTTCAGGATAATGACATCACTCAACTAGAGTGGCCAGTATGTCCTCCAGACATGAACCCTATCGAAAATGCCTGGGATGGATTGAAAAGGGCTGTTTATGGACGATGTGACCCACCAACCACTCTGGGGGATCCAAGCCAAATCACCATTGAAGAGTGGGACAATCTGGACCAACAGTGCCTTGATGAACTTGTGGATAGTATGCCATGGCGAATACAGTCGTGCATCAATGCAAGAAAATGTGCTACTGGGTATTAGAGGAACTGGTATGTATAGCAATCTCGATCACCATCTCTGAAGGTCTCACTGTATGGTGGTACAACATACAATGTGTGGTTTTCATGAGCAATGAAAAGGGCAGAACTGATGTTTATGTTGATCTCTCTTCCAATTTTCTGTACAGGTTCCGGAACAGTCAGAACCGAGGTGATGCGAAACTTTTTTGATGTGTGTAGTAGAGGTTACTGGTACATGCATCCATTTCCCCATATGTAAGTGATGTTACTGTTGTCTAAGTTAATGTATATATTCAACCATAGTGTAGATAAAAAAAATCTAGTCATCAAGTGGTGGCAGGAGAACACAAATATAAAAGGTATTTCAGTTTGCATGCTTTTGGAGTCAGTGGCTCCTTCTTGTGGTAGAAGGAAGTGTTGAAGGGGAAGGAAGAGGGGTTAAGAAAAATGACTGGTGAGGTTTAGGAAAAGGGGTAGGGATCAGAAAAGTTACCCACACCCTGGGTCAGGTGAGACTTTCCATCTGGTAAGTCTTCCCTGACATGGGGTTCTGAGTGATTTTTCCAGTCTCTACCCCATTTCCTAAATCTCATCAGTCCTTTTCCATACCTCCTTCCTTCCCCTTCAACCCTTCTGCCAGAAGAAGGAGCCATTGGCTCCAAAAGCTTGCAAACTGTAATACCTTTTATACATGATTATTTTCATTGCTATTCAGTCAGTGTGCACTGTGCATACCAGAGACATAGGCAAAAAATGTGCACAATACATAACAGTAATATAAACTGTAATGGAGTGCCCAAGTTTCATAAATAGTTTTAGAAGTATACATACTATACATAGAACAACATATATATTGCAGTTGCCAATGATGTATACTTAAAAATACAATAACATTCAAAATAAACAGTTAAAAATGCAATACTCCCTTATAAACTCAATCACTGATGGAAAATAACAGCTGATCACAATCATTAACTATGTAATATGTAGTGGAGTACCTAAGTTATATAAAAGGTTTTAGAAATGCACAACACATAGACCTAGGTCTACATATATTATAGGGCAATATTGTATATTAACTGTTTATATTCACTGTTATCTTATTGATCACTATGTTTGCAGTGTGCATAGCACATAGTGATTGGATGTATACAGTAACTTAGACATCAGTAACATATCACTTAAACATGGGCCACTATTCTGTTGTACCATTCACCCATATTTACTTCATTTTATTGATCTTAACATTTCGCCTTACCTATGCTTTTTTTTATATTTTATACATGTCATTTTTAACTGATTGCTTTTCTTTACTACACTGTAAATGACTCTATATGTAAGTTATTCTACAGTATAATGAAAAATTGCAGATGATATATACATCCAGATTGTCTTCACATATTTACTAAAGCACACTGAGGTTCACTATTAAATGTGTATGTGCATAGGATTTGTTTGCTACAATAATTCTGTAAGTCAGAGCTCCACAGTATGTAAATTTCCACTACTGTATGGGCATATTATGTTGGGCTTTCATAATTTTAAATTCCAGTTATTAGCTGAATCGTTCCAATTGCCACTGTCTATTTCTGTTTATTGTTTTATATCAGTGACATCATTATGGTATACATTAATGTAGCCCATTCAAAACAATCACATATATGGGCCAGCCTCATATTTTGTATAATTTTAAGCCAATCCATGCTAATGTGATTTCCGTTTTCTGTACACATGTACAGTACTTTTGATATAGATCTTTATAAATTACTGTACTGTTGGTCATTCTGTTTTAATAAAGAGTTTTATGAAATTACACCATCTGCAAGATCTTCCACCTGTACAACTTCATATTTGTGTTTATTCAATTTGTCTATTTTACTCTGTTTCCTTCCAACAGTCATATTTTAACTGTTTTTTGACAAAATTGAATTACACTGTGTTGCCACCTCTCTCACTTTCTTCACCTATGAGGCTGACAATTTTACATCATTTTGTGACAGTTGATGTACATACTTCACAGCTGACATTCCGTTGCACTGTTAAAAGTTAACTGGCTAAGTGCCCACTTATCTAATAATTTTGTTAAAATCTTTTGTAAATACCATTAATATTGAATGCAATTCCTGTCTTGTAACACTCTTCTTCAATGTCCTTCAGATCTGAAATGACCAAAAATAGTCAAGAACTAGTTATCTATTTTCCTATATGCGATCTTGGCTAATAACAATTTTACAAAAAATAATCATACATTGAAATAACATATCACTGTCTCTTCACTGACAATGTATGTTTAGCTTTTAGTTCTCTGAATCAACTACTGTAGGACTGTCTTGACGAAAAATCCGCTGTGCAACACAGTGCATTGTTCTCTGAACTAGAGCTGGTATTGTACTTAAAAATGTATTATCATTGGTATCCTATTCTCTCTCTTCTCTCTCTCTCTCTGATTATTATTCATCCTTGCCTCCCTTCATCCTCACAACATGTGCGTATGTTTCAAGTTAGGTTGTAAGTGGCCAACCGTCTCCCTCCCATTTCCAATCTTCCCCACCCAACACCTCTTTCCTTCCTGAAGAGGGAACAGAAAATTACTAAAGCTAGGATTATTGATTTCTACTGTAAATGTTTATGATGGCAGTGCTAGAATTTCAACCTACTGAAGGCAACTCTTAGCGAGCTATGTTGTTTTCTTTTAATTTTATACATTTTCTCCAAGGAGAAACTAACTTGCAGATTGCATGAAACTGTTGGTGAATTCACTTAAAGGCTAACATCCTCTTTACTGACACAATTAACTTTGAAAATGCAAGACAGGGAAAGAATTTTAGATTTTAGATTAGATTTTAAAAGATATTTAAACCATATGCTATTCACTGCGGGAAAGAGGTTGTTGGAGTCACAATTTGAGGATAGACAAGTAAGAGCTGCTCCCATAAAGTGTAAGGGCCACTGTTCAAGTATACATTACATGACAGGCTTTTGATTAATATCTGAGTGATCCATACAAAATGATTTTGGATGCTTTAAGACAAACAGTAATTTAAGCACTTTCCTTGTGTAATAAAAGTATCAGTCTTAACCAGATGCACTAAACCTGCAGCATGAAATTTCATTCAAGGTGCTGTCATAGATGAAGCACAGTCATGCATTGTCAGTTGCTCAAGATTGTTAGTACTGCATAGAAGAAGCACATAGTAAAAAGATGGTTTAATTTTTGTTGGGGCACGACAAATCTGCCATAGTTCTGCTTAGTTGTTTGCATGATCCATGGATCATAATTGTGATTCTTTGCCATGATATATAATGAGTCAGCTTTGCAATTACAGTAAATTCCAGTACAATTTCTGAGTCAAAAATATGAGAATGTGCTGCCAATTAACATGAATGCCTTAAGCAATTTTTTTTTTTACTTTTCTTTTTTTACATATATTGATTTACACTTAGCTATGATAAATTTCTCACACACACACACACACACACACACACACATCTGTTCACACATATTTGTGTGTGTGTAACTGCACATTCAGAAATTTTTCTTTGGAGAAGCTTTTTATGGATGAATATCTCACTCCTTTATATTTAGGAATGTTACTGTATTTTAAAACTGAGACTGACTGTTGACAACAAAGTTCATTAGGGACCAAATATACTATGAATCTGTTGTCAGCACTCTGAACTCTGTAAAGAGCTGTCTACGTGTTCTAGGGTGGACCACTTATTATCCTTATTACACTTCTTTGTAACACTTTCTTCCTCAGTAAAGAGTTCTCCCAAATATCATGCCATAAAAATCAGAGAATGAAAATATGAAAACAAACACCCTGCTGCAATCATCAGAAGGGTCAAGACTGGAGGACATTCCCTGGGTGATCTTGTCATTCTGTAAGGCACAACAGATCAACACAAAGATGTGTCTATCCTTGGGGACAAGGTTCACTCCTACAAGCAGTTTGTTCTTCCTCAGCACAATGCTATCCACCAACAGAACACTGCAACATGTCACACAGCTTGCGGTGCACATGCATGATTCTAAGAGCCAGTGCGCATGCATGGTTCTAAGAGCACCACAAAGAGTTTACCATATTCCCCTGACCACCAAACTCCCCAGATTTAAACCCAATCGAGAATCTGTGGGACCACCTCGATCAGATTCTTTGTGCCATGGATCCTCAACCGAGAAACCTAGCACAGTTGGCCATGGCACTGGAGTCAGCATGGCTCCACATCACTTTCTGCCAGAACCTGAGTGACTCATTTCCTCCATGTCTCGCAGCAGTCTGCACTGCAAAAGGTGGTTATTCAGGCTTTTGACAGGTGGTTGTATTAATGTGACTGGTCAGTGTATATTAAGTGGCATAAAACACTACCAACAGTTCATTAATTTAGGCATTCATTTCGGTAATGTATCAATGTATCAAACCAAAACCATAAGGCAGTCTGCAGTATATGGTGAGAAAAATAAATACATAGCAGCAAAGTGAGTTTTAAAGGGATACAGTGATAAGCAATTAGGTAATTTGGGATAAAAAGTAGCAGTTGAAGCATCAGTTATGTTCATTCAGTGAGCAGATATGTTCTGCATTAACACATCTATTATAGTCAATAATGGAAAAAAAATGAGTTTATTGAAAATGGGGGAGCATGTGAATTGTGCTTCTAAATGTTGTCAGAAAGAAGACAAATACTATTAAAGTAGCAGGTGATGAAAACTGAATGCCTGATTTTGAGAAAAGGACTTGTTTCAAGTAGGCAAGGTGATAATTACACAACAGCTGAAAATTTGGAAAATTTTCTGCATAACGGAGAGCAATGAACCTGGAGGATAGTGCACCTAGGAACACATGTAGCCTGGTTAGAGTTACAGCATAGTGACTGATTTCAGAATCGTATGAAGGAATACAGACTAGAAACTGTCATAAGCAGTTTCCAACAATACATCTTCTTAATTTGGTTTCATTTACTGGTTATTGGTATGTAGTAGAATGATTAAAAAGGATGTGAGACAGGGAGTAATCTTTAGAGCCTACTGTTCAATCTATACATCAAAGAAGCAATTATGGTAATAAACAAACCGTTTAGGAGAGGAATTGAAGTTCAAGGTGAAAAGATATCAATGATACGATGCCCTGATGACATTGTTATCCTCAATGAAAGTGAAGAATAATTACATGACCTACTGAATGGAATGAACACTCTAATGAATACAGAATATGGATTGAGAGTAAATTGAAGAAAGACAAAAGTAATGAGAAGTGGCGCAAATGAGAATAGTGAGAAACTTAACATCAGAATTAATGGTCTTGAAGAAGATGGAGTTAAAGGATTCTACTACCCAGACAGCAAAATAACCAATGACAGACAGAATAAGGAGAACATCAAAAGCAGACTAGCACTGGCAAAAAGGGCGTTTTTGGCCTAGACAAGTCTAGGAAGAAATTTCTGAGAATGTGTGTTTGGAGCACAGAATTGTATAGTAGTGAAACATGGACTGTGAGAAAACTGGAACAGAGAAGAATCGAAGTACTGGAGATGTGTTGCTGTGGATGAATGTTGAAATTTAAGTGGACTGATAAGGTAAGGAATGAGGAGGTTCTGCACAGAATTGGAGAGCAAAGGAATGTGTGGTAAACACTGACACGAAGAAGGGACAGGATGATAGGACATCTGTTAAGACATCAGGGAATAACTTCCATGGTACTAGAGAGAGCTGTAGAGAATAAAAACTGTTGAGGGAGACAGAGACTGGAATACAACCAGCAAATAATTGAGGACATAGGTTGCAGGTGCTATCCTGAGATCAAGAGATACACACAGGAGGGGGATTTGTAGTGGGTCACATCAAACCAGCCAGTAGACTGATGACTCAAAAAAAGAAAAAGAAAAGGGGAGGGGTGGGGGGTAGAATGATAACATAACATATAATATATTAAATACATTATTGACAAAATTTCTTTGATTGCAACATTTTAAAATTTGAATAGAATATTTGTTCCCATTTACATGATCGTTTTGTACCCTGGAACAGTTTTTAACATCAGAAAAAACCTTACATTTCCAGAGTAATTTTTGTAATTTTAAAAAGAGTGGAGTACACATAAAGTGAATGCTATCATTTCAAAATGGAATAAGAAAATGTATTGAAGTTCTCCTACAGGGCTACCTGGAGATAAAAGTCTAAAAAGTGTTCTAACTTACAACATTAATCTTAAAATGAATAAAAAATTCATATTTGGGAAGCTAGAGATGGGGGCTTTGCACAGTAGCTTGAGGATCAGTTTGTACTTTGAAGTAAAGGACAAAATAATGATCAAGAGTATGTGACCAAAAAATGCTGTGACCTGACAGTTTTTATTTCCAAAGATGACCTGTGTTCTAGTAACATAGTAGGGGACACTAAATTGTAGGTCCTTTAGTAATAATCATTGTAAATGTTCAGTGTCATAGAGCAAAAGGTAATTTATTATCATTCTTTGCTGAGAAAATGGAGCCAGATATGTTATGTGTTTGTTAAACTGAGCTTTCCAGGCAGAAGATGAATACTACAAAGTTATTAAGTCTCTGGGCATGCTCTAGGAAAAAAATAAAAGAAAAACTGAACAATTATTCATGTTTCTATGATTGTTTATGCTGACAGTATCTTTAACATCTGTGAAAATGACTTAAAGAGGCACTGTGTTGATTCAGATTTGGAGATAGCTGCTGCTATTAGGTTTTGACATAATTGTTATTTCAGTGTACTGTTCTCCAAATTATGACTTTGAAATGTCATCTTCAGTTACCTAATGTGGCTGGAGTAAAAATTTATGATTCCAGTGAACAAAAAGGTTAAACAAATATCAATGTGAGTGAATTTATCAATATAAGTAGCACATATGGACTATTTCTGACAAATTACCAGCCAACCAGAGGTGATGTTATAGTTTATGCACAAGGTATTCCAGGAAAGGTGTAGAGGAAGCAGTAATTGCAGAATGTATTGCATTAATTGTGGATTTGCATGCAAACCGATCTGATATTATTTGGCTTTTATAGTGCATGTTTAGCAGGAGAATCATTTAATTGGGAAGAATTTTATCATCTGAAAAGTGCATTTTAACTGACTGCAACAAGAAATTGCTAGACATAAAAATAAATAAATAAATAAATAAAAATGGCACATGGCTAAACTAGATAACATAAAATGCACTTTACTCATACTAAATAACCATATCATAGCAGCAACAGAGTTAACTATATACAACATGTTTTGTTGCCATTATTTACAAGCAAAAGGTGCTTACGGCAAAGAGACCAAAGTGGTCAAAAAGAATTACAATACTTGTATTTGAAAATGTTCATAATCCATGCAAGGGAGCTTGGGATTCAGTTGATGAACACAGATTCTCTGCATTTTCCTCATATATACAGGGTGAACACTAATAAAACTTTTGACTTGCAGGAATGGATTCCTGACTGGAAACAGAGGAAGGAATGTCCTATGAACATGTGTCCAGAAATGCATCATTGCCACAGTAGATGGTGCTGACGAATGAAAGTTCCTCTGACCACATGTTGTGCATTCCTTTTGCTTTGCAGGCTGTGTGATTGACAAAGCATACTTTAAGTAGAAGAATGGTCTGGTGTTAATGTCAGGAACAAACCAAGATGGTGTTTGGGTAAGAGGCAGCATGGCTATACCAAAAAAAGTACCCTCACAGACACCAGCCACATCACAAAAAATTTCAAGCCATTTTTGGGCGTTTGTATGATCATGGGTTACACCATGTTGGCAGGCCACTTGCCTGGAGCTTGCACTAGGGTCCGTCTCAACATCCTGTAGAACCTGTTCCTCCACATCTGGTGTACACTCAGTCTACCACCTCTCTGCACATTCATATGTCTGAAAGGATCCATGATCACACAAATGCCCAAAAAGTGCTAGAAATGTTGTGTGATGTGGCTGGTGTCTGTGACCGTACTTTTTTTGGTATAGCTGTGCTGCCTCTTGACCATTTCCATCTGTTTGGCCATACCCGAACACCATGTCATCTCAATCCTGAGATGAATACCAGATCATTCTGCTGCTTTCAGTACACTAGTACACTATGTCAGTCACACAGCCTGCAACACACAAGGAACACACAACATGTGGTCAGAGGAACTGTCATTCATCAGCGCCATCTACCGTGACAGTGATGCATTTCGAGACACACTTCCATAGGATCCAGACACACTTCCGTATGATGTTCTTTCCTCTATTTCCATTGAAGAATGCATCCCTGCAGTTTGTCAGTTTTATTAATGTTCACCCTGTATAATGAGTACTTTGTGAGAATATGTGAAAAAATTTCCAGATTTGGATATAGGCTCTACATGCATTGTGATGCAAAACAACTATTGTACTGTCAGTGACAGGGGGAAATGCATCCTAATGAGTTCATAGCATTGTGAAAGCTTACAAGGGTTCAGAGATTCCAGATGACAATGGTACATCATGTGCTATCGTGAATAAAATTATTATTGAAGTTACAGGACCACTAACCATAGCATCAAACAGTATTTTTCATGTTGTACTTGCCCAGTTTTTTGAATGTAGCTTGAAGAGTGCCAGTCTACAAAAGAAGTGATCGAATTGAAGTGTTAAGCAAGAGACCAATATCACTAATTCATGTACCAGAAAAAGTGGGGGACTTTGTAATGACATGATGTATGACATTGATCTAGGTAATGAAAGTTCATCATTTCAGCAGTGTCTTGTTTGTGGAAGAATGACCATGAAGGTGTATAAAGAGAAGGAGTACAAAACATGAACAGTTTTTGAACCTAATAAAGTGTTTAACTACATAAAACACAAGAGCTTTCTGAGCAAGGTGGAGCATTGTGGAGCTATTGGTGTTGTCCTGATGACTTTTCAGCCCTACTTAGAAAACAAGCAATAGATAGTGCTCAAAGGAGCAAAATCATGCAAGCATTTCTTATTCAAATTAGTGGTAAATTATTTGGGCTGAAGAGGTCTGACCTTACTGTTTTCACATGATACAACCTTATTATGTAATGCAAAAGACCTGAATAAGGCAATCCATAAGCAGATTTATTACTCAATATGACCAAAGAGTGACTGGGCGATTTAGGTATTGTGTAACATCTTGGTTTCAGGACTGACAGCAAACTCAGTTGGCAAACACACATAGCACATGGATGTGAATAAATAAGTTGTGCATCATTAAAAAAACTAATGCACATAACAACAACACATTATCTCCTAGAAATGTACAATGCACTCTTTCACAGCCACGTGAGTTATGAGTTGCAGACTACAAGAGTGTTCTACTGCTCCAGAAGAAGGTGTTAGAATTATAACACCCATCTAGGAGTAATGACAGCTTACAGTAAATATGCCTTTTGCTACCTCAATTCTATAAAGTAAAACCAGGAAACCTATCATGCAAGATATGTTATTTATTGTTATAATTCTAAAGAGAAGGATTATTTGAACACCCCAGCTATGAGTTCCCTAAAACATGACAGTTTTCTTGTGGTGTCGCTAAATCTGCCTTCTGAAGAACAGTCATGGTCAGTGGGAAAGCTTGGAATGTAAACTATGATTGCAGGTACTGTTTTCAATTGACAAATATTTTGAAACGCATTACAGAGTGTACACAAAGAGTGGATAGAACATGTAGCTAAAGCAGGTGGTGGTGTTAAATTATTAGTAATGAAATTTCCTACAATTAAGTAGCTACCAGTTTGAGCTAAGTAGAGCCTTTTTTAAATAATCTACATACTAATGTTGCAATGGCAAGAAAAGTGTTTCTGAAGAAGAGAAATTTGTTAACATCGAGTATAGATTTAAGTGTCAGGAAGTCATTTCTGAAAGTATTTGTATGGAGTGTAGCCATGTATGGAAGTGAAACATGGACGATAAATAGTTTGGACAAGAAGAGAATAGAAGCTTTTGAAATGTGGTGCTACAGAAGAATGCTGAAGATTAGATGGGTAGATCACATAACTAATGAGGAGGTATTGAATAGAATTGGGGAGAAGAGGAGTTCGTAGCACAGCTTGACAAGAAGAAGGGACTGGTTGGTAGGACATGTTCTGAGGCATCAAGGGATCACAAATTTAGCATAGGAGGGCAGTGTAGAGGGTAAAAATCATAGAGGGAGACCAAGAGATGAATACACTAAGCAGATTCAGAAGGACGTTGGTTGCAGTAAGTACTGCAAGATGAAGAAGCTTGCACAGGATAGAGTATCATGGAGAGCTGCATCAAACCAGTCTCAGGACTGAAGACCACAACAACAACAACATACTAATGTTACTTGTTTTCTTAATGTATTTGTATTTTATTGTGTGTATATTCTTAATTGCTTGTATTCTTATAATGTAAGGTTAACAGAGACTATCATATGTGGTAATAAGTAGTAATAATAACAATACTCTGAGTTTTACTCTGTAGGTTTAAAATTCAGATAATAAAACAAATTTTAAAGAAAACATTAGACTGAAAGGAGCATGTTTACACAGACATGTATAACAAGAAAAGCATTGATACTATCCATACAGCTTTTTACTGGTTTTAATTATTTGTTTATAGTCCAGTAATTGTGAGACAATAAGATGTAACTATTTTCTTTTATTTCAGTTAAATTGATGCCTGATTCAGCTCCTGTAGCACCTCCACCACCACCACCACCTCCTGGAATGACTCAGAATATGGGACAGATACCTCCTCAGGCTCCACAGGAACCTCCAAAAACTCGTTAAGGGAAAATAATTATCCACAAGCATATTTCATCTTACATATTCAAAGAAAGCCATTTCTCTTTCATTTTAACTTATTACTCTTCTTTTGAAAGGTCTGACTTGTATTTGATACTACAATATGTGCTGTTATGTTTATGAATTACCCTATACTGCATATACTATCAAGAACACCGGGGTGCAAGCACCTAGATTTACCTTTGTGAAAGTTCACGGGTATTGTTGTCTTGTTAACGAATATATGATAACCATAATATATTATTACATGTAAAAAGTTATGTATAGTTTGTTATGACAACTTTTGCCATTAAATTTATGGTGCATACTTAAGGGTAGTTGGACTATACTGTACTGTAATATTCATACCATGTGTTGAATGAAAGTATCATTAGTGCATTAGCATACCATTTAAAGAAATGAACTTCAGTGTTAATGTTTTCTGATATTTGCCTTACTGTGAACAACACAATCAAGTACTGATGTTGTGAATGTGAATTACTTATTGTAAATATGATATGACGTTTACACATAATTTCAACATTATATTTTTAGTTGTTACTGCATTTGCAGATGTTCAGATGCAGCAGAACTTAGAGCTTTTCTATTTTGGTCTTAGTCTGCTCTTTGTGATAAAGACATAGAATGCTGTGACTACAAATAATGTTATGATCATCTTTTCTGAGCTATGTGTGAAGTGAGCAAATGAGATCCACAGTTAGTTCGTACTGATACATCATTACAAAGATTTTTTCCACATGCCTTGAAGCAGGTGTGCCAGATCATTAGAACTGTACTACTTTTTTCAAATATTTCTGAATTTTTTGTATGGTTTGAGAGAAAAATTCAATGAAAAATATTATGATAATCATATATATGGACAAGACAATACAGACTGGCAAATATATATAACTAGCAATTCTATTCATTTTTGGTTATAGTGAGAATAATTTAGTGTTATAGCACACTTTAATAATGTTTTTTGTTGTCTTTATGCCTATGCAAATATTTGGAACATATAACCACTCTAACTGTTTGCCACTGGAGATTGTATGTATGACTTCATTTACAATCTGAGTAGATTATTGATAATAGATGATGAAAATAATACTATCCATGCTAAAATGTAAATGATAGGTATTGAAATGAATGGAATGTAAAATGTACTAACATATATTCTTTAAAAACAAAGAAGTAGACTTCAAAGGTCTATGTTTGGGATACCATTTACCAGTTATACTATTTGTTTGATTTCTTTTTTTCTGATTTGTTTGTGGGGTAGTAGAGATTAGGATTGGCCTATGTAAATAGAATTTGAAGAGGCAGTGCTTGAGATTTGATGGTGAAATATTCTCAAAAATTTAAACCTTAGGTAATTGAAGTTGACATTTAGCCTTTAATACGTAAAATAAACTTCACCAAGAATAATAAGTATTCAACATACAAATACTTCAACCAACCAAACATAACTTTGGATGTGTACTAATGGTGAAGATCATCCTCTTTAAGAACCTCTTCCTAGTCCACAAACAAGGAAGAATGTCAGCAGTCCAAGGTTAATGTGTTTCTCATACACCACTTCTTTTAAAGATGACTGACTGAGTAGAATTCAGTGTGAAGTTTACATGAATTATTTAAAAAAAAGCAGTTACTGAAGTGAGCACAATAGCACTCTTTCATATAACCTGTACATATATATTGCACTATTGTTGACCATAATATGTTACAACTTCAAACCAAAATTAACAGACAAGGAATCTTACTATGTACAAATGCTAAGATTTTAATGGAAAAATTGTAGTACTGTTTTCCATTACACGTGCATTACAGAAAATCTTTTGCTATCAGTAAAGTAAGTGAGACAAAGTATCTGTGGAGTATATAAATAATTTTAAAAACTGTTGAAACTAATTTAATAATGTATGCCTGATGACTAGATTGAAATTTAAATGTATGTGAAGCTTTAATTCAGATATCTGGCATTTATGAGTAGTAGACATTGTAAAGCATATTCCTTGAAGTTGTTATTTTTTAGCACTATAATAAATTTAAAAGAAGTTGTGTGTTTGCAGTTATCCAAGTTCCTATTTGCTCTTTTCTTAAGCTCCTTAGTGGACACTATTGCAGAAATTCTGAAATGGTGGCAGTCAGTTGAAGATGAGCAGCAGAGGTCCTTAAACAGAAACTCTACAAGTGCTGCAACATTTTTAAATCAGCATAATGTATCATATGTTTGAGTAAATATTTTAGTCAATCATTAGTCCTAGCAGAAGACATTATCATAGGTAGGGGCAGTTTGGTAGATATACCACACACATGTGTCACATAAAAATCAAATTTATAAACGCTTGTGCATGAGATGGTACTATATTTATCACTACTGATAAACTAATTTCTCATGTTATACATGAAGCAAACTGTCATGAGTTTTGAATCTGATAAGTCTTATAGCCGACTAATGCATTATTGAACATAAAGTTAAGTAACTGAAGTTTATGGAATGAACTCACACATATCCCATATAGCATAAAGCTTTCGCCTTGTGGTGATGAAATGTATGAATATAACAAAGAGTTACGACAAAATTTACTTGTAAAGATAGAGAGGATTAAGTATTTCTTCCTGATTTAATGCTGACTGTTAGTGCATATAAAGAGAACAGAGCTACTTAATAGACAATTTCAGTGACTGAGGGAGAATTTAAATGTAATGTAGAAAATATTGCAGTATACTGCATTAATGGGAAAAAATTAGGAGGAAATATATAATGTTACAAAACAAGCTTCAAGAATTGTGTTAAGTATTTTTAACAGTGAAGAATTTTACTACGTTAGTCCTTAAAAGGTCAAAAAGTACACATTTCTTCCTAAACAAAGACTTGCATTGATATCTCACACTACAATATGGGCCTACTTCACTTTGAAAATCATAGACATAGGTGACACATACAAGGAAATTTGAAAAATAAATCACAGTGAACAGAGACGGTTGACGACACTTTAGCATTCATGAAATGCAGTCAGCTATAATTTTATGATTATATTTTGGATCACATGTATGGCTGCAACTTTACTGAAAGTAACTTTAATTTACAACAAAATGAAGAAGAAAGATAATGACATAAGAAGTTACTAGAGGTACACAGGGTATCAAGAATTCCAAAGGAGTGTAGTTACTACTGCCAGATGTATTGGGTTTATGCATAATTTGTTTAATGATTGACCACACCTACTCAAAAACATGAAAGAAAACTTCTGAGCCTATGTCAGATGCTACATGGTGCACACAAGTTGAATGCAAATAAATCTGGTAAAAGGTCATGCTTGCCAGATCTGTGATGTTTGTGGTAGGACTGCCAGACACATTTAAAAATAAAGGCAGCTTCTCAGCATGATAACAGGACAGAAAGGAACACAGAATGTGAAAAGACAATGAAAGATTATGAAGAGATATATGTGGGTGGAGATGTAAATTTAACACTTGATTCATTACATCAAGCTTTTGTTCAAGGCTTCACCTGCACATAATGAAACTATTTTTTCCATTAGTCATTGACATGTATTAGGCATACTGTAGCACTAAATCAATATACACAGCAGTGAAAGAAATCTCAGAAGAATGTTAGTACATTTTAAAAGTAAAAATAATAATCACTTTGAATATTTCATTGATAAAGTTATTTACACACCTGTGGGTTTATAATGCAGAGCCATTTGGATGAGAAATAGGTCATTCAAAGATGTGTTTCAAATACTTAAAGAAATTGTAGATGAAGAGCCATGAAATGTTAGAGATTAATAAACATCATATGAATACAGCCTTCCTTATACAATAATCTATTAGTGTTTCCAATTAGAACATGCTCCATTTTATCAAATTAACTGATGCTGGTGTCATTAATTAATTATGTTGTATGTAATTAATACAAATTTTAGTAACTTGATGATACACACTCATATTGATACTGCCATGACAGGGATAGGAAACTAGAGACAACCATTGGAGCAAGTCAGACTTGAATGCAAGCGTTCTCTTGAATGGATAGCCTCTGAATGCCATTACATAATATTTATTTAACAAACCATTTCCTTTGCACAAGCACTCTTTGGTACAAATGTTGACAATTTTAATAAGAGATTCACATAGTCAGCAGGCCGTAGCCACTTTAGCAAATATTATTAAAACTTGAGTTACTCTGTGGAAGCCTGCCTTAGATGACATGATAATTTCAATGTTAATCTTACCCTTGACATCAGGCACTGCCCTCCCTTAAAAATATACCTTGTGCAGTCAAATACACAATAGATACACGAGAGAAAAATCAGATTTACATTTAAGGAATAGGCTTTAGCCCTTTAACAAATATTATTTAGTGCTGGATTACTCTATGGAACTGCTATGATTCCAAATTCAACCTTGACTTAGATGTCAGGCACTGACCTTTGTTATGACAATTATGTGAAAATACACAAGAAATACAAGAGAGTACACTGAATTAATGGGCCTTACCCTTTTTATTGTAAAACAATCTAACAATGAAAACTTTGTATACAGTCAATACTAAGCTAGACATCAGGGACTGCCCTTTCTCAAGAAAATAGTCAGAGCAGTTAGAACATGCAAGATATGCAAAGCTACCATCAGTTAAATTCAGCAATAATACACAGGTGAATAGATATGAAAAGAAATTTTATGGGCGTAGCCCTGCAGGAAATTTGATTATTTCTAGACAAATATTCAGTAAACAGTACAGCACTGAGTGATTTAAGCAATACAAGCATACAGAGGTAGATGCTCATGGTAAACAGAGGATGTTACAGAATTTGCTTTGCCAACCAGTTGCAGAGTACACACATCCATGCATGTGAAAATGTTCTGTCCTGAAGCTGGGGAATGACTTAAAAAAGCTTTAAGGTAAATTTCCATGGGATCCAATTGGCTACTGGTGACTCACTGGGTACACGAGACCACAGGACTTGACAACCAGTTCATCCCTTCACACTCTTGCACCATTCCCTCACTTAATACTAACCAAGTTTGCACAGGTTTCTACAACAGAGGAAACATACAGTTAAACACCATACAATTTTAACATTGCCTGAGAGCACCACAACATGGCCACATTCATCCACAGAAACTACTACTTATAATCATTCTGCCATATGCATAAGGTACTTGTGCCTTTTTAAAACAAAACAAGCTGGAAGAAGGAATCTTGCAGTACCACATGGAAGGACCATTGTTTGTCTTAGTTCCACAAAATGTTCTTAAAGCTGTACACAGGGTAATTAAAACACTTCTGAAGCAGAGTGTGTATTGCACAGCAAAACAGTCCAGCAGCCTGTAACTACAGAGCCTGAGCCTAAAAAAACAGGACAAATAAGCTCAACAAAATCAGAATCAAAGTCCCGTGCATAAGTCAATTGGTGCTGCTCGTCACTTCACTTCCTGAGTGGGCAGCAGCATAGTAACCTGCTGATACACAAGTGACCCTCACTAGCCATTGGCAGATACCAAAAACTTTATGTACAATGCCACATGACCTCTGTGATGCCAGAGGCTTGTTGCAGAACTCCGACTAAAAACTCTCTGTGTACTCCGACCAATTCCTTACTAGTTCGCCCATGGTGCCTTGAGAACCTACCATATGAGACCACGCCAATACCTACTGCGAGGAGGCTAAAAACTTTCATGACTGAGGTGGAGGCCCTCTATTATAGGATAAGGAAGCATTTTCGTGCAGGTTTCTGGGCTTGATCAGTGATTGAGGGTTTAGGAACTTTGTGTAAGGGTTTCACAAAAGATGATCAGACAAGACATACACTGTAGGTGATGACCTGAATAAGATACTGTAGCTTACCACTCTGGTGGCAACAATGTGAACATGTGCAATGAGGCATTTGATTGTGATCCCCCACTCAATTCATATGAGTGTGTCCACACATTGCAAAATTGCAGGAGTGACAGCTGTGTGTGACCAGTCGGCATGCAGGTGATCAAACAGGTTTGCGTGACCTTTCAATAATGACAGAGGCCTCATCCAACAACCCACCATACTTTGGTTCACTGCCAGGTCTCTGTCGACATTCGACAGGTGACTATGAATATCTATGATGCTCTGGTTTTCTGCCAAAATAAATGCAATGACTGCTCTGTGCTTGGAATGCACCTCTGTTAAAGATATCATTTTCAAGGCCACATATAGCACTGTCACCTACTGTAACTTCATGAAATTATAGAAGCTGAAGTGCAAATATTCCATGATATCCCACAGAAAATTCCACATTTTTTTCAACTGAAACTGGCTGAAAATAATGTGTTGCAGTATTTATTGAATGCCCCTCATATGTGAAAGCACAAATATTCATAAAAGTGTTGAGGGTAAAATTATTAATAAGTTCCTAAATATTTTGAGCACTTTTGGTGTAGCACAAATGGAAAACAATGCTACAACTGTTTCAAAAAGTCCAGCTTCAATTTTAGACCATGTACTTATACATATTGACAGCGATAATTGTAAAGTAGTTATAATAGATCTTGGCACTTTGGAACATTGCTGTCAGATAATAAAACTAAAGGCAAGCTTGGTAAAACTCACGAAACTGCATACCTACAAAAGGCCTTGGACTTGCACCATAGGGTTGATAACTGTAGGGTCTCTCTGTATGGGTCAGGTGTGCACTACACCTCATTGGCTACTACCCAGAGAAATAACTGTGTGTGGGGAGCACCAAAGGTTTTGTTAGATTATGCAACTCTCCATGCAGCCCACATAATGATAGCTGTAGGAAACCCAGAAGTATTAGTGTAAGACACAAAGGAATGGCCACCTCAGGCAAGAATATTAAAATGCTAGTAGTTAACTGTTGAAGCATTCACAAAAAATGCAGGTTTGAAGTGCTCCTAAAAAGCAGTGAACCTCACATAATACAAAGTATGGAAAGCAGGTTAAAACCTGAAATTGATAACAGTGAGATTTCTCACAAAAATTGAAGTGTACATTGAAAGAACAGCCTAATGCAAAATGGAGATGGTGTATTTGTCACATCAGAAATGAAATTCAAATTCACCATGGTAGAAACTGAAGCTGCAAGTGATATTATATGGGCAAGAGTCAATATTGGTGGTGGGCATAAAATTGTAAATTGAGCCTTCTATTGACCACTAGACTCACCTCCTATTGTAATCCAAAACTTTAGAGAAAACCTGATTTCACTTGTATCTAAGTTTCCCAATCCTGCTGTAATCATTGGTGAAGACTTTAATCATCCTACAATCAACTGGGAAAATTACAGTTTTGTTAGTGGTGGGCATGACAAGACATCCTGTGAAACAATACTAAATGCCTTCTCAGAAAACAATGAAGAACAAACTTTCAGAGCCCTAGACATAATGAAAATATGTTAGACATAATGGCAACAAGTAGACCTGACCTCTTTGAGGTTGTCCACGTCTTAACTAGTATTAGTGACCATGAGGGTTGTGGCAACAATGATTACCAAAGTACAAAGGGCAACTAAAACAAACAGAAACATAATATCTATGTTCAATAAACAAGATAAAAAGCAGTAGGAACACAAAAGTTTTAGCACAGGAGAAAAGCATGTAGAAGGACTATGGATCAAGTTTCAAAGAATAGTTAACCATGCATGGGGCAGATATGTACCCACTAGAACAGTTCATAATGGGAGTGACCCTCCATGCTATACAGTCACTGTACAGGAACCCTTAAAGATGGAAAATCCAGGATGTAATAATGACAATAATATGAAAAGAATAGACTGCTACTCACCAGATAGTGGAGATGTTGAGTCGCAGGCAGGTGCAGCAAAAAGAGTAACAAACAAGTTAGCTTTTGGCCAAATCGCTGAGGCGACCAGGAACTTTGGTCAGGTGTGTGTGTTGTGCTTGAGTGAATGTTTGTGTCTTTCCTACTTTAGAAGAAGGCCTTTTGGCTGAAAGCTGACTTTTTTGACAGTCTTTTTGTTGTGTCTGCCTGCAACTCAACATCTCCACTATTTGGTAAGTAGCAACCTAGCCTTTTCATAATATTGTTGAAACTTCAAAACAAACAGACTACTGCATGTCAAGTGTAAAACAAACGATAAGGCTACAGACAGAGGGAACTGAAATGCATAAATGTGACAAAGAGCAATTCTTGAAACCTTCAGTGACTATCATTGCAGAATATTGTCAAATGAACTTCCACAAAACACCAAGAAATTCTGGTCATTCATAAAAGCTGTTAGTTTCACCAAAGTTAGTGACCAGTCACTTGTGAATGAGACTTAATTAAGGTTAACAAAGCAAAATCAAAAATGCTTATCTTCATTTTCTAATGTTCCTTTAAAAAGGAAAACCCAGAAGAACAGCCACTATTTTATGCTAGTATCACTGAAGAGATGAGTGAAATAAGTGTTAGTGTCAGCAGCATTGAAAAACAGTTGAAATCATGAAAACTGAAGAAAGCTCTGGGGCCCAATGGAATCCCTGTCAGTTTCTATAATGAATTTATGGTTGAGTTAGCCTCCACTTTAACTAAATCTATAATAGATCCCTTGAACAAAAAAGAGTCTACAAGAAGAGTAGCAGAAGTGATCCACAAAACTATGCAAACATCCATGACATAAATTGGTCATTGAATTTTAGAATATATTCTGTGCTCACACATAATGAGGTATCTCAAACAGAATGACCTCCTCCTTGCCAACCACCATGGATTCTGAAAACATTGTTCATGTGAAACCCAGCTCACACTTTTCTCAGATGACTTACTGAAAGTTTTGGTCCAAAGCAGTCAGGTAGATGAAGCATTTCTTGATTTCTGGAAAGCATTTGACTCAGTACTACATATGTGCTTATTATCAAAAGTACAATCATATGGGGTACCAAGCGAAATTAGTGACTGGATTGAGGATTATTGGTTGGGAGTATGCAGCAAGTTATCTAGGATGGAGAGTCATCAACAGATGTAAAAGTAATTTCAGGTGTACTCCAGAGAACTGTGCTGGAACTCTTACTGTCCATTTCATATATTAATGATATTGCAGACAATAGTAACCTGAGACTTTTGCAGATGATACAGTTATCTATAATGAAGTACTGTCTGCAATAAACTGCATAAATATTCAGTCAGAGCTTGATAACATTTCAAAGTGATGCAAAGGTGGTAACTTCATTTAAATGTTAAGAAATGTGAAATTGTGCACTTCACTGAATGAAAAAGTGTAGTATTCTGTGACTATAATATCAGTGAGTCACAGTTTGAATCAGTTAATTCATATAAATACCTGTGTCTAACTCTTTGTGGGGATATGAAATGGAATGAGCTCATAGCCTCAGTCATGAATAAGGTGGGTTTTAAACTTTGGTTTATTATCAAATTACTGGAGAAATGCAACCAGTCTGCAAAGAAGATTGCATACACATCAATCTTGTGAGCCATCCTGGAATATTACTCAAGTGTTTTGGACCCATACAAAATGGAACTAACAGGTGATATTAAATGTATTCAGAGAAGGGCAGCTTGAATTGTCACAGGCTTGTTTGACACATGGGAAAATGTCATAGAGCTGCTGAATAAGCTGAACTGTCAGACTTTTTGAAGATAGATGTGAATTACTCTGACAAAGCCTATTTATAAAATTTCAAGAACTATCTTTAAACAATGACTCTAGGAATATACTACAATGCCCTACATATCACTACCATTGGGATTGCTCCTAGAGGCATTTAATCGATCATTCTTCCCATTTTCCATACGTGAACAGAATGGGAAAAATCCAAATAAGTGGTACAGTGAGATGTACCCTCTGTCATGGGCTTCGCAGTTGGTTGCATTGTAAAGATATAAATGCAGATGTAGATGGATTTTCTCGAAACAGAAGATACATAATTTTTCTAGGGCATTGGCAAATCTGCTCTAGTATGATGTGTATATGGAAAACAATGTAGATGCTAGTTCTTTAAATTCTGCACTTATTTAAATTAACTGTTGAGGGTAAATATGCAAAAGTAGACATCTCTCTTGCAGCAGCTAAGGAAACTAGATAGATAACTGTGGATATTAGAAAGTCCTCACAGACACTTACCTAGTTCTTTGCAAAAGCACTACACTAATCCACAGATCCTAGAGTACTGTCATGTGTATGAAATTAAATATGCAGGAGGAAACAGATTGCAGAAAAAAAAATCATTCAATGAGAAAATAATGCATGTCCATAACATAAAAGCAAAGTAGTGTGGGATGTTGTAAAACAAGAAACTGGAAAAGGTAGACACAAGTATAATAATTTGTAAATCAAAGATGGCAACAGAACAGCCGAAAGTTCTCAGGAATTTGCTAATTTTGAAAATGATTAGTTCTCTTGTATTGTTGGGAAATCAAACCAAAATTTTCCTAAAACACTTGTAGTGTGCACAATAACTTACAGAGCAAGCACAATGATGTTCCCCACAGCATAGCTTGAAGTCAAGAAAATCAATTCAGAAATAAACAAATAAGAATGCAGAAGGCATAGATGAGTATACTGTCTCTTTTCTGAAGATATGCATACATAGTATACTACCCCCATTGACAAAAGTAATGAATGAGTCCTTCAGTTCAGATATTTTCCCAGAGTACTTAAAGCATGCATGAGTGATGTGCTTACTAAAGAAAGTTAATGCTAGAAGGACTGAAAATTACAGGCAACTCTTATTACTATCTTTATTCTCAAAAATAATTGAATAAGTTATGAAAGAGAGAATAACAAGTTATATGAATAAACACAACCTTTTTAATGAAACGTGGTTTAGTTTCCAAAGTGGGAAAGGTACAATATCAGTCATTACAGAGTTCACAAAAGTGATGCTTAAAGCTCTTGATGGGAATGACTGTATTACAGGCATTTTCTTAGACATGTCCAAGGCTTTTGACTCTCTTGGCCATAAAACACTATTAAGCAAGCTAGAAGTGCTAGGTATAAGTGAAATACTGAATGACTTGTTGAAGTCATACTTTGAAAGCTGAGTGCAAATTATGTAGATTGTTGGCAAGCCTGCCAATGAAAAATTTCCAGTAAAACAATTGTGATACAAGAATTGTATAAACACAGATATTCCTCAGGGTAGTGGATTGGAGCCAATTCTCTTTCTAATCTACAGGGTGTAATAAGTGTAAGTGCAGATATTTCTGTTAGTGACTGAGGATGATGTACAAACAACAAATTCCATACAAATTATATGCCTTTAGGTTGGGTAATGCCTGCAGGTGCGTGTGGCAAGAACATGCCGTCGATGATTATTTTCCCCTAGGCAGCAGGTCAGGTGTTGAAGGGTGGATACATGTGGACACAAAATGGTTAGTCTATACTGAAAGGTGTAGTCCACTTTGTGGTGCAGTTACAACCATGCACAAAAAACAGGTTGTAAAGTTTGTGGGAAGACTGTTTGATGCAGAGAAAGAACAACAAACATAATGATGTATGTACAGCTTAAGGTACCACACATAAAAGAGATCTTCACTTATAACCTTTATAAACTATATATCAACAACTTTCCAGACAGTGTGACACATGATAAAACTGATAAAAGACTGATGATATGACTGATAAAACACCAAAGCTCCTATTAGAGGAATCAAACAAAAATATCTAGGATGTTTACAGTTGGGCTTTATGTAATAAATTAATTGAACATAAAAGAAACAGACAGTAAGCATTTAACATAAAGAGGAGAAACAACTCTGTCACATTAATCATAGATGAGAAACCTATATACTGTGTAAGAAATATAAAGTCTTAAGGGGTGAAACTTGAGTGTCAGCTAACATAGAATGAATGCACAAAGATATTGGCAAATAGAAAACCATCAACATATTATGTTTCAGTGTCTTAGCATCAGCTTGTAACAACCAGTGCCTTGTGGTGACATAATATGCTTCATACACTCAGTTCTTAGCTATGGGATTTTTTCTGGGGATCAAAGGCACAAATCACGGACACATTTTTTAAACTGCAGAAAAGGACCAAAACAATAATAACTGTGATAGTATTTTTTAACATTTAACACTGTGGTAGTAGTCAGGCTCACTGTAACAAGCTGTTTAAAGTAGTCTGCATCCTTACTGCACTGAGCAAGTACATCTACCAATACATATCAGGGAAATATTACTAAATGCTTTGCTAATAGCTTTACACATAATCATGGAACAAGAGCCAGTTTGGAATTACATTTATCCAGGGAAACAAACAATGAAGTACAAGACCAATTTAAATCAAGGAATAAAATGGTATATAATAAATAACCAAAGTAAATGAAAAAGATTACTAAATCTTTATAAAGGCAACTGTAACATTATCTATAGGTAATGCATACAATAGTGACTTACGGACTGAGGAAGTGCAGCCTGTTAAGACTCTGGCCTCTTATTTGGGAGGATGGTACTTGCTCTGTCTGGTCATCCTGATTTCAGTTTTCCATAGTTCCTACATCACTAAGGTGAATGTTGGTATGGTCCATTAATGGAGGCCACAGCCAACCACCTGTCCTACCCTCACAGACTACCTGTCCTAGCCTCAAAAATCATGGTTTGTATGCTCTATGTTGTATGCTGTATTTTGTATGCTGTGTATACACTGAAGTGCCAAATGTCAGACCTCCTTTGGGCTGGTGTAGTGTAACAACTCAATGTGGTAGAGATTCAAGTAATTGGAAGTCCCCTGCAGAAATTTTGTGCCATGCTGCCTCTATAGCCGTCCATAACTGCAGACGTGTTACTGGTGTAGGATGTTGCGGATGAAGTGACATCTTGATTATGTCCCATTAATGTTCAGTGGGATTTATGTGGGTGATCTGGGGAGCCAAATCATGTGCTTGAATTGTCCAGAATGTTCTTCAAATCAGTTGTCAACAATTGTGGCTCAGTGACATGAGATCGTTGTTTGGGAACATGAAGTTAATGAATGGCTGCAAATGTTCTTGAAGTAGCCCAGCCAAGCATAACCACTTCCAATCAATGATTGGTTCAGTTTGATCAGACAACAATGTCCTTTCCATATAAACACAGATCACACCATTATAGAGCCACCACCAGCTTGCACAGTGCCTTGTTGACAATTTGGATACATGTTTTTGTGGGATCTGTGCCACCCTCCTATCAGCTCTTACCAAATGAAATCAGGACTCATCTGACCAGACCACAGTTTTTCAGTTTTCTAGGGTCCAACTGCTATGGTCATGAGCCTAGGAGAGGTGCTGCAGGCAATGTCATGCTGTTAGTGAAAGCAGTTGCATTGGTCATCTGCTACCATAGCCTATTAATACCAAATTTTGCAACAGTGTTGTAATGGATATATATATATATATATATATATATATATATATATATATATATATATATGTATGTATGTATCACACTAATTTCTGCAGTTATTTCACACAGTGTTGCTTGTCTGTTAGCACTGACAACTCTATGCAAATCCTGCTCTTCTTAGTTATTAAGTGACGGCTGTTGGCCACTGTGTTGTCCATGGTGAGAGGCAATTCCTGAAATTTTGTCTTCTCAGCATACTCTTGACATTGTGGGTCCTGGAATGTTGAATTGCCTAATGATTTCCAAAATGGAATGTCCTATGCATTTAGCTCCAACTATCAAAGTCTGTTAATTCCTATCATGTGGCCATAATCATATCAGAAACTTTTTCACATGAATCACCCTAATACAAATGACGGCTCTGGCAATGCACTGCCCTTTTACACCTTGTGTATATGATACCACCACTATCTGTTTATGTGCATATCACTATCGCATGACTTTTGTCACCTCAGCGTATTTTGACCTATTTGTTTGCATTGTATTACCTAGATAAATCCTGTATCATTGTGAGATTATCCTTGGATGAATATAGATAAAATAAATAGATTCCACATACTGACTTATAACAGCACAGATGATGGCCATTGTGCATATTGTTATGTTAAGTGTTGGGACTTTTGCTAGATGGGGCTACACTACGTATGGCCTAAACCTCAACTTGTCAGAGAAAGGGAAATTTGGAAAGCTATCTAAAGGGAGTATACTGTGTAGATCTCATGTTATGCATGGTCAAATGCCTGTTATAACAAGTATCAGGGGCAGAGATTTTTAGGGTAAAAACACAACAGCTATACCACTTTTAGGCTAAAAATATAGAATAACAGCTATAGCACATACATCATCACCATCAAAGCAACTGACATGAAGAAACTGCCTGCAGAAACAGCAGTAATCAAACAACCAGCACACCACAGAAGAAGAATACTGGGTAAAAAATGGTTCAAATGGCTCTGAGCACTATGGCACTTAACATCTGTGGTCATCAGTCCCCTAGAACTTAGAACTACTGAAACCTAACTAACCTAAGGACATCACACACATCCATGCCCGAGGCAGGATTCGAACCTGCGAACGTAGCAGTCGTGCGGTTCCGGACTGCGTGCCTAGAACCGCTAGACCACCGCGGCCGGCAATACTGGGTAAGTTCCAGTGTTAAACAATTCCAGGAAATCACTAAGGTACACAATGGACAAAGGATAGAATGTAGAAATTCTGTAAGACTGTGTAAGAAATATCCAAGGTTTCAGTGGCAAAATGGGTAAATTCAGGATGCTTCAAAATAATGATCTTTAGGGAGTCAGGATGTTTCGCACTACTGGGCACTGGATAAAGGAAACACAAACATGCACATCTCCAATTGCCAATTTTGAAATGATCAGCTGATTCTGTAAGCAAACCTATACATATGGTGTAGTATGTGTGTTTATTTATAAATAATGTAGAATGCATTTAAGGAAATTAACTGAAAAAGACTTTGGGTACTGTGTGCATGAAGTGCCAGAAAATCCAGAACTCCTTTTAAATTTACTTATATTCAGTTAAAATGTACAATTCTGTTAGGTGACATCAATGTAAAATTCAGAACTACTAATACTAAAGGGGATCAAATGATGAACTTATTAATGTCTTACAACCTGTCACCAAAAGTACAGGGTTATTACAAATGATTGAAGCGATTTCACAGCTCTACAATAACTTTATTATTTGAGATATTTTCACAATGCTTTGCACACACATACAAAAACTCAAAAAGTTTTTTTAGGCATTCACAAATGTTTGATATGTGCCCCTTTAGTGATTTGGCAGACATCAAGCCGATAATCAAGTTCCTCCCACACTCGGCGTAGCATTTCCCCATCAATGAGTTCGAAAGCATCGTTGATGCGAGCTCGCAGTTCTGGCACGTTTCTTGGTAGAGGAGGTTTAAACACTGAATCTTTCACATAACCCCACAGAAAGAAATCGCATGGGGTTAAGTCGGGAGGGCGTGGAGGCCATAACACGAATTGCTGATCATGATCTCCACCACGACCGATCCATCGGTTTTCCAATCTCCTGTTTAAAAAAAGCCGAACATCGTGATGGAAGTGCAGTGGAGCACCATCCTGTTGAAAGATGAAGTCAGCGCTCTCGGTCTCCAGTTGTGGCATGAGCCAATTTTCCAGCATGTCCAGATACACGTGTCCTGTAACGTTTTTTTCGCAGAAGAAAAAGGGGCCGTAAACTTCAAACCGTGAGATTGCGCAAAACACGTTAACTTTTGGTGAATTGCGAATTTGCTGCATGAATGAGTGAGGATTCTCTACCACCCAGATTCACACATTGTGTCTGTTCACTTCACCATTAAGAAAAAATGTTGCTTCATCACTGAAAACAAGTTTCGCACTGAACGCATCCTCTTCCATGAGCTGTTGCAACTGCGCCGAAAATTCAAAGCGTTTGACTTTGTCATTGGGTGTCAGGGCTTGTAGCAATTGTAAATGGTAAGGCTTCTGCTTTAGCCTTTTCCGTAAGATTTTCCAAACCGTCGGCTGTGGTACGTTTAGCTCCCTGCTTGCTTTATTCATCGACTTCCGCGGGCTGCGCGTGAAACTTGCCCGCACGTGTTCAACCGTTTCTTCGCTCACTGCAAGCCGACCCGTTGATTTCCCCTTACAGAGGCATCCAGAAGCTTTAAACTGCACATACCATTGCCGAATGGAGTTAGCAGTTGGTGGATCTTTGATTAACTTCGTCCTGAAGTGTCGTTGCACTGTTGACTGACTGATGTGAGTGCATTTCAAGCACGACATTCACTTTCTCAGCTCCTGTTGCCATTTTGTCTCACTGCGCTCTCGAGCGCTCTGGCGGCAGAAACCTGAAGTGCGGCTTCAGCCGAACAAAACTTTATGAGTTTTTCTACGTATCTGTAGTGTGTCATGACCATATGTCAATGAATGGAGCTACAGTGAATTTATGAAATCACTTCAATCATTTGTAATAGCCCTGTATAAGAGACCAACTGACAAGGTCGGGAATAGAAAAAAAACTAAACCAATATTTAGTGGAAAAGAGTGTGATGGTGGACACTTGATTTTCTGATAACAAGGAAAGTAAACCTTTGCTTAGCAGTAACTGAAAAATAAATTACAACTATATCACAAGAAAAATCACTACATTACATGTTACAAAAAATAAGTTGGGAGACGGTGTCCCAAGATAATGTCAATAAAACATTTGTATCATTTTTTGTAATTACAAATATTGCTTTGATGTTGCATTTCCAGAGAAGAAAATAAATCTTAAGCTAAAATCAAATATATGGAGAATGCAGGATATAAGTAGATAATCAGAAACTCCTAGAAAGTCTAATACTGCATGGAAAAGAAAATACAAAATGCAGCTTTGAAATCATATATGAGAAGATGCAGGAAGGTTTTGAGGACTTTATTGTAACAGCAAAAAAGTTAGCTAATGACTGAACTATCAAATGAGGAAATAACAAAATGGAGTCATTCTAGAAACTTATTAATGATAATGTGTGCAGAAATAAATTAAGGAACAATTAATTGGGCATAAGAAGTGAAAGAACAACTGTTGTAGATTCCACACATTACCAAAATTTTCATGATCGTTAAATAGATTTAATGCAGATTGCCTTAAAATCTAATGTAATCAAAATGATAATGTTAAAGTATTCCAAAATTAAAGTATCATGTTTCTTTACCCAGTGACTACTTATAACAGATGTGAGAAAGCACAATCAATAAAAAATAGAAATAAAGCACCCTGTGGTCCTGATGTAATACTAGATAACATCATTAAACAAAGTTCAAGAAAAACTAACTCTCCCTTAACTCATATAATCAATCCATAATTTATTACAGGAGTATTTCAACAACTTAAAACAGTCAACAATAAAATCTTCACAAAATGAACAATACACAGACAAAAAATATATACCACTCTCACCGTTACCTTTGTTTCCATAGAATTGCTGAAAGAGTCATGTTAAACTGATTACTGCTATCTAAAGTTATGACTAAAAATGAAATACTAGTTGCTGCTCAAAATGTTTTCACATGTAGTAGATCTACTGAGGCAACTCTTCTTGACTTCTTGAAGCAAGTCCCAAATGATACAGACCAAGATGAGTTAACCTCTGAACTTTTTCTTGGCTTATCAAATGCCTTTGATCTGATCAGAAATGGTCTGCTTCCTTGGAAATTATGTAAATTTGTTACCATGTAGTTGGCTGTAGCTAGTTGAAAGTTTATGTTTTTGACAGGCAGCAGATGGTAGAAATATGTCACGAAAATAAAAGTTACTTTTCAGGAATGAGGAAAATTGTGGAGAGGCTCAAGGCTCTTTGTTAACCTCTCTTTTAGCCTTATGTTTTATTAGTGATTTACCATACAATTTGTCAACAACAGGGCCAGTGGTGTTTTACTGTGTCATTCATATGAAGAATGTCACTGTTTCTGCTTCTGTTTTATACTTGTTTCAGACAATCAGACAATAAGGAAGCTTATGAATTAAGCATGGTGAACAGCAAAAATAACTGCATGAATGAAATTTTGTATGTGAAATGGTATGATTAGCATGATGCCAGTGTTTCATGTGTATATATGTAGTGTGTAAAAAAACTACTTGTACAAAATTTTAGAGATAAAATGAAACACTTTTTTATGTGAAAAAATGTCACACATGCACCATCTTCCCACTAGGGGTCCATGAAAGTTTTGACAACAGTTATTCACAGAGACTGTGTGCAAACTGCCATGTGATGACTGTTTTGGAGATGTTGAAATGTCACACATTTACATTAATGCTCAACTGGCATCTGCATGCTAATGATTGTCTAACATGGTCAATGTCATTAGGAGTTTCATAAATAACAGCTGCAGCCTCAGATAAAAGGGTAAAAAAACACTTCATTTCCTCTCACAAAAACAAATTCATAGGAGGTCAGGGACATCTCTAAGACAATATTCATCATATATCGGTTTGAACAAAATGTCTAAACGTCACTAGCATCACAACTTTCATTTATTTATTTATTTTTAATCATACAAGGGTCATCTCATATGATATAGGACTGCCTATGAGGATTTATTTATTCATTTTTATTCATACAAGGATCATGCCAAAATGATATGGGATGAGAAAAGGACAAATGGTCACCCATTGCCCAGATGAAGGAACCATCTTAGTGTTTGCCTGAAGTGCTTTAGAATAACTAGGGAAATCACAAATCAGGATGGCTAGACTCTTGACAACTGCACAGCCTCATTCAGTTGATTCCTATTATAGAACATTCTTTAATTTACACACAATTTGCTTCAGATTACTTATAATAAGAAACATAGTTTTGCTCTGCATCACACAGGCTGAGGGCTCCCGCTGATGATTCATGGGCCATGAAGATGCTGTTATACCCCTCACACAAACACCAGTCTGTTCAGAAAACTGATACGAGGGCCGCAAACGTTGAAATAAGCGTCATGTATGTGAGATGTTGAACTCAGGAGAATGACAAGACATTACTATCATGCATTTTATATCTTGATACATGACTTTCTTGTAAAAGCAGAAAAATGTGACCATATATGGAAATGTGACATGGTGTTTTCTAATGACCCTCATTATTAACCAGTATTTTGAGTTCTCCAAGTAACCTTTAACTGTTTAGTATGCATTTTTATGGATAATGTTACAGCTGCCTTTTAGAACAGATGTATTTTAGTAACCTCTTTCATTGCCTTGGGCAATTTATTATATAATTTTTATTCCCTGATAGAAAAAACTGATTCTTTTATTTTATTTTTTTTTTTTTTTTTTTTTTTGCTTAGTAAAAATAAGTCCAAACTGGCTATTGTTCCATGTTTATGTGTAGAGCTATTTGCAAAGTATCTAGTAAAGTTTGCTCTCATATGCCTGACAGACTGAGAGGTGTACTCACTTGGTGCAGTAATAATGTACAATTTTTTAAATAAGTATTTACTATGAGCCTGACTACAACCTCTAGTTATTATTCTTATGATGCAGCTTTCAAACTGTGTCCATGTTTGGTGACTTTAGTCCCCAGAAAAAGTCTTCCTTAGCTAAGAACTTAGTGTACATAGGAACAGTGTTCCACAATACATTGGCTGTTGCAAACTGATAATAAACCCTTGAGTACAGCATGCTGATAATACTCTTTTTGCTAGTATCTTTCAATGTTCATCCCATCCTTCTAGACAGTCTACATTCACCCCTAAAAACTTTGTGTTTGTTACACTGTCTGCAGATGTATTATCTATGCTTAATGTGGCAGAGTTGCTTTTCCCCTGATGTGCTTACTGGTTGTTTTCTTTAAGTTCAACATCAATTTATTACATACTGCCCAGTCACAAACATCCTTGAGAGGTTTATTGACTTCCCTCTAATAAAAGATTTGTTTTTTTTATCAGTTTTTATGACCTTGATGTCATTAGCAAAGAGAATGTTCCTTTTTTTCACCATGTCTTATATTACCTGGAAAGTCACTGACAAGAATTAAGAACAAAATTGGACCCAAAACAGTATCCTGTGGAACAATTATGTTTATATTATGTTTCTTGTCTCACTAGCATTCTATAGGCAAAAGTGATAACAGCCTTGGACATTTATAGGAAAATGCCTTTGATACAATCTGGACTAAGACTTCTGTGCTACATAATTCTCTCTTAATGTAATCTGTATGAATTATCTCATCCTCCTATACTTTGGTAGCTTTTAGACATTTATCTTGATGCAAAAATTTGCCTTCAAGAGTTACTAACATACTCAACAACTGGTAAAGAGTATGAGAGCTTAGCTTTCGTTGCAACCATCAGTGTGTAATCTGCAGCAGTGCTGCCTGCCATGTGCCACCATTGTGAATCAAGCTTCCACTCACCTGCTGGAACCCCTGCTGCTAGCTCCCCAGGCATCAGGATGTCTGCTCCCCCAGCTGCTGTGTGACCAACTGCTTTTACACTTTTATGATTGACCTTCAGTCTTATCTGTTCCCACAAAAGTGCTTCAGGCACCACAACACTCATCTAGTGTATCAAAAGCAGAACACTTTCCCAACTCATCTGTTTTACTTGAGTGTTGCTTGTCCCTGTCTTACAATTGCAGAATGTCTAACAAGACCTATGTATGAGTACATTATTAGTAATTACACCGTGTAGTTCTATGCCATTTTCTGGCACCATGATGCCAATTTTAAACATTTCTAATATCCTCATATAGTCTGATTAATTCTTAAATGGAATTGAACAGTTGTGTTACTGATGAACAAAACAGCAATACTTCAAAAGACCCAGAAAGAACTTACAAAATCAAACCCTAGCTAAGATAATACTGTTGTAAATTATGCTCTGTTACAGCAAGCAAAAGTTTACAAGGGTGCGTCACTGTGTATGGACACTGACCTATCAGCCAATACTGTGTTTTTGAAGGCCAGCCACATTCCTTAACCTGTCAAACTTACCTGACATTACCTCCAGTGCAGTTATGAGTATGCTGTGTCTCAACACCTGAATTCTGCCTAATTAAGTTTTTAACACAATCACACTTGAGGAATTTTCCAGTTCTTGTAATATACTTGTCACTTACCTCAATCTCTTATGCCGTCTCTTTCTGTCACTACATTTTGTGACACTTGACTTCTAATGTGAGGAGCTTTGGAGCTATAAATTTTTCCAGTGCTTGTAATATACTTGTCACTAACCTCACAAGCTGTGCTGTCATCAGTTTCAGGTGCTCAGAGTTCATCTCCAGCATCTGTAGGTACTCTATCACTGTCCACATCCTTGCACCCGACACATTCCTCTTCAGATTCACTCACTACATCATCAGTTTCATCAAATTCAATTTGATTATCTGTAGATTCTTCCAAAATCTGTGATATTTCTCTGTCAGTAAGTGACTCTTGATACATTTTCAATCATAGTTGTATCTAAAACTGGACTAAGTGCCACTGTACAGGAAACAATAAAGAATCAAAGGGAAATGAATCATTGTTGAGACCATTGTTGCTGTCAACCCAGAGGAATATAATGTCCATGTGTTCTAAGTCACATACTGCTATTATTTGTGGAGTAAGACGAGTGTTGTGGAGATGGGCATAAAGCAGTCCCCCCCCCCCCCTCCCCCCCATGCCTTGGTATTGTGAAGGTTAATGCTATCCACTGTCCACATCTTGAAACACTGGAATATTTCTGGTGACACCACCCATATTATTCTCACTAAGAAATTCCCATGCTGTGTTACCATGGACAGTTTTACTTAATGTTTATTACTGTTGTACCTCTAATTACTGTATACTACACTTTCTGCAGAATGTGACTTTTCTTTCCCATATCCCTATTTGCATGAATTTACATATGGTATTCTATCTCAGCTTAAACTATTCTATAGGTAGTGATTATGACAGCTCAGTTTCTGTGAACACATACCAAACATTAAATGATTTTTTATATAAGGCATTCCAATCCACATCATATAGTTCTTTGTTCACTTACTACATCTACTGTCAGCTGGCATATTATAAAGCACAGCTTTTATTACCTACTTTTGTGTCACACTATGTGCAAGTTTTTTTTTTATCATATGGCTTTAGCAACTTCTTATCACTGAAACTAAAACAATTCCAGTGCTTTCATCTTTCAACACTTTACCTTATACTTCAGCATTTGCAAATTTTTCACCCCCTTATCACACTGCCAACAATCTATCTTAAAAGTGTATTTCCAAACTTATCCATATGTTCACTACCTCTGTTTATGCCACTCATATAATAGTACAGCATTAGCTAGATCTGTCATTCAGCACTTTAGCATTCTGAGCTAATCTTCTGTCCCTTACGCACTTCCTGGTAATTTGCTTGACTTATTTCAGTATTAATCTTTAGACCACCAGCTTGACTCACATCACCTTTTCCCTTAAGTTACCATAAAATCATGACAGATTACAAAGTGAGAAACTACATGCACTTTTTAGACTAAAAGACAGATACCAGAGAGACTAGACCAAGGAAAAGAAGAACTGCTCTAGGCAGCTGAGGCTCACATACTCACAGAGTTGTGAAGTCTCTCAAAGTGTGAGAGGCCCCCTATGCTTCTCCATTATCACTTCTGTAATTTGCTTCAATCCTTTTATGACTATATTGTGTTCTTTACTGTCTTGACTAATTCTTTGTATTGGGGTTAATCTTTCCTGCACACGGCTCTGAAAATTTTCACATTGGAGAATGGCCACTCTGCCATATCAGTTTGATATGGTAAAGCTGAAAAATACTCTTTTGCAATGGTTGCAATCTCATCGTTAATTACAGTCCTCTGATCAAAATCTGGGCTAAACAGGGAAACTTTTAGTTTTGCTCTTCTTACCAGCAACCACTGGAATTCTGTAAACAGCCTTTTGTAGAGTGACAGTTCACAAGTGTGCTTCAGCCCATTCAGCCTGCAAATCTAAAAGCTCAATTACTTTATTATCTAACCTTAGGGTTGTTCATACTTGTAATTTTTTTCAAACACAAATTTGAAGACAAAGTCACTTTTTTCTCTTGGCACTCTCTTGCTTTCTATTTTTCTCTGCTTGTGTAAATTCGCTTTTTTGTTCTTCTGAATTATTCTCATTCCTGCCATTTTGAATAACTGATTTTGAGGCCTATAGTTCCCCCATCTCCTGATTCAATGAATATTTATTGTTTACTGTTTCCCCCACCATTGGTATGTGCTCTTCAAATAGTCTCGTGCTTCTGAACACATCCCCACTAACAGACCTTTGTATTACTTCAAAGTCTTTTGCGTGCTGTTTGTGTTGTCCGAGCCCCCTACAGTTCTGTACGATCTCTTCTTGTGACAACACATGCCAAGGCTACCTCTCTCATTTCTTTTCTGAACTTGCTCACCTGTTCTGGTAACTGCAGTGGTATGCTGGCCACTGTGACTACTATCCCGACCAGCCCCTGTGTCTCACTGCCAAGGTCACTGCAGCAGGTGCTGACTGTCCTGTGTTCATGTGTATTACATACCTACTCCTCATCAAACTGTCACTGCCTAGTGGAACTTCAAGCCTCTCTGCCTTTGGACTATCCCATACTGAGACACCATCTGGTTTAATTGTCCATGAGGAATAGGCTGATTACCATACTCCATCTCTTCCTGATCTTCTGACACTTTACGATGTTCTATTGCCTTTCACATATATTATACCAGTGTCCCCAACCATGTGTAAGCTGAACCAGCCTCACCACTTGTTGCCATGTCTGTATGTTTTGCTGGCTGCTGCCACTACATGTAAGCATTCCACCCATTGCAGAAGCGTCACATACCACTTGTAACTGTTGATAGGTGCAGCTACCAATTCCCAATGGATATACACTCCTGGAAATGGAAAAAAGAACACATTGACACCGGTGTGTCAGACCCACCATACTTGCTCCGGACACTGCGAGAGGGCTGTACAAGCAATGATCACACGCACGGCACAGCGGACACACCAGGAACCGCGGTGTTGGCCGTCGAATGGCGCTAGCTGCGCAGCATTTGTGCACCACCGCCGTCAGTGTCAGCCAGTTTGCCGTGGCATACGGAGCTCCATCGCAGTCTTTAACACTGGTAGCATGCCGCGACAGCGTGGACGTGAACCGTATGTGCAGTTGACGGACTTTGAGCGAGGGCGTATAGTGGGCATGCGGGAGGCCGGGTGGACGTACCGCCGAATTGCTCAACACGTGGGGCATGAGGTCTCCACAGTACATCGATGTTGTCGCCAGTGGTCGGCGGAAGGTGCACGTGCCCGTCGACCTGGGACCGGACCGCAGCGATGCACGGATGCACGCCAAGACCGTAGGATCCTACGCAGTGCCGTAGGGGACCGCACCGCCACTTGCCAGCAAATTAGGGACACTGTTGCTCCTGGGGTATCGGCGAGGACCATTCGCAACCGTCTCCATGAAGCTGGGCTACAGTCCCGCACACCGTTAGGCCGTCTTCCGCTCACGCCCCAACATCGTGCAGCCCGCCTCCAGTGGTGTCGCGACAGGTGTGAATGGAGGGACGAATGGAGACGTGTCGTCTTCAGCAATGAGAGTCGCTTCTGCCTTGGTGCCAATGATGGTCGTATGCGTGTTTGGCGCCGTGCAGGTGAGCGCCACAATCAGGACTGCATACGACCGAGGCACACAGGGCCAACACCCGGCATCATGGTGTGGGGAGCGATCTCCTACACTGGCCGTACACCACTGGTGATCGTCGAGGGGACACTGAATAGTGCACGGTACATCCAAACCGTCATCGAACCCATCGTTCTACCATTCCTAGACTGGCAAGGGAACTTGCTGTTCCAACAGGACAATGCACGTCCGCATGCATCCCGTGCCACCCAAAGGTGCTCTAGAAGGTGTAAGTCAACTACCCTGGCCAGCAAGATCTCCGGATCTGTCCCCCATTGAGCATGTTTGGGACTGGATGAAGCGTCGTCTCACGCGGTCTGCACATCCAGCACGAACGCTGGTCCAACTGAGGCGCCAGGTGGAAATGGCATGGCAAGCCGTTCCACAGGACTACATCCAGCATCTCTACGATCGTCTCCATGGGAGAATAGCAGCCTGCATTGCTGCGAAAGGTGGATATACACTGTACTAGTGCCGACATTGTGCATGCTCTGTTGCCTGTGTCTATGTGCCTGTGGTTCTGTCAGTGTGATCATGTGATGTATCTGACCGCAGGAATGTGTCAATAAAGTTTCCCCTTCCTGGGACAATGAATTCAAGGTGTTCTTATTTCAATTTCCAGGAGTGTAGAATGGCAACATTAATTCTATGCCCCTGGTGAATGATTCGATGGCTCTATCAGAGTCAGGGTATGTTATTTGCTTCCACCAAACTTTGTAAAATTCCTTCATGGTCCCATGATCTGCTTGACATTTGCTACTACTCCAGAAATCCAGTAGCAACACTCACTGAAATTCTGCAGAACAAGATTCTTTTAAAAACTTACCTTCGAATTCTGATAGATCTGTACAAGTACTATACACCTTGTAAGACCATTTAACTGTGGCCCCTTGTAAATATCCTACCACAAAAGAAAACTTGTTCTTGCTCTGACCAGGACACTGGTAATCACACATACAGAACTTCCTGTATGAACAATTTCAGGTGCACATTTCCATATGAATCAAAGTGATTAAGTTTCCTACAGTAAATGAAGGCTGCTTCTGATGAAGTACTAATTGATGATGGGCAACGTGTTCTCTTTAAAATGAGTCACACTTTGCTCACTTGATGGGCATTCATCTTGGTCATATGCCCCTTAAAATTATTACTCTTATGTTATCACTTATGGTAGTTACATCATAATTAATTTTAGCTTTGCACCCTGGTTGCTTTAACTCTATCACTGCTGCGAAGGTGCAATAATCAGCCTCAATCTCTTCTATCATTTTTGGGATTTTGGCAACTGCTACTTTGTTGCATTTATTTCAATTATCACATATTGCAACAATAACAGAATCTACCTTGGCAATAAACTTTTTTAATCATTTATCCACCTGATTTTGTGCATACTGTTCACCAAGGTCCTGCTTTACTTCCATGTTCAGTTTCATCCTTTCTGCAGACACATCAAAATTTACTACTTGCACACTGTCATTTATTTGAGTTATTGCACTTTGCACATTAGAATGACTCTAGCTATTTCTGTGGATAGTTCCATTTTGAGATCCCTTAACACTGAAATTAGTGACTAAAGCAAGACATTTTGCCAATTGGTCACTACTTCAGGAGCCAATTGCTTCTCCATTTCATCTGTTATTACTTGAGTGTCATCAGTGACAGCCAGCACTGAACTGATCAAACAACACACTTGTGGAATGCGTATCTGGAATAAGAAGTGCTGTGATACTTAATTCTCTCTTAATAGTAACCATATCAATTATCTCATCATCCTGTACATTTTTAACTTCTGGGTCTTTATTTTGATCTGACAATTTGGTTTCAAGAGTCATTAATGTGCCCAACAGCTAGTAAAGAATATGAGAGCATGCTTTTATTGCAACTAATACCATGGAGTTTTCTGCTATGCTGCCTGCAATGCCTCTGTGGGTGTGTCAAACCATCTGCTCAGCGGCGAGGACCCTTGTTACTAGCTCCATCAAGAATCAGGATTTCTGCTCCCTGGCAGCCATGAGACTGACCACTGATACACTTTTATGACTGACATTCGATCTTACCTGTGCCTGTTATTGAGATACCTCAGAGAGAGTAAAATGTAATTGTGATGGGGGTCTGAAATTTGGGAGAAGAGGATGGGAAGGAAAATTAGTAGGCCAATATGGACTGTGTGAAAGGAATGAAAGAGGAAGCCATCTGGTAAAATTGTGCACAGAGTGTAATTTAATCATTGCTAACACTTGGTTTAAGAATCATGAAAGAAGACTATATACCCGGAAGAAACCTGAATACAATGGAAGATTTCAAATAGATTATATAATGGTTACAGAGAGAGTCTGGAACCCAATTTTAAACTGTATGACATTTCCAGGGGTAGATGTGGACTGTGACTACACTTTTTCGTTGTGAACTGCAGATTTAAACAGAAGAAATTGAAAAAGGTAGTAAATTAAGGAGATGGGACCTAGATAATTTGTTGAGAGTTTCAGAGGAAACATTATGCAACAACTGACTGAAACATGGGAAAGGAATACAATAGGAGATGACTGGGTAACTTTGGTACATGAAACAGTGAAGGCACCAGAGGATAAAATAGGTAAAAAGAAAATACCTACCAGAAATGCTTGGATATCACAGGAGATACTGAATTTAATTGACAAAAGGAGAAAAATAAATATACACTAAATGAGCACTGATGTGAAATGTATGATAGGCTATAACGTATCTAGTATTTGCACTCTTGAGATCTTGAAATTACTTATTGTTTGTAGCGTGAAGTAAGGCGACAGTAAACCAACCTTTGATTTGGGTTCTGGTATCATTATTCTCTATACTAAAATTTAAAACAGCACCAACAGATACAGATAAACCAGATAGAACATTTTGTGCACCACATGGCTTGGCAGAAATATTAATGTTATCCACAGATTTGTAGATGGTAGATGCAGGACACCTTCTTCTCATTCTGTAGTATGGCATCTACTTGGCTCCATTCAATGCAGTTGGCTGTGCAGCAACACAACCAAGACTGATATAGCAGTAGATTTTGCACAGTATTAGTGACACTGTAGTCTATTCTGTTTAGCAAAAGTGACAAAAAACAGATTTCAGAGTACCTGATGGCTCAACACAAAAGTTTTGTCTCAAGTACAGATAGTGTTGAGGATCAGTGAACAAAGTTCAAAACCATCGTAAAATATGTATTAGATGAGTATGTGCCAAGCAAGATCATAAGAGATGGAAAAGAGCCACCGTGATACAAAAACCGAGTTAGAAAACTGCTGCAGAAGCAAACATAAACATAGCCAAAGCCTTGCAGACAAACAAAAATTACGTGAAGCAAAATGTAGTGTGAGGAGGGCTATGCGAGAGGCATTCAATGAATTTGAAAGTAAAGTTATATGTACCGACTTGGCAGAAAATACTAAGAAATATTGGTCCTATGACAAAGCAGTAGGTGGATCAGACACTCTGTGACCAAAATGGTAGTGAAACAGAGGATGACAGAATAAAGCCCGAAATACTAAATGTCTTTTTCCAAAGCTGTTTCACAGAGGAAGACTGCACTGTAGTTCCTTCTCTAGATTGTTGCACAGATGACAAAATGGTAGATATCGAAATAGACGACAGAGGTATAGAGAAACAATTAAAATCGCTCAAAAGAGGAAAGGCCGCTGGACCTGATGGGATACCAGTTCGATTTTACACAGAGTATGCAAAGGAACTTGCCCTCCTTCTTGTAGCGGTGTACCGTAGGTCTCTAGAAGAGCGTAGCATTCCAAAGGATTGGAAAAGGGCACAAGTCATCCCCGTTTTCAAGAAGGGACATCGAACAGATGTGCAGAACTATAGACCTATATCTCTAATGTCTATCAGTTGTAGAATTTTGGAACACATATTATGTTTGAGTATAATGGCTTTTGTGGAGACTAGAAATCTACTCTGTAGGAATCAGCATGGGTTTCGAAAAAGACGACCATGTGAAACCAGGCTAGTCCACGAGACTCAGAGGGCCACAGACACGGGTTCTCAGGTAGATGCCGTGTTTCTTGACTTCCGCAAGGCGTTCGATACAGTTTCCCACAGTTGTTTAATGAACAAAGTAAGAGCATATGGACTACCAGACCAATTGTGAGATTGGATTGAAGAGTTCCTAGATAACAGAACTCAGCATGTCATTCTCAATGGAGAGAAGTCTTCTGAAGTAAGAGCGATTTCAGGTGTGTCACAGGGAAGTGTCGTAGGACCATTGCTATTCACAATATATGCAAATGACCTTGTGGATGACATCGGAAGTTCACTGAGGCTTTTTGCGGATGATGCTGTGGTATATCGAGAGGCTGTAACAGTGGAAAATTGTACTGAAATGCAGGAGGATCTGCAGCGAATTGATGCATGGTGCAGGGAATGGCAATTGAATCTCAAAGTAGACAAGTGTAATGTGCTGCGAATACATAGAAAGAAAGATCCCTTATCGTTTAGCTACAATATGGCAGGTCAGCAACTGGAAGCAGTTAATTCCATAAATTATCTGGGAATATGCATTAGGAGTGATTTAAAATGGAATGGTCATATAAAGTTGATCATCAGTAATGCAGATGCCAGACTGAATTCATTAGAAGAATCCTAAGGAAATGCAATCTGAAAACAAAGGAAGTATGTTACAGTACACTTGTTCGCCCACTGCTTGAATACTGCTCAGCAGTGTGGGATCTGTACCAGATAGGGTTGATATAAGAGACAGAGAAGATCCAACAGAGAGCAGTGTGCTTCATTACAGGATCATTTAGTAATCACGAAAGCGTTACGGAGATGATAGATAAACTCCAGTGGAAGACTCTGCAGGAGAGACGCTCAGTAGCTCGGTACGGGCTTTTGTTGATATTTCAAGAACATACCTTCACTGAGGAGTCAAGCAGTATATTGCTCCCTCCTACATATATCTCATGAAGAGACCATGAGGATAAAATCAGAGAGATTAGAGCCCACACAGAGGCATACCGACAAACCTTCTTTCCATGAACAATATGAGACTCGAATAGAGGGGAGAACCGATAGAGGTACTCAAGGTACCCTCCGCCACACACCGTCAGGTGGCTTGTGGAGTATGGATGTAGATTTAGATATTGTACCTTTCATGTCAGTGAGGTGTTTAACAAGGTTATCAGCAAATCATATTATACATTCAGTATGTCTACTGTTTTGAGAATATGTAACAAAATGAAAATTAATGATGATGAAACTGTATTTGTTTAGTATAAAGGAGCTGGTTGTTGTGAATAGTGATCTTGCATTGTATTATCATAAATAAACCTTATTGTGTATAAAGGAAACACTCTTCTTTCTTGGTTCCATGAGGAGCTATTACATAACCTTTCTTTGCTAGCTCTGCTTATCACAAGGCTGCCTCTTATTCCTTCAGCCCCACGGGGATGCGTGCTGCTAAAGCGACTACAGCTTGCATCAGGGATAAGCCTCTTTCCAACGTAGAAAATTATTCTAAGTCTAACGTCAATTGCATCAGCCAAGGTTGCCAAGCATACATTGAGAACCAGGGGCTCAAGGAGGCAACAGTATAAAAAGCCCAGTGACACTGACTGCTCCGTCAGTCTTGGTCACAGTGCTGCACAAGCAACTGCATTGTATGGAGCCAAGGAGATGCTGTGCTACAAAATGAGAAGAAGATGTCCTGCATCTACCACCTACAAATCTATGGATAACATTAATATTTCTGCCAAGCCACATGGTGCACAAAATATTCTATCTGGTCCATCTGTATTTGTTGGTGCTGTTTTAAATTTTGGTATACAAAATAATGATAATAGAACCCAAGGCAGTGGTTGGTTTATTGTCACGTTGATTCATGCTACAAACATTAAGTCAATTCAAGGTCTTGAGAGTGTTCTAAAATATGAGACTGCCAGTAAGTGCAAAATGGCTAAGTATGAATGGCTAAAAGTAAATTTAAGTATATAGAAGCATATATACAGGGTGGTCCATTGATAGTGACCGGGACAAATATCTCACAAAATAAGCATAAAACGAAAAAAACTACAAAGAACAAAACTCATCTAGCTTGAAGGGGGAAGCCAGATGGTGCTACGGTTGGCCCACTAGATGGTGCTGCCATAGGTCAAATGGATATCAACTGCGTTTTTTTTTTTAATAGGAACCCCCATTTTTTATTACATATTCATGTAGTATGCAAAGAAATATGAATGTTTTAGTTTGACCACTTTTTTTGCTTTGTGATAGATGGTGCTGTAATAGTCACAAACGTATAAGTACATGGTGTCACGTAACATTCCACCAGTGCAGACGCTATTTGCTTCATGACACATTACCCGTGTAAAAATGGACCATTTACCAATTGTAGAAAAGGTTGATATCGTGTTTATGTATGGCTATTGTGATAAAAATGCCCAATGGGAGTGTGCTATGTATGCTGCTCGGTATCCTGGACGACATCATCCAAGTCTCCGGACCGTTCACAGGATAGTTCATTTAAGGAAACAGGAAGTATCCAGCCACATGTTAAATGTCAACCACGATCTGCAATGAATTATGATGCCCAAGTAGGTGTTTTAGCTGCTGTTGAGGCTAATCCGCACATCAGTAGCAGAAAAATTGCGCGAGAATCGGGAATCTCAAAAACGTCAGTGTTGAGAATGCTATATCAGCATCGATTGCACCCGTACCATATTTCTATGCACCAGGAATTACATGGTGATGACTTTGAACATCATGTACAGTTCTGCCATTGGGCACAAGAGAAATTACGGGACAATGACAGATTTTTTGCAAGCGTTCCATTTAGCGACGAAGTGTCATTCATCAACAGCGGTAACGTAAACCAGCATAATATGCATTATTGGGCAACGGGAAATCCATGATGGCTGTGACAAGTGGAACATCAGTGACCTTGGCAGGTTAATGTATGGTGCGGCATTATGGGAGGAAGGATAATTGGCCCCCATTTTATCGATGGCAATCTAAGTGGTGCACTATATGCTGATTTCCTACGTAATGTTCTACTGATGTTACTACAAGATGTTTCACTGCATGACAGAATGGTGATGTACTTCCAACATGATGTATGTCCAGCACATAGCTCGTGTGTGGTTGAAGTGGTATTGAATAGCATATTTCATGACAGGTGGATGGTCGTCGAAGCACCATACCATGGCCCGCATGTTCATCAGATCTGACATCTCTGGATTTCTTTATGTGGGGAACGTTGAAGGATATTTGCTATCATGATCCATCGACAATGCCTGACATCATGTGTCAGCACATTGTCAGCTCATGCGTGAACATTACGGAAGGCGAACTACTTGCTGTTGTGAGGAATGTCATTACACTTGTTGCCAAATACATTGAGATTGATGGACATCATTTTGAGTGTTTATTGCATTAATGTGGTATTTACAGGTAATCACGCTGTAACAGCATGCATTCTCAGAAACGATAAGCTCATAAAGGTATATGTATCACATTGGAACAACCGAAATAAAACGTTCAAACGTACCTACGTTCTGTATTTTAATTTAAAAAACATATCTGTTACCAACTGTTCATTTAAAATTGTGAGCCATATGTTTGTGACTATTACAGTGCCATCTATCACAAAGCAAAAAAATTGGTCCAACTAAAACATTCATATTTCTTTACATACTACATGAATATGTAATAAAAAATGGGGGTTCCTATTAAAAAAAAAACGCAGTTGATATCCATTTGACCTATGGCAGTGGCATCTAGTGGGCCAACCAATGCGCCATCTGGTTTCCCCCTTCTAGCTAGAGAAGTTTTGTTTTTTGTAGTTTTTTCGTTTGATGCTTATTTTGTGAGATATTTGGCCCCGGTCATGATCAATGGACCACCCTGTATAACTAGGGGAAAGATATAGACTGCCTACAGGAAAATAGAAGACGTGTTTGGAGAAAATAAAAGCAGCTGGATGAATATCAAGAGCTCAGATCTACAACCAGTAATAAGGAAAGAAAAGAAAGCTGACACATGGAAGGAGTATATAGTGGGGCTATACAAAGGAAATGAACCGGAAGGCAATATGACAGAAAGGGAGGAGTGTGAAGAAGATGAGAGGGAAGAAATGACACTGTGAGAAGAATCTGATAGAGCTACGAAAGACCTAACTCAACACAATGCCCTTGGAGTAGACAACATTCCCTCAAAACTTCTGATATCCTTGGAAGAGCCAGCCATAACAAAATTATTTACCTGGTGTGCAGGTTGTATGAGACAGTCAAAATATCTTCTGACGTCTAGGAGAATGATATAATTCCAATTTCAAAGAAAGCAGGTGCTGATAGGTGTGAAGTTACCAAACCATCGGTTTAATAAGTCATGGTTTGCAAAATAATAATATTAAATATTTACAGAAGAATGGGAAGATCAATTAGTGTTCCAGAGAGATGCAAGGACATTTCAGGTAATACTAACAGTATGACTTATTTTGGAAGATAGGTTAATGAAAGGAAAACATGCATTTATAGCTTTTGTAGATCTGGAGAAACCTCTTGACAATTTGAACTAGAATACAGACTTCAAAATTCTGAAGGTAGCAGGGTAAAATGCAGAGAGTGAAAGGAGATATACAACTTGTACAGTAACCATACAGCAGTTATGAGAGTCGAGGGACATGAAAGGTGAGTAGTTGTTGAGAAGGGAGTGAGACAATGTTGTAGCCTTTCCTGGATGTTATTCAATCAGTACAGTGGCCAAGCAGTATAGGAAACCAAAGAATAATTAAAAAAAAAAAAAATTAAAGTTCAGGCGGAGAAATAAAAACCTTGAAGTTTGCTGATAACATTGTAATTCTGCCTGATACAGCAAAGGACTTGGAAGGGCAGTTGAATGGAATTGATAGTGTCCTGAAAGCAGGATATAAGATGAGCATTAACAAAAGCAAAACAAGGGTACTGGGATGTGGTTGAATTAAATTAGAAATGCTGAGGGAATTAGATTAAGAAACAAGACATGAAAAATAGTGGGTGATTTTTGCTATCTGGGCAGCAAAATAACTGAAAATTGCCAAAGTAGAGAAATATAACATGTAGACTGGCAATGACAAGAAAAGCATTCCTGAAGAACAGAAATTTGTTAAAATTGAATATAGAATAAAGTGTTTGGAAATGTTTTCTGAAAGTATTTTTTTGCAGTGTAGCTGTGTCCAAAAGTAAGACATGGATGGTAAACAGTTCAGACAAGAAGAGATTAGAAGGTTTTGAAGAGTGGTGCTACAGAAGAATGCTCAAAATTAAATGGTGTAATAAATCAGGATATTACAGAATTTTTGCTCGGTTAATGAAATATGCAGTACAATCTAAATTCACCCAGATTTAGATTCATTTTCATTTGTAAATCATATTATCAGTAACTGTGGATGTTCACAGAGTTTCCAGTTATTGGGCACAATTTTGCCATAAATATATATATTTTTGTTTATGTACTGTAATGATGTATTTACATACTATGAAGATTAGATTACAAGTAATTTCTTGAAAATGCTCTAAAAACAAAACCTAACTGAACTTAAAAATGGAAACAAACAGTTTCAACCACAAAAACATTTAGTTCAACGGTAACCAGCTTTCATCAGTTTTTGATTATCCTCAGATCCTCATACTATGATAGTAAGCGGTGGGAGTGAATGGAATGCATGTTGTAACTGCACGAACGTCAGCTCCCAATTCATTCACTACCACTGCCTGTCATCATGGTATGAGGGTCTGAGAATGGTCAAAAACTGGCCAAAACTGGTTACCACCAAAATAAATCTTTTTGTTATGAGAAAAAGTACCACCACAGCTGTATCTTCAGTATGTCTTTATTCTATCACACAACAAGTTTTGGCAGCACATTATTGCCATCCTCGCTCCACCACTGCTGAAAGAGTATTTGATGTCCTTGGCCCATTTACTGAATATACAGTCAACACTGTATTGTCTCCAATGCCTTGGAGATGACACACTGTTGAGTATAGATTCCTGATGAAAGCTAGCCCATGTGTGATAGTAAAAAGGATCCCATAGTTAATTCACCAAGGAAATCAAATATTCTTTCAGCAGTGGTGGTGGCTGAAGATGGCAGTAATGTGCCACCAAAACTGGTAATCTGATAAAATAAAGACGTTCTCAAGATACAGCTGTGGTGCTACTTTCTCTGATACACTATGTGATCAAAAGTATCCAGACATCTGGCTGAAAATGATTTACAAGTTCATGGCATCCTCCATCGGTAATTATGGAATTCAATATGGTGTTGGCCCACCCTTAGCCTTGATGACAGCTTCCACACTCACAGGCACATGTTCAATCAGGTGCTGGAAGGTTTCTTGGGGAATGACAGCCCATTCTTCATGGAGTGCTGCACTGAGGAGAGGTATCGATGATGGTCGATATGGCCTGGCATGAAGTTGCCATTCCAAAACATCCCAAAGGTGTTCAATATGATTCCGGTCAGGGCTCTGTTCAGGCCACTACATTACAGGGTTGTTATTGTCATGTAGCCCACTCTGCCACGGGTTGTGCATTATGAACAGGAGCACAATCGTGCTGAAAGATGCAATTGTCATCCCAGAATTGCTCTTCAACAGTGAGAAGCAAGAAGGTGCTTAAAACATCAATGTAGGCCTATTTTGTGATAGTGCCATACAAAACAACAAGGATTGCAAGCACCCTCCACGAAAAACAAGACAACACCATGACACCTCTGCCTCCGAATTTTGCTGTTGGTGCTACACACGATGGCAGATGATGTTAACCGGGTATTGGCCACGCCCACGCCCTGCCATCAGATCACCACATTGTGTACCGTGATTTGTCGCTCCACACACCGTTTTTACACTGTTCAATTGCTCAATGTTTACGCTCCTTACATCAAGCGAGGCATTATTTGGCATTTACCCTCATGATGTGTGGCTTATTAGCAGCTGCTCGACCATGAAATCCAAATTTTCTCACCTCTCGTCTAACGGTCATAGTACTTGCAGTGGATCTTGATGCAGTTTGGAATTCCTGTGTGATGATCTGGATAGATGCCTGCCTATTACACATTACAACTCTCTCCAACTGTCAGCGGTCTCTGTCAGTCAACAAACGAGGTCGGCCTGTACACTTTTGTGCTTTACGTGTCCCTTCACTATCGCATGCGATGTTCACTATCGCATTAGACGCAGTGGACCTGGGGAAGTTTAGGAGTGTGGAAATGTCACTTACATGTGTATGACATAAGTGACACCCAATCCCCTGACCATTTTCAAAGACCGTGAGTTCCACGAAGAGCCCCATTCTACTCTCTCACGATGCCTAATGACTACTGAGGTCGCTGATATGGAGTGCATCTACATCTACAACCATGTGAGTACTCTGCTATTCACAATAAAGTACCTGGCAGAGGGTTTTATGAACCACCTTCAAGCTATCTCTCTAATGTTCCACTCCTGAACGGCGCTTGGGAAAAACGAGCACTTAAATTTTTCTCTGCAAGCCCTGATTTCTCTTATTTTATTATGATGATCATTCCTCCCTATGTAGTTGGGCGCCAACAGACTGCTGATGCCCTGTTGAAGTCAAGTAAAACTATTAGTGTACTTTATAATGCTAACTTACTTATAATAGGAAACATATAACTGTAAAAATGGGGTGCATTATTTTGCAATGTCATGAAGAAAAAGTACAGTTTTCTAGTTTCTACATTATGGGATGGGCATTACAGGTGGGATCATAGACTTGTTTGGCTGAAAAACTAATAGTTACCTCAATGGAGAGAGACATAAGAAGTATAAACATACATGATGCTCATAACAAAATGCACCAAAGAAACACAGATGTTTGGTTGGAGACTGAAAGGTATTTGACTCATAGACAGACCATGAATAAATGAATGTCAAGAAAGAACCAGATGAGCTCTGCATGAGACGATAAAAGGAAAACTAAATGTATAAAATTTATCAGACTCACCATTATTTTGGGTAAAGCACCTTATGACTGTATTAGAAAAAGGGAAAATAAAGAAGCACATGAAGTGAAGCTGTAGGGGGTGGGAGTGGAGGGTGGGGTGGCGGTGGGGGGAGGGGGGGTGTTAGATGTGAGACAATATTTTTTGATGATTCAGCTGAAGTAAAAGTAAGCAGGAAACCAGATTTAAATTGTTGTGTTGGCAGAAGAGCCAACACCGTGTTACTAGAGGAGGCTGAAATTCCCGCGTTTTAGCTCACGCAGGCTGGTGTGAGGAGGGAAGGACTATACTGACGTGAGGTCTGGAACATGACAAGGAATTAGAATTCAGAAAGCAGACATAATTAGTTTGATACTTAACTTTAATCCATTAATGATGAATGTCGCTCTTGACGGTACATGATTCACAATATTATCTGTTCAGAATAGTAACTGAATATGGTGCCTTGCTAGGTCGTAGCAATGATGTAGCTGAAGGCTATGCTAAACTGTTGTCGCAGCAAATGAGAGCATATGTAGACAGTGAACCATCGCTAGCAAAGTCCGTTGTACAACTGGGGCGAGTGCCAGGGAGTCTCTCTAGACTAGACCTGCCATGTGGCGGCTTTTGGTCTGCAATCACTGATAGTGGCAACACGTGGGTCCGATGTATACTAATGGACTGCGGTCGATTTAAAGGCTACCACCTAGCAAGTGTGGTGTCTGGCGGTGACACCACATAAATGAATTACTGAGAAGTGTGTTGGAACAAATGGGAGAATTAGGCGCAAAGTTAGGAAACATATAGTCTACAATGAAATCCAACACTGATCAGTTAGGTTCAAAACTGGAAAAAATATAATCAGTTCAGAAGACTAACAATGAACAAATAAACAACCAACTTGCTGAAGCAAATAATTCTTTGAATAGCATAATACACAAAATTAACATCAAACTCAGTCCAACTGTTAAAGAACAAGATTCAGTTGTAGAAACTAGTAGTATTCTTGTTGTACAAGAAACTTGAGTTAACGCAGTCCCTCCAAACATTGTGTTACCTCAAATGTTTTTTATTCCAGTCTTTGATCACAATAGAAAGTCCTTCAATGATTACCAGTTTCAGTCAGTAATAACCATCTTCAGATCTGTTCTACACCATGTCCTAATGTGATAAAACATGGTGTAGAACAGATTTGAAGATGGACATTACTGACTGAAACTGGTCATCTTCAAAGGACTTTATATTGTGATCAAAGACTGGAAAAAAGACATTTGACAGTACCAGGATCACTGTTTCTCATTCTCAACTAGGTTGCAGCGTGTGAAATTGTCTTACCTGCTGTACAAAGCAGAAAAGCTGTGGTTACACTTGTTGAACTGTTAGGACAACAATTTTCAACATCAGATGTGAAATCATAACAGAACTTCTTTCTGAAAAAGTGTGCATCTTTGTACTTTAATTTTATCCAAGAAATTCAATAATAAAATTATATATGTGGGAAGTTTTTGAGCATATGTTAGCTTCAATGATGGGCCAACAAAGCTGCAAAGAGCAGTCTGGCGAGATCTCTGTCAAATTAGTGTTGGTAGTTACATGTTTTGGCACAGATTGACAAAAACCTCAGCTCACAGAAAATTCAAATATTTTTTACTGGCAATGTGTTGTGTTTTCTTTGAACAGAGTAGTGGTAAAATGGGGGCATGTGATTGAAACAGAAACAGTGCGTAAATTAGATGGAGACCAAGAGACTAATGTTGAGGAATTGCAGCAGTAAATTCCTCTGTAGATCACAAGTACACTCTTTGATACTGGCTTAGCTAACCAAGGGCTGTTATGCTCTTGACACATTTCTTTAAAAAAATTCATGTATTCTGCTTCTCGCCTCATATCTTTTTGCAATTGTCTCTCAGTATCACTCAATATTCCTCTTTTTATCACTCCAATAATAATGTTGTAGTCACATTGTGGCCAAATAATATCACAGTAACCATGAAATATGCTTCATTGAAAATATGTCTGAGGAATTGAAAGAAGATATAAGATTTATCACTTTTTATGCTGGAAAAACCTTTGAAGATAAATTAATATGATTTATGTTTTTGAAATTATTACTATACATGAGTTTTATGATGCTTATGTGAAATTATGTTGGAAGTAAGAAAATTCTCAAGCTTCTTTTTGATCATAATTTGCTTTCAATCTGGATTATGCAAACTATGATATGTTATATTGTATTACTGCTATGTGTTGAAGGCAACTGTAAATGAAATGTGAATATTTTGGGAAACTTACATGCATTTAGAAAAGAAATTTGGAGTTTTACATAAGTGGAAGTCAAACTGAAAAAAAAAAAAATTTAGTGTTCATTGTGATTATAGTTAACTGGTACTAGCAGACAAAAACATCTAGTGTCTTGGATGAAAAAAATGTTCAAGAAAATTGATAGTGTAAGATTTTTGCAAGTTATGTCAATTCTGTAGCTGTTGTGATTTTGTGGTGCCAATGAGGTCGAGACCAGTATTGATCTGAGTATTGTCTTTGAACTAAGCTAAACATTATCTTTGGCAGTTCCGCCATCCAGTTCTCTGTTAGCCTTGCTTATGTAAAGAGGTGAATAAATGAACTCCTGATAATAAGGTGTTGTTTGGTGTAACTGACCCGAGCATCCACATCACTGGTGACCCTGAGTTGTAACAACTTCCGTTTTCGCCGTTTTACTGTGTCTGCGGCCTCCGCGTCAGTTATTTTTGCATGTATTACATCAACACTACATTAGAACAATGGCTTCAGCCCAACGCCTAACGCCAGATTTTGTGATCGACATACATCGTGTTGCAGGCGATGTACACCCGCCAGGACTGCAACACGATGCCTTTCACTCGACGGTTACACCGATTTTGCTGGACGTTTTCGAGCCTGCAACAATAAGTGAGGTTAGGAGTGTGCATGACTCCGGCTATCAGATGCCTTTGTTCCCACCACATGTGCCCTCCCTCATCGACGGTGCAGTTACCTCTTACGGATCTCCGTGCAATGCGGGACCAATGCCGATTTCTGCAAATGCTTTTTTGGACAACCTACCACTGCCAGGACAACGATTCACCACGCCGAAATCCGTATAGTACCACGTGGATTCCTGTCACATGGCCGGAACTGCTTTGTTCACAGGTCAACCTTCTCAGCATCCGTACATGCCTGCGCCTGCCTTGGTTAAGCATCAGCACTTCCACTTTGATACCTCGGCCTGCAACAGGAACAATAGCTTGTTATCTGTGCCTGACCTCCATCTCCATCCAACTGCTATGCCTCAGTGTTTTGTGCCACATCATTCACCTTATCCACACACCATTTTGAGTGGAGTGACTATGAACAGTGAACATTCACACATTCCGTCCGACGTATGACATCATTTTCCACACTGTGCTTCTGGACAGCCCACACCTCCGCAGCCACCCTGCAACACAGGTGGCCCCAGCTCTGATCGTACGTCGAGCTTTCCGTGGACTAGCACAGGTGTTCAAACTTCGAACTTTTTCTCACCTGTTGCCCCTGCGCCAGCTCCAGTCGAGCTTCCGCTACTGTTCTCGGCACATCTCGGTGCCTCATCCACGTTGGTATTCCGCGACACGTCAATCCAAACTCTCCCACAACGTGTTTAACTTCTTCAACTGCAATCGACTCATTACGGTGTCTCACCCATGTCGGCCTTCCGTGTCGCAACAGATCGTGTTCAACCACAACGCGTCACCTTCACGCTGCCACCCAACCAGCTGTCGTCGCCACATACCCTGGAGACACACTCTCCTGGAATATTGCAGCAACAGCAGCTCCTTTCAGCCAGTGCCTCGACGAATTTATCTCAACCTGTTCTTCTGAACAATCTACAATGATTACCGATGCTGCCGCCGTTCAATCAAGACAGGGCAACAACCTGGTTCAAAATTGTGGATGAAGTGTTCGACCATTTCAAACTCGACGAATCAACCAGATATCTGTGCTTTATCACCCACCTGCACGACCAGGAGGACTTGATTGCTGACCTGGTCAATGCCCCGGACTCAGCTACCTGGTACACTCTGGCCAAAAAGACAGTTCTATGTCGACTTGCACGCTCAACTGAGACAGCAATACAGCAAGTGCTCCACATCGAGCAACTAGGCAACAACAAACCTTCCCAACTCTGGAGATGGCTACAGGCCCTGGTCAGTGACGATCTGCTCTCTGACACAGCTCTCCTCACCATCTGGTCAGATAAACTACCTCCTCACATCCGCTTTGCTCTGGCTCAGAGGTCTCCTGAACCTGTCGAGCAACGAATGACAATTGCTGACAAACTACATGATGCATCACTGCTCTATTTCGCCAGCCACTGCCTACCTGGCAAGTCTCAGGTTCAGGCTCATTGTCCCGCAGCCGGACGCGGCTGGGGCCGTACTGCACCAACTGTTCTGCTTGCTCCAGGAAGTAGTAAACAAGCAGCTGGGACGTCACCGGCTCCACCCACGGTCACGCCCCCTCTGGCAACTGAACCTGCTGCAGCCACCAAACCTTGGCCACTGCCTCTGGCAACGAACTTCCCGCAGGAAATGCAACCACACTACCCATACTGTTACTTCCACACACGGTTTGGTGAGGCAGCACAGAACTGCAGACCACCCTGCTGCTTCCCAAACGCTACTCGCAGGTAGGTCCAGGTGCCGCCTCTTGCGCACAACATGACAGGCACCTCCCAGAACTCCATTCTGTCTGGGAACAAACGGATAATTACGGACGACTTTATATTAAAGACATTTCGTCAGGACACTTTTCCTAGTGGACACAGGCAGCAAAGGGATTACAGACACTGCAGCAAGGACAAAGCAAGGTCAGTAAGTGCGCCGAATCTGCTTGTAGTCCCAGCTCTGTGTGCTTACTTCCCGCTGCCCCTCACAACTGTGCTATCAAGTCTACCACAACGTGTACTGACAGTTCCACAGGACCACACCCCCCCTAACACGGCAGCATTTGACACTCGGCCGGACACAAGTGCGCATGCGTGACGAGCGTCACGTGTTCCCGAACTGACAGTTCCTACCCCTGCCCTTGCGGACAGCACCTCAAACTATGCAACTTCGGCTCCTGCGCGCCGCCGTGCGACCACCACTGACACCACAAACAATGCACTCGCGCCTAGCGCTTCGTCCGCGACCGTGCTGCCACAGGACGCGCCCTCAGACAATGGACTCACTAACGGTTCACGAGCTCTACCGAGCTCACCCGACCATGGTGCCACTGCTTCGGGCCGGCGGCCATCTTGTCACGTTGACTCTTGGGACACTTCACTGCCTCGGCTCCCGTCGGATCCGCCGAGTGGCTCCAAACACCACGACCACGCCTCGCCTGCCCCGCCTGCCACACATTGTAAACAAACCGCCTTCCGTGCCGCCGGCAACATTTCCGTCGTCACCAACGGCACGGTTCACAAGCTGCGCCTCACGCCAGGCCCCCCGATCTCCAGTAAACCACGTTGACTGTGTCCGACCTTATAAAGCAAATTTCTGAACTTCTAAGCTCCAGCGTCATTGAATCCTCTGCCAGTAGCTGGTCTACGCCCATTCATATGACACCCAAGAAACACAGGTCCTGGCGCATGTGCGGAGAGTACTGTCGACTAAATGCACGAACAATTATGGACACCTATCCCATACCCAACATTGCCGACTTTACTAGTTCCCTCGCAGGTGCGACCACGTTTTCGGTCATTGATTGCAAACGGTCCTACCACCAGATCCCCATGGCACCTGAAGACATTGAGAAGACAGCAGTCACCACCCCAATCGGGTTATTTCAGTTTTGATTCATGCCCTTCGGTCTGAAAGACGCAACCCAAACCTGGCAAGTGCAATTCGACCTAAAATTCTGTTTTGCATGCCTTGATGACATTGTTGTGTTCAGCTCCTCCATCGAGGACAACATTCAACATGTGCAAACTGTTATGTACACTCTCGTGGCAGCAGGCATCGAGACCAACCAGGACAAATTGCAGCTACATCAATCCGCTGTCACTTTTCTTGGTTTTTGGGTCTTTGCAGATGGCATTTCACCGCCCCCTGAGAAGGTACAAACAACACTAAACCTACCCAGACCTGTGTCACTCTAAGAGCTCCGGCGCTTTCTGGGGATGGTTAACTGTTATCGCTGACATCTACCTCAGGCTGCAGAGATTCAGGCTCCACTGACGGACACCTTGGCAGGCACCCACACTTCTGGATCTCGGACCGTTCCATGGACCCCTGCTATGACTGACTCTTTCACCACCCTTAAAAGTCTTCTTGCCGAGGCCTGCACCATCGAGCATCCTCATCCCAATGCGCAGCTTTTCATCACCACAGACTTGAGCGATACTGCCATTGGTGCTGTCCTTAGCCAGACAATCGATGGCCAGACTTCACCTCTGCAGTTCCTCTTGGGCAAGCTCACCAATGCACAACGGAAATACTCCGCATTTGACAGGGAGTTGCTCGCAGTCTGCGAAGCGATCAAGCATTTTAAGACTGACGTTGAGGAACGCCCTTTCTATGTTTTAACGGACCACAAACCCCTGACTGCGGCCATTACAAACCCGCCAGCGGAACCACCTCCTCGCCGCTTCAGATACATGGACTTTATATCTCAGTTTACCACCGATGTCAGACACATAAAGGGTGCTGACAATATAGTTGCTGATTTCCTTTCATGAGTCGACGCCGTTCATTCGCTGTCAGACCTCTCTGAACTGCCTAACTTCCAACCCGCCGACGAGGACACACAAGACCTGATTTCAGACTCTACCTCTTCACTACACTTCATCCGCACCACCTTCCCTGGCATTTCTGGTGAGATCTGGTGCAACGACAGTATGGGCACGTTACGCCCCCTCATCCCAACCATGCTCCATCGACCTGTCTTCAACGCACTGCATAATTTAGGCCACCCCGGTGTTCATGCGTCCGGCCACCTCATTGCGGAGTGCTTTGTGTGGAGAAATGTCATCAAGGACTGCCAGCGTTGGGCATGCTCCTGCATCGCGTGCCAATGCTGCAAAGTACACAAGCACACTTCATCCCGCCCCCCTCCCCCTGAAAGCTTTTTCGAGACCACCTGGGCGTTTCCAGCATACTCATATTGACATTATCGGCCCTCTCCCCCCTCTAACAGCTTTCGTTATGTCCTCTCGTCTATCGACCGAACAACTCACTGGGTGGAGGCTGTCCCCCTCCCCAATATTATGGCAGAAACTGTTGCTTGAGCTTTCGTTGAGTCATGGGTATCACTTTCGGATGTCCAGCTATCATCACAACTAACAGGGGAGACAATTTGAGTAAGCCCTGTTCAACGAGATTTGTAACATCTGTGGCATCCAGCGCATCCATACCACAGCATATCACCCACAAAGTAATGGGCTAGTTGAGCACTGGCACTGCACTATCAAGGCGGCTCTTCGATGCCACGACTCGCTATGGACGAAGGCCCTTCCCCTTGTGCTACTCGGCATTCATGCGATCTATAAGAAAGACCTCAAGGGCACAATTGCCAAGTTTGTATATGGCCAGAACATTGTTCTCCCTGGCGAACTTGTGAGCCCTTCCTCTTCTCTCTGGTCTGACTTACCTTCCTTCGTGGACAGCGTCAGACACCACTTCATCAACCTCCATATCGCTCTGCCTGCCAGCCACTCCCGCCCTAAGCTTCACGTCCCAAAATCTCTGGACAATTGTGAATATGTCATGCTCTGAGATGACACTGTTCGTGCTCCCCTCCAACGTCCATATACCGGCCCGTAACGAGTTCTCCGGCGCTCAGCCAACACCTATGACATCCAGATAAAAGATTCAGCTGTCATAGTCTCTATCAACAGACTTAAGGCTGCTCATGACGAGCCTTCTTCTACCCCCCTTCACGCCACGACCACGCCACTCACTGTCGAGGCTCACGAGGCTCTGACCACTCCCTCCAGGTCGGACTTACACACTCAATCGAGTGACCTCCAGCTCCATTCTTAGAACTCTCCTCTGACCTCGCTCCCTACTCTGGTCTCACACACTCCATCGAGTGACCCTATGCCATGCTCCCCACGTCAAGCTTACCTACGATCATGCCCTCGCCACCGGGCCCTTCGCCGGTTCCTTCGACCGCTCCCCCTTTACCTGCCTTGCCCTGTCAAGGTTTCTCACGCCCACCCATCTAGAACATGTCCTCGCTCGAGGTGTTTGTGCCTGTTTCCCCCGGACATAATCCACGACATCTCTAAAATACTACATGATGACACACTGTTCGTCGTGTGTTTCCCTTAATCTGGTGCTCAGAACACAAACTCTGCCATTCCCTGCCACCTGGTGAAATGCGTTCCCCTCTAGCCCGACGTCGACCTGGACAGGCCTTTTGTGTTCGCCACGCCCACCGGAGACATCGTCGTCGTCACTCCGTTCCTCCTGCAAACCACTGGCCTACCTGTCGCCGCACGACCAGCATGCCCAGTATGATGCCCGGCGTGCTTCAACGACTTCCAGGTTCAGTGACCGGACCTTCCTTCACATCTACCCACACAGCTCCCCAACGACGCTGTTGAGCTGACGGTGGTTCAGCTCCTGCAGACCACCCCTGCCGATGCCATAGTCAACCCCCACCCCCCCTGGCTTCTGAACAGTACTCTGTACTGCATACTTCAGGGGGGGGGGGAGGGGGGGTTATGTGGCGCCAATGAGGTTGCCACCAGTATCGATCTGAGTATCGTCTTTGAACTAAGCTAAACATTATATTTGTGCAGTTCCGCCATCCAGTTCTTTGTAAGCCTTGCTTGTGTAAAGAGGTGAATAAATGAACTCCTGATAATAAGGTGTTGTTTGTTGTAACTGAGCCGAGCATCCACCTCAATTTCATTGTCAGAGAAAGGCTTAATGGAGAATGGTGGCATTTTGACCAATGCAAACCAAAGGCTACAATAAGATACATGAAAGATCAGTTATGATGCAAAATACATTTTTTGGTTCACAACAGATATTGTATTATTATGGATTATGAATTATATAGATTATAGTCATAGCAGTTTTTCTATAGGAGGTGTATGAGTATTTATGGAATTCATGAAGTTTAAGAGGTTTATTTTGAGATGAAGTATTATGATATATTATGAGTTTAAGTGATTTATAATGATGTTGTTAGGGTGATGATGCATTAAGATGTATTTTTGCTCTGTTCTGTAATCTATCGTATTTTTGTTTATAATGATGTGCTGTACTTGATTCTGGGGAATAAAGAAGGTGAAGGTGATAACATCTTATGAAAATATCTGCCATTTTGAAGGCATAGCTGTACACAATTAAAAAGTGGTGGATTGTTTAGTGTTAAAGAAAATGGGGGATTAGTTATTGTCTAAAAGAATGTAAGGCATAAATCTAGCTTCCAAATATTACTTATCTTATAAAAATGTGAAGACATAAATCTAGCTGACAAATATTACTTATTTTATAAAAAATGTGACAACTTTGAATATTTGTGCCAATTCGTTGCAAAGTAAGGATATTTTTTGTGTTTTTAGGAAGCATTTTTCAGTATGGATAAATTTGCTCCTCTATACTTGACTATTTCTTTATTTGGATAACCTTGTACACATGACCCAGGATTTAGGATATGAATCCCATCTTCAGGTGCTACAAGAAACAAGGAAAACTAAGAGGGCTGCTTGATAAAATTAATGAACATTAAAAGTGCCTATAAAAATGTGAACATCAGGTTATATCTTGATTGTGTACAACAAAGTGGTACCAGTCATGTAAAATATTCAGCACCTGTATCAAGCAGCATTTGAATTCCCATGCAGCTAGGGCACAAAAAGGTTCTCTGAGTCAACAAGTACCACACTGGGTAAGCTGGGCCTAGCCAGGTGGCATTTGGGAGGAAATGTGGAGTTGTGGCCATGTTGTTAGTTATGATTTCTTCAGTGGTCCCTCCTGCCCTCAGTATTAGTTCTGGTGGTGGCCAATCTCTGATATATATATATATATATATATATATATATATATATATATATATATATCTGTGTACATTGTGTACATCTGCCCTGTTTACCCAGTGTCTTACTGGTTGACTCAGAGAACCTTTTCATGCCTCACCCACACAGGATCTTGCACTCTACTTCATAAATTTGTTGGTTTTTTTACGTGACTAGAACGACTTTCTCATATGCAACGAATGTATAACTTGATGTTCACATTTTTAAGGGGCCTTTTAATGATAATTAATTTTATGCAGAATCCCTCTTCATTTTCCTTGTTTTTTGTGATGTCTGAAGATGTGATATGCCTCCTTAAACCCAGGTTTTGTGTATAATTTTATCCAAATAGAGGTTGAGGCAAATACAACTGGAGTGGATTTAGTTATCATGAAGAATTTTAGCAACAGTTATGGATGTCCTGCAAAGAGTACATTATGTTTAGGAAAAGTGTTGTTTCTCACAAGTGTGTTACATTACTTATATCTCCATATCTATTGTCGTAGTAAACAACTCTGGTGAGGCTGCACTAATGGCATAGAAAATAATACAGTTGTTATGTACTGCTATTACAACATTTGCCCTTCTGCCATTCGTTGCTACAGCATCTCATAGCTAAACAAATATTTTCCATGTCCTTGTAAATACAGTGAAAGGAAAAAATCACTAACACTAATAAGGAATTGTCAAACATAAATGGAAGTTGGTAAGCTTGTTTCTACATCTGTAAGATGATGTCTATTCAAATTTTGCACCAGATCCACATCAGGTTTGCTTTGAATACATGCTATAATGACTATGAGTATTAGATACCTTTGAAATTGGACGTGGTGAGTTGATGTTACTCAAGAATGCCTTTATGGTGGTAAAGATGCCACTATACTGAATTTGAAAGAGGTTGTGTAATAGGGCTACAAAAATCTGGATGTTCCTTCTGCAATACTGCAGAAATACTTGGCAGGAATGTCGTCACTGTACATGATTGCTGGAAACAGTGGTCATGAGAACGTACGCTCGCAAAAAGACTGGGCTCTAGATGGCTTTGTGACACTGTCGAGAGGGAAGACCATTGTGTTTGGTGTATGGCTCTGGCGCATTGTACCGCATCTGCAGCAGCAATATAAGTGGCAGTAGGTACCACAGTGACACAACAAACTGTTACAAATTGGTTACTTCAAGGATGGCTCTGAGCCAGATGCCCTGTAGCATGCATTCCACTGACTTGCGACTTCCGTGGTGTCAAGCAAGAGCTCATTGGGGGGCAGGGTGGAGTTCTGTTACATTTTGTGATGAAATCTGCTCCTTCATTGGTGCCAGTGATGGCTGTGAGTTGGATCGTAGGAGGCCAGTTGAGGGGTAGCAAACAATTTGTCTGACAGGACCTTGCTTTATGGTTTGGGGTGTGATTTTGTATGAGAGCAGGGGTACTCTCAGTATTGTCCAACATGCCCTGACAGCAAATTTGTATGTCAATTTGGTGATTCAACCTGCTGTGCCGCCATTCATGAATGGCATTCCAGGGGGTGTTTTCCAAGAGGATAACATTTAACCACATGCTACTGTTGTAGCCCAACATGCTATACAGAGTGTTGAAATGTTGTCTTGGCCTGATTAATCACCAGATTTGTCTCCAACTGAGCAATATGGGACACCATCCACAACCAGCATTAACCATCCCTGCATTGACCAACTGAGTGCAACAGGCATTGAACTCCATAACACAAACTGAGATCTGGCAGCTGTGCACTACAATGCATGTGTGTTTGCTAATATTCAACATTGTGATGGTTACACCATTTACTAATGTACCAGCATTTCACACCTGCAACGGTTTATGTCGCACTTACATTGACCTATGCTCTTGCAATGTTAATCACTTAAATATTTTACATAGACAAATTTATCCTGAAATTTCATTAATCTACATCAATTATTTTTAGGTGTTGCAAGTTTTTTCCTTCATTGTGATTTGTTCATTCTATTGTATCAGAAAAACATTTGTTTTCCATTGCCAAAGTTGGTTAAAATGAAAAAATATATATATATATTTTTTTTCATTTTATAAGAAAGTACTTCTTCCAGCTGTCAACGATCAAGACATTTCAGAAAAAACTAACAAAATTCACTTTGGATAGTTGTAGGTAGGGCTTGTATGGACTCGTACTTCTTTCAATCACTCCCCATTCGATCATCTTATCTATCTCCCGTTGCACTGCTTCCTTTTTGGACAGCAGTATAGCATACGGTCTCACGAAGAATGGTTCGTGTGGAATTACATGCAACTTGCATTTATATCCTTCCACAAGTCCCGGTTTGTCTGAAAACACACTCTTATTCCTCATTCTCACTTCATACAGGCCTCGCCTTTGTTCGTGTGTTACGTTTGACACACCGCCTACAATACTTTCCAATTCACTTTCTACACTATTGTCAATGCCGAGATTCCTCACATTACAGTAGTTCAAATTCATACCTAAGTCAATGGCATCCGGCCACTTAACAATGTGTATAGGCTGGTATTGTCTATGTACACCGTCTCCTGCCTCATCAAAACTAACTACTATTGTTTTATCTTGTGATGCACATGTCAAAGTTTTGCTTTCGCAATTAATCACCGCACGGTACTTTAGTAGTCAATCTAACCCGATAATTACTTCCGTAGTTAAGTCTGGCACGACGACAAACTCTTGTTCAAATCGTGCCCCACAAATCTCGAAGTTCACAAAAATCTGTTTTGTGATCGGTTTACTGGCCTTCCCAGTAGCACCGATAATTTTCACTCCTGTTACTGGCATAACTACGATACCAGGTCTGTCTTTCAGTAACTCAAATATTTTCCCTATACAGCCCTCAATTCTGCACAGGTGTCAATCAACACATTTAGTTGTAGGTCGTGCATATTGACAGACAGTACTATCTGTCTATACTTATCCTCGACTGTTTCTTTATTTTCCCACAGTAAATCCTCGTCTATATCCAGGTCATTCCAGAAAAAAAACCATCTGGCTTTGATCCTAAATCCGGCTTATCTGGCGGCCTTTACAGCCTCTGTTCACATACAGTTTTAATTTCAACACGTTTGTCCTGAGGCTTAGTCTGTAGCTTCGCCTCCAATACCGAAACCTTTTCCTGTAACTCGTCAACTATTGAGTGTTGCTTTGCTATCAATTCACTAATTGTCACCTTCGTTGATTCATCTTTGGCCAGATTGATCTCATCTGCCAACCTACCAGGAGGAATGTGCCCAGTAGTATCTGCAATTACTTCCTCTGGATCTGCGCAACCCACACTGCTATCGTCCGACCGTATAACGTCAGCTCTAACCTCATACACGCTGTAATCTACGTGCTTTTCTACCAATCGTGTCCGGCTGTCACTAAAATTCTCGTAATTTTTCTCCTTAATACTTTCGCAATGTTTAAACTGGAGTTTTGCGTCGGATGGGTCGGCCACTTCTACCACTATAACTTTCGGTAAAGTCTGCCGGTCAGGCCCAGAACTTTCCGTTACTACTTCAACATCCAACTCTTGCGGGACGAAACACGACGTTTCTATCACTTCACAAACACCACCTTCCTGCGGGACGAGACGCGGCAAATCCTGCCCGCGCTCCCCATAAACACTTCTCCCGTACAGGCCCCTATAATCTCTTAGTTCGTCGTATAAGCGACCGAACTGCCTTAACCAGACCTCATCCCTCTCTGCATCCCCTCGGTCGATGACGGACGTGTTATCCGACATCTGACCTTCTCTCAACAATTGCGAATCATTCTTAAACTCAATCTCCATTTCCGCTGTGGGTGTTACAGCTGCCACTTTATAATCGATTTCCAGAACACTACTTAAATTATTCTCACTGGCAGTGAATGTATTTTCTACTGCCGTGTCTACAGCTGATCTACTACTTGTAGGCGCACTCCTTTCTGCTAACACTGGCACACTCTCCCGCCGTTGATTATTCCATACGGAATTTTCATAACGACGACACCTGGGTTTTCTCCTGTTATTGGGCCGCCAAAATTTCTCCACGCCCGGTCGGCCCCTCACTGGCGCGGCTAATGGTTTCCCTGTCTCGTCCCAGCAGATCTGCTCCCCCGATGCTGCTGAGGCGGCTTATCGCACCCTCTGGCGTTATTACTCTCCTGTGAAGCCCGTATCACGTTAGTATGATACTGGTTTCCGTCATTCCTGTTATTATTTGCATTGTACCGATTGTTATTACGGTCCCAACCATTATTGCTATTGCTGCCAAGATTGCGGTATGTATTATTCTCATAGTTGTCGTTGTTGTGGTACCCGTTGTTGTTACCACGGCCTCTACCATTGTCGCGATTATTGCGCCAATTGTCCTCGTCCTCAATTCTTTCCAGGAAATCATTGATTTCCCTGTAATTGCTTCCCACGTAGCGTTTTGTATCATCTGGAAGCTTCTTGTAGAGTTCCCAGACTATTTCGGATTCTGTGCGGCGATCACGCAAATATTGCAACTTGCGGATCCAGCCCTCACAAAACTCCTTCATCGAGCAGCGCGAATTCGCATCGAAAGGCCTCGATACGACAAGTTCGCGCCAGACTCTTTTTTGTTTTTGCTCTGATCAGTATTCAGCCAGAAACAAATTTTTAAATTCGTCGAAAGTCAGGTTCGTAATGTCGAGGTTTAAGCCCCAACGCTTGGCATCACCAGCCAACACGTCAATAAACGCATTAATTTTTCTCTCATTAGTCCATGATCTGGGTAAAACTCTTTCACAATTTTAATGAAATCCCTCGCGTGTATACCGCCTTTTTTCAAGGGGTCGAACCGCTCCTCTTTCGTCAACAATTCCGAACTATGTGCACAGATTGGCACATAGCTCTGTTTTTCGTCAAGTTTCTTTTCTAATTCCGAAACTCTCGTAATTACTTGGCAAGTGGTTGTCGCAAATGTTTCCACTTCCCTCTTTTTCTCTTCGCAGGTATTAGCCTGCTTTCTCACTTTAATATCTACTTCGGACACTAAAGCCTTTAAAGTTTCCACCTTCTTTTGATCCTCTTTTTTCACTAATTGAATTTGTTCCGTCACCTTATTCTCGATGATCGGAGCAACTGCTTCTCCTACACTTTTCTCGATTCTGCTAATTTCGGAATAAAAAGGAGTATTTATGCTCGCAATTTCCGCCTGAACGCCTATCATTTCCTGTTTAAGATTACCGATTTCGGTATTAATCACAACATTATCTTCTTTGATTTTATCAACTTTTGTGTTAACAACTACAACATTGTTGTTAACAACATTAATAGCTTTGTTCTGATTGTCTAGCTTCCGTTCAATTTTTTCAGACTGAGCTTCTTGCTTGGCAGACTGAGCTTCTTGCTTTGCAGCTTGAGCTTTAATTTCTGCCGATTGACTCTTGAGTTCGTTAATCAAAACATTCAATAAATCAGTTAAATTCCCGGCAACTACCGGTTATACTTCCGTAGCGGGTGCCTCTTTAATTGTCCCTCCGTATTCGTCATCAAGGGGTTCAGATTTGATTATCACTTCAGATTCCGAAACATTTTCTAATGTTTGGAATTCCATTTCTGCTCTTTGTTGCGTTATGGCGGTCGCGTCTTTCATGCTAGCCGCCTGCCCCTGAACAATAGGTACCGCGGTGCGCGTTTCCCACTGTTCGACCGATTGTTCCGTATCCAAGTCTACCAAATTTTGGTAATTGTTGCCTTCACTCATTTTAATAATTTTCAATATAAATGACAAATCTCAAATCTAATTAGGATTCCTCCCACTACTTAATCTCGCTGACGTAACGACTTGTTCGTAACCAATACTTTGTAACGAGATTTGCACCATACAAAATTCGTGTCCAGAACAACCTCAAATCTGAAGATTGTCCTGTCACCAGGTCGCCACGTGTAACCTCCCCCTCACTTATCCACCTTAATGACAGTGAAAAATTAAACCGCGTGTACCTAATGGAAATTTGGGAAAAGCAATCGTCACCGAAGTTAATCTGTCGGTAAAGAGGGAGGAAAGGGTTACATCTAAATGAAGGGAAAAATGCTAATGAATCTGGTGGAAATTAATTTTGAAAAGGGGTAAAGTTAATAAAGAAAGTAAATGTGCGGCCGTTACGTTAACAATTAACTAGCGGTAATTAGATATTTGAGATTTGGGGGAAATTACGGTCGCCAGTCCTATGGGCAATTACTATAGTAACTGAAAAAGAAATGTTATTACACATATAATTAGCACTAGAAGCGTGGCAACTGAAGGTTGACACGTGTAGTGTGAAAACTGAAAGTTTGTCAGAAGTAATAATTTTCTCTACACTCTGACTTAATTTAGCAAAGCAATTAATAAAACCAGAAAATTGAAAGTTAATTTAGTGACTGAAATTAATAGTGAGCTTTGTTTCTGAAGCACATCGAAATTCAATAAAATTCGGTTAGTCTTGGGCTACCTCAACAATCATTTCAAAAGCTACTTGAATCTACGCAATTTAGAAATAAGAGATTTAACTTTGAACTTGAATTAAATGATTCTGAACAATTAACAGTAGTAAAATTTAGTACGTAAAAAAGCTGAGCTGCAGTCACAGGTAAGCTAAAATATGGTAACAAAACTCGCACTCTTAATTTGTGCTTGTGTAATCTAAATATCGTAGCCAGCTATGAATACCTTAACTGATCTTTGAAATTAAAGCAGTGAAATGGAATAATATTACTTTAATGCTGGCGTTTGAATTTCAATGACACTCGGGTTCATTCCGGAAAAGGAAGGGACCCTGCTTCGTAATGCAATTGGGACAATGAGCAACAAATGTTCATGCTAAGTTGCTGTAATTATAGTTACGAAAATGGAACAGTTTGAAAAGCTGAGGTCTGCCATACAGTTCTAAAACTTTACGAGCTTCCAGTCCTCCTTGTTGGTTGATTGAAGGTTTGAAGTCGTCGATCGAGGAGGTGGCGACAGTCACTCATTGTCGGCCGTCGCTGTTGCAGAAGCTGGATGTTGGCGCGCCTTCTTCTCGACACGGTCACCAGGCGAAACGGGCTCTCGGTGTGCGCCAGCTAATGCTTCCCATCCGCGACACCGTGTCAGAAACTATCATAGCGAGTCGAGCGCAATTACATGCTGCCAAACCCCGAAAGCGCGGCAACTCGCGGAAGCGTCACACAACACACCTGCTCCACCGCACTACTCCCGCCAGACTCTCCCTCTGCTCTGCCCGCGCCCCACGCGGCAGAGTTAACACTACCAAAGATCCTAAACACTCTGGTTCTCCACACGATCTATCGATGTATTCGTTCGATAGCATAGTTTTCCCTAGGCAAGACCCAACGCAAAAATACAAATAATATTTACAAAACAACCAATTATACATCGACATAAATGCATAAATATATATATATACAAATAGTAAAACAATTACAATATATAAAGCACAGAAATGTCATATCTTGAGGTAACAAAACAAGGAAAAAAATTATAGTACAATAGATGGAAATAGGAGGAGTTGCATTTCCGGCGTTACATTTGGTCATAGTAGCAAAACGGGATGGTAGTGTACGTATTGTGATTGATGCACGCACATTGAATAGGGTCGTTCAACGCAAAACAGGCAGACCAGAGAGTATGGAGGAGATTTTGCAACGTTTTCATGACGTTAAGTTCATGACTAGCCTTGATCTGATGGCTAGTTACTGGCAAATAGAACTTGAAGAAGAATCTAGGCCACACATCGCCTTCTTGTTTGCGGGCAGGTGTTATCAGCATAGAGTAATGTCGTTTGGACTTAATATATCTGTGCCCATATTCATACATCGACATAAATGCATAAATATATATATACAAATAGTAAAACAATTACAATATATAAAGCACAGAAATGTCATATCTTGAGGTAACAAAACAAGGAAAAAAAATTATAGTACCATAGATGGACATAGGAGGAGATGCATTTCTGGCGTTACACGTGCCCCACATTGTCTGAGGATGTTCGTGTAATCTAAACAGACTCAGAAAATGTCCCAAAAAAGAAACAGCGGAAATGCATATGTTCAAAACATCAACAAAATTTAGCATTCGTCTAATTAAGCATAAATCAATTTTTAGACCATAGTAACTGAGTAGAGGCACTCCTAATCTTATTCCACTCTGTCATCTTGCACAAAATATAACAGGTTGACAACATATTAAGATTCATAGAAAACATAGAAAATGGTTTAGCTATTCTAAAATCGTCAAAATTCCTAACAGTATCAAGAAATGGAATTCTATTTACAAAATTAACCAGAGCACATGGTCATAAAAAACAGGTATATTAAAATACGCAAATTAATAATTAATTACATAGAATACACATTTTATATAAACTTTTCATAATTAATATTCTCGTCATGAGAGTCTACTTAACGCTAAACAAGAAAACAATATACAGTAGATCGACAAAAACATAAATATTGACAGCAGAATTCTTTCGCATCAGCTGTCCCGGAAGAAAACCACCTCCGCCTTCCATACCCGCAAGTACAAAGAATGCCGACAGCGGCACAAGAGCCGACAGTGACTCCGCCTCGCCAGTATTGTTGCGCCCACCTGTGCGGCACGCTTGATCTCACTCGCCCTCGTAACGGCACTTCCACAACGTCCGTTTCACTGAATTCTTTCAGAAAAACTCACTCCCGAGTAATCTCAAAGAGTCCATTAACACTATCACAGTGGACAACTCAACACTGTCCATCATCATACGCATGTACTAGCCTGAAACTTAAAACAGCGTCTAAGTACATCGGCAATGACTAGTAAAACACACATTCATGAAATCTTACAGCTAGTTACAAAATTATATTTACATTCCTTAATCTACTGTGACTCAGCTGAAAACTTAAACTAGCAGCTTGGATTTTTCAATTGATAAATAATCACTCTCTCTTAAATCATTTAGTAAAAGTTAATTACTTATTAATTACAACTTCTTTAATGTCCTCTTGGTCAGGCAAAAGCATGGCAGTCTAGCAAATCGTTTAAATCTTACACTCTATATTTACATACTGTACAAATTACCCATTAATCAATCCTAGGTTGGTACAATTTCAAGTCTACAATGTTCCGTATACCTAATAGTTTTCCAGAGGTTGGATACTCTATGCAATAAACATTTGTGTGAGGTATACCAATGACTTTATATGGTCCATTATAAACAAACTTAAATTTAGAGATTTCATTGTCTATCTCGCTTGATTTCTCATGAGCTTTTACAAGTACTAAGTCTCCGATTGCAAACTTAGCAAAACGCGCTTTAGCGTCATGACGACGTATGCGAGCATCGGCTTTTAGCTTCATTACTTCTCGAAAACGATCTTTTTTTACACCAATACTAATGTCAATCCGTGGAGGAAATTTGATTATCTTTTCCACTAAACTTGACTCTAAAGCTAAAGAAATGCGAATTTGTGAAGCAGGAGATGAAATTTTTAGGGCATGTAATTACCACTGCTGGTATTACGAAGGACCCAGAGAAACTAGAGGCAATAAGGAATTGTCCTCCACCCAAGTCTAGGAAACAATTAAAAAGTTTTCTAGGGCTCACAGGATTTTACCGTAAATTTGTAAAAGGACAAGTGTTTAATGATGAAAATTTGAATAACCTCTTACGCAAAAATGTTCCGTTCGTGTAGACTGACGGGTGTCAGGCCGCTTTCGAGAGATTAAAAGACGAGTTGTTAAGATCTAATATACTATTTCATCCTGATTTACCGCTACCCTTCCATCTGGGAACGGATTCGTCGAATTACGGGGTAGGGGTAGAACTGTCCCAAGAAGTTGGTAAAGGAGAGGATAAGGAACACCAGACGATAGCGTTCGCGAGTCGAACTTTATCAAAAAGTGAGCGAAACTACACGATTTCTGAGAAAGAGTGTCTCGCTAATGTGTGAGGATTCAAGAAGTTCAAGGGTTACCTATGGGACCGTAAGGTGATTATTCGTACAGACCATAAGGCGCTCACTTATCTGAAGGATTGTAAACTACTTCACGAAAGACTGACTGGGTGGTCGCTGTATTTACAGCAATGCAACTATGACATCTGTTACGTAAAAGGGGCCGACAATTGTGTAGCGGATGCGCTGTCGCGGTTGCCCGAGTCTAATCAAGATGTATTGAAAGATGAGTCAGATGGAGTGGTCAAATTATACTATTTTAAAGAAGTTGAGGGAAGTAAATTAGTAGTGAACATCTATAAGAACCTACGTCGTCATCAGAACGAGGACGGTTGTTTAAATATGGTGAAAACCCGATATGATGAAATGAGTCCAGAAGGAGAGAAATTAAGAAAGTATTACAAGATATACGATCATATCTTGTACATACGTAAGGGTGAAGATAGTAATATTTGGCGGGTATGCTGGCCCACCAAATACGTCATGGACATAATAGACTACTACCATTTGGTGTATGGTCACTGTGGACCAAAGAAATGTACGGAAAAGCTGAGTGAAGTAGTGCATTTTAACAACATGTTAAAACGCGTTACTGACAGAGTGAAAACTTGTGATTTATGTCAGAAGGTGAAGGTTACCAACAGTACGAGTCGTGGTCCTATACAAAGTATAATGCCTAACGACACCTTTGAATTACTGTGCATGGACTTGTACGGATCTTTGCCCAAGTCATCAGGAAACTTTGCCTACATTTTAGTAGTGCTAGAAGCTTTTTCCAAGTTCATCAAACTATACCCGATTAGGAAAGCTACAGCCAAAGCGGTCTATAGCAAGCTTGTGAAGGATTATTTTGTTCATATTGGTAAGCCAAAGGCGATTCTGTCAGACAATGGGGCACAATTTACTTCTAAGTTGTGGAATGAAGGCATGGAAAGTAATGGAGTCGAGGTGATCCATATTTCAGCTTATTGTCTGGCTGGGAATCCCGCTGAGAGATATATGCGCGAGCTAGGCCGACTTTTCCGTACCTATAGCCATCTCAACCATAGGGCATGGGGCAAAAATGTAGCAGTATTTGAGAGAATTATGAACACCTTGAGACAAGAATCTACGGGATTTTCTACAGAGGAAATCCTGTTGGATGGCAGAAGTAAAAGTTTAGTGGAACAGATAATCAAATTCCCTCCACGGATTGACATTAGCATTGGTGTGAAAAAAGATCGTTTTCGAGAAGTAATGAAGCCAGAAGCCGATGCTCGCATACGTCATCATGACGCTAAAGCGCGTTTGGCTAAGTTTGCAATCGGAGACTTAGTACTTGTAAAAGCTCATGAGAAATCAAGCGAGATAGACAATGAAATCTCTAAATTTAAGTTTGTTTATAATGGACCATATAAAGTCATTGGTATACCTCACACAAATTTTTATTGCATAGAGTATCCAACCTCTGGAAAACTATTAGGTATACAGAACATTGTAGACTTAAAATTGCACCAACCTAGGATTGATTAATGGGTAATTTGTACAGTATGTAAATATAGAGTGTAAGATTTAAACGATTTGCTAGACTGCCATGCTTTTTCCTGACCAAGAGGACATTAAAGAAGTTGTAATTAATAAGTAATTAATGGAAAAAAGAACACATTGACACCGGTGTGTCAGACCCACCATACTTGCTCCGGGCAATATGAGAGAGCTGTACAAGCAATGATCACACGCACGGCACAGCGGACACACCAGGAACCGAGGTGTTGGCCGTCGAATGGCGCTAGCTGCGCAGCATTTGTGCACCGCCGCCGTCAGTGTCAGCCAGTTTGCCGTGGCATACGGAGCTCCATCGCAGTCTTTAACACTGGTAGCATGCCGCGACAGCGTGAACGTGAACCGTATGTGCAGCTGACGGACTTTGAGCGAGGGCGTATAGTGGGCATGCGGGAGGCCGGGTGGACGTACCGCCGAATTGCTCAACACGTGGGGCATGAGGTCTCCACAGTACATCGATGTTGTCGCCAGTGGTCGACGGAAGGTGCACGTGCCCGTCGACCTGGGACCGGACCGCAGCGACGCACGGATGCACGCCAAGACCGTAGGATCCTACGCAGTGCCGTAGGGGACCGCACCGCCACTTCCCAGCAAATTAGGGACACTGTTGCTCCTGGGGTATCGGCGAGGACCATTCGCAACCGTCTCCATGAAGCTGGGCTACGGTCCCGCACACCGTTAGGCCATCTTCCGCTCATGCCCCAACATCGTGCAGCCCGCCTCCAGTGGTGTCGCGACAGGCGTGAATGGAGGGACGAATGGAGACGTGTCGTCTTCAGCGATGAGAGTCGTTTCTGCCTTGGTGCCAATGATGGTCGTATGCGTGTTTGGCGCCGTGCAGGTGAGCGCCACAATCAGGACTGCGTACGACCGAGGCACACAGGGCCAACACCCGGCATCATGGTGTGGGGAGCGATCTCCTACACTGGCCGTACACCACTGGTGATCGTCGAGGGGACACTGAATAGTGCACGGTACATCCAAACCGTCATCGAACCCATCGTTCTACCATTCCTAGACCGGCAAGGGAACTTGCTGTTCCAACAGGACAATGCACGTCTGCATGTATCCCGTGCCACCCAACGTGCTCTAGAAGGTGTAAGTCAACTACCCTGGCCAGCAAGATCTCCGAATCTGTCCCCCATTGAGCATGTTTGGGACTGGATGAAGCGTCGTCTCACGCGGTCTGCACGTCCAGCACGAACGCTGGTCCAACTGAGGCGCCAGGTGGAAATGGCATGGCAAGCCGTTCCACAGGACTACATCCAGCATCTGTACGATCGTCTCCATGGGAGAATAGCAGCCTGCATTGCTGCGAAAGGTGGATATACACTGTACTAGTGCCGACATTGTGCATGCTCTGTTGCCTGTGTCTATGTGCCTGTGGTTCTGTCAGTGTGATCATGTGATGTATCTGACCCCAGGAATGTGTCAATAAAGTTTCCTCTTCCTGGGACAATGAATTCACGGTGTTCTTATTTCAATTTCCAGGAGTGTATTTATGCATTAATGTCGATGTATAATTGGTTGTTTTGTAAATATTATTTGTATTTTTACGCTGGGTCTTGCCTAGGGAAAACTATGCTATCGAACGAATACATCGATAGATCGTGTGGAGAACCAGAGTGTTTAGGATCTTTGGTAGTGTTAATTCTGCTGCATGGGGCGCGGGCAGAGCAGAGGGAGAGTCTGGCGCGAGTAGTGCGGTGGAGCAGGTGTGTTGTGTGACGCTTCCGCGAGTTGCCGCGCTTTCGGGGTTTGGCAGCATGTAATTGCGCTCGACTCGCTATGATAGTTTCTGACACGGTGTCGCGGACGGGAAGCATTAGCTGGCGCACATCGAGAGCCCGTTTCGCCTGGTGACCGTGTCGAGAAGAAGGCGCGCCAACATCCAGCTTCTGCAACAGCGACGGCCGACAATGAGTGACTGTCGCCACCTCCTCGATCGACGACTTCAAACCTTCAATCAACCAACAAGGAAGACTGGAAGCTCGTAAAGTTTTAGAACTGTATGGCAGACCTCAGCTTTTCAAACTGTTCCATTTTCGTAACTATAATTACAGCAACTTAGCATGAACATTTGTTGCTCATTGTCCCAATTGCATTACGAAGCAGGGTCTCTTCCTTTTCCGGAATGAACCCGAGTGTCATTGAAATTCAAACGCCAGCATTAAAGTAATATTATTCCATTTCACTGCTTTAATTTCAAAGATCAGTGAAGGTATTCATAGCTGGCTACGATATTTAGATTACACAAGCACAAATTAAGAGTGCGAGTTTTGTTACCATAGTTTAGCTTACCTGTGACTGCAGCTCAGCTTGGTACGTACTAAATTTTACTACTGTTAATTGTTCAGAATCATTTAATTCAAGTTCAAAGTTAAATCTCTTATTTCTAAATTGCGTAGATTCAAGTAGCTTTTGAAATGATTGTTGAGGTAGCCCAAGACTAACCGAATTTTATTGAATTTCGATGTGCTTCAGAAACAGAGCTCACTATTAATTTCAGTCACTAAATTAACTTTCAATTTTCTGGTTTTATTAATTGTTTTGCTAAATTAAGTCAGAGTGTAGAGAAAATTATTACTTCTGACAAACTTTCAGTTTTCACACTACACGTGTCAACCTTCAGTTGCCACGCTTCTAGTGCTAATTATATGTGTAATAATATTTCTTTTTCAGTTACTATAGTAATTGCCCATAGGACTGGCGACCGTAATTTCCCCCAAAATCTCAAATATCTAATTACCGCTAGTTATTTGTTAACGTAACGGCCGCACATTTACTTTCTTTATTAACTTTACCCCTTTTCAAAATTAATTTCCACCAGATTCATTAGCATTTTTCCTTTCATTTAGATGTAACCCTTTCCTCCCTCTTTACCGACAGATTAACTTCGGTGACGATTGCTTTTCCCAAATTTCCATTAGGTACATGCGGTTTAATTTTTCACTGTCATTAAGGTCGATAAGTGAGGGGGAGGTTGCTATGGTGTAGCAATTTCGCTACTTCTCAAGTAGTGCCTACCGTAACTGGATAACTTTATTTTTCTGTTTACTAAAGTGCTCTTTGCTCTAACTGTCATTTCCTTAGATAACAAAAAAATCAACATGAATGTCTCTTACTAAGATTAACTGAAGCTGTCATGTTGAAATGCTTCCTTCAATTTTTGTACATGGTCAAGGAACCCAATAGTAAAACCTAATCATAGTTCATTGTGTCTTGGCATGAAATATTCTTTACATATTATGTCTTTACCAGGGTTGTGAGAAATATCACTTGTTAACAACTTTCTAAAATCAATCTTATCAGTCATATATGGTCCTATTCCAAAATGGTGTCATTACAATGACTCTAACAATGACTTTTCAAATATAATATTGTACGTGAAAACATATTTTCTTCACAAATGCAAAACAGGAATTACGATGTTTTCCAAATAAATTAGAATAGATACATTATCTAGGCTTATTGAAAAACATTAAACTACAAAGCAAAACATGTAAGCCTTTTATAATTCAATCCTAAGTGAATGAAACTAATTTTCCTTGTACTACTTTTTGTGCAGTATTTGTATCTTGTGTAAAATGGGGAATAAAATAAACTCTTACAGTTATTCAGTTATCCTAGAGAAGAAATGAAATTTTTATTTACATGTTTTTTGAAACCTCAGTTATGCTGTTTGTTAGGCCACAAGTCAGATAAAATGACCTATTTAACTATAAGTTGTAAAAATCTTATCTTTGATATTAATTCATTTTCTATGTGTGTATGTGATGTATATTTTACTGTGTTATCCTTTCATATGTAGCTTTTAAGTAATGTATTCTTGTTTTTTACTTTAGCATCCATTCCAAATGATAGGTGTGTGCAGGAAAACACTCTAGTCCTTCTCCCTAAAAGGTCAAATTACGGCATATTTTTAGATGTCAACATACGGAAACACCCATAAAACTGCATGAAGAGCTAGAGGCAAAATGAGATACATCCCACACAAAAAGAGAAAAAAAAAAACAGAATGTAGTGATGAGTATGTAATCATATTATACAGTCTTTCATTTGTATGAAATGTTAAACATGGTTGGTTTGTGGGATTAAAGGGACCAGACTGCTATGGTCATCGGTCCCTGTTAAACATGTGCTGTTAAATTATGAATACCACCAACAGTCTTGACCATAAATAACAGGTACTTCAGATAGTTATTCTGTGTGGAAACAAAGAGATAAAAACAATTATTTCCATTCTTACAAGTGTTTTACAAAATTGTGCCAAAGAAATGAAATGATTTTCCAGTATGCAACTTTTTGTTTACATTGAAAAAATTATTTATCTTACAAGAAGCATTTATGTAAAAAGCATAAATGTCATGTATTCTCATGCTTCTTCATCATGAAACCTTTCACAAATTTCACTATTTGCTTTGATATTGAAATACTGTCTTAATCAAACACTTGCTACAGTTTATATTGCAGATTTCCCATGAATTTTATTATGATTCTATGCAAAAGATCTTCATAACATCATTTTATGTATTTTCAAATTTTATAATGTTGTTCTTATAAGAAAATTTTCCACAGTCAAAGGCTTCCAGAACATTCAACTAGAGCTAAAATCTTTCTAAGAAAAACCAATTTTCAAGTGTGATACCTAAATTTGCACAATTTCATACAAATTCTGTTTGAGAGGGATATTGTAATAAATCAAGATCAAACAGAACTTCTGCTCAGTTGATGAAATATGCTATACCACCTGAATTCTTTCCAGATTTGGATTCAGTTTTCATCTGTAAATTATATTATCCATAATTGTGAATATTCACAGAGTTTCCATTTGCTGAGTACATTTTTGTCATAAATATATGTTTTCATTTATGTGTCAATATGTTCACATACTGTGATGATAAACTATGAAGAAAAGATTGAAAATAATTAAGAGCAAATGCTCTAAAAACAAAATTATGTTGTTTATTGTTATATTTATCACATTATTTTAAATTCAGTCAAAACATATATTAGTATTTACATTTTTATTTTATAATATCTGTATGTAACCAACATCCCTGTAAGACAAGATGTTTACAGGCTGAATATCATCAATATTTTATAAATATTATTAACAACTGTAATTTTTCAAAATTTTAAAGGATTACATACTCACAAGGAATATTTAATGAATTAAATCTGATGTTGAATATCGAGCTGGCAGTCACACTAGCATTGTATTGACTCAAACAATATTCTGAAAGGATTGAGAAAAAACAACATGTCTTGTATTATTGCTCTCCAGTACTAACTGCATTAGACTAATTTTGGATTGGTAGTGTAAAGATGTGTGAACCTCTTTGGAATAGGGAACAATATAAATGGTTGGAAGTTGAATGTATTATTCTTGTGACTTATATTTGTGAAAGTTAATGTGGATGAACTATATGTGACTGGAAATGAAGCCACAATTTTTGCATACAAAATGAGAACTATTTGCTTCATATCATGTTGTTAAACACCCAGGATCTAACAAATGGTATTAGAACTATACACTGTGGAAGAGCCATCAAGTGCTGATGCCATCTTGAAGTTCACTAAAGCTATTAATATACAGTGTGATATAACCTTCCTTAAAATTGGAAATACGTTGCTATACAAATGGTGCACATTATTTTGCAATGTCACAAAGAAAAAGAACAGTTTTCTAATTGGTACGTTAAGGGAAGGGCATTACAGGGGGTAGGTTACATAACCAATGAGAAGTTGCCCAATCAAACTGAGGATGAAAGAAATTTGTGGCATCAGTTGATAGGACACATTCTGAGACGTCAAGGAATCATTAAGTTTTGTATGGAGGGAAGTGTGAGGAGTAAAAATTTTAGAGGGACATGAAGAGATGAATACAGTAAGGAGGTTCAAAAAGATGGAGAAGCTTGCACAGGATATAGTAATGTAGACAGCTGCATCAAATCAATTGTCAGGAATACAACAACAACAATATACAACGCTATTTTGCATTTATTTTCTGCTTTATATATTCTTTGTCATTTAATGACTGTTTTGCAACAAGCAGTACCCTTGTGGTTGATCCCTCAGCTTCCTATTGTTACAATCAGACTTTGTTATTCTGTTTGTTAAAGTAGAGTTCTTCCACAGGAAGTTTCTATATTTCTTGTCTTCATTCTTGTTAAAGCCTCAAGGGGATACCAACAAGAATCACATCAGCTTCTGTGACAGATTTGGTTCATTAGTCATAATTTTATGATACACATAAACTACCTTTCATTTTTCTACATTTGTGTGTTTGTCACATATATCACATCTGTGTAAGTTCCGGTTGGTTGCATGCCTTGTCCATCTGCTCTGGGCCATAAACACACAAAAAAGGTGGGACAGCATACTGCCACACTCACAGTATTTCAGCCAGAATGCTTCCCCTTACTTATGGCACTGCTACACTTCACTGCTGCTGCTACTAACCTTGACACATTAACTCTTCTGTATAAATCAGCTACTCATACTTCTCTCTCCCCATAGTCATGCTGGGTGCACTTGGCTGAATAGCAGTGTCAGAAAGCCAGTCTTGACTATGCAGAAGAAGTCAATACCAACTTACTGACTGAGAATCAAAACTACTGATAGCTTCTACTGACTTTTATACTGCCATTAGTGCTGAGAAAAAGAACAGCGAGTTTGATGACAGTTCCAAACAACAAGCCACATTAGAAACAGTTTCATTAAGTGAAATATGTTTACAGTTACATGTTTTGTTAATGTCCACTTGATTTTCACAGGCTTGAGGATGCAGCTCTCTGTACACCAATGTCATGGTGTATCTACCTTCTCATATCTTGTGACCCAAGTAATGATTGATAAGAAAGTATTGAACTTCAGAGTTAGGAATGGTTAAGGCTTTTGTAAAATAAAAGTCGATAATTCGAGAAAGCAGTTCTGGGCATTATATTCCCCATTGAATGACAAAATTGTTCTGGACCAACGTGTGACTAGTCGATATTGATTGCTGTCCCAGCAAGTCTCCAGAGTTACTTCCGTTTCCCACATGACTGAAAGATATGTTGCAATTAATTGACAATAGCTTTATGTATGGGACTCTACCCCATAATGCCTTTATGCCACAAGATGGTTTCTCTCATGTTTCTGGTTGGAGTCTCACAACCTCACAGCTGTTGTTTCACCAACTGTAGTGGCTGATGATGGTATGCTGCACCAGTTTGTCAGATGCCAAGATGCATGTTGACAGTCTTTGGAAAAGTGCTCCACTGCACCAGGTCATTCACTTTGTAATGGACAGCTGTCATTGTTAAAAGGCCACCTGCTCCTCCTCAGCAGTTCTGTCATTAGCAATGACCAAAAATTTGCTTCCTCCAAACCATCCTCCACCAATATGAGCTCCCATTGGTTAGTTTTTTGGCCTCCTGTTTCTTTGAGATATTTAACCTTTGCTTGATTTAGAAAATAGTTTATATGCTGTATTTACAATTTTATTGGTCTTTACCTTTAATCTCTTTATTGGCAATAAATTTAAAATTATAAGTACTCCATAGTTCCTTTAGAAACATGTTGTTTGAAAATCTCTTGCTACCTTTTCACAGGTGACAGGCATCTTGCTTGTTACTGGGGCCACTTGCTCCTCAATGCCTTTGTTCACAATGCCACAGTAGCTACTGCATCCATTTTTGAACCCTTGACACCTTGTTGAAGAACATTAAAAAATAAAAAAAGTATTTTGGTCATGAAACATAACCATTACATTCTGCTGTATATTTTTTTATACCTGTGGTAGTTATCCAGGAACTCTGGATTTATGTAGTGCTTTTGAAAAGATCTGAGAAATTTAAGTGTCTAGGAGGATTTTCTAATGCCAATGCAATTTAAGCAATGTACAGAATATAGAGAACTTAAAATCCACATTGTTTTCCATAGTCACTCTATCTCCAGTTTAATTTCCAGTGCCCTAGAAAAAGTATGTATTTTATGTTTCTAGAACATCCTTTTGTACTCCTGCAGTTTTCCAGGTTTGCAAACCTATCTTTAGCTTTATTATCTGACAGATATGCCACGGTTTATTATATATGTTCCACAGTTTGCCCTGTCAGTTCCTGTAACTACAAGGTCTAAGATTGATGCTGAACCTTTTGATACCCTACTAGCAGTGTCTACTACGTGCACCATGCCAAAACTGCTGAAAATGTTTATGGAGTTCTTACTAATTTCATCCTCAACATCTGTGTTAATATTTATGTCTCCACACCTTATTATGTTAGTTTCAAGGGCCAAGATTCTTTCCAGGACTTCAGTTAATTTGTTAACAAAAGTGTCAACATAGCTGCAACACAAATGGTTCACAAACAGAGTAATTGGCTTTTTATAGATGTCTCACTTTGTTAGTTCAGTGACTGCCAATTTAAAATGTTTGTCTGCACTAATTGTGATCATACAATCTCTAAGATAAAATATGTGTCATCTTCAATATAAAAACATGACCCCCACCCTTCCATCCTTTAAGGTAATTCTTGGATCGCAGCTTACACATTCATATGATGATGGCATTCTATGCTGTAATTAATTATCTCAAAACCAGTGGTTTTTAATGCATACCACCATACTGTTCAAAGACTATATTCAACTTAAAGCTGTTGTACTTAGTTTTTAATTGACTGCACATTTTTATAAAGCGTAGATAATTCTGAGGAAATTTCTGTGATATTTATGCACTCCCATATGGTACATATTATCTTCTGTGCACACTATGAAGAAATCTCTATCCTGATTGTGATACTATTATGGGCGGTTAATTGTCCTGCCGGTGATAAAAGATATTTGATCACATGTGTCCCCACCACCTTCTGCTATAGTCTCACTAATTAACTCCACCAACATCCCTTTTCCAATCCTGCAGAGGAGTAAATCATATTTTGAGTAGCCCCAAATGTTTTTGAAAGTTAGCTGAAGTGATACATGAAAATAACAACAAAAACAGGTAGAATGATACCTCTGTTCACGCAAATGATGACTCTGCTGCACCTACAGAAGAAACTCATATAGAAGTCTCAAAAACTGAGAATAAATACAAGTGGATAAGTGTAACATACAACAAAAAGAATGCAGAACATCTCAGTAATGAAAAACATATTGAAAAAATTAATATTCTTTGTTATTACTTTAGTATCAGTATCGCCTGCTCCCCAGCAGTTGCATTCATGGGCAGCTCATGGAAAGAAAGGTTACCTTTACACCTCAGTAACTGCTCTTGTTTCCCTGATCATTATTATAATGATCCTTAAGTGATATGTACATTGGGGTATCATACATCCTTCCATTATTTATATTCAGAACTCCTTTGTTCACATTCAGTGCTCATACCCTTTGTTCAACTGTCCATTTCTGACACTAAAAATTCTTTTACCTTTCAATGTGCCCCACTCAAAATTTTACTTGAGTTCCCCAGTCATTATTCCACTTTGTCATCATTCCCTTGATATGAAAAAATTTAAAAAACTGTTTCTTCACCTCATTTTTGATACAATCCTGTGATGCATATTCCCCACATAATAGACAGTGTGTTCTAGGATAAAATTTTTGAAATGACAATGGATAAATGTGGGACTCATTTACCACTATAGGCCTACCCTTTATAGCATAATGATCCTTCTAATAACATTTCCTGCACTTGTCATGAGCAACAACAGCAGTACTCCATCACCAAAACAACACACTTATCATACTTCCTCGTATTAATCCTCTCAATAACATTTGTAGTGGTATGTGTTTTTCCTTCAGTGTGTCAGATCTAACCCTGAAAAGCAAAGAAGCAGTAGGCCTCATCTCATTTCCATTCCTTGATCCAGGAATTCTTATGAAGTAGAGGTAGGCAACCATTCAGATTTGATGCAAATTGCAGTTACGGAAAACTTTTACTTCCAAGGTTCTCAGGTGTACTGTCAGATGCAATGTCAAAGGTCCACGATACATTTGTGTGCCAGCCACATCACATCTTGTGTGTGGGTGTTACAATTTTCTTTGATTGAGCTAAGTACTGGCTCCTATGACCTACTTAGTTGGGACTCCATATTTGAAGTGTCCATTGAATTATGCGTGATGGATAATTTAACAAACAGGGACACGGGTTTCCAACTATGTATGGCATGGGAGCCAGTACTTAAGTCAGTCAAAGAAAATAGTAACATCCGCACACGAGATGTGATGTGGACAGCAGCTGTCAGACAACTGAGGCTCCCTGTCTCACCGCTACAGCCGTATGTCCCCTGACCACTAAGCATGGTGAGGCCAGAACTCTGGAGCCACAGGCACAGATACCGGGAGCACACTGGAGACCCCTCATTCGATCAGTACCACCTGATGATGGTGGAACAGTTGTTCACCAAAATATTGTGGACTTTCAACGACTGCATACGCTAGTACACCTGAGAGTCTTGGAAGATCATATACACCAGGAAAGCCTCAAATCACATGGAAAAATCTAGTTTGCACAATTATTTATTAAATTTTATGCATTTCTAAAAATTATCATCAGACATTACTGTGGAACAATTCTATTGTAGAAATTATGAAGAATGAATAACACCAGTATAATAGGTACGTGTTTGTGACAAAACCCTGTACTTGCAGTTCTTTCAGTACTTACATGTAGCTCTAGGTTTAGGCACATGGACTGTATATAATAATACAAATATCATTTCATAAAGACTGCATATGGCAGTACAGTTGTCATTTCAACAAATGCAAGTGTCTAACTGACTTGAGTAACTTTTGTTGAATTACTCGAAAATGTTTTTTTAACAAAATCAATTTCTGCTAATAAACTCAGGATTTTATCATAACTGTGAATTTCATTTCACAGCTAGTCATACCTGTGCATAATTAAGCCACCTATGTGATTACTCCCACCCATCAAATAATGTCTGGGACAAAAATTTGCATTTAATTACCTTGTTGTGCACACTTTAATGAGCATCCCTTGTGGAGAGTTCTAGATAGATAATTAACTAGCATAACTTCTCACTCTCTTTAATAGCAAGCAGTTTTTTGCATAAATGGGCCAAGCATGGCCAGGATTATGGGTATTTTTGTAACCTTTTGTGATGCAGTTAAGTTATAAATGTTCAGCTGACAATATAGATTTAAAGGTGATTGGTTAAAATTACTTTCAATTATAGAATGTTTGAGATACATTAGAACCACATTTCTATAATTTTAGATTCAGTTGATGGTACACATACTTATCAGCTGTATCTTTCTTACAGCTTTTGCCTTGTTTTTGGATTCTGTTCCATATCCTGTGAGTATTGGCACTGACAAGAGCATTGTAACTATGTGCATTAGGCATTGTATTTATTTGCAATTTATTGTGGTAGGTTTTCAATGTGGTAGGTAAATGATGGAAAAGGTAAAGAAGGCAAACAGGGGAGTCAACACTGAAGCAGAGCAGAGTAGGAGAGAAGCAAAAGAAACTAAGAAAGTGACAGAAGAGGTAAGAGAAGATGCTAGGGAGGTGAGAAATGGAACAAAAAAGACAAAAAGAGAAATGAAGGCAAAATTAGAAGAAATAACAAAAGAAGCGAGAGAGAAAACAAAAGCAGTCAGAAAAGAGATGAGCGAAAAGTGGACAATAACAACTATAAAAGGAGAAGAGATCAGAAAAGTAAAGAAGGAAGCAAAAAATGAAGCTACAGAGGTTTGCAAAGAAGAGCAAGTGGCTAAAACGTTGGCTAGAGAGACACAGAAGGTGCAAGAAGAAACAAAGTCCAATTAGAACAACTACCAGTCATAGAGCGAGACCTTAAGAAGATCAGTGATAAGCAGGAGGAACAGGAAGAATGGATAGGGAAGACAGGAGAGCACAGAGAGAACACTGAAGAATGTGTCATTAGTAAACTAGGTGAAACTGGAGAACAGCTAGAGTCACATAGTTAGGAGATGATAGAGTAAGGGTTGCACAAGAGAGGTACAGGGTCAGACATCTCAAATACAGCTTCAGCTGCAGTATCAGAAGAAGTCTGATCTCTACTTCGAACAAAAAGGCACACAATTGAAGAAACCAATTTACAGACACATCCAAAGAACAAGTATTGCAAGTGATAAGATTAGAGGCAGATGTGAGGGAAAACACAGTTGTGTGCCACTAAGGAGGAGTCATGCTGGAGAAATGAAGAAGTTCAGTCCTAGGGCAAACTGCAGTAATGAGGTTGCAATGAATGCAAGATGTCAGGAAGAGAACAGATTGTCACCAGTAGCAACTAAGATATGTGCCACAGAGGAAGAAGTGCCTGATTTTAAATGTGTTCTTTCTGAGAGGCATTTGCTGTCAAACACTTCTTCTCTGTACGTAAATTTCAGGTGTATAACGATGGTGGAATTACACTTGATCCCAAGGTGTGAATTTACCAATTTGATTTGTCATTGCCATTATCATGTCCACTACTGGATAAATTAGACTTTTTGTGTGCAAATGCAGAATGGGAAATGACTGTAAAGATTATGAATATCAAACTAACTTGCAAATCTTATAAGAACTTTAGGAAGATTTCTCTTGCAATCTATTCGTCAAAGGAAACACAGGTATGAATTAAGCAAGAGACAGCAATGTGCAAGGATTTGGTAGCATCAGGACAGAGGAGTCCTTTAAAGTTTTTCATAGCTTTACTGAGAGAGAACCAATTCCTAGATGTGGCTTGTAGCACTAGTGAAATCAACAAAATTTGCTACATGAAGTTACTGCTTAGATACCACACTGGCAGACAGATGTGACAATGTTGTCAAAGTGTTGAAGAACATGTTGCACAAATTAGGGCTCACATTTTACAAGAGTCAAAGGTGCAGGAGAAGGAGAGAAAAAGAGAATAATAATGGTCACAGTAACTTTCATAGACTGCCACGATGGGAGGAACAATGTAAAGAAGCCGTCAGTAGGGGGCATTCCATTTAATCCATTCCCAACAGTTAGAGGAGAAGGGAATTACTATCAACCAAATAATGGGCCACAGTTCATAGCAAACTGGCAGGAGCCAGACTAGAATAGTCAACAGGTGGAGACTGTTGAGATCAGACTACCAAATCCAGCGGTCAACAATCACATGGCACATCCATCGCAGCAATGACTGGTGACGGAAGTGGGAAGGACTGTAAGAACACCTACAGAAAAAAATGAGTGAACCAAGCTGACATAATAGGACATGTAAATAGGGTGGAAACCTTGCCAGGAGGATAAGGAAGATGATGACATTGAGGTGCCTAATGAAAATAATAATGATGCAGGTGAGCAAGTTGGAGAAAATGAGGAGGATTGTTTAATTATTTGCATGCTAGGTCATGAAGCAAAGTGGATGTCAAGCCATCTAGAAGATGAAATGGATGGTCAGGAGATGGAGGAAGAGGAAGATGGAGTTGGGATTCCATTCCGGTTGAAGAAAGTGAAGAAGAGGAAGGTCAAATATTAGTGTGTATCAGACATTTGTTCAAATCTGAATAATGAGCACTATATAATATGTGAGATGAAGAGGAAGATAAAATTGAAATGGATGAGGGAGGAAATTATTTTGTGTATATATATGAGGAATGTTAGGAATAGGGTGATATCAATCTTGGGAAATAGTTAGTTGTTACATTGAACTTCACAATAAGATAAAAAATGCATGTACAGATGTCTTTGTATTAATGTTAAGTGTTTGTTACCATCATTTTTCTGTAGAAATGCTTTGTCATATATATACATTCTGCCTCTACAAACAAATGGTGTTGACATTTAAGAAGGGAAATGAGAATAAAGGAGGCAGTAGTGAACCTCTACATTTGAACTCATGTCCCACAGTGACGGGGTAGCAAATGCCTCGGAATTCCATTTTCAAAGAGACCAAGAGCCTTTATTCCATATATTGGTTGTACATATTGCATGCAGGTATATGATCACTGTTTTGGTGTCCTAGGTAATGGTCATCATGACCTCCAAATCTTTGGACACCGTGTCTTTCATTTTTATGGCTTACAATGCATAACCACATGTGGAACAAGGGGTATTCTGCAGAACTTACACACATACAGCATGGATGGTATGCACCATCAGTTGTGAATTGCACCATTGGAGGCACATAATGATTCTTATATATTCAGGTGCCCATGTATGTACTCATTCATCCACATTTTTTTAGTATTTACCTCAATGTTACGTAATTTTCATCAATTTTCGATTTCTCCAGGTTTCCTGTAATTAAAAGTTATTTTATCCAATTACTTGAGTTCCAAACCATCACTTCCGATGACATGCCATGTCAACAAAACATCTCATCATATCGACCTCGTGATGCTATCAGCAAATGACATTGCAGCATGATTCTCAATTTATGCATCATAGCTAGACAACCCCCCCCCCCCCTCCCCTCCATTAATTTGTGAGTTCTGTATAGATGTGGACATATCGCAAACCCTGTTACACTGCCTACATCACATAACACAAATACTGTTTCTTAGTGTAGGAAATAGTCATCAGTAGAGAGAAGGATCAAGAACTATGTTCCTTAGCCAAAACACGTTATAAATTTGGTAAAGTTTTATTATGCTTACCCATCTCTCCTTGTAATGAAATGTCGCGCGATGAGGGCCTCCCGTCGGGTAGACCGCTCGCCTGGTGCAAGTCTTTCGATCTGACGCCACTTCGGCGACTTGCGTGTCGAAGGGGATGAAATGAGGATGATTAGGACAACACAGCACCCATTCCCTGAGCGGAGAAAATCTCCGACCCAGCCGGGAATCGAACCCGGGCACTTTGGATTGACAGTCTGTCGCGCTGACCACTCAGCTACCGGGGGCGGACATCTCTCCTTGAGTGAATACGAGTCACAAAGTATTCTTGCATTTGTGGATCCTGAGTAAAACTCTAGATGGTCTCTCTATGCATCTTGTAACTGTTCCTCTGTCTTCAACCAACCCTCCCTGCAACATCGTCTCTCATTTAATTTGGAAATGGCCTGAAGTAGGAGGGAACTATACACACTACATTCTACATCTTGTGAAGGAACAAAACTATCTGAGTTCCAAGTAATCAATACTTTGCGATATTTTGCTTTTGGAAAAAGCATAACACTTGTTAGAATCTGGCACAACCGACTGACGCTAGTGATATAGATAGGTATTCTCATTCCGATACTATAACTGCCGCTCTGTTAAGACTGTTCCGTACCAGTCTTTCCCACATGACCCATCCAACTGAACACAATCTCTCCACATGCATGCTTGCTGAAGATGTTAGAACTCCTTATTTGTGTATAGCAGATACAAGCTTGGTACATTTCAGAGTATTTTGGTGATGTAACAGACAGTTAAGAAGAAGAAGAAACGTATGGTTTATGCATGATGGAGCTCTAGACAGAAGAAGTTTGAAACATTTTACTTTAATCACATATGATATAAATTCTGTAGTATTGTTGTAGTCTTTGTATTCCATACCAAGAATATACTTGAAAGAGGGGAATGATTGTAGAACATAAACACATGCTCCTAAGGCTACACAATACTGCACTTAAATATGCTATAATGTTAAAGCAGTGTGGTTTCCAATATGTTACTCGTGTGGAATGTAACACAGTTAATAATCCAATGCAGGAAATATATTCCAACACTTGATGTACATTCACCCTCCAAGTTTTCTGTGTCACTCACTATGGTGAGAAACTTGAGGATGATAAAATACTACCTTCTACATAAAGAAACATAGATTCTCTGTGATACATGCACTACATAGGTTTCTGCAGGTGTCTAGCGGTCACTGTCCACATCCTATTATAGGCTGGAAATTGTGCTAGATTCGCAACAGTCCTATTAAATGATTGACAGCAACAGAAAGATGCATTATATAACGACATCTTAATGAGGAAATAGACAAATGCATAGCAGCGGTGTTTGACATGTGAAATTACGTGCCATGCTGCAGTAATTCCGAGAACAGAACACACTCTCTTCCACACACATCATCTGTCAAGCAAATGTATACACAGGGATTGTAGTACTTCATTAACTCCTGTCACTGACTTAGAATCTCTGCAGTTATGAAACTCAAGATTTGATGTATGTCCAAGATGTGGCAGGGAAATGGAGTTCTTCACAAACATGCGTTTGTCTAGAGGAGGGTGCCAAAATAGGTTTTCCATCAGTTTGATGGACATGATTCATCACACATGTGTTGGAAGTCCTCTCCTGACTTTAGTATGGGAAGGTTTGCTGGTAACGATTGCAGACAGATAATGCTCTAAGTCACAAACAGGACATGTAGTTGTATATGAGTTGAATGCAGGTTATACCACACAAGTGATACAGCCTGAGAGAACAATGGGAAAATGGTTAAATGTGTGATAAATGACCTACCACATCTCCCTCTCACTATAATGCGTCATCAGTCTACCACTAAATCCTACTTTGTTACAACCCTCTCAACTGACTACTGAGGGACTTCCCAGAGGGGGAAAGGGTTAAGTAATAGATCAATTTAGTTAATAAGTCAATTAATTTGATATCAAAATTGCGCTTGTGTCAGCAAGGAGAAGGGGTTGTTTGGGGATTTCCCAGAGGAATGGAGGAGGAGGAGGAGAGGGAGGGGGAGATGTTCGTTTTTCTCAAACGGGCACATTATCCCCAGGGTTCATAAATCAATTATTATAACAATAGGTTAACGAGAGGGGTAGAAGAAGTGGTAGGAGGTTTCACAGATTGACGAATTATCCCCAGAGAGTCATAAATCAATTAACAAAACAATAGGTTTGCCACTGCATGTTTGCTTGCCCCTGAATGCATGCAACCTGCACAGTGGAATGTATCAGAAATAACTTTGCTCTAATACTATTACGTATGTATGTATGTATGTATGTACTCTACCCAAGTCATGGTATGAACATTTCTATGTTTGCTGTGCTAAGCCGAGTTTTTATTGTAGTTAGTTTCACCTTTGAAGTTGTTTGCCATGAATTAATAATTATGTATGTTAAATGCAACATCTTATTAACAACTTTCTGCAGAATGGTCAGTCTAGCATGAGTAGGGTGGTGGTTCCCTCTGGTACATATGTATTCAGAAATATGGCATTTTATGTTTCATATTCTGTAAGTTGGCAAGTACTTTCGCATACAACCAGTTTTTCAGCTCATTGTAAGGCAAACAGTTCCACCACCCACAGTAACAAGTGGCTAAAAAAAGTTAGGGGATTGAGGACACTCTCGGTTTCACTATGTCGGTGAACGCACAATTTTACACTCCTGGAAATTGAAATAAGAACACCGTGAATTCATTGTCCCAGGAAGGGGAAACTTTATTGACACATTCCTGGGGTCAGATACATCACATGATCACACTGACAGAACCACAGGCACATAGACACAGGCAACAGAGCATGCACAATGTCGGCACTAGTACAGTGTATATCCACCTTTCGCAGCAATGCAGGCTGCTATTCTCCCATGGAGACGATCGTACAGATGCTGGATGTAGTCCTGTGGAACGGCTTGCCATGCCATTTCCACCTGGCGCCTCAGTTGGACCAGCGTTCGTGCTGGACGTGCAGACCGCGTGAGACGACGTTTCATCCAGTTCCAAACATGCTCAATGGGGGACAGATCCGGAGATCTTGCTGGCCAGGGTAGTTGACTTACACCTTCTAGAGCACGTTGGGTGGCACGGGATACATGCGGACGTGCATTGTCCTGTTGGAACAGCAAGTTCCCAAGTTCCCTTGCCGGTCTAGGAATGGTAGAACGATGGGTTCAATGACGGTTTGGATGTACCGTGCACTATTCAGTGTACCCTCGACGATCACCAGTGGTGTACGGCCAGTGTAGGAGATCGCTCCCCACACCATGATGCCGGGTGTTGGCCCTGTGTGCCTCGGTCGTATGCAGTCCTGATTGTGGCGCTCACCTGCACGGCGCCAAATACGCATACGACCATCATTGGCACCAAGGCAGAAGCGACTCTCATCGCTGAAGACGACACGTCTCCATTCGTCCCTCCATTCACGCCTGTCGCGACACCACTGGAGGCGGGCTGCACGATGTTGGGGCGTGAGCGGAAGACGGCCTAACGGTGTGCGGGACCGTAGCCCAGCTTCATGGAGACGGTTGCGAATGGTCCTCGCCGATACCCCAGGAGCAACAGTGTCCCTAATTTGCTGGGAAGTGGCGGTGCGGTCCCCTACGGCACTGCGTAGGATCCTACGGTCTTGGCGTGCATCCGTGCGTCGCTACGGTCCGGTCCCAGGTCGACGGGCACGTGCACCTTCCGCCGACCACTGGCGACAACATCGATGTACTGTGGAGACCTCACGCCCCACGTGTTGAGCAATTCGGCGGTACGTCCACCCGGCCTCCCGCATGCCCACTATACGCCCTCGCTCAAAGTCCGTCAACTGCACATACGGTTCACGTCCACGCTGTCGCGGCATGCTACCAGTGTTAAAGACTGCGATGGAGCTCCGTATGCCACGGCAAACTGGCTGACACTGACGGCGGCGGTGCACAAATGCTGCGCAGCTAGCGCCATTCGACGGCCAACACCGCGGTTCCTGGTGTGTCCGCTGTGCCGTGCGTGTGATCATTGCTTGTACAGCCCTCTCGCAGTGTCCGGAGCAAGTATGGTGGGTCTGACACACCGGTGTCAATGTGTTCTTTTTTCCATTTCCAGGAGTGTATTAGAATACAAGCCGAAGGTGATGAAAAGTGCTGAAGCAGTAGGCATAATCTCTTTTCACTTTGCGATAAGTCATAAATCATTTTGGTATACAAATTGGAGTCAGTTTTATATGCAAATTAGTTACACCTCAAATTAAATTCAGTCGAAATCGGGGAGACTGCAGAAACACTCGTTTACTTTCAATTGCAGTGTGAAAACAGTGATTGTGTAGTGACTTCTTCCTTTTCTTTCATCTCGATATTTGTTGATATTCCACTGGATGTACTGGGTAAGCGCTAAGATGATTTCTGTCTGCTGTGTCAGCCGCAGAGCAACAAGATTAGATCGACAAAAGAACCGTCCAACCCTTGCGCCGACCCCTGGTGCTGGAATCGCGGGGGAAAGGGGGGGGTTAAGGATGGATGCTGGAGATAGCCGATCATTGTGCTCTTTCGCTTGCTGGAGAGACATTATCGGCCAGGTGCACTCTGTAACATTTTGTTGCTAAATACTGATGCTATACGTTTCCCTGATACAAAGAGAATTTTGTAAATGACATCTGGATTGTCGGGAATATTGGGTGTAAAAGTTTTAGACCTAAGTTTCAGGAACAGTACATTTGACTGGAAGGGCAGCATTTTACCTAAGGTCGTGGGTGTACAGTATTATTTTCTGATTTGTGCTGCTTGAGATGTGGGAAACATCCGAAGAGCTGACGCACTCACGCTTCACTTCAGATTCAGCTCTGAGTAGAGTGACTTACGACTCTGCTTGCAGAGGGGACACTTTGGAATGTGTTTGCTAGCAGAGTCACTTTACATTTGAATGGGTGAAAATCATAATGGTATAAGCAGCATAGAGTTTATTCTGAGAAAAACGACCTTAAACATTTCAGTGTTTATATGAAGACACAGGTAATACAACATGAAACAATAGATTTATACAAAGTTTTACATTTGAAGGACATATACACACATCAAAAAAAGTTTTATACAATCCCGGTTCCGAGAGTTCCAGAACCTGTACAGAAAATTTGAACAGAGATCAACATAAACATCATTTCCGCCCTTTTTATTGCTCATGAAAACCACACATTGCATGTTGTACCACCATCAGCGAGACCTTAAGAGGTGGTGGTCCAAATTGCTGTACACACCGGTACCTCTAATAGCCAGTAGTACGTCCTCTTGCATTATGCATGTATTTGTCGTGTCATACTATCCACAAGTGCATCGAGGCACTGTTGGTCCAGGTTGTCCCACTCTTCAACGGCTATTCGGCGGAGATCCCTCAAAGTGGTTGGTGGGTGACATTGTCCATAAACAGCCCTTTTCAGTCTATCCCAGGCATGTTCGATAGCGTTCATGTCTGGAGAACATGCTGGCCACTCTAGTCGAGCGATGTCGTTATCCTGAAGGAAGTCATTCACAAGATGTGCACAAGGGGGAAGACGAATGTCTCGCCAATATGCTGCTTATATGGTTGCACTATTAGTCGGTGGATGGCATTCACATACCGTACAGCTGTTACAGCACCTTCCATGGCCACCAGCGGCGTATGTCGGCCACACATAATGACAACCCAAAACAGCAGGGAACCTCCACCTTGCTGCACTCGCTGGACACAGTGTGTAAGGCGTTCAGCCTGACTGGGTTGCCTCCAAACATGTCTCTGACGATTGTCTGGTTGAAGGAATACGTGACACTCATCGGTGAAGAGAACGTGATACCATTCCTGAGCGGTCTATTCAGCATGTTGTTGGGCCAATCTGTACTGCGTTGCATGGTGTTGTGGTTGCAAAGATGGACCTCGCCATGGACGTTGAGAGTGAAGTTGCGCACAGTTTGAGTCGTAATATGACGTCCTGTGGCTGCACGAAAAGCATTATTCAACATGGTGGCGTTGGTCAGGGTTCCTCCGAGCCATAATCCGTAGGTAGTGGTCATCCACTTCAGTAGTAGCCCTTGTGCGGCCTGAACAAGATTCAAAAATGGTTCAAATGGCTCTGAGCACTATGGGACTCAACTGCTGTGGTCATAAGTCCCCTAGAACTTAGAACTACTTAAACCTAACTAACCTAAGGACAGCACACAACACCCAGCCATCACGAGGCAGAGAAAATCCCTGACCCCGCCGGGAATCGAACCCGGGAACCCGGGCGTGGGAAGCGAGAACGCTACCGCACGACCACGAGATGCGGCCCCTGAACAAGACATGTCATCGACAGTTCCTGTCTCTCTTTATCTCCTCCATGTCTGAACAATATCACTTTGGTTCACTCCGAGACGCCTGGACACTTCCCTTGTTGAGAGCCCTTCCTGGCACAAAGTAAGCATGCGGACGCGATCTAACTGCGGTATTGACCGTCTAGGCATAGTTGACCTACAGACAGCACGAGCCGTGTACCTCCTTCCTGGTGGAATCACTGAAACTGATCGGCTGTTGGACCCCCTCTGGCTAATAGGCGCTGCTCATGGATGGTTGTTTACATCTTTGGGCGGGTTTAGTGACATCTCTGTTCAGTCAAAGGGGCTGTGTCTGTGATACAATATCTACAGTCAACGTCTATCTTTAGGAGTCCTGATGCAAAACTTTTTTTGATATGTGTATATGATACGATCGTTCCCAGAGTGGATCGGGGTCCTTTGGTTTGGAGCCGAGTGGAGGGTCTCAACCAGAGGCTTCGTCGACTCTGTGACGGTCTTGGCTGCAGATTTCTAGACTTGCGCTATTGGGTGGGGAATTGCAGGACGCCCCTAGATAGGTCAGGGGTGCACTACACAAAGGAAGCGGCTACTCGGGTATCAGAGTACTTGTGGCGTGCACATGGGGGTTTTTTAGGCTAGGCAGTAGTGCGAGGTGTTCTGATGAACACTCACCAGTCGACGTGCAGGCAGGCAAATAACGACGCGCTCGGTATAAAGACACTTCAGCTATCAAGATATTAGCAGTAAATTTTCAGAGTGTTCGGAATAAAGTTCCTGAATTTACTGCCCTCCAGGAAGCGTGTGGCGCGCAAATTATTCTCGGGACTGAGACCTGTCTGAACCCTGAGATAGGAAGTTCTGAAATATTTAGTGAGGGTTGGAACGTGTATCGGAAAGACAGATTAAACACTGTAGGAGGTGGTGTCTTCATTGCAGTTGACAAAAATATTGTGTCTACTGAGGTCGAAGTAGAGTGTGATTGTGAAGTTATCTGTACACGTTTCATCTACATCTACATCTACATACATACTCCGCAATCCATCATACGGTGCGTGGCGGAGGGTACCTCATACCACAACTAGCATCTTCTCTCCCTGTTCCACTCCCAAACAGAACGAGGGAAAAATGACTGCCTGTATGCCTCTGTACAGGCCCTAATCTCTCTTATCTTATCTTTGTGGTCTTTCCGCGAAATGTAAGTTGGCGGCAGTAAAATTGTACTGCAGTCAGCCTCAAATGCTGGTTTTCTAAATTTCCTCAGTAGCGATTCACGAAAAGAACGCCTCCTTTCCTCTAGAGACTCCCACCCGACTTCCTGAAGCATTTCCGTAACACTCGCGTGATGATCAAACCTACCAGTAACAAATCTAGCAGCCCGCCTCTGAATTGCTTCTATGTCCTCCCGCAATCCGACCTGATAGGGATCCCAAACGCTCGAACAGTACTCAAGAATAGGTCGTATTAGTGTTTTATAAGCGGTCTCCTTTATAGATGAACCACACCTTCCCAAAATTCTACCAATGAACTGAAGACGACTATCCGCCTTCCCCACAACTGCCATTACATGCTTGTCCCACTCCATATCACTCTGCAATGTTACGCCCAAATATTTAATCGACGTGACTGTATCGGGCGCTACACTACTAATGGAGTATTCAAATATTACAGGATTCTTTTTCCTATTCATCTGCATTAATTTACATTTATCTGTATTTAGAGTTAGCTGCCATTCTTTACACCAATCACAAATCCTGTCCAAGTCATCTTGTATCCTCCTACAGTCACTCAACGACGACACCTTCCCGTACACCACAGCATCATCAGCAAACAGCCGCACATTGCTATCCACCCTATCCAAAAGATCATTTATGTAGATTCCATACGGGAATCTGTACGAGACTCAAACGGCGGTATGTTTGTACGTTGGAGGGAAAGAAGATTGATATGATTAAGGAGCTGGTAGTTGGCTAAGATGGAAGGCTGGAAGCCACACTTGGTGACTGTAAGGAGGTGGTGCTGGTTAAGGTGGAAATGAATACAGTGGGAGAGAATAGACTCAAAGACATTACTGAACACAGAGGTAAGGCAGATGGGACGATAGGAAGAGGTGTCAGAGGGGGGTGTCTTGGGTTTAGGGAACAGCAGGACACAGGAAGTCTTCAAAAGGTCAGGGTAAAAGCCTTGGAGAGGAAGATGCTGTACAGGATAGCAAGGGTAGCCACGAAGGGTGGAGCGGGGGGGGGGGGGGCTTCCTTGAGGTGGCGGTAGGTGACACCATCGGGACCAAGGACAGTGTTGCGTTTGGAACGGAGGACGAGTGTGATGTCTTGTGCGGTGATGGGAGTGTTTATGTCCGAGGGGGGGTAACTGATCCAAGTACCGGAAATTTTGGGCGAGCGGTGGAACAGAGGTATCAGCGCATTCAAGGAAGGTGGGGAAAAGGGAGTAATCAAAATGGGGATCAGCAGGAATGGAGAAGACCTCAGATAGGTGGGAAAATAGGAGCTAACACAACTCTTCATTATATGAAGTTTCGGGATTTCAGCCGGATCATGTTGACTTCACGCCACAATATTTCAGCTGGCAACCATTCAGCCATCTTTAGGGAAGTGTCTGCTAATTCACAGAGTCGGCCTATAGCAAAAATTGGCACATAGATGCATGCGCGTTGGCGGCCACCACAGAAGTTTCCGCTGTCGAAATCCGCGCCCTCTGGGGATACTGTTCTATCTGTGGCGTGCAGACGCATGCGTAAAGGTGAAACTATATGGACGCCCTCTGTCTGAAGGCGCGCTCGCGGCGCTAAAAACAAACATCAGATGTCGCCAGAAGTGCCATTATGAATAAAACGTTTTCTCTTAGAAGAAATTAAAGAGATCACCGGGTTCCAAGCCTTGTCCAGTTGGAAGCGACTTATGATATTTTGTGTTAGATGTATTTCTACAGAGACTTTGACTACTGAATCCCAAAAGGAACTCTCCGGGGCCAAGATTTTTGTGGCAGAAAAATCCATTGAGTGTCTTGTGGTAATACAATGCTTAGCCACGTTGTTGTTGTTGTTGTTGTTGTTGTTGTGGTCTTCAGTTCTGAGACTGGTTTGATGCAGCTCTCCATGCTACTCTATCCTTTGCAAGCTTCTTCATCTCCCAGTACTTACTGCAACCTACATCCTTCTGAATCTGCTTAGTGTATTCATCTCTTGGTCTCCCTCTACGATTTTTACCCTCCACACTGCCCTCCAATGCTAAATTTGTGATCCCTTGATGCCCCAGAACATGTCCTACCAACCGATCCCTTCTTCTAGTCAAGTTGTGCCACAAACTCCTCCCCAATTCTATTCAGTACCTCCTCATTAGTCATGTGATCTACCCATCTAATCTTCAGCATTCTTCTGTAGCACCACATTTCGAAAGCTTCTATCTCTTCATGTCTAAACTATTTATCGTCCATGTTTCACTTCCATACATGGCTACACTCCATACAAATACTTTCAGAAACGACTTCCTGACACTTAAAATCTACACTCGATGTTAACAAACTTCTCTTCTTCAGTAACGCTTTCCTTGCCATTTCCAGTCTACATTTTATATCCTCTCTACTTCGACCATCATCAGTTATTTTGCTCCCCAAATAGCAAAACTCCTTTACTACTTTAAGTGTCTCATTTCCTAATTTAATTCCCGCAGCATCACCCGATTTAATTCGACTACATTCCATTATCCTCGTTTTGCTTTTGTTGATGTTCATTTTATATCCTCCTATCAAGACACAGTCTATTCCGTTCAACTGCTCTTCCAAGTCCTTTGCTGTCTCTGACAGAATTACAATGTCATCGGCGAACCTCAAAGTTTTTATTTCTTCTCCATGGATTTTAATACCTACTCCGAATTTTTCTTTTGTTTCCTTTACTGCTTGCTCAATATACAGATTGAATAACATCGGGGAGAGGCTACAACCATGTCTCACTCCCTTCCCAACCACTGCTTCCCTTTCATGCCCCTCGACTCTTATAACTGCCATCTGGTTTCTGTACAAATTGTAAATATCCTTACGCTCCCTGTATTTGACCCCTGCCACCTGTAGAATTTGAAAGAGAGTATTCCAGTCAACATTGACAATAGCTTTCTCTAAGTCTAAAAATGCTAGAAAATGCTTAGCCACAGATGGAACGATATCTGCAGAGGGCGTGGATTTCGATAAAGGACGCCCCTGTGACGGTCAACAATGTGCGTGCGCCTCCGAGCCAAGTTTTGCAATGAGTCACTGTGAGCTAGCAGTCCCCAGCATCCTCCCTGTCTAATCGCCCATCGTTTGTCACTATTAACAATACCAATGCCCATATCTTCTATCCCGCTCAAAGAGTGCACCAAGGTTCTGTCCTCTCTGCTCTATACCACTGATATGCCCAAATCATTTCCACCAGTCCATCTTCTACAGTGTGCTGATGACACCATTTTCCTTGCCCTCTGCCCAACACTGCAGTAATCCTCCAAATTCACGTCAATCAGTTTACCTCATGATGTAACCAGTGGCTCCTCAAGATCAACCCCTCCAAAACCCAGGCAATAATTATAGGATGATCCACCCGCACCTTTTGCCTCCATGACTTCTGCCTTAAAATTTACAACCATCCTATCCAGCTAAATAACACACTAAAATATATTGGTCTATCCCTCGACTGGCAACTAACGTGGAACCCCCACCTACTAACCTTCCAACAGAAAGCACACAATAAACTAAAACTACTAACAGGCCAAACTTCGGGATAACACTCCTCCACTATTCTCCACACCTACCTTTGTGTCGTCTCGTTGTCAGTGAAGGCTTGTACCACGGGAATGAAAGGGAGGATGTTGTTTGGTGGCTGGTATCCTCTTTCTATAACACAACTGCATGCATGAATTGACAGGATTCTTTATTCACATAAGCAGAGAGATACTTAACTTAAGATAGTCCAGCTGTTGTGGTATAAGCGCTTCTGTAATAGCCCATGTTAGCCTTACTACTGGTGAAGTACAAGTCTGCTATGTACACTACTCTGGTCGCTATGTCCTGCCTGACTCTGAGCTAGAGGGTGAGCTAACTGGAACTGCAACTGTGACTCCCACTGGGCTATGACTGGTGGTAACTCGGCTCATTGACTTACTGGGTGACTGACTGGCACTGACTGGGCCCTCTGGTCCATGACGGTGATCTAAATCCTGGCAGCTGAGAAGGTGTTGGCAGCGCATTTCTTGTGAGTTTGTGTTTGGCCTCTACCAACTTTCTCGCAACCTCTTTGTCACCCAGATTGCTGGCACCAGTTTACACCAGCTCACCTACAAAACCCTCATCCAACCCATCCTGTCCGGGTGCATTATGCAAATGTTGCATGGATCTCTGCCCTCCAAATCGTTGAATGCCATGCACTCTGTCTTACTTTCTGCATTCGTTTACCTTCTCTCTACCTGGATCTTCTACAATATCATCAAATTCCCGCCTGGTATGCTGCCGCACCTTCACCAAAACATCTGTGCGTCCCTACATGTCCACACATTCCATATCCTATTCCAACGCAACTCCAACTAATTAACTCTCCCAGACAGTGAGATCCATCCTGATATTTATCCCTCCTACCAACTTAAACCCTTCTCTAACTACTCCACTCCACATCAGGGCTTCTATCTCCTTCTCCCATTACACCCTCTCATATCACTTTCTTCTTGTGCCACTAACCTCCCCACACACCATTACTCCTCCTCACACTCAGTCCTTCCCAATGTCTGAATTCCCACTATCTACTTCGCCCCTTATCTAACAGACCCATATCTCCTTATCCCCCCCCCACCCCCACCCACTGAACTTCTCTATGGAACATATTCTCTCTGTCCAGAATACTTTTTCACCCTGTGCATGTCCTTCAGATGTGAAGTGAAAGTGCAGTGCTCCAGTGTTTTTCGTTGAAGAATTCATTGCAGCTGTGTTTTTAAGCTGTATATATTCTTCGTCGTCCGCAGCTCGTGGTCGTGCGGTAGTGTTCTCGCTTCCCACGCCCGGGTTCCCGGGTTCGATTCCCGGCGGGGTCAGGGATTTTCTCTGCCTCGTGATGACTGGGTGTTGTGTGCTGTCTTTAGGTTAGTTATGTTTAAGTAGTTCTAAGTTCTAGGGGACTGATGACCATAGATGTTAAGTCCCATAGTGCTCAGAGCCATTTGACCCATTTTATTCTTCGTCCTGTTTGTTGTCCATTATTAATCTTCAAATTTTTGTTTTTCTATCCCTTTCTTACCTTTTTGTGAGCATTCTTGGCTGAAAAGCAGAGTATTGTACCGCTGCCAGTCCACCGCCCCGCCATATGGCGTGAGGGAATGAAATAACAATAAAAAAACTAGTAGTCTCCAGTGGTGGACATTCACCTGAAGATGGATAAACGGTTGCCAGCCGACATATTGCAGCAAGAAGTCAACATGATCCAGCTGCAATCCCGAAACCTCATAGAATATTCATTACGTCGGGAAAACTTCAAGAACCATAACACAGCTCTATCAGCCAGTGTCTGTTGGTGCCACAGAAGCACGACACGAGCGGATCGCACTGATCCGTCGCATGCGATATCGATCCGATACGCCTCACGCCTCAACCCTTACACACAGGAGCGCTTTGCCAAGCGTTCGCAACCGGCGTTACTAGCGCTGCGGGGTGGTGAAGTTCTGCAATGGAAACGGAACTGTTGCGTTTAGCGGCGGCAGTAGTTGTGCCGCCTGAGTCTAAAAGTACTCTTGAAACAAAATTTTGATTGAGAAAATGGATATAAAGAGAGAAAAGTTATCTCATAGTAATTTACTACGTGAATTACGATTTCACCATAAATACGCCTATGACTGAAAGTTCTTACCTGCTGTTACTAAAACTTGTTAGACCAGGAATACAAAAAAGAGATGCAAACATGAGGCGGTCACTACTAGAGCTGACGAGTGCCCCACAGCAACGTTAAGGTTTTTTGCAACTAGGAGGTCTTATGATGATCTTAAATTTTCGACACTGCTATCGCCACAGCCACGAAGAAAATCATTCCAGAAACATGGGCAGCCACTCACTGGACTCTAAGAATTATTGTAAGGTAATGTACGGAACGAAAAATTTATTTTCACAAAACTTTTATCCTTGAAATTTACAGTTTTAAAAATCAAACATTACAGAGCGGATCGCAGTGATCCATCGCATGCGATATCGATCATATACGCCTCATGCCTCAACCTTTACACACACGAGCGCTTTGCCAAGCGTTGGTAACCGGCGTTACTAGCGCCGCGGTGTGGTGAAGTTGTGCCACGGAAACTGAACTGTTGCGTTTAGCGGCGGCAGAAATGTATCAAACACTTTAGCTTAGCAAGTTCCAGGACTGTCTGTCAAATATTTCAGCGATGCCTGTGGAGTTCCATGGCAGAAAAACTTCGTTTGCTCTTAATAAACCTGTATGTAATTGCTTTCTGGTTTTACGTTTTATTTTCTGTACTGAAGTGACTGTAATCGATGTTATTAAATACAACAATAATAAATTTAGATGCACCCTGATTTCCATAGATGAACTACTTTCATTAAAAAACTACAGTAACCACATCAAATATGAATTAATTTGTGATTTAATCACTACACTCCTGGAACTCGCTGTGTCTGAGAAAGGCTCTGTATCATCCTTCAGATACAGTAGATTACTGAAGTAGCGCATCTGCGGTGTTTAAATTTCTTCACATCTTTCACTTTACTTAACAGCAGTTCGAAACACTTTTCTCTTTTAATTCTATTGCGGTAAACTTTTGAAGTTACCTTCCATAATGTTTCTTGTTCCCCAACTAGTTCTCTAAATGTTCTCTAAATAGTTCTCTAAAAGTGTCTCGCCCAGGTAGCCATCCTCAAAGATTCAGAAAACAGTACCAACCACACAACACGAACGTGAATAAACGAGTCGCAGACAGGAAGCGATACTGAAATCATATGTGTGACCTACAGTATCTGACTGCACGGAATTTCCGTGTGATGAACGATCGTTCGCTGCGGTTTCTAGACACACGTGCGATTATAAAGCGATTGATAGCACATGTTATGGATTGCTGCTAGGTAAGTGTGAGTATTTTTATTGGTTTTGTAGAATACTTTTAATTTATAACTTGATTACATATAGGAAATTGATGTGATAGTTTGGTATGTAATCTGAACTGCAGTGTTTCAACTAATCTGCAAGATATGCAATGACTTGTAGCAGGTGTTATGGCAGTCAACATGGCCAGAATATCCTCCATGACTGACATCGCTCCATATAATGATGATTTTGATTTCACTCTCAATTAGAGAGAACGAATTTTTGGAATCAACTCCAATGCCTCGAGAAGATCGATCTCCTGTCTCCAACGTCCTAGAACCTGTAGAACCAGCACCAGCAGAAGATACTCTGGCTCAAAGATCCAGTAACTCAAATGACATTCAGGATGAAATATCTTCCACCAAAAGACAGTCATATGCAGAAATATCTCCTGTTCCAGACCTAGCGAAGACCCGAGGCATAGCCAAGGACAGAAACGTCAGCACTCACTAAACCGAACTGAGTCGCCCATGAAGAAAATTTTTGAAGAAAAAAGGGCCTTGAAGAAAAAAGGGCAAATAAGGTGGGAAAGATAAACAAAGAGAAATCGACAGCTTTGCACAAGAGGAAACCAATCCTTCAGAAGAGAATTGTAGGTTCCAGGAGGAATCTAGATGCTACATTGGAGAATGACATTGACAACCTGTGCAATGATAATTTAAATGACGAAATTGAAATTTGCGGAAAAGAGTGTTTAATTTATGCAGAGAATGGAAAGAACAGCGAAATATGGTACAGGTGTACAATCTGTAGTCTGTGGGCACATTCAGGTTGTTCAGGGTACGATGAACCAGACTAAACACAAATGAAAACGAAACATTCATATGTTCAAATTTCGTCAAGCTGTAATTTTCTGTGAATTTCATATTCCTTACAACGTATAATATGGAGTTTTAATATGATTCTGTATGCATTCTTCTTGGTTTGAGAGTTGCTTTCCTTCATTATGTGCTACATTTGTGTTTTTCAATGTTTGTGACCACGTAAAATTTATTCCTTAAACTTAATTCCGTAAATATTTCTCTTACCGTTCCTACCCATTTGTGAGTAGTACTAGACAAAGCAGTGTTTTCATTTCATTGCCTTTGTACTCGTGAACCGACACATAATAGTGTAGCACAACATTTTTCATAAATTCATATATTTCAATGAATGTAAACATGCTATTTAATAAGTAAGCACACAATTTTTTAATATTCTGATTCTGACCCCTCCTTAAGCGACGGTCGTTTCCCCCACGTCCTCTATGTATGTTTTCAGGATGGGTTTGTTGATGAGGGTATATCCTCCTTCTTCTAGCGTTACCAGGATCAGTTCTATTTTCGTGTTTGATTTGCATGTCCTTGCGATGAGAACACCCGTAAAAGATTACTCTCAAAGCAAAGCTTTATCAGCCGATCCGACTAACCACCTTAAGAGGTTTTGGTCTTAGATAAAATCAGTTCGAATTCTTCTATTCAGTCACTAAGTAACCATACCGGCACAGAAACGGAAGATAAAAGATAGAAGGGCGATAAACCGAATTCGGTCTCCCAAAATTTTTCACCGTCTAAGGCACAGTCTCTCCTATCAAACATCGTATGACTATTGGAATGGAAGATATTGCGATAGTCAATCACGGAACAGAAAAGCAACTACAATCGTTTAGTAATGGAATGGCATCAGTACCAGATGAGATACTTGTAAGATTATGCGAAAGAACTCGCTGCCCTTCTAGCAGCAGTTTGTCGTAGTTCGCTGAAGCAACGAAGGGTACCTAGCAACTGGAAAAAAGCGAGGGTCATTTTCGTTTTCAAGAAAGGTCACAGGACAGATACACTTAATTGTAGGCCTATATCGGTGACGACAATCTCTTGTAGAATTATGGAACATGTTTTACGCTAAAGAATTATGACTTTTTGGAGAACGAAAACCTTCTGTATAAAAATCAATATGGATTCCGCAAACGGAAATCGTGCTAAACTCAGGTTGCTTTGTTGCCCCATGAGATCCATAGCGCTGTAGACAACGGCGCTCAGGTTGATGCCGTTTTCCATGCCTTCAGGATGGCATTTGACACCGGCCCGAACTGCCCTTTAGTGAAAAAAATACGAGCTTACCAGATCTATGACTGGATTCAGGACTTCCCTGCTTATTAGGTGGGACTGATAGAAGGGATATAGAAGATCAAACGAGGAGTGGCACGTTTCGTCGCGAGATCGTTTGGTCCGTGCGAGAGGGCTACAGACACGCTCAACAAACTCTAGTGGCGGACGCTACAAGAGAGGTATTTTGTATCGCGAAGGGATATACTACTGAAATTCGGGGAGACTACTTTCCAGGGCGAGCCGGATAACATATTAACACCTTGCATAGACTGCCCGCGAAATGACGACGACGAGAAAATTCGAGAAATTAGAGCTAATAGAGAGGCCTACAGACAATCAATCTCCCCACACGCCACTCACGAATGGAACAGGCAAGGGGGGATATGTTAGTGGTACAAGAAGTACCCTCCGCGCCACACACCGTCAAGTGGCTTCCGTAGTGTTGATGTAGACGTAGTCGTAGATGTAGATGAAAGTTACTCTTTCGTCGACCTTCGTTTGTGTTAGTAGCAGGGCCGGCGCTATGGAGAGGAGGACCGTGCCACCGCCGAGGGTGGCAAGTTTTCGGGTGCAGAAAAAATCTTTAATTTACTTCCAAAAGAATGCGTTAATCAAAACGATAAAACTTTTTACATAAATGAAGAAGTGTGAGAATAAGTTGTAAATACAAATTATTCATAAAATCAAGTATCATACTGGATATTATCTACGGAGCTTTGAAAGACTAAGGTGCTGGGTTTTGTCACCTTGGGTGTACCTTTCAGAACAGCAAAGCATACTAGTGGCAGTATTACCAACTCAATTCCTACCATGCGCCTACACAACACTTAAAATATACACTTGAAAGCCCCCAGAGAAGCGAAAAACTTTATACTAAATAAATAAAAATAAACGTCAGCATATGGTGGCCTAACAGTTCCTATACAGCAACCATAAACCTACAGCATCATCGATGAGAAAAACACTTCGTAATTAATTAATAAATAGAGACTAAATAAAATATGCAATGTAAATGTTTCATTTCTGTTTCATAGGCTGGTGCCCCATACGTGGCTCTGGTCATAAAGATGTATTCACGTCAGAAATACGTATCAGTAAGTATGAAAATATGTTGAATGACTTTGGGAAAACGGTCGACTATTTCTGAAAGCGTAAGGAGGTGGAGGAGGAGACGCTAGAGATTTTCGCATGGGGCGGCAAAGTCCATGGGCCAGGCCGGGTTAGTACTTCCGTTATTCCTTTGATTTCATCTTCTATCGTCATCTGTGGTTCAGTAACGCCCACTATTGTGTTTTCATATCGAGTTATTTTCTTTACTAACGGTAATGAAAGGGAAGCAGTGGTTGGGAAGGGAGTGAGACAGGGTTGTAGCCTCTCCCCGATGTTATTCAATCTGTATATTGAGCAAGCAGTAAAGGAAACAAAAGAAAAATTCGGAGTAGGTATTAAAATCCATGGAGAAGAAATAAAAACTTTGAGGTTCGCCGATGACATTGTAATTCTGTCAGAGACAGCAAAGGACTTGGAAGAGCAGTTGAACGGAATGGACAGTGTCTTGAAAGGAGGATATAAGATGAACATCAACAAAAGCAAAACGAGGATAATGGAATGTAGTCGAATTAAATCGGGTGATGCTGCGGGAATTAAATTAGGAAACGAGACACTTAAAGTAGTAAAGGAGTTTTGCTATTTGGGGAGCAAAATAACTGATGATGGTCGAAGTAGAGAGGATATAAAATGTAGACTGGCAATGGCAAGGAAAGCGTTTCTGAAGAAGAGTAGTTTGTTAACATCGAGTATAGATTTAAGTGTCAGGAAGTCGTTTCTGAAAGTATTTGTATGGAGTGTAGCCATGTATGGAAGTGAAACATGGACGATAAATAGTTTGGACAAGAAGAGAATAGAAGCTTTCGAACTGTGGTGCTACAGAAGAATGCTGAAGATTAGATGGGTAGATCACATAATTAATGAGGAGGTACTGAATAGAATTGGGGAGGAGTTTGTGGCACAACTTGACTGGAAGAAGGGATCGATTGGTAGGAAATGTTCTGGGGCATCAAGGGATCACAAATTTAGCATTGGAGGGCAGTGTGGAGGGTAAAAATCGTAGAGGGAGACCAAGAGATGAATACACTAAGCAGATTCAGAAGGATGTAGGTTGCAGTAAGTACTGAGAGATGAAGAAGCTTGCACAGGATAGAGTAGCATGGAGAGCTGCATCAAACCAGTCTCAGGACTGAAGACCACAACAACAACAACAACAACAACAACAACGGTAGGCATGGTGTGAGGAAGATGAAAAGTCTTCCCACTGGCCTTCCTGTGGTTTGGTGTGCAAAAAAATGAAATCCATTGTCTCTTTTTATAGTATTCTCTTCTGCTGAAAAGATTTCTGTGAGGACGAGAACGTCGTACCTTGCTAGAGTTCTTCTTGGTATGACTGGCAACACGTCTTTTAAGGCTTCGATGTTCCATAAGAGGGTATTTGTTTGTTTATTGCAGTTCTTCTACTTCGCTGTAGCGTGTTGTCCCAAGGTGAAATCTCCTTATTCTTACTCCTTATGGTCAAAATTTTGGTCGTTCTATTTCCTCGAGAAATGTTAACGGAATCTCTTTTTTTAAGGCCTTTTAGTATGCTTGTGTACATAGTCCAGATTTAGAAGTGATAAATGAAAGACCTGGTAGAAAGCACACGGTTTCGGCAGCGGAGTAACAGAATCCGTAGAATGAGTATACTGATAAATAAATGAAACAACAAGAGTGACAACTGGGTAAAGCCACTGAATGGGACGTAAAAAATTGACGGTTAATAACCACGCGATTTGCATAAAACTGATAACATGCAATGTTTATTGACCAACTAGACACTTAATTTGATTTTTTGCTAACATAAATTAATGAATGGTCTACAACTTCCCTCCACGAAATTTTTTCCTCATATTGGCCACTTCTCAGATGTTGCACATTCTATGACAAACGAAACAAGCGTTTATCGAAAGGTGGAAAACTAGTGTTTTCTGATGTGGCTTTTCTGCACCGCAAAATTTAAATTATAAAGTACTGGTTCTCAATCGACATAGAACATAATGCTCTACATATCCGGTAACCTTGACGTTTTCGATTAAATGCTTAATTTCGGAAGAATTCGAGAGAAACCAGAAACAGTCCGTAATTTCGGTTTTTTTTTTTTTTCATCACGACTTAAGCTCCACTCAGAATTCGGGGAAAACTCAAATTATTCACATCTGAGGCGTACCTGAACGATTAAAACAGTTTCCACGGCTCCACAAATTTTTGGATTCATAACTCTAATTTCTTGGTCTACTAGCTGCTGCCCGCCATTTCGTGAGGGTTGGAATTTGTATGTATGTTAGTGAAATTTAAATCACCGCACTTGCATTATAACTAATATCAGCAGAATAAAACTTAATAATAATCGGTCGCATATACCGAGCGTGGTGGCGCATTGGCTAGCACACTGGACTCGCATTCGGGAGGACGACCATTCAATCCCGTGTCCGGCCATCCTGTTTTAGGTTTTCCGTGATTTCCCTAAATCGCCCCAGGCAAATGCCGGGATGGTTCCTTCGAAAGGGCACGGCCGCCTTCCTTTCCTAATCCGATGAGATCGATGACCTTGCTGTCTGGTCTCCTCCCCCAAAACAACCCAACCAACCGGTCGCATAATTGTTAATCTTTTATTTTAGTGTTTTTATGGGGTCAACTACATCGCAGAAATGGATGCAAAGAAAAGAAAAGCTGAGAATAGTAATAAAGCAAAGGGCTTGGAATACTGGAAAAATTGTGTTTACAAGATGATACATCTAAAGACGCATCTGCAGCTGTCGAACCTGCCAGTCTTAATGCGACGAGTGAAGCCAATGATGAAGTAATGATTGTTGCACCCTCCTTACCAGAAATGGCTACAAACGCGGACGTGCTTTCGTCCACTGAAAAGTCATGTCGCATACTGCTTCCCAGCATCAATCAACCTACATCATCGAGCGTGGCAGTTAAAAGTTTATACATCTCGTCTTATCTTCTTCGAATGGTTTTGCTACCTTGGACAGAGATTTATATTCACACTAAAGTTCACAACTCGATGATTGTCGAGATGAACAAATTTTAAAAGACGCTTGGGAACCGTCCAACGATTACAAATTTCCCGTTTCGTTCAAACGAAACTTAGCTTCAACTGAAATGGTTTGACTTGGTCCCTTGGCTGTCGTATTCTGATTAAAAAAACGGAGCCTTCTGCAATAATCAGCGATTATGAAAATTCTTGTGCGAGTCTTTTTCAGATTTGGAAAAAAAACCGTTGGGCTCATTTCAACGCATGCACAAACATCATATCAAAAGCGAAATTCGGAAATGGCAGACAATTTTCTTAAAATTGTTTCGTAAGTAACTGAACATCTGTCTTCAAAGTGAAAGCTACAGCAAGAAGCCAATGGAGCGCAACTGACGTCCGTAGTGAAAGCTATAATTTTTTTCGGTAATAAGGCACTCCTATAACAGTTTTAAAAGCTATATATATTCAAATTGCTTACAAAACAACCTCATCCCCTTCAAAATCCTCTCTATCACAACTAATACATCTGTGCCAAAGTTAGTGTAATTTAGATTAAGTAGTGTGTATGACTAGCGACGATGACCTCAGCAGGTTGGTCCCATCACCACCACTGTTCGAAACACTTTTTATAGTCACCTTTAGAAATGTTTAAATGAACTCACCGCCATTTGACTGTATTTTTTATTTAATTATGACCCATATTCCGAAACTTGGTCGTAATTAAGCAATCAACAATACAGTCAAATGACGGTGTGTTCATTTAAAAATTATAGACTGGCTGTTGCTCAGCAACATCAAAAGCTGTTTACCTTTAGAAATAGCTGACAGATCCTCAATATTTTTTTTTTTTTTGACTTCTTCAATGATGTCAAATCGGTGTCCTTTCATGCTCCTTTTCCTGTGTGTATACAGTAAAAAGTCGCACGTGGCCAGGTCGGGCGAGTAAGGTGCGCAAGGCAGCGGAACGACGCCATTTTAGCCAAAAACTGTCTAACAGAGATGGCTGTGTGTGCAGGTGCGTTGTCATAGTGGAAGAACCAGTGTCCTGCCTGTCATAAATCGGGTATTTTTTGACGAACATTTTTGTGCAATCTTCTTAAAACTTCCAAATAAAAGGTTTGATTGACGGTCTGACCTGGGGAACAAACTCTGAATGAACTACGCCCTTGGCACCAGAAAAGCAAATCAGCGTTGTTTTGAAGTATGATTTGACTGGGCGAAAATTTTTTGAACGTGGTGACGATGACGTCTTCCATTGGCTTGACTTGCTTTGTTTCTGGGTCGTAACCATAGCACCATGACTCATCACCAGCAATGACCACTGACAGAAAATCTGGATCAGTTTCAAGCTGTTGTTTCAAAGCACTACATGTTTCAACTCGACATTTTTCTTGATTATCAGTCATAACCCAAGGAACACACTTAATAGCAACCCCTTTTCCATTCCCAAATCTTCCCTTAAAATTAGCTGAACCGAGCTCCAAGACAACCCACTAATGTCTGACAGCTGATCAGTTGTCTGTCGACGGTCTGTCAGCGCTAACTCCCGAATGTTTTCAATATTTGCGTCGATTCGGGCAACTGATGGACGTCCAGAACGAGGTTGTCATCAATCAAAATCTCACAGTTTTTAAATCGAGCAAATCACTGCTACACTTGAGTTTTTCCCATAGCGTCATCTTGGTAAGCTGTTTTCAACATTAAAACAGTTTGAACAGCATTTTCACAGAGTAGGCAACAAAATCTCACAGCTGCACGTTGTTCACTTAAGCTTGCTATCATTAACAACGAAACAAGAACAAAACAGCGCTAACAAAGACAATCACTGCAGATGAACAGAACAAGCCAGGTCGACAACATAGTCGGCAGTAAACTAGCAATGAGTTGCGCTATACTCGCCTCGCGGCAGAAATTCGTACTTCACAAGCTCCGCCCTCTGCAATGTTATTCCGATTTTTTTGGGCACCCCCTCGTAAATATCTTTTAGAGAATTTGTCAACTGCTCTGAAGAATGCTCAATATACAAACCCACAAATTCAGAATGAAATTGTTGCAATTTGTGTTGAAGGTATCCAACGTAAGATACTGATGGGGTAGAGAAAGCCAGAATATTTAATATCGTTGCTGACGAAACTACTGGCATTGCACACTTCGAACAAGTCTTACTTTACCTACGATATGTTGATGCGGAGAACTTTAATCACCATAAAAGTAACGAAATATTCATCGAATATACTCCAACTGTCGAGGTTGCTGGATTCGGCCTCGCAAAGCTTATTATTAAAGCAGCGAAAAAATATGGTCTCGACTGTTCACATGTAGTTGGTCAAGGCTATGGCGGTGCAGCATCTATGATTGGGCACTTGCACTGTGGCTAAGCAAATGTCCAAGGGAATGCGCCATTTCTCTTTATGTACATTGTAGTGCACACTCCCTTAGCCTTGATATTGCTGACGCATTTTCATGAGCAGAAAACAGAAATTGAGTCGGGATTGTGCAGTCTGTTGGGTCTTATTTCAGTCATTCTGACCAATGCACTGCCGTATTAAAAGTCAAAATTCGCGAACTGTTACCAAGTGACCCCCCCCCCCCCCCAGAAAAGCTTACCTGCTCTTTATGAAACACGATGGGTCCACAAGCACGAAACATTGCAGCCGCCCTCGAAAAGCTGCAAAAAAAAAAAAAAAAGTTCAAATGGCTCTGAGCACTATGGGACTCTCAACTGCTGAGGTCATTAGTCCCGTATAACTTAGAACTAGTTAAACCTAACTAACCTAGGGACATCACAAACATCCATGCCCGAGGCAGGATTCGAACCTGCGACCGCAGCGGTCTTGCGGTTCCAGACTGTAGCGCCTTTAACCGCACGGCCACTTCGGCCGGCTGAAAAGATGCAGTCTAGCCGTAACAAAGAAGCGTCAAGACAAGGTAACAAACTGATAAACAAACTTCGTTCCCCATATTCTGTGATGAATTTAGTGTTGTTGTTGTTGTGGTCTTCAGTCCTGAGACTGGTTTGATGCAGCTCTCCATGCTACTCTATCCTGTGCAAGCTTCTTCATCTCCCAGTACCTACTGCAACCTACATCCTTCTGAATCTGCTTAGTGTATTCATCTCTTGGTCTCCCCCTACGATTTTTACCCTCCACGCTGCCCTCCAATACTAAATTGGTGATCCCTTGATGCCTCAGAACATGTCCTACCAACCGATCCCTTCTTCTGGTCAAGTTGTGCCACAAACTTCTCTTCTCCCCAATCCTATTCAATACTTCCTCATTGGTTATGTGATCTATCCATCTAATCTTCAGCATGAATTTAGTGGTCCTTCAAAAAGTGATGAGGTACGCACTGGCTACATCGAAACAAGTGCAGGGAACCAACGCAGTCCTTACCGCAACGCTTCATCTTGTTGCAACGATCTTAACGCCTTGCAGATTTTAAGAGTCAATGCTGACGATGAATTCACAAAGCTTTTCGAAGAAGCAGATGCTATGTCAGAGGAAAATAGTGGTTTGGTGCAGGTGCTACGCCTTACTGGGAAGCAGTTGAACCGCTCTAACACGTAATTACATGCTACAGAGTGTTATTCTGTTTCTTGAGCACGCAACTCAACGTTAACTGAAAGATTTGGAAACCATTGGAAATTAATATGTGCTCTATATGGCCTATTACGTAAAGATTTCTTGAAAATGACTGACATTGATGAGGCGATATCAATGTGCTCGTCACTTCTCCCGAAAAGAAAAAACACATCAATGATAAAAGCAGAATTAGAACTTTGGAAGGCACATACACCGAACGAAGTTGCGCAGTGGTTAGCATACTGTACTCGGATTCGGGAGGCTGCTGATCAAATTAGCAACCGGCCATCCAGACTGATGTTTTCTGATTTTCCTAAATCGTCCCTTTCAAAAAGCACGGCCGATTTCCTTCCCCATTCCAGAAACATTCCGAGCTTGTGCTCCGTCTCTAATGACCTCATCGTTGACGGGGGCGGGGGTTAAACTCTAAGCTTGCTTCCTTTCTACCTTCCTTGGAATATACGGATGACATCAAAGAGCGTTAGTCTAAACTCAGCTTTGGAGTACTTAGATCAGTGTGATTCAAATCTTTATCCAAACAATTACGTAATGCTTCTGATTTCGGTCAAAACACCAGTTTCAACAGCTGTTCCTGAAAGAACATTTCCAGCTTAAGAAGATTAAAAAATATCTTGGTAACGCAGTTTCCTAAAACAGGCTCAGTGGTTTGGCTCCATTTAATATGTGCTACAGCGTACAACCCGATGCATCAGAAGTAGTGGACCGCATTTCGAAAAAAGTAGAAGACTCCTTATATACAATAAAAGTGTGTTTGCTAAAATAAAAAAAATACTTAATTTCTTTGTTTGTAATATTGTTATTTCCATTACGACGCATAAATACACAATATACAGTGCATTATGTAGCAGTATAGCATTTCATGAAGCGGCTGGTTATGTACGAGAAAAAAAAACTGAAAGTCTGCCTTCACCTATGCTGCACTGCTTTCTAAAGCGGAATCTTTGCAAAATCTGATGCTAGGACAACCGTTACTGTACAATTCATTGGTACGACTGGTGCAAGTATGTCTTAATGTGAGTTTTACTGTAGATGTATCCATTCTCTCAATACGCCTTAGTGGAAGTTCTACTGCTATTAAAGTTTTCGTTCTCTCACTTTTTCTTTGAACGAATTAATGTAGATAACATTTCGTAAACGCAGAACTTCCAATGAGACATATTAAGTTCACACGAGGTGGACAGCATTACATTTTGCCTACACTTACTAAGATTTATGCAGAATTATACAGTTCAGTACTCTTTAACCGAAAATCGTCCATAAACTATTCTAAAAGTACCTATAATCTTGTTGAAGTTTTGTTGGTCGTAGCCGGCCCTCGCCAACTTTCGCGATCTAACACTGTTGCAACATGCGTCATTTAATTTCATATTCATTACTGTTAATAAGTTCGACATCTGAGCATAAGCATTCCTGTTCTGTGCTGCTTCGTCTGTCATTTCTTCCATAGCGCTAAGCGATATCATGTAGTGACTAACGCACTGGACTCGAATTCGGGGGACCTGGGTACAATCCTAGATCCGATTATCCAGATTTCGGTTTCCCACGGTTTCCCACTCTAGGCGAATGGCGGGATAGTTTATTGAGAAGGCCATGGCCGCCTTCTTACCATTCACTAATAAAAAATCCGAGCAAAGCTCCGTCTCTGATGACCTTAGCTGTCGACGAGACATAAAACGCTCATCTTACTTTGTTATTCCCGCCATAGAAGATAATCGATGAGGCTATGTAGTGGGAACCGTGCGTGTGTTATCAGCACTGTCTAAAATGGAAATTATTTCCCATGTACTTCTCTTTTCTCGCTGACGGTCATTGTGATGCTTCCACCGCTCACTAACTAGCTCTTGTTCGTAACTATACCACTTGTTGGAAAGACGTGGATAGCCAACATGTATGCGAAAATGTTCACTGACATCTCGACGACTATTTGTTAAAACTCGATCTCCCCCCCTCCCCCTCTCCAGAACCAAATCCTGGCTAACCCTTGGTCTGCAGGATGGCTGAGCAGGTGCAGTTCTGAAGAATTACAAAGGATTCTTTATGCATGTAGCTATGAATTTTATCAGAAGCAACACTGAAAAGAAACTGGTTAGTGAAACCAAAAATTTCATTCCGTCTGTCAGTAACCCCTATAAAACATCTGGAATTTGTAGTGAGTGCTATTGTCTACAGCAGATCCGTCAGTGGTCGATATATAAAGAGAATAAACTGTGGCATAAATGAGAACTGTAACCTCCTAGGAGCTGTGTTTATAAAATCGTATATCTTGACTAGTTAATGCTTAGGTAAAGACGGTCCTCATTTGTATGGGTTAGGATCCAAAATTATTAGTAAAATGTTCGCTGAGGGATGTGAAATTCTAGATGATAAGGGAAACTAATGAGGGAGGATGGGGTTAACAAAAAGTGTTTGGTACAAAAAAACGGCAAGACCGAAACATTACCTAAGAAAGAGTACGCTTGAAACCATATGTAAAAAAGAATATCCCTACACAATGCACTGCAATATAAGTCGTCTAAATGCTGATTTTTCAAACAAAAGTGATAAAGTTGAAGAATTATAATTTACTGTTTCTGAATGTAAAGATATCAAAGTTATTTCTCTCAACGGACAGTGGCTTGCAGACGACAATATTAAAATCGAATTTTCTGAAGTAGCCCACACCTACTGTAGACAAGAGAAATCACATGGAGGCTTTTGTATAATTATTCATTCCGAAATGAGAAACGATTTTAATTACTTCAAAGAAGAGTGTATATTCGAGAGTTACTTTGTCGAGTTATGGGAGATAAAAGTTAGGGTAGTTTTGTTAACAGAGTTGCAGATAAAGCTCCGACTGAAGGTCTTCTCGTCAAATTTTAGGGCCTACTTGTAAATCTCAATTTAAAATAAGGGAAAAAGGCTGTAATGGCTGCTGACTTCAATAGTTATATCATAGTTGGAAGCAATGATGTGTCCAAATTCAGTGGCATAATACAAAACACTGACTTCAAAGTAAACTTAATGCACGCCACTAGGGTAAACGGACAGTCAGCTACATGTATTCATTATGTGAGTAGTTATACAGCGCTAGTTCTAGATTTAAAGGACACTTATCAGAAGACTTCAGGATTTAAAGGGACAGATAAAGTGATTTAAAGGGACAGATTATGTGATTTAAAGGAACAGTGGTTAAGTAGTGGGCCTAGGAGCACAAAACCGGTTCTAACCGGTTTGATGACGTCACTTTTCGTGTCGGTTTACACAGTTTGGTGAGTTATATTCACAGTCAACCTGGAGAATTCCCCCTTCTACCCATACACTTGGGGTATTGCTGGTACAAGCACAGAATTGGTCATGTCTGGTTTAATCTACTGAAAAGGACTTCCTGTGTCATGTTACAGTTGAGGCAGTTGGGTGAGGTACATTCAAGCTCACACCCCTCCTCTCCCTCCCAGGAATTCTTATGCACTTGAGACAATTAGGCAATGAGACGACCTTGATCTTACGCCTTGTGAATCAGGTTTCACATCCGTCAGGTTAACTTTACCTTGAAAGGTCATTTGAGGTTACATATGAGACAACTGCATAAGATATATTCAAGGTCACCTCTGTCCCCATCCTACTGCATACCTGAGGCACTGCCTTGTACCAGTTACTACTTGTTTAGATAAGGTCTTTTGAGAAACCTGCACGTGGACACCTCCCCATTTCTCCACATCCCACTCCACCTTTTCATCGTTTATAACTATAGTAAATGTGTGGGGTGCGTCATTTGAGCTCTCGCTACCATAGGATCGTTAGATTTGTTTGGTATCCGGGTGTTGGTATGTCTTATAAATAATAATAAATTACATTTATTACAGTTGCATAAGTTTCAGCATTCGAGGACTATGGAGAGCACCAGTGTGTTGCTATTTGTTAATAACAAATTAAATTTAATATTACAACGATGTGAAGTTTGTCATTCAAGGTGCCACCAAAGACCAACCACCACCCCAGACAGACATGTAAGTAGTCTCATTTTCCATGTTTTTCAAATTTCTCGATATTTTTTAAAATTTCATCATTTTGTACATATATTTCACATTTTTGAAATTTGCCTATTTTTCCATATTTTCCTAAATTTATCCATATTTAAATGTACAATAATATATGTTCTTATTGGAACATGTTATTTAACAACAAATATGCATTTGTAGAGAGTTTAAATTTTAAACAAATATGACAGTGTAATTAATAAACAAATTACATAATATTTAACCACAAGTAAGCACTTCTTTAAGACTTTAAATGTCAAATGAATAATACAGTAAGATAGACAAACAAAAAAATCTCTTGCTATGTCATCCCTACATTACTAGTATGTGTGAATCAAAGTGTAGCGTTCTCCTATTTGTAAAAGTAATGATGTCATGGCAAAATCTCGCTAAATATAAACTAAATTTATGAGATCATAGTAAAAACTAAGAGGTTTACATATTTTCAAGATGCACTGAATTATAGTATGTACACTGTTTCTCAACTCCTAAGGCACAGTCACATTGTTGAACTATAGTCACAGGCAATGATGGATGACACGAAATACAGCACATACATAATAGAAGCAGAGTGGTATATTTATAACAAAAAATGGTACAGATTTCACCACATGGGACAGCAGGAAACAGACATAAATAATGATCATATTTAAAACAGATCAGAATCCCAACATAAAGGTCGATTTCGGACTCTCAGTAAGGAATATGCCCTCTTGGGCAGTAATACACATGGTGCACCTGTTATTCATGCTGGCCACAAAACGGTTGACGAGTCCTTTGGAGATATTATCCCACTCCTCTCTCAAGGCGAATTTCAGTTCTTGCACAGTTCAGGGAAGAGGTCTGCCAAGAGCATTCCAGGCATGCTGAACAGGGTTTAGGGCTGTGGAGTATTCAGGCTGTTACATACGTTCAATATCTTCACTTTCTAATGTGTCTGCTACCTTAGCGGTCCTGTGTGGGTTTGTATTGTCTTCCATAAACAGAAAAATAGCACCTATCACACTTGTGAACAAATGGACATATGCCGAATAATTTCCTTGCAGGACCATTGCGCTGTAAAGGTGCGTTGTGCAATGATGTGCAGCAGCTTTGGCCATTGTCCATAATGCTTGCCCACACCATAACGCCTAAATAATGCTGATGACGTTCATGAACATTCTGTGGTGTGTAATGTGTTGCTCTCTCTCTCCACACTAACTGATGGCCAGAATCACTTTCCACAAGAAGCAGGATTCGTCGGAGAACATTACTATGCACTGCTTCTTCTGACCCCTACCAAAATGCTCCTTGCATCAACGAACCCTTCCTCCTTTTGAAGTAGGATGTATTTTGCAGGCTTCCAAGCATACAACACACCAGAATTTGATCACCGCAAAATAGTTCTCACAGAGCACGTCTACCAGTAGCTAATACAAGACCTGTAGCGACCTACCTAGGCGTGAGATGTCTGTTTCTTTTCACTACTACGTATAGATCCTCTTGTGGTATGGTGGCCCATCTATAACCACTGGCAAGCTTTTGCATAGCATTTCCATTTTAGCTGGCCTTGTCTAATCACAAGATGACACTTTTGGGCACACCCATTACTGTGGCCACAGTAGTGACTCTGTAAAAGGCTTTAAGCCGTCCAACTGTTTGTCCACTATGGTAAGCACTCCAATGGCGTCTTGCAGACATGTTTCCGTACCACACAGAATGTTACACTGATCTGTTCCACAACAACCGTCGTCAAATACTATACTCCATAATTGTCAAATACACACAAAACATTCATGCACAGGCTTCGCTGCAATTAACGTGTCCTGCCCTCTATTTTCCTTTTACTATTGGGCAGGGGTTCCATAGCATTTAGCGATTCTTCTGTAGGGATTGGCAGTTGCTCGTTAACAAGTGGCAGTTGTTCTTTAGCGACTGTCAAGCTGTGTATAACACGGCTGTCTCGCATACAGCGTACTCTTTGCCACCTGAGAAGTCGAACGACTCTGTACAATCCTTATATGAACCATTTAGCCAGCGAAGTACCACCATATGGACAACACAGGCACTTTGACTGTCAGCAAAAAGTCCTACACATTCATGATAAATAGGATCACTGTAAAACATAACCAGGTTATAGTTGATGTTGAAATGAGGTGAATATCTCTTTGCTGCATTAATCTTCATCTGTAATGAAAGCTTGGGCTCTTTGTATGCCAATAGCTACTTGTTTTGCTAATCAAATTAAACGAAGAAGCCGGAACAGTAAAATACTTTAAAAACCTTATTTATTGAGCCTTAAATTGTTTTAGTGCCTAAAACATGATGCAACCCTGACATCCAAAAACTGAAACAATAGTAACTCTGTACAGCTACTGGTTCTGGTCCTTATACACATTTTAACAAATCACTATTTTCGGTCATAAGTTGTTTTCAACAGACTTTTTAAAGTTTAAAGTTAAAATTTTACAAATCTGATTACCGATTTTGGTTCTATAGTACAAAATTTATAAATCAGTTAACATGCCGAGATATTACCATCATTGTGGCAAAATTACATGAAATGTCTTTCTGAAACAATGCTTGAATAACTTTCCTTGACAAGTTTGTAAATACATATTTGCTTTTGATCCTAACATGGATACTGTATCTTTATGACTAGCTTAATAACAGTTACTATGACTTTTCTATGTACGGATTTTGTAAATCAAAGTTTGGACTTTTGTTTATTGTAGTTTTTACATATTTTCAGTTAGTGATGAGATATCATGACAAATTAATTGTATTTAACCTCAATCATGCTTCTAGTATCTCAGTTTCATGAATTCAGCGAGTTAACAATATTACACTGCATGGCTACAGCTTTTCATAACTCCGCGTAAAGTTCATAATAGAGGGAGTTTGGAAAGTCCCTTTAGAATCATCTAGGACTATTATAGGAGAGTGAGCACATAATATTTTGAACAGGAACCCATGTCCAGAAACGTACCATTTCTGTTCCATGATGATTTGAATTCAGATGTTTAACTCATCCATTTCCGCTTGTAGAATTGAATTAGGCGTGATATAGTACAGTTATTAGGTATTATTTCGAAAGGAAGCGTTACGAAACATTCATTTATCACTTAAGCACCTGTTTTTGAATTAGCACTTAATCAATACGTGTGTGCATTATTCAAAAAAGAAAAAAAAGAATCTACCATACTGTACATACAGAACAGTACTGATGTATTACAACAGCAGCTGTATGTGGCGAGCAGCAACGTTGTTACAGACATCGTAGCTACGAATCATGTCCTGGTGCACTCTATCCATCCCACATGGCGTCTCTTCGGTCTCTAGCGTCATGGCCAGAATCGTGCCAACAGATATTCTTCTGTCTATACTGAAGACTAGTAAATTAAACTTTGCATATGAACCAACCAGAAGTAGTCCATAGGAGTTAAATGCGGCGGCGACGCGGCTGGACCACTTCAGCCTATCCATCTTTCACCATATCGTCTGCTGAGCTGTCCTGAACTGCATGCGAGAAGTTAAGTGATGCACCATCATGCTGAAACGGCATTTGCTGATGGGTATTCAGTGGCACAGCTTCCAAGAATAGGTCCAACATGTCTTGTAGGAAGATCAGGTATGCACGACTGGTTAGCTTGGAATTACATGACCGTCCAGAATACCTGCCCACACGTTAACATCAAACCGGTGCTGAAATCCTTGAAAGTGCTTGGCACGAGGGTTTTCGTCTGCCCAGACATGGCTGTTTCACTGATTCAGAACACAGTCACTAGTGAACTTACATTCATCTATGAACAGAACTCGACGTGGAAACAGGGATGTGTCGTTGCAGTGGTGCAGGAACCACGTGCAATAGGCAAAGCATTGTGTAAAATCGATTGGACTCATATAGCGTGTACCCTTTGTAAATGGTACGAATGTAACTTGCTCACACAGAACGTCACAGACAATACTGTGACTAACATCCATTGCACATGCAGTTGTTCAAGTACTCGTTGACAGGTTCTCTTCAACACAGTGCAGTACATCTTCTTCAAATTCAGCCATGCGGCGTTGCCGTGGAGCACCACAGTTCTGTCTCCTCACGGCGAAGGGTGAAGGTATCTGTTTCTTGGAGACGCTGTGTAACTTGAGCAACAAGTTTGTGCAATGGCGTGCTACGTTGCGGAAAACATTTGTGATACAGCCGACTAGCAGCTCTTCTGTTGCCTTGAGCTTCGTCATACACAAGGAGCATGTCTGTGTATTCCAAAAACGTGTACCGAACCATCTTTACTGTATCGGAGATGCACGGGCACTGAATAGGTCTCGCAGCAAGGGAGAAAGGTAGATGTTAAGTGACATCAGGTGACCGTCTGACGTAGTACACATCATCTTGGCTACCCTACTGCACACCAGGACAAGCAACTCTGAGACTTTTCTTTTTTCTCTCAACAGACATGGACACATTACACATCTGAACTGAAACCGTTGTAGTACGGAAATGAAACGTTTCCAGGCATGGGATCCTATTTAAAATATTATGCAATCACTCCTCTCTACAAGTCCTAGAAGCCTGTAATGGGAGTTTCTGAAAACCCTCTATCGTATCAAGTATTTTGTGAAGGCCGGAATCACAGTTTTCGTTAAGTGTTTTCCTATTCTGCGGCTTCACACACAACCCAGCAGTATCACACATAAGAATTACGGCCTAGACTTTGCCCCAGGTTGCATGTACCAAAATTTGAGTAAGTGGTACAATAATTTTGGTGTCTGTAACATTTTGTTAACAGAGTCGTTATAAATACTATTAATTAATCATATTACATAGGAATACTGAGTAAAGCACGGTTTCAACATATATACAATATCATTACATAGACTATAAAGGACAACTTCTTTTTTATAAATTTCTCATTGAGTGTCCATTTTCTTCTGCACGGGTTCACAACTAGAATGGAAATTCTTGTTTGAAACGTTGCCGCATAGCATCTCACTTCTCCTAGACTCTGTGCAGATGATTTGTCCTTCGATAAAACAGTATACAGTCTTCATCACTAGTAGATCAGTAAGAACACAACTACAGAAATTTCATATAGTTTAAAATGGAAGATACATGATCACATCTTTAAAGTTTTTAATACCATACAATTAAATCTTTAATGACTCAGGTAATCATATTATCAATTAGTAAATTTGTATGGCAGAACTGTATTATACATAAAGGTTCCTAGTAATTAGAGTTTTTTGTTCTAACCATGGGGATGTATGTGTGTCACATGGTGCCAAAGCTTACAAGGTAAACTGGTAACTAGATGTCATGGAAATCCGCTTAAAAATGTGACTAATATATTAGGGTTGGCATATCTTTTGAGTATCATGATAATAACTTACATTTATAAGTCATCATCAGGAAAATCAAGTATTTACAGTTTACAATAGTCATTATTTCATCTAGAAACACAATGAGTTATAGTTACTTTTAATAAAGTGTAAACTGTGTAATTCTTATGAATATTCGTAAAAATGGGCACTTCCGGCAGATAAATGTCAGTGTACAACATTACTCAAATCATTCAAGAGATTGACATGCTGTGTAATATTTATGTCAGTACGTTAAATTCATCACTCAGTTAAGATAAAATCATTCTAGGCATATTGTCGCAGAAAAAGCTGAGTAGCACAGTCATTGTGGTGTAGTGGTTATGATACTAGACTGTTGCATGGAGGGTTGTGAGTTCAAAACTGACCTGAACTGTAAAATTTCAATTTCTATATTCGGATCGAGTACATTCTAGAAGAATCCACAAATGTCGAGAATCATTGTACTGGAACGTTCTGTAACTGTATACAGGGTGAGTCACCTAACGTTACCGCTGGATATATTTCGTAAACCACATCAAATACTGACGAACCGATTCCACAGACCGAACGTGTGGAGAGGGGCTAGTGTAATTGTTTAATACAAACCATACAAAAATGCACGGAAGTATGTTTTTTAACACAAACCTACGTTTTTTTTAAATGGAACCCCGTTAGTTTTGTTAGCACATCTGAACATATAAACAAATTCGTAATCAGTGCCGTTTGTTGCATTGTAAAATGTTAATTACATCCGGAGATATTGTAACCTAAAGATGACGCTTGAAACCTCCGACGTTCAGTTGCGTGTTGTAACAAACACGGGCCACGGTCGGCGAGCAGCATCTGCAGGGACATGTTTACGATGACGACCGTGTTTACGAGTGTGGCTGTAGTGCACTGTTGTGGTTTGGTCTAGCTGTCGCAGTGTCCGCATGTAGCGCTTGCTGCTATTGTTATTCTGCATTCGTCTCCGCACGCAGACCAACTGTGGTACACCGTGTTATCAGACGTCTGTGATAGTGTAGCGTTGTAGGAACTGTGACCATGGTGTATTCGAACTCTGAAAAGGCGGAGATGATACTCATCTATGGCGAGTGTCGACGAAATGCAGGTGAAGCCTGCAGGGCGTATGCAGAACGGTACCCGGACAGAGAGCATCCAACGTGCCGCACATTGCAAAACATCTACCGCCAACTGTATGCAACAGGTATGGTCGTAGCACGCAAACGGGCCCGTAACAGGCCCGTCACTGGAGAAGCGGGTGCAGTTGGTGTGTTAGCTGCTGTTGCCATGAACCCTCACATGAGTACACGGGACATTGCGAGAGCCGGTGGACTGAGTCAAAGTAGTGTCATGCGCATACTGCATCGTCACCGCTTTCACCCGTTTCATGTGTCGCTACATCAGCAATTACATGGTGATGACTTTAATCATCGAGTGCAATTCTGTCAATGGGCATTAACAGAGAATGCGTTGCAGTTCTACCTGTTTACCGATGAAGCGGGTTTCACAAACCACGGGGCAGTGAATGTACGGAACATGCATTACTGGTCCGTGGACAATCTTCGCTGGCTCAGAGAGGTAGAGCGACAGCGACCGTGGACTGTAAATGTATGGTGCGGAATCATTGGCGACCACCTCATTGGTCCTCACTTCAATGCAGGGGCCCAAACAGTTGCAACATACATCGCGTTTCTACAGAATGATCTGCCAACGTTGCTCGAAAATGTCCCACTGGAAACGCGTCGACGTATGTGGTATCAGCATGATACCTGCACATTCCGCAATTAACACTAGGCTGATCCTTGACAGGATGTTCGGCGGGCGTTTCATAGGACGTGGAGGACGCATAAATTGGCCAGCCCGTTCTCCTGATCTTACACCCCTGGACTTCATTCTGTGGGGTACGTTAAAGGAGAATGTGTGCCGTGATGTGCCTACAACCCCAGAGGATATGAAACAACGTATTGTGGTAGCCTGCGGCGACATTACACCAGATGTACTGCAGCGTGTACGACATTCATTACACCAGAGATTGCAATTGTGTGCAGCAAATGATGGCCACCACATTGAACATCTATTAGCCTGACATGTCGGGACACGCTCTATTCCACTCCGTAATTGAAAACAGAAACCACGTGTGTACGTGTACCTCACCCCTCATGGTAATGCACATGTGCGTCAGTAAAAAAGACCAATAAAAAGGTGTTAGCATGTGGACGTAATGTGCTGTTCCAGTCTCTTCTGTACCTAAGGTCCATCACCGTTCCCTTTGGATTCCTACGTAATTCGGTGCTCTTCGATACACACAATCGAACAGCTGAGGAGTGGTACTCAAGCGTCAACTTTAGGTTACAATATCTCCGAATGTAATTAACATTTTACAATGCAACAAACGGCACTGATTACGTATTTGTTTATATGTTCAGATGTGCTAACAAAACTAACGGGGTTCCATTTAAAAAAAAACGTAGGTTTGTGTTAAGAAATATACTTCCGCGCATTTTTTAATGGTTGGTATTAACCAGTTACACTAGCCCCTCTCCTCACGTTCGGTCTGTGGAATCGATTCGTCAGTATTTGATGTGGTTTACAAAATACACTCCTGGAAATGGAAAAAAGAACACATTGACACCGGTGTGTCAGACCCACCATACTTGCTCCGGACACTGCGAGAGAGCTGTACAAGCAATGATCACACGCACGGCACAGCGGACACACCAGGAACCGCGGTGTTGGCCGTCGAATGGCGCTAGCTGCGCAGCATTTGTGCACCGCCGCCGTCAGTGTCAGCCAGTTTGCCGTGGCATACGGAGCTCCATCGCAGTCTTTAACACTGGTAGCATGCCGCGACAGCGTGGACGTGAACCGTATGTTCAGTTTACGGACTTTGAGCGAGGGCGTATAGTGGGCATGCGGGAGGCCGGGTGGACGTACCGCCGAATTGCTCAACACGTGGGGCGTGAGGTCTCCACAGTACATCGATGTTGTCGCCAGTGGTCGGCCCGTCGACCTGGGACCGGACCGCAGCGACGCACGGATGCACGCCATGACCGTAGGATCCTACGCAGTGCCGTAGGGGACCGCACCGCCACTTCCCAGCAAATTAGGGACACTGTTGCTCCTGGGGTATCGGCGAGGACCATTCGCAACCGTCTCCATGAAGCTGGGCTACGGTCCCGCACACCGTTAGGCCGTCTTCCGCTCACGCCCCAACATCGTGCAGCCCGCCTCCAGTGGTGTCGCGACAGGCGTGAATGGAGGGACGAATGGAGACGTGTCGTCTTCAGCGATGAGAGTCGCTTCTGCCTTGGTGCCAATGATGGTCGTATGCGTGTTTGGCGCCGTGCAGGTGAGCGCCACAATCAGGACTGCATACGACCGAGGCACACAGGGCCAACACCCGGCATCATGGTGTGGGGAGCGATCTCCTACACTGGCCGTACGCAACTGGTGATCGTCGAGGGGACACTGAATAGTGCACGGTACATCCAAACCGTCATCGAACCCATCGTTCTACCATTCCTAGACCGGCAAGGGAACTTGCTGTTCCAACAGGACAATGCACGTCCGCATGTATCCCGTGCCACCCAACGTGCTCTAGAAGGTGTAAGTCAACTACCCTGGCCAGCAAGATCTCCGGATCTGTCCCCCATTGAGCATGTTTGGGACTGGATGAAGTGTCGTCTCACGCGGTCTGCACGTCCAGCACGAACGCTGGTCCAACTGAGGCGCCAGGTGGAAATGGCATGGCAAGCCGTTCCACAGGACTACATCCAGCATCTCTACGATCGTCTCCATGGGAGAATAGCAGCCTGCATTGCTGCGAAAGGTGGATACACACTGTACTAGTGCCGACATTGTGCATGCTCTGTTGCCTGTGTCTATGTGCCTGTGGTTCTGTCAGTGTGATCATGTGATGTATCTGACCCCAGGAATGTGTCAATAAAGTTTCCCCTTCCTGGGACAATGAATTCACGGTGTTCTTATTTCAATTTCCGGGAGTGTATATCCAGCGGTAATGTTAGGTTACTCACCCTGTATATACCATATGTGTTCTGGCCGGAGGCAGTTGGCTCCTCGCTCTTGTATGTGCAAGTGCAGAATAAACCTTCGTTTAGTGAAGTTAGTGTTCCTCATTCATCTAATTAGACCTTCTTCTACGTCTTCTGGTGGAGACGCTGGGTATCGGAACTTCTGATAGCGCACATGATCGACGACACAGTGGCTCCCATCAGGCCACGACAGAGCCACCGATTACGTGACGAGAAACTCGAGTTCGAGCCATATTCAACAGACTGCAATCTATCGGAGACAGAAGAAGAAGAGGACGTCACTATGACAGCAACTGTGTGCCACCACATGAGACATCCTTCCGGGTTCTCTGTATCTCTATCGGAGACAGAAGAAGAAGAGGACGTCACTATGACAGCAACTGTGTGCCACCACATGAGACATCCTTCCGGGTTCTCTGGTGACGATGGCCAAGATCCAAACAAGTGGCTGAAGGTATATGAGCGTATTGCCAAATTTAACAAATAGGATGACACCGTGTGTTTGGCTAATGTATTTTTCTACTTGGAGGGCACTGCCAAGCAATGGTATGAGAACAACGAGGAGAAGTTCACAAGCTGGGAAGTATTCCAGGTGGAACTGCGCAAGTATTTCGGCGACACGCAACGACAGATGTGCAAAGCTGAAGATAAATTAAAGTGTAGGGCACAGCGTCCAGGAGAAACTATAGCATCCTACATTCAAGACGTCTTGGAGCTGTGTAAAATAGTAGATCCTAGAATGAAGGATTAAGATAAGTTTGCACATCTAATGAAGGGTGTTGCTGAGGACATGTATCAAGCTCTACTCCTTAAGGAGGTTTCAACAGCAGAGGACTTCATAAAATGGTGCCAGTATATCGAGACAATGCATCAAAAAAGAATTACACGCAAGAAGTTTGAACGGCTTCCCAACGTCGTATCGATGTCTGTGATGGAGTAAGGAACTGATTTCACAAGTGTTCTTCGTCAGGTAGTGAGAGAGGAAGTTCAGAAGGCACTTGGTTTGCACGGCGAGCAAAAAACCGAGATGGTTCAAGAGGTCGTAAAGGAGGAAGTGGAACAGACATTGAACCCTATCTCTTGTCCTTCATTTCCCTTTAAAACGGTGAAAAAGTCGAGACCCAGGTGAAGCTACGTTCCAACAATGCCGCATGAGGAACCTGAACGAAATTTTGCTCCAGTCAGAGCGGGGCAGAGTGTGAATGCTCGTTTCTGGCATTATTTCGACGTACCGCGCAGAACGCTCACGCGGGCGACTAGGTATCAGTTAGCCTATGAAGTGCGGCTTTCGCTGACGTTGAAGGATTAACAAGAAAAATCCGCTGCAGGCAAAGTGACGAAGGTTATAGGAATCAGTTACAGAGCGATAACGCTGCGTAAAACAAACTAGCGTGATGCAGGTTGGTTACAAAGATCCAGATAATTGGTTATGATCGCGGAAGTGCAATTGCTCCTATAGGGGTTGATAAGTACATTGTCACCTGTCCCAGTGCCATGAAGGTCGCCAAAAGTGTGATCCTGCGGCTGAAAAAATCTGCTCTTACCAGATGGATAACTGTGGGTACATTACCAAGCATGGAAACGTGAAAAGGAACAGTTCCGCTACTGGAACACAAATTCCTTCAGATGTGGTTCTATGTAGGTCACGGTGGCAGACATCTGAAAGAAATGCAGATGTGAATTTGATGTGGAGACTGGCAGTGGCCCATTAATGTTACGTAATTCACGTAAAATGGGTAAAAGGCCCAATGTCGTTTTACTATATTATCGGCTTTCAGCCACTGTAATTAGTCACAACCGTTTGGCATCAATGAATATTTATCCCTTAGTATTTAAGATGGATCCTCTGCATAGAGGCACATGACAGACAGACAGACAGATAGATAGATAGAGAGAGAGAGCTGCTCAATAGTTGCACGTCTATTCGCCCGTACACATCTCCACACCCGCCGTTCACCCCTCTCATCTACGGCCCGTGGTGCACCTCAGTTGCCTCGGCGCCGGTTGTGAATAGCGTCATTTTGCTGTATACGGTATACTTGAACCACGGCGGCACTCGAACAGTTTACAAACTTAGCTCTTTCAGGAATGCTATCATCCTTGGCCCGAAGGTCAATGATTATGCCCTTTTGAACGACAGATAAATCGCTTTGTTTCCGTATTACGACTACGACTACTGTGGTTTCCGTGTCTTCCTGACACGTTTTATATACCTTCCACTGCTAGTGCTGCCCCCTGCTGTCTGTGGGTGATTATTACATGCTAACGTCGAACATAGGTGGTGATCGCGTTGAAGTGACTGGATCACGAATGAGATGCTCCAAATAAAGACCAGAACAAATGGTACCATCGGCCTAACATTCTATCTGGGTAGCCTAACGACGGTATCCCAGTCAACGAATCACGAAAGGGGCCAGTTACTACTGATCTAATCGAACCCTGAGCTTGAGTTACATGTCACATTGAAAGTGACAATCAAGTGACAATATAGGCAAACATACAAAGACAACCACAGTCGAGAGGTAGGCACAGACAAGTTTTTAAAAGTACTTTTTAATGTACGATATCCTTCACTCTAATGCTGAAATACACTATTTGACCAGAAAAGTACAACACCTGGAAGAAATGGTCGTTATCAATGTTACTTCGTACACGTACACACCATCGCAGATACAGGTAACGAGTCCCTGCTTCTTTTTTGTTTTTGTTTTTTTTTTTGTTTCTTTTTCGTTTTTTTTGTTGAATAGCCTTCACAGCACATTAGTACTGTTCGTGTTTAGTGTTGTTAACAGACCTTGTATGGTATATAAGGGGTGGAAACAGCGTTAGGCTTTGACTGATCACTATGATGGGCATGGAGATGTAACGGGCTCGTGTAAGACAGCCTTCCAATATCTGCAACCTCCACCTACATCCTCAGATATGCTAACAACACCATCTACTTCACTACCCACAACACGCTCCAACTCTTTCATATCTCTATCCAGCGTCACCTGAATCTCCTGGTCGAGTGGTCTAACAAATGAAAATATGTTCTCCTACGACATATGTAGAAGACGTTGGAAAGCTATTAAGGGTCCACATATCTAAGTGCGTGATAAACATTACAGAGAGACATTATTGCATTCCTGACGATGCACCCTGTCGCCAGCATGGCGCTGTATAGTGATAGAAACAGTTTCGCTTTAGTGCTTTCTCGTATAGTTGAATAGAAATCTTGGAATGCTCAGTGAAATATTTGTTCACTAAAAATAGTGTCGCTTTATTGCTTCCCCATGCAGCCATATTTCTGATGATACAAAGTAGCTGCAGTCGGTATGGTTTCAGTATGAAATCCATCCATTGTTTCATGGCACTCACTAACCTGTAGCAGGAACCGTGTGATGTCACAAGGGTAGCTGCCGAGGCCCACGAGAAAGATAGGCTGCGGCGCGTACGTCACGAAGGATGCTGTTGGGCAGGCATGCTTATCAGGGAGCGCATAGTCTGGTACTTTAAGGGCAGATCGAATGCTATGTCTGGCCAAACGAGGACAAGAGAGATAACGAAGTTTTGTTAATTTAATGGTGAGAGGTAAATTGTCTAATGTGAAGGACTATCATCAATGCAATAGTTAGGTCAGAGGCATGACTAGATGCTGGAATGAACGATGAAAGGAAGATCAGATTTTAGCGCCCCATTGATGATGAGGTCCTTAGAAATGGAGAACATGCTCGTAACATACAGTAATGAGGAAAGATATGAACGACATTCTTACCAAAGGAAACATCAAGACTTCAGTCTGGAACCGCGTGACCGCTACGGTCGCAGGTTCGAATCCTGCCTCGGGCATGGAAGTGTGTGATGTCCTTAGGTAAGTTAGGTTTAAGTTGTTCTAAAGTTCTAGGGGACTGATGACCTCAGATGTTAAGTCCTATAGTGCTCAGAACCATTTTTTTGAAACGTCAAGACATTTGCCTCACACGATTTAAAGAAATCACAAAAACCCGAATCAGGTTCGTCTAACGAATATTTCAGCTCTAGTTCTGGCATATTGATTGTTGGGAATAGGTATATGTCCTGTTAAGTGCTTGGCTGAGGTTGCTATCAAAATGGCTCTGAGCACTATGGGACTTAACATCTATGGTCATCAGTCTCCTAGAACTTAGAACTACTTAAACCTAACTAACCTAAGGACATCACACAACACCCAGTCATCACGAGGCAGAGAAAATCCCTGACCCCGCCGGGAATCGAACCCGGGAACCCGGGCGTGGGAAGCGAGAACGCTACCGCACGACCACGAGCTGCTGAGGTTGCTATCCAGGAACAGATTGTTAGGAATAGGTAGATGAGCTGCTAGGTGCTGATGATTTCCGTGATTGAGGATATAATCGAACACTTGGTTAAATACAAATATGAGGTCGATCTGTCTGTGGGATGACCTCCGAGAGGCCTGTTTCCCAGTTATTAGGAAAAGCAGGGCATCGGAAGCTTTCGCTTGTGTTGTAATAGCTTGTGTAAAGATTGACTTCGTAAAGTATACAAGACAGACTCTGTAACTTTCTTTGAGATGGGGGTACGTAATTGTAAAAGGGGTGGGCGCTCTGTTTCGCTTTTTAGCGAGTTTTTCTATACCTGTTGTGTTTAGTCCTGTTTGTGGATTACTCAAGTTGGTGCAAGAGGTGAGACACCTACATTTGTGCGTTCTTCGACATAGGGTTCCATGGCGAGAAGAGAGTTGGGGTCAAGTAGGGTGATGGAAGTGTTTTACAGCTAGGTTGCAAAATGGCTCGCTTTGGAGAGAGTGTCAGGGAGGGATCTGTTGTGTGCAATGGAATATGTCGGGCTAGGACTATTTCCTGAAAGCCCGTAATATGCATTTCAGCATTTATGCAGTTTAGAATTATTTCATTTAGTCTGGTGCATGTTCCGCACCATTCCCAGTGCCGTTTAGTTTGTAGATAACTGTGGACGTGATGCTTCTGGAGCTGCCGGTAGCGTGTAATTTTGTCTCGGTCACTATTACGTTAAGTTTCTCTATAGGAGTGAAGCAAGGTAAGAGCTCATGGAGAGAGGATGGAACGTAAATGGTAGATGATATGATTTCTAATTGCGGTAGTGGCAGTGTTTTCTCTAAAATCAGCCTAATGTTGAATGTCTTCAAGATTTTGAGAGTTGTCATTGTGGCTGTGAATTAGGGTAAGCTTTTGGCACAGCAGGCATTCCAGCCTGCGTGGGAGTTGTCCTCGATTTGCCAGGCTAGGCAAATGTGAGGAGGATGACTTGGTTTGCTGTCAGATAGAATGTCTAGTCAAGGGCAGCTATGTCACAGCTTACAGCTCAATACAGGATCTCTACTGTGGATCGACTCAAGGGGTTTGGGGAAACGATAATGGTTTCAGAAATAGCATTTGTGACGTGTCGGTTATGGGCAGGGATAGGTAATTCATGGGTTGCCAATAAACTGAGAAACACCTCACTTGACACTTTCACTTATTTTTTTTCAAAAGGGATGGCAAAGTTGTCAGCGCTTCTGATTTCATAGTCCTGAAAGAATAACAAAGGTAGTAACAGAAAGTCGCCAAATCAGTCTGATATTAAGTAAGTCGACAAGTCTTCGGTACATAGATCCCTTCATCCCCTTTCATTCACTGATTTTCAAGGTCGTCAGTCGTGTTGATACATACATTTCACAAATAACTGGTGACGCCGCATCCTACAAGTGAACTACTGGATGTTTATACAGAGGGGTTGTAATTTGGTGATTCGAGGAGACACTTGAAGCCTGTCAGTTGTCTATGATGCTCTCCCTATCCACAAGAAGGTATTATGTGACTCAAGATGAAATTTATTCTCTCAATATTGGAGCTTATCTTTCACTGGTGGGAACTATTTGCTATTTCGAAATAAACATTGGGACCTCATATACCAGCGTTTTTTTTTTTTCGATTCTGAGACAGTACCACTGGTCACGGCTACACCCTATGTTGCACCAGTAACGAAAATTGAAATAAAGAACATACACAAGGGGCGTCTGAAAAGTTCGGTGAATGGTCACAGAAAGTAAAGGAAACAAGAGTTACAAACAAAATGCTTTTACAGACCCTCAAAGTTATCACCATTAGCTACGATACACTTCTGACATCGGCTGTAAATCTGTTGAAAATAGTCAGCAAAGATTTTTTGTGGAGTCGTTCGATGTACCGCGGTCACGAGTTGCTGGATAATGTCAGTGTCTGCGAATGTTCGTGAATAATAGTGCTTACAATGTCTTTGGTTAACGTCAAATTTTCTTCTCTTCTTCTCAAAGACAGCCAGCCACTTACCATTCGCACGCATCCTTCGCGCTCAGTCGATGTTGTCTGAAACTGTGGATCCTGGGCCGAACGCTGCTCCTCCTCGACACAGTCCTTTCCATCTCTAAAGCACTTAAACCACTCAGACACACTCTTTTTCACTCACTGCTTCAACACCAGAAACTTGCACTAACATTCATGAGTCTCCGTGTTAAAGCGTTGCGCCATTTTGCGCTCCATTTTGCAGTGACAAGAGTGCGATGGATGCTTGTGGATGATCGGTACTTTTTCAGTCCATCGTTAAGAGCACACTTCAGGAACAATAGCTGAGATTCTTTACTTGTGTGCTTTGGAGATACACATCAGACTTTTAATCGAATCCAAAAAACGCAGCGTTTTTGCCAATATGTCTTTAGAACGTACTGCATATCTGTAACTTGTGTCTTGTTTCTTTCGTACTAGCTCAATCACAGGTGTCGACATCTGGGCGGACGCATGTGGGTTCAGTCAAACTGACCGAGTGTTAGAAGTTTTCCGACGACATGCGACAAAAAATGTTCAAACTTTCCGTTACTTTGTTTCTGAGGTAATTTGACTTGTGATTAGTCTGACGCTGCCTGTAGCGAATTCCTTTCTTGTGGTAACCTCTCCATCTCAGAGCAGCACCTGCACCCAACATCCTCAATTATTTGTTGGATTTATTCCAATCTCTGCCTTACCGAGTAGCTTTTACTCTTTACAGCTCCCTCTAGTACCATGGAAGTTATTCCCTGATATCTTAACACATGCCCTATCATTTTGTCTCTTCCTCTTGTCAATACTTTCTACATGTTTCGCTCCACACCGATTCTGTAGAGAACCGTCTCGTTTCTTATCTTATCAATCCTACTAATTGCTAACGATGCACAATGTAAGAACACTTAAATCTCCATTTTGTGACTGTGGCGTAGTGCAAAACGCCATTTATTGTTTGCGTGCCTTAACTGGAGTGATCGAATGTCAAAGGTGGTATGGAATATAATGAGAATGAAACGTCAGTCACTGACATTTATATTCATACCGTTAGCAACGACATATCTTGCACTATGTGAATAACTGTCCTCTTTTTTGCTTTAAGGAGGAAAAGAGATATGAAAAAGAAAATGGACAGTGTTACACCATGAACACCATGACCAAAAGCTACCAATCTGATAGGGGATGTGGGGGCTTCGTGGACAGCCTACATTGTTGCCAGATTTCCGATGATCAATTTTTCCCTATGACACAATGCAAGATTACCAATTTGTCCCCACTCCTCTCCAAACTATCTGACAACACAATCCTGAATGGCGGAACCAGGCAACTTGTCCTAACTTAAAAATAGTGAGAAATTTTTAAAAAAAGTCCAAGAGGGTGCAACTACAATACTTGTGGTAGCAGAAAAGCGAAAAAGCCCACTTGTACTAAGTCTAAAATTATAGGAAATCCACTTATGCTAAGTTTAAAATGTGTCATACTTGATATTAGGCAATTTGTCTACCATGTAATGTGTAAACTATTGCCTCCACAAATTTGTCATACAATAACGGTGTTGCGTCGTGTGTGTGTGTGTGTGTGTGTGTGTGTGTGTGTGTGTGTGTGTGTCTGTAAGAGAGAGAGAGAGAGAGAGAGAGTGGGGGTGAGACTATTGCCTCCACCAGTTTGTCATACAGTTACGGTGTTGCGTCGTGTGTGTGTGTGTGTGTGTGTGTGTGAGAGAGAGAGAGAGAGAGAGTGAGTGAGTGAGTGAGTATGTAGCAGGGTAGCAATATTTTCCTGTAGGCTGACCACATATCTAGCTCCAGAGACAGATTATGGTGTCTTAATGATTACTTGTACTACAACAAAATATCCAACTTTGCAGTGTGCTGTAAGTTAAGAACTGTGTTCGACATATATAGTGTAACGACTTGCTTATAGCATTTAGTCTCTTCTGTTTAATAGTCCTCATTTCATAGGAGAAGTGGTGCTCAATAATCATTCTGGTGTGATTTTAATATTACAGTGCCCAGTACAGGCATAACAAACTGTTAGTAGGCCTATGGACTTCCGGTCGTTGTAAAATTAACAAACAGTAAGACTCCACATTAGCGGATTCCGGTAAAAGATGCAATTCTCGTTTGCACGTAAATACCTACTTACGAGTTAAAAAGTGTAGAAACGCAGTTTGTCTGCTGAGTTGAGGGAGCAGGTGAACTCAGGCCTACCTTCGTGACGTACGCGCCGCAGCCTATCTTTCTCGTGGGCCTCGGCAGCTACCCTTGTGACGTCACACGTTTCCTGCTACACGCTAGTGAGTGCCATGAGACAGTGGATGGATTGCACACTGAAACCATACTGATTGCAGCTACTTTGTATCATCAGAAATATGGAAGCATGGGGAAGCAATAAAGCGACACTATTTTTAGTGAACAAATATTTCACTGAGCAATCCAAGATTTCTATTCAACTATACGAGAAAACACTAAAGCGAAACTGTTTCTAGCACTACACAGCGCCATGCTGCCGACAGGGTGCACCGTCAGGAATGCAATAATGTCTCTCTGTAATGTTTGTTCACGCAGTTAGATATGTGGACCCTTAATAGCTTTCCAACGTCTTCTGTTAATACCTGCAACGTCAGAGTTTTCTACGACTCGTCTCCCACAGAATCTCACAAAGCATCCACTTACCTTTCAAATTAACGAATCTGGTATGACAAAACTCCACCCCATCCAAATTCTAACGAAGTTTGCAATTTTTGTTGGAGTTTGGGTTAACAATTTCTACAGTTTACAGATAACGCCACAGTCAGATTCCAGTTTGGCAGGTGCGATTTTCCATAGTTCTTTCTCATAGTCTCGAGGTTTTAAAGTTGAAATAGGTATCCACTCTGCAGTAAAGTGACTTAGACAACCCTCATTAGTCACACAATGAAGGATTAATCTTCTCTATAATGGGCTCATGAGCAGAGCAAATAGAAACAAGAACCACAACCTTCATGAGACCGGCTCAGATTTAAAAAAGTCCAAACAGTTTTTACTATTAAGCAATTATCCCAGGAAGCGGTACCCGGTACTAGTTGCAGGATACCTACTTAACGGCTTCCAGGGCAAAGAAGAACTTGATTTTCAATATTTCGCGCACTGTAATTATTGACAGTAGTATAGGTATTTACTACATGGGCCGCCTTATTTACATTGGCGACTCCTGTGGACTTGGTTTACCTCACGTGACGGAAGTCATAGACATAGTGCCGTCATCATCACTATCAGTGTCGTCATGCATGATATCATCAATGACCCTGAACTCATCATATCATCAGTCGTAAAATCAATTAGTCAATCAATCAGTTAAGCAACTATTGGAAATGAAAACCCTCATCCCTATATCTCCCTACTCCCATTCCCCCTCCCCTCCCCCATCACTAGCTAATCATAAACCTGTATTATAAATGAAACAAACAATCAAAAAATTCAAGATCGTGGAACTAACCCAGTTGTACTAGTGGAAAGTTAAAAGACCCTCTTCCATTTCCGATGTCTCATATTCGTGGCGCCCTTCATCGGTAGTGCTGGAATTCAGTATGGTGTTAGCCCACTCTTAGCCTTGATGACAGCTTCCGCTCGCGCAGGCATACGTTCAGTCAGGTGCTGGAAGGTTTCTTGGGGAATGGAAGCCCATTCTTCGCAGAGGCCTTTCAGGAAGTCGCCGTTCCAAAATATCCCAAAGGTGTTCTATAGGATTCAGGTCAGGACTCTGTGCAGGTCAGTCCATTAAAGGGCTATTATTGTATTGTAACCACTCCGCCACAGGCCGTGCATTATGAACAGGTACTCGATAGTGTTGAATAATGCAATCGCCATCGCCGAATTGCTATTCAACAGTGGGAAGTAAGAAGGTGCTTAAAACATCAGTATAGCCCTGTGCTGTGATAGTGCCACGGGGTTGCAAGCCCCCTCCACGAAAAACACGACCACGCCATAATACCACCGCCTCCGAATTTTACTGTTGGCACTACATACGCTGGCTGATGACGTTCACCGGGCATTCGCCACACCCATACCCTGCTATCGAATCGCCACAGTGTGTACCGTGATTCGTCACTCCATACAACGGTTTTCCACTGTTCAATCGTCCAATGTTTACGCTCCTTACTCTAAGCGAGGGGTCATTTGGCTTTTACTGGCATGATGTGTGGCTTATGAGCAGCCGCTCGACCAGGAAATCCAAGTTTTCTCACCTCCAGCCTAACTGTCATAGTACTTGCAGTGGATCCTGATGCAGTTTGGAATTCCTGTGTGATGGTCTGGATGGATGTCTGAATATTACGCATTACGATCCTCTTCAGCAGTCGGCGGTCTCTGCCAGTCAACAGACAAGGTCGGCCTGTACGCTTCTGTGCTGTATGTGTCCCTTCACGTATCCACTTCACTAACACGGCGGAAACAGTAGACCTAGGGTTGTTTAGGAGTGTGGAAATCTCGCGTTCAGACGTATGACCGAAGTAACCCCCAATCACCTGACCACGTTCGAAGTCTGTGAGTTCCGTGGAGCGCTCCATTCAGCTCTCTCAAGATGTCTGATGACTACTGAGGTCGCTGATATAGAGTACCTGGCAGTAGGTGGCAGCACAATGCACCTTATACGAAAAACGTATGTTTTTGGGGGTGTCTGGATACTTTTGATCACGTAATGTACAGTCGTGCTCAAAAGTATCCGAACGACCTGAATTGCATTTCGCCGGATTCGCATGCAACCCACATAACGCAGCTGTCTAGCAGGTCATCTAATCGCTCCTTGGTACAGTCGTTTGACTATTGAAAATGGTTCCAACAAGTCACCACTAGAAAACACTGCTCTGTATCGCAATAACTCAAGACGTAAAGTAATACTACGATACTACATATATTAGGGAACACCTTATCACAGATAAGACTGTCTTTCAGGCTTGTAAGCTCACATTTATTACAATAAATGACATACCTGAAATTTTACCACTCTCATTATTACGTCAGATAGGTAAAGCACGTAGTAAGTTCGTCGTATTCATGATTTCCTCTTCAAAGTAACATTCCGTACTTATTATTTAACACAAAATGACATTAAAGATTTAAGTTATTCACGAGCAGCTAGTTGAGAATATGTAGGAACTTCAAATGACACGACGAACCGTCTCGTTCTGCATATGGATTCAAACCCAGGTCATGCAGACTAAGCAAAGATTTCGTGACTGACGGAAACTAACACTCATTCCTGATTAGGCATACAAAGAGTGATATACCGCGATTTTAGACAGTATCAATTAGCAAATACCAACTTTAAATTACATAACGCAAGCATTTTAAACGGACCCGAATTCCTACCCAGCACCTATTGTCCCTGTTAACGAACTACGAGAGATATTAAATATTGCTTCTTAACAAGTAACTTATTTGAAATGCCGCGAGGTAAAGCTTTGTGTTGGACTGGGATTCGAACCCAGAACCTAATCGGATAGACATCGAAGCACAATCAACTGTGACATATCGCATTTTCTCGGCAGTCGCTAGTTGTTGACTACACGCAAAGAGACGTCAGCTACCGAATTTTCCTCCACCAGCAGCTCGGAATAACATCTTGAACTTACAGTGATCTCGCAAATAGTTCTGTGTCTCACTGGGAGTCAAAAACGTCAAATATCGTTAGTGTTGACAACGAATGAAAATACATTAAAAATCGAAATTATTATCCACCAGCAGATAGGTGTTCTCATGCTAGATCTTGATAATACATAATGAAATCTTTAGTGGCGGGCCAGGATTCGAACCCATTCACGCGCAATATGTGGAGATGTTGAGGAATCTGCAGTTTTGAACAAACAACAAATTGTAGAAGAGCTTTATTGTCAAGAAGGGAACAAATTCCGCGTTAAGGGCGGTCTGAGTTGCATTCCCAGTTCAGAACCAATTTTATCGACATACAGAAGCTCAGATAAAAGATGGAATAAGTGTCCTGTGAGCCTACATAGCGTTTGTTTCGTCACTAGAAATAAATAACTAGTATAAGAAAGGTTACTGGTGATAGAGTTTCTACATGTCGCCACTCCAGACTTTATTGTGGCTCAACCTAACGTCTACTTGGTAGAGAAGGAATATCATTTTTAATGTGAATTTCAGACCACAATGCCATTATATCTTCTTCACTTGGTGTAGCCAGAAGAGAATGGAATCTATCTCTCCCTATCTAAAATCACTGACCGGAGTTGGAATCGAACCGAGACCATAGCTATATGAACCTCTCATCAGCAGAACAGACCACCAAACCCTCTTCTGAGTGGCTCATTTTTCTATCATAACACCGTTGTGCCACACTGGCTGAGAATACTGACACACAGGCTCACTGTATCAATTTGCAGCATGTTCAGTAAATTCATTTACTTGGTTGATATACTGCTATATTTATATACTGCTATATTTTTTAAAAAGCAATTCTGCTGTCATCTAAAGTTATCAATCTAATGGAATCTGTAACATAATTCCCTTCACTTCTTAACCCAGAATAGTCGTTTGTGGAAAAAGGGCTAACTTCTGCGACATTTTGTTCATTTCAGGTTTAACAGACAGCCAGACAGCAGATGCATCTCGAAACTTATGTGTTATGTATGGGTAGAGCGCATCGTGCCAAAATACGTCGGAAAAGTATTTTATACATTAGCTGTCGTCTGGTAGTGGCATTTTATTCTTCTTCAAACCTTGTTTGAGAGCTTTAACTCAGAACAAGTTTTCTGCATGCATGTGATCAATAAACTGCATGTGCATTTTCAGACTGTTATAGATAACATCAGAGAATTCACATATATCGTTGATGATTAATTTCTCTCTCATGTTTACTATTGTTTTAACAACATTAAAGGAAATCTTACGAAAATTGTGAACTTTATTATAAAAAATGAAATAAAACTACCCACGATAAACTTACGACGGAAGTCTGTTTTAATAAAACTGAGTATCTGTACACAAGCGTGCCTCTATCGACACGAATTGGTAAAATACTACTCACTTAGATTCTGATTGGGTGTGTGTTTAATTGGTATGCTGTGTCATACTCAAGATGTATGCAAATATGGCATTTCATAAATAAAGTTATGTATTACTAGAAACCCAAAATTTGTTGTCAGCAGAGGAAACAGGCGTTACCTGTTGTGCAGCATTGCAAGTTTTTCACCATTGCACTATGAGCCGAAGGTATTTTCTTGCGATTTCTGATCGATGTTTGATCTGACTGTATGTAGCTCTTTCATAGAAGGGGTTAAAAACGCTACGCTCAGTGAGCCTGGAACTGTGAACCATTACAGACACTGTTTCACAGGTCAGCACGTTACCACAGAGATCGCGAAGAAGTATGTGTCTCAGCTTTCTCTTACGAGACCAATAAGGGCTAGAACTCGTAAACCGCTATTTGAAGGACGAGATTAGTTGCGATTTCCACGTGCAACGACTTTCCTGGGCTGAAAACCGTTAATTTACAATCCTTTTTTACACCTCAGATTATTCAATGGAAATGACAGGTAAAATCAAGTGAACTTTGAGGCTTAATTCCGTGCACACCAGGAAGTAACTCTTCGTTCACAGAGTTGCCAAACATACATTGCCTTGTTGCCAAATCTCAGTTACAATTCCAGCAGGAAGAAGACGAACCGATGTGATCTTACAGCGCCATAGCTGGTGTCTCCAAGTCGCGGCTGCTATGGCCTGGCATACGTAATGCGTCTGATTCGCATTTCTGTAACTAGGTTTAGGGACTGGAGCGTAGTTACTAATAATACTCAGAACTGACTGTAAACTAAGCATCATAAATCAGTAACTCTCCTAGCTGTTTTTATATTTCTTTCGTAAGTGTACTCAAAACTAAGAAACTTATTCACAGACGTTTTCGTGTTTCGCCGATAGTCGAGCACAACAAACAAATAAAAATAAAATAAAAATGTGTGTGTGTGTGTGTGTGTGTGACAGAGAGAGAAAGAGAGACATAAAAATCAAAAATAATGAGAGAGAGAGTAAAAAATTGTAAAGAAATTGAATCATGGTATGAAAATAAATCATTCATTACAGTGACACGTTCCATATCATTACGAAATATTGTATTCATGATCTATGAAACAAGAATTAATTTAATGTAATCTAATATTGAAAATAAAAGACGAGAGTATTTGTAATAAACCGGGACTTTTATCAAGACCCCTTCGTCCCTGTTAACTAACCACGAAAGATGTTTGATATACATCTATTCTGAAGTAACGAAGTGTGCATGCATTTAAAGGTGAAGTGCATGATGTGAAGTTCTGTGACGGAGGTACGAACCCAACACGTAATCGGATTGTTAACTAAGTAAAATCAAATGTTTCGAATCGGTTTTTCTTACCAGCTTCTAGGTGTTTGGATCTAAAATAAGGATACAAACTTTTGTGCCTAAGCGACAATCGGACTGCACACCGGCCGTGCATCCACGAGTATAGCTTAAGTATCAGTTGCTTACTCACCAATAGTAAGATGTGTGCATGTTTGACCAGAAATAATGACATCTATTGCGATTGTTGGCAACATATGAACAGACATTAAAAATGTACGTTAATTTTCTCTAAGAGGCCGGTGTGCACGTGATAGGGCTTGAAAAGAAATTATGAATATTTTTGTACCGGATCAGGATTCGGACCCACATACTTACCTTTGGAGGAGACCTAGAGAAAATTGCAGTCTTGAGAAAAGGAACGAAATGATTGAACTATACTGTTCCGAGAGATTCAGATCCTCGAAAGAGGAGATACGAATTCGAATCACAGTCCAGCACCGAATTTTTCAACATCTCTAGTTGAATCAAGTACAAGTAAAGTAAGAGCCCTGTTCCTTTAAATGGCTATCGGTTCATCAAATAAAATAAAATTTTCTAATGTAAGTAAGTTTACTGGTGACTATATTTCTGTTTACCATGACTTCTGCTATGTCATTTCCCAACGTAAACCGGCTCTGCTCAGTTGGTAATTAAGGAACGTGATGTTTAATGCGGATTCTGGATTATAACGTCATTCTCTTGATGTTACCAGGGGTAAAGTAAATCTTTTTGTGCCTCTTAAAAGTAAACGCCTGAACCTACGTATTACACCTGTGTTAGTTCGTTCCGCCAGACCATTGTGGCCACGTTTCCCTGCCCAAGGAGTGTGCTGTAACAGATGATGTGCTTAGCTTACAAAATTAGTCACGGTGGAAAAAACGCGAGTCTATTAAATGGTTAAGTAAAGAAAACTTCTGAATCGGACATTATGCTATTCTCATGTCAGCAGGATGTAAAGACTCTTCTAGGCATCATAGGCTCGATGTGAAGCCATTTTGAAATTTTCACAAATTCAGCAAATTTCTTAGTTCAAGAAAATCCACTGGGAAGTGTGAAGTTACCGGATATTTCGATTATTACCGTCATTAGTACTATCATTTTCTTCATACCGCTGCTGTAACACTGTACTTGAAGATCATGTGATGCCTTTTGGCCACTATAGAAGAAGTTTCCCCTGAACGGGTTCTTTCCTTGTCTACGGAATCCTTTTTATGTTAATATCAAACATCAGTAATTACTCGTAGATTACATTAAAACTAAAGTAATATGAAGACGTCACTTGTTAACAAAAACGTGCTGCCTTTCTTCATTTAATTGCGCCTACAAATGGCTATGGAGTACTGCCAAACAAAGGAAAGAGATCTTACTGCCTTCCGATATGGCCTGGAATACGTAATGCGTCTGATCCGTATTTCTGTAACTAGGCTTAGGGACTGGAGCGTAGTTACTAATAATACTCAGAACTGACTGCAAACTAAGCATCATAAATCAGTAACTCTCATAGTTGTTTTTATATTTCTTTCGTAAGTGTACTCAAAGCTAAGAAATTCATTCACAGACGTTTTTGTGCCTCACCGATAGTCGAGCACAAGAAACAAATAAAAATAAAATAAGAATGTGTGTGTGTGTGTGTCTGTGTGTGTGTGTGTGTGACAGAGAGAGAAAGAGAGAGATAAAAATCTAAAAGAATGAGACAGAGAGAGAGAGAGAGAGAGAGAGAGAGAGAGAGAGTAAAAAATTGTAAAGAAATTGAATCATGGTTGTAAAGAAATCATTCTTTAAAATGACACGTTCCACATCATTTCGAAAGATCTTATTCATGATCTATGAAACAAGAATTAATTTAATGTAATCTAATCTAATTATATCATATTGATGACTGGCCATGAAGAGTAATGAACTACCGAAATTTTTGCTAATACCAGTAACCAAATCTAAACTTGAAAATAAAAGACGACAGTTTTTGTAATAAACCGGGACTTTTATCAAGACCCTTTCGCCCCTGTTAATTAACCGCGAAAGATGTCTGATATACCTCTATTCTGAAGTAACAAAGTGTGCATGCATTTAAAGATGAAGTGCATGATGTGAAGTTCTGTGACAGAGATACGAACCCGTCACGGTTCCTTCCCTGTCTACGGAATCCTTTTCAGATTAATATCAAACATCTGCAGTTACTCGTAGATTACATTAAAACTAAAGTAGTTGATGAAGACGTTACTTGGTAACAAAAACGCGTTGTCTTTCTTCATTTACTTGCGCCTAGAAATGGCTATCGAGTATTGCCAAACCCAAAGGCAAGAGATCTTACTGCCTTCCGAAATACGACGCTGTCAGTTCTTCCATATGATTTGGTCGACATGACCTGTTTCAAGTTGTGTATGACAGACAATGTTTTAGAAAATCAATTGTTTTCCTTTGCAATAAACAGAAAGATTTTCATTCTAAGCATCCAAGTACAAAATTTTCGCAATATTAGTTCAAATTTAATAATCGCTTCTATAATGTAGGAAAGTATTTCACAGTTGCAAAATTCGCATCTTACTCATTGACCTTACACTTAGTCGCTGACCATAAATTCTATGTCAGAGTGACACCAGATTAAGTAACATAATGTAGCGAAGACTGTTTGCCAGTGCTCTTTCTCACCGGAAAATACGCAATTCACTCATTGTACTGTAACAGTAATTTCTGTGTGTATGCAATGCATATGGATTAGAATTTAGTGGTGCTCTCTCTTCCACTTCTGTATACAATATACCTGACCTAAACGGGCCCTTTATCATTACAGGCCCTGGGCAATGCAACATCATACTGACAACAGTAATGTGCTTATACTGACAACCTGACTGTTCGTTTTACCTGATTTTGTAATCATTTAAATAAAACAACATGACCTTCCAGTGGGAGACATTTCGTCCCCCTTTTCCTTCTGTGAAATTTGTCAGTAAGCTTTTTGCCTTCCAACCAGTGAAATGCGGCAGAGTTCGGCTGGTAAATGATTCACAAACCACGATTTAGTGCCGTTAAGACGATTTATTTAAACTTCACAAGACTGCACATAGGTGCAATCGATTTTGAGGAGCAAAGTGTTTGTTATCTTACTTTTGTGACAGGTGGGCATAAGTGATTTCCAAAGACTTTTTATTGTACTGAAATAATCTTTTGTCACAAAGTAACAAGGTAAGTGTTTTATCCGTGTATATTTTGTAGGAAACTGTAATCGTGATGGAAGATTATACACCTGAATGTTTGACACAACTGGTAGGAGAAAACGCTGCATATTAACGAGCACGGGATTCTCCTCTCATACCGCTTCAGAGCTGTTCCTAGCACAGCTGAGAATCGGCAACATCGTCACAAACATTAGGCAATACTGTGACAGTGCAATCACTTCCGCGTATGGTACTGAATTGACTCGCTAAATTCACTTGATATTCCCTTTCCATTTGCATGACTCGTGCTATATAATCCTCATGTAAACTAAGACACTGAGACAGAAAATTCAATTTTTTGCCTAAAGAAATGCTATTCTTCACATAAGTGACAACTTTTATTATCTTTCACGATTCGTTATGAGGCTGAGCGACAAATACTATGATGAGAGTGGCGTAGAGGCAGCAGTGTGTCCGTAGCCCGGTGGTACTGCCCGTGTCTTGGGTCAGAACGGCTCAATCAGTCGTCAGCTGTAACCGTGGTAGGGGCCAGCTTATGCGAGCTTTTTTTTCTGATATATTTTATGGAGCTGCGAATTTCCAGAAAAAATTCTGTATCGAAATCGGAAGAAAACCTTTAGACATCAAATCCTCTTGATAGCTCGACTCAGTAAGTTGTGTTAATGGTCAAAGATCTTGGCTTTCTGACTGCCAAGCTGCTTCGCAATACCAGCGTCTCTGAAGAAATTCGAATCGACCATCAGCGATACGAATTTCAATATTATTCTTCACTTAAGACTCACATGCCAGGGTGATAAGTATGAAGGAAATGAACCTCTTGATTACTATAGGGCCTCTATGCTAAATTTCCACAGAAGCAATTTGGAACACCCAGCAGACCTTTGCTAACAGCGGCTCTAGCAACTTACTTTTTCTCTGGGTAGCTTCAAATATGGACAATTTTGTCGCGTTGAATCCAATTGAATATTTTAAATATCACTTGTGAACAGCGTTCACTTCTCCATTAATTAAGGTATAGACCTCAAAACAAGCAATTTGCCTGAGTAGCTATAGAGCAGGTTCTGACAGGTATTGACACAATCTTTTGCATCCATTTACCATCGAGAATCAAAGAAAGAAATCAAACACATTACATTGCATTTACTCTGTGCCTTGACTAACACATATGAATCCATGACAATAATAAATTATTTGAGGAACGTCCCTTGAAAGGAAAAAGAACAGAATGTGACGCTTTAATTGTAGTGCACTGGATCAGAAACGACGAAATTAATTCTGTGCCACATTGATGAATTGCATTCTAGTGTAATAAAATAATCATCAAATAAAAACGGTTTTGTGCCTCCTTTGCTATCAAGAGTGAAACACAAACCGTGGGCGCTTCAGTCTGGAACCGCGTGACTGCTACGGTCGCAGATTCGAATCCTGCCTTGGACATGGATGTGTGTGATGTCCTTTGGTTAGTTAGGTTTAAGTACACTCCTGGAAATTGAAATAAGAACACCGTGAATTCATTGTCCCAGGAAGGGGAAACTTTATTGACACATTCCTGGGGTCAGATACATCACATGATCACACTGACAGAACCACAGGCACATAGACACAGGCAACAGAGCATGCACAATGTCGGCACTAGTACAGTGTATATCCACCTTTCGCAGCAATGCAGGATGCTATTCTCCCATGGAGACGATCGTAGAGATGCTGGATGTAGTCCTGTGGAACGGCTTGCCATGCCATTTCCACCTGGCGCCTCAGTTGGACCAGCGTTCGTGCTGGACGTGCAGACCGCGTGAGACGACGCTTCATCCAGTCCCAAACATGCTCAATGGGGGACAGATCCGGAGATCTTGCTGGCCAGGGTAGTTGCCTTACACCTTCTAGAGCACGTTGGGTGGCACGGGATACATGCGGACGTGCATTGTCCTGTCGGAACAGGAAGTTCCCTTGTTGGTCTAGGAATGGTAGAACGATGGGTTCGATGACGGTTTGGATGTACCATGCACTATTCAGTGTCCCCTCGACGATCACCAGTGGTGTACGGCCAGTGTAGGAGATCGCTCCCCACACCATGATGCCGGGTGTTGGCCCTGTGTGCCTCGGTCGTATGCAGTCCTGATTGTGGCGCTCACCTGCACGGCGCCAAACACGCATACGACCATCATTGGCACCAAGGCAGAAGCGACTCTCATCGCTGAAGACGACACGTCTCCATTCGTCCCTCCATTCACGCATGTCGCGACACCACTGGAGGCAGGCTGCACGATGTTGGGGCGTGAGCGGAAGACGGCCTAACGGTGTGCGGGACCGTAGCCCAGCTTCATGGAGACGGTTGCGAATGGTCCTCGCTGATACCCCAGGAGCAACAGTGTCCCTAATTTGCTGGGAAGTGGCGGTGCGGTCCCCTACGGCACTGCGTAGGATCCTACGGTCTTGGCGTGCATCCGTGCGTCGCTGCGGTCCGGTCCCAGGTCGACGGGCACGTGCACCTTCCGCCGACCACTGGCGACAACATCGATGTACTGTGGAGACCTCACGCCCCACGTGTTGAGCAATTCGGCGGTACGTCCACCCGGCCTCCCGCATGCCCACTATACGCCCTCGCTCAAAGTCCGTTAACTGCACATACGGTTCACGTCCACGCTCTCGCGGCATGCTACCAGTGTTAAAGACTGCGATGGAGCTCTGTATGCCACGGCAAACTGGCTGACACTGACGGCGGCGGTGCACAAATGCTGCGCAGCTAGCGCCATTCGACGGCCAACACCGCGGTTCCTGGTGTGTCCGCTGTGCCGCGCATGTGATCATTGCTTGTACAGCCCTCTCGCAGTGTCCGGAGCAAGTATGGTGGGTCTGACACACCGGTGTCAATGTGTTCTTTTTTCCATTTCCAGGAGTGTAGTTCTAAGTTCTAGGGGACTCATGACCACAGATGTTAAGTCCGATAGTGCTCAGAGCCATTTGAACAAATCGTAGACAGATTTTATGGGTCGCCACTCAACAACATTAAAGCATTTTACATGGTCGAGAGTGCGGAGTGGAGCAGACGTTGTCGACAGAAGGCGAGACAATGCAGTGTCTCAGCCCCCGCCGGTAGGCAGCAAACGGGTGCCAGATAACTCAGACGCATGCGGTGTTCAGAGGCAGATGGTCGGCAAAGAAATCTTTCGCTAAAACATTGTTGGACCAAAATGTTATTACCAGTGTGACAGAAAGCGAAATCTATTGTAGATTCGCTTGAATTATACTAATAGCTTCAGCACCGAGAGGAAAGGGCGATAAAAACTTTGTCGACGTGTGCTTTTAGTTACCAGACAACGTATTAGCTAGTCTCGCGTTTTACCTCAAGACTACGGTCGTAGTCAAGAATAAAGTACTAAGACTGAAGTCAAGATTTCCTTTGGGAAGTGCTGCAGTCTACAATGTTGTCAGATCGAGCATGTTGCCGGACATAGGATTCTGAGAGGAGCACGACTGTATTGCCCATCTTACGTGAACGACTCGGCTGTCAATTTTTTGTTCTAAGACTGTATCTACAACACATATTGCAAGATGAAGACCCAGAAGAATTAAAAAACAAAAGTAGTTTGTGAGAGAAACGTTAACTATAGCTTTCGAAGTATTCATAGTATTGTATACGCGTGTGTAAACGCCTTCCAATGCCCACTCAAGAAAGACAATTTGCGGACGAACTCAGACTTAGGTTGATAATCATTTTGAATATTTAGCAGTACTGTACCCATAGGTGTTAAACTCGTTTTCAACCAAGGATTCCCACAGCTACAGGAACACTACTTGTGATACCTCATAGACCAAATAGTTATACAGCGCTATCAGACGAAAAGATCAACCTGACACAAACTGTGGGAAGTTTGTTTTACATTCTTCGTACCTGGATAATGAGCTTTTTCCTATTTGAGATGTCTGTGAACATTGCTGACTGAGACGATTTAAGACGAAACTAAATTCCTTCAGCTACGACAATGTTTAAAGAAAACATCTTAACGGCACTAAATCGCGGTTTCTGAATCTTTTACCGGCCGTACTCTGCCGCATTTCGCTGGTTGGAAGGCAAAAAACTTACTGACAAATTTCACAGAAGGAAAAGAAGGACGAAATGTCTCCCACTGGAAGGTCATGTTGTTTTATTTAAATGATTACAAAATCAGGTAAAACGAACAGTCAGGTTGTCAGTATAAGCACATTACTGTTGTCAGTATGATGTTGCATTGCCCAGGGCCTGTAATGATAAAGGGCCCGTTTAGGTCAGGTATATTGTATACAGAAGTGGAAGAGAGAGCACCACTAAATTCTAATCCGTATGCATTGCATACACACAGAAATTACTGTTACAATACAATGAGTGAATTGCGTATTTTCCGGGTGAGAAAGAGCACTGGCAAACAGTCTTCGCTACATTAGGTTACTTAATCTGGTGTCACTCTGACATAGAATTTATGGTCAGCGACTAAGTGTAAGGTCAATGAGTAAGATGCGAATTTTGCAACTGTGAAATACTTTCCTACATTATAGAAGCGATTATTAAATTTGAACTAATATTGCGAAAATTTTGTACTTGGATACTTAGAATGAAAATCTTTCTGTTTATTGCAAAGGAAAACAATTGATTTTCTAAAACATTGTCTGTCATACACAACTTGAAACAGGTCATGTCGACCAAATCATATGGAAGAACTGACAGCGTCGTATTTCGGAAGGCAGTAAGATCTCTAGCCTTTGGGTTTGGCAGTACTCGATAGCCATTTGTAGGCGCAAGTAAATGAAGAAAGGCACCGCGTTTTTGTTATCAAGTAAAGTCTTCATCAACTACTTTACTTTTAATGTAATCTAAGAGTAATTGCAGATGTTTGATATTAACTGAAAAGGATTCCGTAGACAGGGAAGGAACCATGATGGGTTCGTATCTCTGTCACAGAACTTCACAACATGCACTTCATCTTTAAATGCATGCACACTTTGTTACTTCAGAATAGAGGTATATCAGACATCTTTCGCGGTTAATTAACAGGGGCGAAAGGGTCTTGATAAAAGTCCCGGTTTATTACAAAAACTGTCGTCTTTTATTTTCAAGTTTAGATTTGGTTACTGGTATTAGCAAAAATGTCGGTAGTTCATTACTCTTCATGGCTAGTCATCAATATGATATAATTAGATTAGATTACATTAAATTAATTCTTGTTTCATAGATCATGAATAAGATCTTTCGAAATGATGTGGAACGTGTCATTTTAAAGAATGATTTCTTTACAACCATGATTCAATTTCTTTACAATTTTTTACTCTCTCTCCCTCTCTCTCTCTCTCTCTCTCTCTCATTCTTTTAGATTTTTATCTCTCTCTTTCTCTCTCTGTCACACACACACACACACACACACACACACACACACACACGCACACATTCTTATTTTATTTTTATTTGTTTGTTGTGCTCGACTATCGGTGAGGCACAAAAACGTCTGTGAATGAATTTCTTAGCTTTGAGTACACTTACGAAAGAAATATAAAAACAACTATGAGAGTTACTGATTTATGATGCTTAGTTTGCAGTCAGTTCTGAGTATTATTAGTAACTACGCTCCAGTCCCTAAGCCTAGTTACAGAAATACGGATCAGACGCATTACGTATTCCAGGCCATATCGGAAGGCAGTAAGATCTCTTTCCTTTGTTTGGCAGTACTCCATAGCCATTTGTAGGCGCAATTAAATGAAGAAAGGCAGCACGTTTTTGTTAACAAGTGACGTCTTCATATTACTTTAGTTTTAATGTAATCTACGAGTAATTGGTTCAAACGGCTCTGAGCACTATGGGACTCAACTGCTGTGGTCATAAGTCCCCTAGAACTTAGAACTACTTAAACCTAACTAACCTAAGGACAGCACACAACACCCAGCCATCACGAGGCAGTGAAAATCCCTGACCCCGCCGGGAATCGAACCCGGGAACCCGGGCGTGGGAAGCGAGAACGCTACCGCACGACCACGAGATGCGGGCCTACGAGTAATTACTGATGTTTGATATTAACATGAAAAGGATTCCGTAGACAAGGAAAGAACCTGTTCTGGGGAAACTTCTTCTATAGTGGCCAAAAGGCATTACATGATCTTCAAGTACAGTGTTACAGCCGCGGTATGAAGAAATACGAATCAGACGCATTACGTATTCCAAGCCGTTGCAGCCGCGACTTGGAGACACCAGCTATGTCACTTCCCAGTCCGCTATAAGATCACAACGGTTTGTCTTCTTCCTGCTGGTATTGTAACTGAGATTTGGCAACAAGGCAATGTATGTTTGACAACTCTGTGAACGACGAGTTACTTCCTGGTGTGCGCGGAATTAAGCCTCAAAGTTCGCTTGATTTTACCTGTCATTTCCATTGAATAATCTGAGGTGTAAAAAAGGATTGTAAATTAACGGTTTTCAGCCCAGGAAAGTCGTTGCACGTGGAAATCGCAACTAATCTCGTCCTTCAAATAGCGGTTTACGAGTTCTAGCCCTTATTGGTCTCGTAAGAGAAAGCTGAGACACATACTTCTTCGCGATCTCTGTGGTAACGTGCTGACCTGTGAAACAGTGTCTGTAATGGTTCACAGTTCCAGGCTCACTGAGCGTAGCGTTTTTAACCCCTTCTATGAAAGAGCTACATACAGTCAGATCAAACATCGATCAGAAATCGCAAGAAAATACCTTCGGCTCATAGTGCAATGGTGAAAAACTTGCAATGCTGCACAACAGGTAACGCCTGTTTCCTCTGCTGACAACAAATTTTGGGTTTCTAGTAATACATAACTTTATTTATGAAATGCCATATTTGCATACATCTTGAGTATGACACAGCATACCAATTAAACACATACCCAATCAAAATCTAAGTGAGTAGTATTTTACCAATTCGTGTCGATAGAGGCACGCTTGTGTACAGATACTCAGTTTTATTAAAACAGACTTCCGTCGTAAGTTTATCGTGGGTAGTTTTATTTCATTTTTTATAATAAAGTTCACAAATTTCGTAAGATTTCCTTTAATGTTGTTAAAACAATAGTAAACATGAGAGAGAAATTAATCATCAACGATATATGTGAATTCTCTGATGTTATCTATAACAGTCTGAAAATGCACATGCAGTTTATTGATTACATGCATGCAGAAAACTTGTTCTGAGTTAAAGCTCTCAAACAAGGTTTGAAGAAGAATAAAATGCCACTACCAGACGACAGCTAATGTATAAAATACTTTTCCGACGTATTTTGGCACGATGCGCTCTACCCATACATAACACATAAGTTTCGAGATGCATCTGCTGTCTGGCTGTCTGTTAAACCTGAAATGAACAAAATGTCGCAGAAGTTAGCCCTTTTTCCACAAACGACTATTCTGGGTTAAGAAGTGAAGGGAATTATGTTACAGATTCCATTAGATTGATAACTTTAGATGACAGCAGAATTGCTTTTTAAAAAATATAGCAGTGTATAAATATAGCAGTATATCAACCAAGTAAATGAATTTACTGAACATGCTGCAAATTGATACAGTGAGCCTGTGTGTCAGTATTCTCAGCCAGTGTGGCACAACGGTGTTATGATAGAAAAATGAGCCACTCAGAAGAGGGTTTGGTGGTCTGTTCTGCTGATGAGAGGTCCATATAGCTATGGTCTCGGTTCGATTCCAACTCCGGTCAGTGATTTTAGATAGGGGGAGATAGATTCCATTCTCTTCTGGCTACACCATGTGAAGAAGATATAATGGCATTGTGGTCTGAAATTCACATTAAAAATGATATTCCTTCTCTACCAAGTAGACGTTAGGTTGAGCCACAATAAAGTCTGGAGTGGCGACATGTAGAAACTCTATCACCAGTAACCTTTCTTATACTAGTTATTTATTTCTAGTGACGAAACAAACGCTATGTAGGCTCACAGGACACTTATTCCATCTTTTATCTGAGCTTCTGTATGTCGATAAAATTGGTTCTGAACTGGGAATGCAACTCAGACCGCCCTTAACGCGGAATTTGTTCCCTTCTTGACAATAAAGCTCTTCTACAATTTGTTGTTTGTTCAAAACTGCAGATTCCTCAACATCTCCACATATTGCGCGTGAATGGGTTCGAATCCTGGCCCGCCACTAAAGATTTCATTATGTATTATCAAGATCTAGCATGAGAACACCTATCTGCTGGTGGATAATAATTTCGATTTTTAATGTATTTTCATTCGTTGTCAACCTAACGATATTTGACGTTTTTGACTCCCAGTGAGACACAGAACTATTTGCGACATCACTGTAAGTTCAAGATGTTATTCCGAGCTGCTGGTGGAGGAAAAATCGGTAGCTGACGTCTCTTTGCGTGTGGTCAACAACTTTATGTGTGGGGCTCTATTCCCAGTCAGCACTGAACTCTTCGTCATATTATTTTTAGTTCAAACATGCTCACATGTCGCTTCTGGTGCAACAAACCCATATTTAACGTTCGTTTTCTCTAGAATATAACAGCGATAGATGCCGGGTTGGAGTCCTGGAAAGGAAAAAATTAATGTTTCATCTCGTCATTTCAGTTAAAACATCTAGCGACTGCCGAGAAAATGTCACAGTTGATTGTGCTTCGATATCTATCCGATTAGGTTCTGGGTTCGAATCCCAGTCCAACACAAAGCTTTACCTCACGGCATTTCAAATAAGTTACTTGTTAAGAAGCAATATTTAACATCTCTCGTAGTTCGTTAACAGGGACAATAGGTGCTGGGTAGGAATTCGGGTCCGTTAAAAATGTTTGCGTTATGTAATTTAAAGTTGGTATTTGCTAATTGATACTGTCTAAAATCGTGGTATATCACTCTCTGTATGCCTAATCAGAAATGAGTGTTAGTTTCCGTCAGTCACGAAATCTTTGCTTAGTCTGCATGACCTGGGTTTGAATCCTTATGCAGAACGAGACGGTTCGTCGTGTCATTTGAAGTTCCTACATATTCTCAACTAGCTGCTCGTGAATAACTTAAATTTTTAATGTCATTTTGTGTTAAATAATAAGTACGGTATGTTACTTTGAAGAGGAAATCATGAATACGACGAACTTACTACGTGCTTTACCTATCTGACGTAATAATGAGAGTGGTAAAATTTCAGGTATGTCATTTATTGTAATAAATGTGAGCTTACAAGCCTTAAGGACAGTCTTATCTGTGATAAGGTGTTCCCTAATATATGTAGTATCGTAGTATTGATTTACATCTTGAGTTATTGCGACACAGAGCAGTGTTTTCTAGTGGTGACTTGTTGGAACCATTTTCAATTGTCAAACGACTGTACCAAGGAGCGATTAGAGGACCTTCTAGACAGCTGCGTTAAGTGGGTTGTATGCGAATCCGGCGAAATGCAATTCAGGTCGTTCGGATACTTTTGAGCATGACTGTACATCGCCGCTGCTTCATGGCTACACTAGTAAAAAAAGTGTAAAAGTTAGATCTATGGAGCACAATTTGTTTTGTGTTACCAACAGATGTCTGCACTGGTAACAACGTTTAGAGTTCGATCTATCGACCATATTTGCTGTAATACATAACATGTCTTTAAATTAATTATTTTCTGGTGTCTATAACGATTGTCAAATATTAAATATTCTAAAATATCTGCAAAATACATCGGCAATGCAAAAAGTGCGATGTTTATGTCGGTAATCAAAATACTTACATCAATTATTACAATGTTATTTTCCACATTTGTCCATCAAAGTGGTGTCTTTAATACATGACTGTGAACACTAACGTATGTCAAATCAAACACCTCTTGGCCGTCTAATTTCTAAACTGCCTTTTTATTTTGGCTACCAGTTTCGGCGATTTACTATGTCATCTTCAGGCCCCTGACAGACGTGTACGGAAGATTTCAACCTCGGTTCCGGTCAAAATAGGGCCCAGACTGGTATCTGTAGATTTCTGCTTGATACAGCGACCATTTAAGTCATCATCTGTTGACTGTTAGACAACAGTCGAAGATTGAAATCTTCTTACACTCGGTCAGGGGGTCTGAAGATGGTGTAGTAGAGAACTGGTAGCCAAAATAAAATAACTGTTTGGAAATTAGACGGCTGAAAGGTGTTTTATTTGACATTCTGTACTGAACAGTCGAGTCTCGCAACCATATATGTAAAGATTGACATACAGAGACTGACGTATGTGTCAGAGGAGGGGAGGGTGAGAATAATGTTCATCAGAAACGTATATTCGATAACAACTATTGCAAGTAATTAGGATCTAGTTGAGGTTAAGCACGTTACATCATCTATGATGTTTGGAAAATTCCATAATATTCCAAAATTTCTACAGAAATGCGTCAGCGATGCAAGACTGTTTAATGTTTACGTAGAATTAGTATCTAAATAAATAAAATGCATTCAGTCTGATGATGTATACTACCATCACCTAACATTTCTCATCACCAATTTAGGAGGGGAGCAAAGATATTGCTTCACTAGAAAAAATATAGTCAGTGTCAAGTATTACAAATAATTGAAAAAAACTGCAGCATCTGGAACTATGGCTCACTAAAACTATAATTAACTACACCAACATACAATAAAAGTTCCACCATACGCGCACTTCGATTTTAGGAGAGGAGGAAGGAAGAAGGAGTCCGACTGTAGGAAGGAAGAAGGTGCATGATAAATGACTTAAACTACAAATCGACATAGTTCTTTTTTTATACACACTCACAAGACGACCAAAGACGACCATAGAGAGCTGTGACATCTAAAAGACAATTGCTGTGTCGTTACCGCAAAAATAAAAATCTTTGATATAATTATTCATCATTTATGGTGTTATATGTAAGATTTCACACACTTTATGCTTATGATAATAGGCCTCTATGAAAATTCGAGCAAAAAATTATGTGTTGTGTAAGATCTGGAACAATTTGCAAGCACATTGGATCTTCAAATTGAATATTTATTCATATAAATGTCTGTATTACTTATCAAAATGCATACAACTTGTATATCAGCACCACTGAAAGGACTTTCACATTAAGCAACACTCGTTTTCGACGAAAATTCGATAGGCGTACCAGATTTGTAAGCTCTATGGACGTTTAAAACAATATTTCTGCTTCTAAGGCGTCTGCACAGGTTATTAAAATGCACAAAGTTGCATGCATATCGTAATATGCAATGGATCTACGAAAATTCGACCAAACCAACTTTGTATTATTTGTAAGATTTCGCACACTTTGTAAATACAATATAAGTTCGAGTTAAGTATTTCTACACCTAAACTATCTAATTATTTATTAAAATACGCGCTGATTTCATATTAATACGACTGATGAAACATTTTGGCGTATTTTAGGTGTAAACAGCTTTAATTAGCTATCTGTATACCACGTGGAGATTCTTAACACAGATTCCAACAAGGACGATATAAATATTACACAGAGGTGCTATTTTATGCAAGAAAAACTGTTTTCCCAATCCACGACACTATTCTCCACAATATTGAGATTGAATCCGACGAATAATGTTATTCCACAGGTGTTAGAGAAGAGCGGGAAAGCGTTGGTCTATTGTGAAATGTACCTTTCAGCTCCTGTCTCTGGCTACAGGATGCTGTTGTCCACAGTGGCACTGGCGTTGCCCGTAGGGCTTCATGTGAAGCTAATGCATATGAAAAATTACTACTCTAGGTACGGCGAATGTGTTATGTATACGATAAAGGAGATTGGAAATGGAGGACATTGAAGCCAAGAAAAGAAAATTTGGAGTATATGACGAAGACTATTGCCATAAAGGGATACAAATGGCAACTGGAAGAAAAGGAAGCTACTGCAGATGCGCAAGCACGGTTTACTTATTACTTTAAACATAAAGGATGGTGAAATCTGGCAACCACTGTGGAAGATAAGATATTGGCATTTACTGTATATAGCAATGGTAAGTGACCATACGTTGGAGTACTTGTCGTAAATACCAGAATCGAGAACGTTTACTCCGTTAAGGAACACTCGAAAAATCTGTTTATAGAGCTTCATTCACATCTGAATCTAATTAAAAAGTATGGTTACAGTGCATCTAAATGTGGTGGACTGGTTGTTTTCCATCTAGCAACATAACACCCATTTGCATAGATTAATACCGATGGGATAACAGCTTTTATTGGTAATTCGATTGAAAAAGCTATTAACTTAAATTTCTACACGGAAATTCCGCAAGAAAGTAGAGTAGAAAAGAGCATTTTAACAACAGTGTTATGCAGAAGACAAGAGGTAAAATGGTATACGTTCTTTGTACTTGTGAAATTACTGGCTGGAGAGTGAAACACATGATTCAGATGTAAAATTTACTTATAAGTTAGGAATTAAATTGGATGTCAGCAAAACTAAACCAGAGAAAAACACAAAAGAGTTGTTTTCACATAATGACACTTTCCACTAGCGTAGAAGACTGATCAGTGGCGGGTATCAGGCCTCCTTTTATACTCTCAAGATCCAAGATAGCGGCACTCTGGAAAGTTATGGCAGGTTTGCTAACATTAAAGTGTAAGTACGACTATATTTAGAAGAACTACTAGTCCAACTGCGCTCATTTATGTGCAAGATGTCCATAGGAGGGATGGAGACATATGGTACAGATTAAGGAAACTGCTTTGGTGTTGCCTCTAGGCTAAACTTACAAAAGCGATGGACACAGAAAACAAATCTGAGGACGTTTAGCAGCAGTTTATCTTGTACTTTGATCGGATATTTTTGGAGTGCTTTCTGAAAAGTACCGCATAGTTTGCTGCTAAATGTGTTAATTAAGATAAACAACTTGAATACAACGATTTAAAGCATCACTACAGTAATATAGGGTACCATTTTCAAGTAGCCTCATACAAATCGTCTAAATGAGTGGCTTTTCAGGCAAGCAGGTAGTAGAACAGTTTTTTGCATTTGCACTCAACACTGCAGCAGGTACCTAGGTTGGTGCACATGCTGCCAGTATTGCTGGCTGCTTCACAAAATGCTGCTTAGCGATTCGACTTCCAAAACCTGCATGTGCGAATATATCAGCAGATTGCTGCTTTCATGCAAAAACACGTGGCTGGAAATCGAATCGCTATGCAGCATTTCACGAAACAGTCAGTCACTCCGCCGGGATGTATACTTACTCACTTACTGAGAGGTTGCCTCTGGCATGCGAGTATGGCAGGTGTTCCCCTGGATGACAGTGAACAATTATTGGTGATCCCCTGGGAGAGGGCAGGGAGGGGTAACCTTCAATATAACTAGCCCAAGTGTGTAACCTGATACCAGAAGTGTAACATGATACCCCCATTATCTTACCAGTGACCTTTCGATAAGATCCTTGTCTTGGTTATAACTTGCCTTACTGTACTACTAGTGTGGTGTGATTTGATAGATGCTCTTTCTTTGGATTCTGAATGCTGTGGTATTCTCTCCCAGTACATTCGAGCGGCAAGTAAATCCTTCACATCAGGGTTATTTACAGATCAGTTAAAACGGGCAAGAGTTGTACCTTTGCTTAAGAAAGGTAATGCAGAATACATAGAAAATTACCGGCCCATTTCCCTGCTGTCAGTATTCTCAAAAATAATAGAAGCAATTATGAAAGATAGGTTAATGAATTACCTGAATAAATACAATCTTTTAAGCGAATAACAGTTTGGTTTGCTTAATGGCAAAAATACGGAGTCAGCCATAGTAGAATTCACAGAAGTTGTGCTTGATGCTCTTGATAAAGATGAGTGTGTCACAGGAAAATTTTTGGATATTTCTAAGGTGTTTGATACAGTCGACCAAAAGATCCTATTAAATAAATTAGAAGCATTAGGAAGAAGAGGGGTAGCTAATGACTGGTTTCGATCGTACCTAGCAGATAGGGTACAAAGCGTAGAGATAACACATACTTCAAATAGATCTAAACATTTAGTAAAACACTTATCAGAACCAAAATACATCAATATAGGGGTTCTGCAAAGTAGCATATTAGGACCAATACTATTCCTGATATACATCAATGACTTTCTCAGTATTGTTACTCATGGTGAAAAAATTCTCTTCGCTGATGACAGCAATGTTACAGTCACTGAAAAAACAAGAGAAGTCCTTGCCGAGAAAGCAAATGAAACTGTCATGGAAGTTTATGAATGGTCAATAAGCAATAAAGTGACGCTGAACATAAATAAATTTAATGTCATGAATTTCACTTTGAAGACGAAAAATGATAATGTTGAATTACGTGTAGATGGCACCTGTGTAGACTGTGTAACAAATGCAAAATTTCTAGGAATGAATATTGGTTCTCGGTTGAAGTGGTGTGAACACACAAAGGTACTTGCAAACAGAATGTCATCAGCACGTTGTGCTCTTAGAATCCTATCATCAGTGTGTAACATGCAGTGTCTTTTAGTTACATATTATTCATATGTACACTCAGTTCTTAGCTATGGCATTCTTTTTTGGGGAACAAACGCACAAAATATGAACACAATTACAAACTCCAGGAAAGAGCCATAAGAATAATAACCAAAAATACTAGTCGAGCTCATTGTAAAGATCTGTTCAAAACACTGGGGATTTTAACTGCTCCATGTGAATACATTTACCAGTCAGTTGTGCACATCAAAAATAACATTGATAATTACCGCACAAACAGCTCTGTCCATGACCATGCAACAAGAGATGGACTCAACTTACATTTACCAAGAAAATATAAACATAAACCTCGAAATAGCATTTTCTACCAAGGAATAAAACTGTACAATAAATTACCAAAAGAGATTAAAGAAATTGCAAAAATACACTTATTTAAAAACGCAGCTAAAAAGTACCTGCTATGCAACACATTTTATACATTGAAGGATTACTTAGATAAAACAGAGTAGGAATTTAATAAAAAAATGTTATTCAAATAAATAATAATAATAATGATTATAAAACATCCAAGATTCCACATAACACCTTCACTTAACGTTTTTCCTTCTTTTTTCCTTTCTAGAAATACTTACCCCGCCCCCCTCCCCAAGCTATGCATAGCACAATACTAACGCCTCTTCCTCTTTCTGTGCTCAACATCTCACTCATTATGGAAGGATGCTGACTCAGTTTTTCAGGATACAAATGGGAAGTTGCAGTACAGAACATGGCCCAGAGATCACCAGTGTGTGTGTGTGTGTGTGTGTGTGTGTGTGTGTGTGTGTGTGTAGTGAGTGAAGTGTTATGAAACAATGTGTGTATAGTGCGTGCAACGACTGATAGTGAGATATGAGTGAACAGTGTGGCATTACATTATTTGATAAGTTATTTGTAAAAAAGGAATTGTATACCAGGAGTAAATTGCCTCTAACTAGATGTCTGTAAATATATGTGTATACGAATTACCTTATTTTAAATTGGGCTAAACTTGTAAATACTTTGACATGTCCTATATCCTTGTAAAAAGAAATCTACGGATAAATAAAGCTACTACTGCTACTACTACTTTCCGCAATAAAACGGAAGTAGACTGAATGCATAATCCCGAACCTTGTACGTCTGGCTGTTGGAAATACTCCCAGATGAAAGCATTTCGGTCTGATTGGTTGTGGGGCATACATTCATTGTATGTTATGAGGAGGAAAGTGAAACGCGTTGAACCACTTTATGACTGTAGGTGAAAAACATGTATCTTGTCAGACAACTGAAAAAAAAAACATTTAATGTAATAATTCTCTTGGAAATAACTGCGAAGCCAGAATCAGTAAATTAACTGTACAATTTGCCTGATACAGTGCTGTAAATGATGAACATGTTTAGAAAGGCATAGAGATGTGTTTTATAAAACTCAGAAGTCGCTCTTGTAGTGAACGCCAATTTCGTTATTCTTGTAGCGAATAAAAAATCTTGTTACTACTGTACGTTTTATCGTATTGTGACGTATACACTTTTATGACACAACGGTTTCGGTTTCTATAAAAAGATTAGATGAATAAAATTAAAAAAGAATGAATCTGAAAAAAATGGTCTACTTTGGAAGCTGGGCTACTCAGATAAACTACAAACGCTTCTCGAGTCCAGACAGCATGTACTCAAACAAATTACGTGGAACGGAATGATGACTAATAGAATATCTATATTAGCGTCTGCGAGAAGAGTGGCAAATTACCGGGAACAGTATTCACGGAAAAAGCTGCGCAAACTCTGCAGCAAGCACAAGTAGCTTATCTGTTGAGTCATACCGGAATGCGAAACGCGACTGTAAATGAAACAGTCTGTGAATGAAACTAGAAAACTACTGAGCGGTTGCTTCAAGGAGTGGAAATCTCCACAAGCACAAACAAAAAAAAAAAAAAAGAAAAAACCGTACCTGTATACTGATGATGTTTAAGAAAGTACGTAGCAGTTGGGACGCAGACTTGAGTAATCTATAAACTTTCCTTGGCAGAGCTCTAGGAAGTGGTTTCTGACCGCCTCCTTCCTGCATGCATAATGGACGCTCTCTCTATTGAAATGCTAATGGTCGGTTGCCTATCTATACTGCAAATATAATAACAAGGGGACAGCGACTTACGATGAGAACAACAACTAACCCATAAATATGTCGTTTCTACATTTAATCTTACGGTCTATTTTAATTGTAAGTATATAATCGTAAAAAGGGAAGAGGACCGTTGTGTGGCGTTTCGTTGGCGATGACACCGTTTCGGAAGAAGCACAAACTCACCTAGGAAGAGGATGGGGAGGTTTTCAAAAGAACCCTTCTGTTATTCGCCTTAACAGATTTGGGGAAATCACGTTACCTTCAACTTAGACGGCGGCGCAGGAATTTGAATTCCGCTCCTGACGAAAGCTAGTCCAATCCTTTCACAACTGTTCTACCTCGTTCCGTGCACACCAAACTGTTTGAAATACAACATTGTTAAAACATAAATTTTAAGTTTGCAAAGCAATGAGAAAATCACTAAGTTTTTTTGTAAATTATTGGTTTGAAATTATGCATTACTAACAAGAGGGATTTTTTTAAAAATTTTGAACGTCTCACAGAGCTTGAGATTAAACGTAGCGCTACTAAAACAAAAAGTCTGTTACTATTGACTATTTTTAGTATATTAACACGGGAATTGAGACATTTGTCGTAAGGGTGTTCTAGTTTTCCCATATCCTCTGAAAAAAAGTCTACTCGTTGTCTGTAAACCATGTCGACGCGGTTCCGTGCAACATTTCATTAGGGGAAACTAATGAACATCATGCACCTGGGACACCAGTCAGTGCTGCTAAATAATGTGAAACATTATTGAGCTACACAGATGCATTCAAAACAAACAGAGAGGCAAGCAACAGCGATCTAAATTCACACCGGTGTATTTCTTTTAATCCTTTTAATGGATACTGATGTTCAGAATGTATTTAACCACTCCCCCGCCCCCTTTGTTGAAAACGTTTCGAGGCTGGAGTAATAAAACACACGGAAAAGTTAGGATGGTGGTTTTAAAGCTTCAGATGCTGTACATAGTCTCCTCGAACATGAGTACAGCGCACAGAACCATGTGAAACTGTCAGAAAATTTCTTCTTTGGGATGTTGTTCAACCCGCGTGTGACGTTGGATCGAATGTTGGTTCTGCCGTCAAATCGTTGACCAGTCAGGTGAATTTCTGCACTTTGATGTTTTGTGAGAGATTCGTATTGACAATGCCAAGTCTCGCCACCCTCGATAATTTTTTTCCAAGGAAGAATTGTCCACGTTTCGCATTTCAGTCAAGTCGCAGCAAGCGTCCACGCACTGTTTTCGATCGGGAGTCAAAGCAGGCGGGATAAGGTTTGCACCCTCTTTCCTGTTCTTAAAAACATTTTGAATGATATCTTGTATAATTTATTTAGAGATGTTGTTCCATTGCGATTTGTGATACAACATGGAGCCATTAAGGCCGCACGTTCACTACTTAACACTGCCTGCTCTCAACTGATGGTTGAAGGCACATCTGTTGTTTACAGCTGTTCGTTCAAAATGCCACAGTAATTACTTCGCTGACGTCGCTGGTACGCCAGCAATACGAGGTGTGATCATAAAGTAATGGGAATTTTTGTTTTTCTTAAAGAGTCTTGATTTATTCATCATCAACTTTGTCCCCTTCAAAGAAATATCCCTCAGATATAATACACTTGTACCAGTGCTTTTTCCAATTTTGAAAGCACTTCTGGAACTCACTTTTCCTTACGGCGTTCAGATTCTTGAGCGATTCAGTGTTTATCTCATCAGAGGTGGCGAAACCACGTCCTTTCGTGGTTCTCATCAGCTTCGGGAATAGAAAGAATTCGCAGAGGGCCATGTCCGGTGAATACGGTGGCTGAGTCAACATAACGGTTATGTTTGTTGCCACAAAATCACGAACAAGCATTAAGATATGAGAGGGCAAATTATTGTGATGCAATTTCCACAAGTGGTTTTGCCTCAGTTCTGGCCGTTTTTCTTGGAAACGGTTAACGCAGACGGCGCTTAACTTCCAGGTAGTATTCCTCAGGCAGGAACTCATGAGATGCACTATCCAATTTTAATCGAAGAAAACAGTGAGAAGAGCCTTCACATGTGATTAAAATTGTCGAATTTTTTTCTGTCTCGGCTCTTCAGGTAGTTTCCTTTGGGACGATTTGGCTTTGGTTACAACATCATACCCATACACCCATGTTTCGCAACCTGTTCTTACCTTATTTAGAAGTTTTGGATCACTGACGACTTCATTCAGCAATTCCTGAGCAATATCTACGAGACGTCGTTTTTGGTCGAAATTCAACAATGTCGGGACGAATTTTGCCGCTACACGTTTCATACCTAAAACACCCGAAAAAAACCTGCGTGGAATGAGCCAAATTATATGTCAACATCATCAGCAACCTCTCTGATGGTGATTCAACGATTTTTCAGAATCATTTTCTTTACTTCTTTCACAATGTCGTCAGCAAGTGATGTGCTAGGTCGTCCAGGGTTGTCGTCGTCTTCAGCGTCTTCTCGAGCATCCTTGAAACGTTTATAGTACTCGTAAACTCTTGTCTTATTGATAGCAGATTCTCCAAAAGCCATTGTCAACATTTCGAATAAGGTGTTGCACTTCATTCCATTTCCAAAGCAAAATTAATTCAATTTCTTTGATCCATCCTTATCCAAAGCAAAAATTCGCCCTTCACTGGAAAACACATATAACTTTACAGACTGTCAACAACAAACTAAAAATTCAAAACACCTAAAACTGCAAAAATATGCAGGAACATGTGTAGCAAAAAGGCAAAAAATTTCAAAATTGGATGCATAAAGCCCGTGATGTTGTGGCATAAACACAAGCGCCGGAACGAAGAGGAAGAACGGAAGACCAAAGAAGGCGGTGAGGAAACGAGAGCCAATAGCCCGCTGACAAGGACCGCGTCGATCCAGGAGCGAAATGGCTCTGAGCACTATGGGACTTAACATCTAACGTCATCAGTCCCCTAGAACTTAGATCTACTTAAACCTAACTAACCTAAGGACATCACACACATCCATGCCCGAAGCAGGATTCGAACCTGCGACCGTAGCGGTCGCGTGGTTCCAGACTGAAGCGCCTAGAACCACTCGGTGACAGCGGCCGGCGCCAGGAGTGGCCTCTGGAAGAAGTGAATATAAGCGCCGCTCCTGCCGCTTCGGCCGGACATTTGGGCTGATCGGTTCTGTATCCAGACATTAGTGCTTAATGATCCATATCAGTTTCTTGTCTTGACTTTGTCTATAGCGACGAACATTACTGATTGCATGATACTTGCTACACCGATGTAAATCCAAATTTTAGTATTGTCAATTTGCTGTACTGAAATAAAATTGCTAATGTTATTTGCTTGAACTGTTGTATAGCATTCCGAGAACGCTGCATCCCATAGGCACCCTATACGATACGAGTGGGCGAGACATAACACGTGAAATTAAAAAAAATTCCCGTTACTTTTTGACCACACACCGTAAAATCAGTCGCAGAACATTTTCGGCGAACAATGTAAATGGGCTATTGTATTATTTCAGTGTGCTGTTTTTTAAAGTTGTTCTGTAGAAAAGTGTATTTTTACTGGTCATGTTGTTACAACTCACAACTTGGAAAAGGCCAGTGGCCGAAACTGTGATACTGTGTTTAAAATGAATGGCAGGGACAAAGAATCCAGTGAAATTTTTTTAAGTGCTTTATCTGAAAACTACCTTGAGCAGTTAAACAGAGAACCGACTCGTGGCGATAACATATTAGACCTTCTGGTGACAAACAGACCCGAACTATTTGAAAAAGTTAACGCAGAACAGGGAATCAGCGATCATAAAGCGGTTACGGCATCGATGATTTCAGCCGTAAATAGGAATATTAAAAAGGATAGGAAAATTTTTCTGTTTAGAAAAAGTGACAAAAAGCAGATTTCAGAGTACCTGTTGGCTCAACACAAAAGTTTTGTCTCAAGTACAGATAGTGTTGAGAATCAGTGGACAAAGTTCAAAACCGTCGTACATTATGCGTTAGATGAGTATGTGCCAAGCAAGATCGTAAGAGATGGAAAAGAGCCAACGTGGTACAGGCACCGAGTTAGAAAACTGCTGCGAAAGCAAAGGGAACTTCACAGCAAACATCAACATAGCCAAAGCCTTGCAGACAAACAAAAATTACGCGAAGCGAAATGTAGTGTGAGGAGGGCTATGCGAGAGGCGTTCAATGAATTGGAAAGTAAAGTTCTATGTACTGACTTGGCAGAAAATCCTAAGAAATTTTGGTCTTATGTCAAAGCGGTGGGTGGATCAAAACAAAATGTCCAGACACTCTTGTGACCAAAATGGTACTGAAACAGAGGATGACAGACTAAAGGCCGAAATACTAAATGTCTTTTTCCAAAGTTGTTTCACAGAGGAAGATTGCACTGTAGTTCCTTCTCTAGATTGTCGCACAGATGACAAAATGGTAGATATCGAAATAGACGACAGAGGGATAGAGAAACAATTAAAATCGCTCAAAAGAGGATAGGCCTCTGGACCTGATGGGATACCGGTTCAATTTTACACAGAGTACGCGAAGGAACTTGCTGCCCTTCTTGCAGCGGTGTACCGTAGGTCTCTAGAAGAGCGTAGCGTTCCAAGGGATTGGAAAAGGGCACAGGTCATCCCCGTTTTCAAGAAGGGACGTCGAACAGATGTGCAGAACTATAGACCTATATCTCTAACGTCGATCAGTTGTAGAATTTTGGAACACGTATTGTGTTCGAGTATAATGACTTTTCTGGAGACTAGAAATCTACTCTGTAGGAATCAGCATGTGTTTCGAACAAGACGGTCATGTGAAACCCAGCTCGCGCTATTCGTCTACGAGACTCAGAGGGCCATAGACACGGGTTCACAGGTAGATGCCGTGTTTCTTGACTTCCGCAAGGCGTTCGATACAGTTCCCCACAGTTGTTTAATGAACAAAGTAAGAGCATATGGACTATCAGACCAATTGTGTGATTGGATTGAGGAGTTCCTAGATAACAGGACGCAGCATGTCATTCTCAATGGAGAGAAGTCTTCCGAAGTATGAGTGATTTCAGGTGTGCCGCAGGGGAGTATCATAGGACCGTTGCTATTCACAATATACATAAATGACCTTGTGGATGACATCGGAAGTTCACTGAGGCTTTTTGCAGATGGTGCTGTGGTGTATCGAGAGGTTGTAACAATGGAAAATTGTACTGAAATGCAGGAGGATATGCAGCGAATTGACGCATGGTGCAGGGAATGGCAATTGAATCTCAATGTAGACAAGTGTAATGTGCTGCGAATACACAGAAAGATAGATCCTTTATCATTTAGCTACAAAATAGCAGGTCAGCAACTGGAAGCAGTTAATACCATAAATTATCTGGGAGTACGCATTAGGAGTGATTTAAAATGGAATGATCATATAATGTTGATCGTCGGTGAAGCAGATGCCAGACTGAGATTCTTTGGAAGAATCCTAAGGAAATGCAATCTGAAAACAAAGGAAGTAGGGTACAGTACGCTTGTTCGCCCACTGCTTGAATACTGCTCAGCAGTGAGGGATCCGTATCAGATAGGGTTGATACAAGACATAGAGAAGATCCAACGGAGAGCAGCGCGCTTCGCTACAGGATCATTTAGTAATCGCGAAAGCGTTACGGAGATGATAGATAAACTCCAGTGGAAGACTCTGCAGGAGAGACGCTCAGTAGCTCGGTACGGGCTTTTGTCAAAGTTTCGAGAACATACCTTCACCGAAGAGTCAAGCAGTATATTGCTCCCTCCTACGTATATCTCGCGAAGAGACCATGAGGATAAAATCAGAGAGATTAGAGCCCACACAGAGGCATACCGACAATCCTTCTTTCCACGAAAAATACGAGACTGGAATTGAAGGGAGAACCGATAGAGGTACTGAAGGTACCCTCCGCCACACACCGTCAGGTGGCTTGCGGAGTATGGATGTAGATGTAGATGTAGATGTAGATGTAGATGTAGAAACATTAAACAGTAAAATGTTAGTTTAAAAATGTTTAACGAGACTGTGAAACCATCTCAAAAGTAATTTTATAATTATAAATGAAAATACAAACAATAAATGTTCTAGAATATTTATTTACCAATGTCATATAAATACAGAAACTGCTACCAGCCACTTTTTTGAAATATTCCTTTATTCCCATAAACGAGTTTTCGAATCTCTCCAAACTCATCTTCAGATGTGTATGTGGACGTTACATTTCTTTTCCATTATTCGATGCTGGATATTTATTTATTTATTCGTATGGCTCACATGCAGTTTAAAATTACAGGTATATAACATTAGTAATACTATAACAGGAATATGAAAATACAAAACTACGTATAAAACTAACTAAATGCTGGAGATTATAATAGTCACCATGGACACTGATGGTGGTTAATGGCTCTGTGACAAGATGACAGATAAAATGACTTTAACACATGGCTCCAAAACTTCGCGCGAGAACAGTGTGTAGCACGCATTAACGAAGAGCGTGGAAATCTTCACCTATGCACAATGTGCTGCACGCCTTGGTTGTCTCGGCACTACAAGGTACGTCCTGGCTTTGCTCGGTCGTTCTCGGTATAGAGCAAAATTTCATTTAACAGAGCAATGCGGTACTTTTTTGCAGCATTTAGTGCAGCTTATTTTGTTCGGCACGATTTTCTTCCTGTCGTCATAGTCGTGGTGCAAGTGCTGTTCATCTTTCACTATTTATTCGTGATGTAAAGGAAGTACACAGGTCGAGTGGCTATTTCCGAAAAAAAGAGATAATCTAGCGATCTGTTGCCGCAATCCTCTAAAAAATTAATGAGAATCACAGAGGAGAAGGATAAGAACTCTCAATATCTATTATGTTGTCGCATAATGGACTGCTACTGCAAATTTGCTATGTCACGGAACTACAACACTATGCAGAAAGAACTTAAAGACTTATTTGACGATGAAGGAGCTAAAAATAATAACGATCGACAGACTGTTTGTACGGGATTCATTATTGTGTTAAATATACAGCCACGGAACACGTGATGAAATTTGTAGTGCAAAGAGTAAATTTTCTGAAGTCAGACACCTTGTCATATCGCTATCTGCAACAGTTTTCGATGGAACTGAACGAAGAGTATGGAGACCTCATATATTGCTGCAAAGTGTGTTGGTTACGTCAAGGGCGACGCCTGGCACGATTTTTCGATTTAACACGGGCTATTGCTCAATTTCCGAAACAAAAACCGAAAGCAAGAACGAAAATTAGAATATCCGAAGGGGCTGCAGACCTTGCGTTCTAAATAGACTGCAGGCTGCCCATAGTTAGACATTGCAAGGTGATAAGGAACTTGCTTCTGATTTCATAGTGAAAGTGGATGCATTTAAAAAGAAAATCGCACTGTGGAAGTAAATACGCATTTTGAACGATCCACTGTGGTGTTGAAAGAATTCCAGGAATAGCTATTTGAATATTTGAGGGCACTGCCAACCTTACATTTGTTCTTGAGCTGTTTTCGAGACCATTTTTCATTTTAGTTGGAAGTCCCCCCTCCCCCTCTGTGCATCAGCAGGTAGAACTGGTCGATTTGGAATGTAATTCCCGTTCAGTCGCCTGATAAGAAGTTGCGTTCCGCCAACTGTCAGAAGGGGAACACCAATAACGTTTGGCACAGGATTTAAAGTACACAAATCAGACAAAGAGAACTTCCAAGATTTCAGTTCAGTATCAGAAAGTATCTTCTCAATAACCTTCAAATCAGAAAACAAAAGACACACACTCATAAAAGCACATGCATCGTCAAACGATCACAATAGATAGAAACCTCAACAAGTCGAAGACTTTCGAGAAGACATGGAAGAAATAACAAACAAAACTCCAGAAAGACATGTTAAAATTGTATTAGAAGGCTTCAGTACATAACTAGGCAAAGAATAGAAGTACAAGCTCATACACAGTCCACAAACGCATGAACAAGAATGGGCAACATGTCATACATTACTGTCAAAACTTAACTTAAAAATTATGTTAATGCAATTTCAAAAGACAAGAAGAAAACTCACAACACGGAAAATGTCCAAAAACATATGGAGATAATTCCAATAGGTCACGAAACAAAAATAAAAGAGAAATTCTGAACGTGAGAACATGCAAAGGATTCTTCGGATCTGACCATCACTCACTAAAAGTTAAGATTTGGCCGATCCCAAGAAACAGAAAGAAAGCACAGAAAAACATTATAAGACTGGACTCAGAATACTTGATCATAAAACAAGACAAAATTATTGAAGAAATTAATTAAAACACGACAGAAATTTGGACTGATCTCGCAAAGACAATTCAGAATGGAATGCGTTGAGGTCAGCCCTCTAGGAAACGCAAATATAGAAGGTGGAATGCAACTTGTGAAGAGCCTATTGAACGTGGAATCGAGGCATGGAAGAAGTTTATCAGTAACAGAATAACAGAAATATAACAGGATTTCCTCAAAGTCCGCAAACAATCCTCGAGAGATGTTAGAAGAGCGAAAAGGGCATACGACAAAACAGGACTAAATGAAGTAGAGGAAGACTTCAAGAGAAATAACAAAATACATTTCTACAGAATATTCAGGGAAAATATAACGGATTACCAGTCTCCAAACTTCTGCTTCAAAAGAACATACGGATCTCTAAAAAGAGATAATAAAGAAAACTGCAAAATTAAAAAAAAAAGTTGCTTTAATGAACTACTCAACCGCAAGAAGGCTAAAGAAAAATTACGCTTCACGAAAACAATACCAAATCCTGATTTAAAATCACCTACAATCATAGAAACAAAGATTATCATAAAACAACTAAAAGGCAACAGAGCCCCAGGAGGACGTGTCATTATCTCCGAGACTGGAAACTTAAAGAGCAAAAATAACAAAGAAAATTCATAAAATTACCACAGAAATATAGGTTACAGAGAAAATTCCACCGGAATGGGAATGTGCGTTGATTTACTCACTCCACAAAAAGGACGCAAGACAGACCATAATAATTACAGAGGTCTGTAGTTCCTACAGGCCACTTACAAAATTCTCTCCAAGGCATAACTCGACGGGCTTCAAGCTGATGCAAAATTGAGGGGATACCAAGCAGGCTTCAGAAAAGGAAGATCCTGTATCGCACGGATTTGGAACCTGCGGATAGTCCTGAAAGTCAAACAGAGGAACAATACTGTAGCTACATTTGTTGACTTTAAGAAGGTCTATGACTCTATAGACAGGCAGGCTCTCTTTTGCCCACTAGAAAGATATGGAATAGACAGAAAAACTAGAGCACTCGCAGAACAGCCACTTACCAGACCCAACATCCGAAGTAAAATTTATGGGAAAAAATCTGAAAACCATTTGAGATACATACAGGGGTCAACCCCCCATGAACCATGGACCTTGTCGTTGGTGGGGAGGCTTGCGTGCCTCAGCGATACAGATAGCCGTACCGAGGATACAACCACAACGGAGGGGTATCTGTTGAGAGGCCAGACAAACGTGTGGTTCCTGAAGAGGGGCAGCAGCCTTTTCAGTAGTTGCAAGGGCAACAGTCTGGATGATTGACTGATATGGCCTTGTAACAATAACAAAAACGGCCTTGCTGTGCTGGTACTGCGAACGGCTGAAAGCAAGGGGAAACTACGGCCGTAATTTTTCCTGAGGGCATGCAGCTTTACTGTATGATTAAATGATGATGGCGTCCTCTTGGGTAAAACATTCCGGAGGTAAAATAGTCCCCCATTCGGATCTCCGGGCGGGGACTACTCAAGAGGATGTCGTTATCAGGAGAAAGAAAACTGGCGTTTTACGGATCGGAGCGTGGAATGTCAGATCCCTTAATCGGGCAGGTAGGTTAGAAAATTTAAAAAGGGAAATGGATAGGTTAAAGTTAGATATAGTGGGAATTAGTGAAGTTCGGTGGCAGGAGGAACAAGACTTCTGGTCAGGTGACTACAGGGTTATAAACACAAAGTCAAATAGGGGTAATGCAGGAGTAGGTTTAATAATGAATAGGAAAATAGCAATGCGGGTAAGCTACTACAAACAGCATAGTGAACGCATTATTGTGGCCAAGATAGATACGAAGCCCACAGCTACTACAGTAGTACAAGTTTATATGCCAACTAGCTCTGCAGATGACGAAGAAATTGAAGAAATGTATGATGAAATAAAAGAAATTATTCAGATAGTGAAGGGAGAAGAAAATTTAATAGTCATGGGTGACTGGAATTCGAGTGTAGGAAAAGGGAGAGAAGGAAACGTAGTAGGTGAATATGGATTGGGGCTAAGAAATGAAAGAGGAAGCCGCCTGGTAGAATTTTGCACAGAGCACAACTTAATCATAGCTAACACTTGGTTTAAGAATCATGATAGAAGGTTGTATACATGGAAGAACCCTGGAGATACTAAAAGGTATCAGATAGATTATATAATGGTAAGACAGAGATTTAGGAACCAGGTTTTAAATTTTAAGACATTTCCAGGGGCAGATGTGGACTCTGACCACAATCTATTGGTTATGACATGTAGATTAAAACTGAAGAAACTGCAAAAAGGTGGGAATTTAAGGAGATGGGCCCTGGATAAACTGAAAGAACCAGAGGTTGTACAGAGTTTCAGGGAGAGCATAAGAGAACAATTGACAGGAATGAGGGAAAGAAATACAGTAGAAGAAGAATGGGTAGCTTTGAGGGATGAAGTAGTGAAGGCAGCAGAGGATCAAGTAGGTAAAAAGACGAGGGCTAGTAGAAATCCTTGGGTAACAGAAGAAATATTGAATTTAAATTCAAAGGAGAAAATATAAAAATGCAGTAAATGAAGCAGGCAAAAAGGAATATAAACGTCTCAAAAATGAGATCGACAGGAAGTTCAAAATGGCTAAGTAGGGATGGCTAGAGGGCAAATGTAAGGATGTAGAGGCTTATCTCACTAGGGGTCAGATAGATACTGCCTACACGAAAATTAAAGAGACCTTTGGAGATAAGAGAAACACTTGTATGAACATCAAGAGCTCAGATGGAAACCCAGTTCAAAGCAAAGAAGGGAAAGCAGAAAGGTGGAAGGAGTATATAGAGGGACTATACAAGGGCGATGTGCTTGAGGACAATATTATGGAAATGGAAGAGGATGTAGATGAAGATGAAATGGGAGATACGATACTGCGTGAAGAGTTTGACAGAGCACTGAAAGACCTGAGTCGAAACAAGGCCCCCGGAGTAGACAACATTCCATTGGAGCTACTGACAGCTTTGGGAGAGCCAGTCCTGACAAAACTCTACCATATGGTGAGCAAGATGTATGAAACAGGCGAAATACCCTCCCAAAGAAAGCAGGTGTTGACAGATGTGAAAATTACCGAACAATCAGTTTAATAAGTCACAGCTGCAAATTACGAACACGAATTCTTTACAGACGATTGGAAAAACTAGTAGAAGCCGACCTCGGGGAAGATCAGTTTGGATTCCGTAGAAATACTGGAACACGTGAGGCAATACTGACCTTACGACTTATCTTAGAAGAAAGATTAAGGAAAGGCAAACCTACGTTTCTAGAATTTGTAGACTTAGAGAAAGCTTTTGACAATGTTGACTGGAATACTCTCTTTCAAGTTCTAAAGGTGGCAGGGGTAAAATACAGGGAGCGAAAGGCTATTTACAATTTGTACAGAAACCAGATGGCAGTTATAAGAGTCGAGGGACATGAAAGGGAAACAGTGGTTGGGAAGGGAGTAAGACAGGCTTGTAGCTTCTCCCCGATGTTATTCAATCTGTATATTGAGCAAGCAGTAAAGGAAACAAAAGAAAAATTCGGAGCAGGTATTAAAATCCATGTAGAAGAAATTAAAACTTTGAGGTTCGCCAATGACATTGTAATTATGTCAGAGACAGCAAAGGACTTGGAAGAGCAGCTGAATGGAATGGATGGTGTCTTGAAGGGAGGATATAAGATGAACATCAACAAAAAGCAAAACGAGGATAATGGAATGTAGTCGAATTAAGTCGGGTGATGCTGAGGGAATTAGTTTAGGAAATGAGACACTTAAAGTAGTAAATGAGTTTTGCTATTTGGGGAGCAAAATAACTGATGATGGTCGAAGTAGAGAGGATATAAAACGTAGACTGGCAATGCCAAGGAAAGCGTTTCTGAAGAAGAGAAATTTGTTTACATCGTGTATAGATTTAAGTGTCAGGAAGTCATTTCTGAAAGTATTTGTATGGAGTGTAGCCATGTATGGAAGTGAAACATGGACGATAAATAGTTTGGACAAGAAGAGAATAGAAGCTTTCGAAATGTGGTGCTACAGAAGAATGCTGAAGATTAGATGGGTAGATCACATAACTAATGAGGAAGTATTGAATAGGATTGGGGAGAAGATAAGTTTGTGGCACAACTTGATCAGAAGAAGGGATCGGTTGGTAGGACATGTTCTGAGGCATCAAGGGATCACCAATTTAGTATTGGAGTGCAGCGTGGAGGGTAAAAATCGTAGGGGGAGACCAAGAGATGAATACACTAAGCAGATTCGGAAGGATGTAGGTTGCAGTAGGTACTGGGAGATGAAGAAGCTTGCACAGGATAGAGTAGCATGGAGAGCTGCATCAAACCAGTCTCAGGACTGAAGACCACAACAACAACAACAGGGGTCAACAAGGAAATGGTCTCTCGCCGCTTTTATTCAATGTGGCCTTGGACAAAGTTATCAAGTAAGGGGAAGAAAAAGCAAAAAGGGTTCAGTTAGGAGTAACACGTGCAAACAATACAATCATAAAATGCCTGGCAGTTGCAGATGACCTGCCAATACTCAGCAGCAAGAGACAAAAGCACAAGAAGCAGTGGAATACTTACATGAAGTCTGTGCCTAAACAGGTCTGTGGACGTCATACGAGAAAACGCAGTATATGGAAAGGAAGAACAACAACACAGAGTCCATGACCACCGAATACGGAAAGGTGAAACGAGTGGAAACATTCGGCCTACCTAGGTGAATATTTACAAATAAGAGGTTCAGACAAGGCATGCGACATAAAAAGAGCAGGAAAAACTTCAGAAAGGATAGAAACTGTCATGGATGGACTGAAATAAAAGAAACATTTCAAAATAGGCCAAACACAGGCACTTCAATACAGTTGTATTACCAGAAGCAGTCTACGCATCAGAAACGACGACAATCAGAGCATTAGGCATCACAAACAGAAAAAAATAGAACGTAAAATCTTTAGAAATTTTTTTGGAGCAGTGCATAGAGATTGTATGTGGTTGAAGAGACCAACCAAATAATTATACGCGCTCACAAAGTCAGAGACATGATCAGAAAACGCTGACTAACATTCTATTGACACATACATAAAACGAACAACAAAAGACTCACGAAGAGGATTTTTGATTTAGTAAACAGTTTAATCTAAACAAACAATTTGTGTCAAGAAATAGAAGAATACCTAAACCAAGCAAGAACCAGTAACGGTAAATTAGATAGACAAATTGAGAAACAAAATTATGAAAGCGAAATTTGAAGCAAAAGAAAGGAAGAAAACAGAGATAATATGGACAGAGCAAAGGATACAGGAATACAGTCAAAGAAGAGATTTTATGTAGAGAAAAAGCAGAAGGAAACAAGAAAAAATTGAATAATCATGTAACAGTCAAGTAACACATTGTCTAAAATGCAGAAGTTTGTAATAATAAACAAAATTTCAAAGTGAACTACTTCTTTAATCCAATTCCTACGTTAACATGATTTGGAATTATTAGTTAATAGTAAACACAGATTTTGTTTATTGCACCTAATATGACACTATCTACATGACTATTACGTACATTTTTTTCTCTTTTTTATAACAATCTATCGATATGCATATAGCACCAGGACACCTTCTCAGGACCAGAATAAATTGGGAAACAATTTTTTCTTATACAAATTTCAAGACTCACTAGCTCAAAACAGCCTACCGTCGGACTACACCCCATTCCCCCCCCCCCCCCCCCCATCCCAGTTCCCTTCCTTCCCGCATCAAACTAAGCCTTCTATTGTTAAAAAAGAAAAAAAATGGACCTAACACGCACGTGTATATTAGCATGTTAGCTACAACAAACCGAATCTGTGTTTGTTACCATAAGGCAATAATTCCAAGCCATGTTAATATAAGAACAGAATTAAAGCAGTAGTTCACTTTTAAGTTTTGTTTAGTGAATTAGTACCTGTAATTATTATACAACTATTTTTCATTATTTATGTTAACTTTAGTTTAGATCAAAGTATTTGACCATACATCGATTTTATAAGAAGCAGTCAAATGAAAACGGGACAGATGAAAAACGTAAGTAAGTTGTTTATTGTTTCAAAAGTTATCGCCATAACTGCTAATACATTTATCCCACTGTAAGACAAGATAAGTCCAGATGCTGGTTCATCTACACTGTAGAAGTTTCGCTGGGAAGCCCACATGTTGTTTCGAGTACGATGTAGAAGTTTCACTGAGAAGCCACTACACATACCCCATCATACAGTCTCAATCTTTCCCCATGCGATATCAATATTTTTGGAGCAATGAAAAGAGCCAATTGCGGCCATCGACTTGCTTCTGACGACGACGTGCACACCTGGGTACAATCACGCTTCCATGGGCAACCGAAAACACTTTTCCGTAAAGGCACTGAACTTTTTATCTCACAGCAGGACAAACGTATTAACAGTTATGTCAGTTACTTTTGAGATAATAAACGTTTTACTCACTTTTTTATATCTGTCTAGTTTTCATTTGATTGCTCCTTATATCAAAAGATTCAATCTCATTAAAGTGACCATCTCCAATGCTCAAAGTCAACGTGCAGTAACCACACACACACTTGCGGTGGGAGCACTAGCAATTAAGGGTATGCAAAGCGTGTCGGGGGGACGAAGAAATCAGTGCAGTAATTGTCGTAATGCAGAAAAGGAGCGATTTATCTGACGTACAAAAGCACTTGCTCATTGATTTTCGGGGCAAGGATGGAAATATTTCCTAAGCGGCTACATTTGTAAACTCTTAGCGTACCGCTGTGGTTAAAGTATACCGTGCATCCCAAAATGGCGCTAACCAAAGCCGGAGCCGAGGCAACTGTATAGCACCACGTGCCATAGATCACAGAGGTGTACGACGGCTGCAGAGGTGTGTACTGGCGAATATATGTGCGGATGTTGAGCAACTGACCGCCCAGATTTATGGGGCAACCAGCTGTGTCTTATCAACGACCGTTCAGCAAACATTTCTGTGCATGGACTTCCGAAAGAGGCGCCTGGATCATGCATCCATACTAACTGCTGTTCATCAGCTCCGAAGGATGGAATTTGCACGCCAGTACCTCAACCAAATATTCGCCGAGTGGCGACAGGTGGCCTTTTCAGATAACCCACGTTTTATGCTCCAGCAGACCGATGACCATTGGCGAGTACGGCCTTACAACAATCGTCGGAAGGGTCCACGCCAGTGGAGGGGGCATTATGGACTGAGGAATGTTTTCTTGGCATTCCCTGGGTGATGTCGTCATTCTGGAAGGCACTGGATCAACGCAAGTATGCATGTATCCTTGGGGAGCAAGTCCACCCGTACATGCAGTTTGCTTTTCCACAGCAAGACGGCATCTGCTAGCAGGACAATGCAACGTATCACACAGCTAGCAATGTACGTGCGTGGTTAGAAGAGCATCATGATGAGTGTACTATACTGCTCTGACCACCTAACGCCTCAGATTTAAACGGAATCGTGAATCGGTGGGAGCACCTCGACTGGGCTGTTCGCGTCTGGATGCACAACCAAGAAACCTAGAGCAGCTGGCCACGACACTGGAGTTGGCATGGCTCTAAATCCCTGTCGGGACCTTCCAGAACCTCACTGACTCTCCCTCCCCCTGCTAGTCTCGCAGCGGCCCGTACTGCAAAAGGTGGTTTTTCAGGCTTTTGACAGGTGACTGGAGATGAATGAAGAAAAAGGCGGCAGCGAACTGCAAGTGTTCCCTATATAAGTCGGTTTCCTACATTTTATCAGATTTGCGATATATATCTAACTGGTAAAGAAGACAAATAAGTCTGTCATATCTTTGAGTGAATATCTTTATAACATGCACCAGTTGTGCAGCACATGCTAGATGCTGGCAGATTTATCGTGACACTAGGTATACATTTATATTCATAGTGAAAAGAGAGTAATCTGTATCCAGTTAGCAACAAGTGGAAGCTGCCAGGCGAAAATCAACTACAAGGCCTTCCATACTGTCTCAATAAGTAAAAAAACTCGTGTTTTCGATACAAACCTCTGTAAACTCCTACTCATGTTGATACAGTCAGTCTTTTTATCCACTATCATATCACAGAGCAAGTGCCCAGCATCACACTACGGAAATAGCTGTAACTACATCTACACGGCTACTTTGCAAATCACAGTTAAGTGTCTGGCAGAGGATTCATCGAACCACCTTTGCACTATTTCACTATAAATCCACTCCCGAACTGCACGGAATAAAGGTAACGTCTTTGCGTGCGAGATCTGATTTCCCATATTTTGTTATGATAATCGTTTCTTCCTATGCGTCAGCAAAATATTTTCGCGTTTGGAGGAGGAAGTTAATGATCGAAATTTCGTGAGAAGATCCCGCCGCAACGAAAAACCCCTTTTTAAAAAATGATTTCCACCGCAAATCCTGTATCATTTCCGTGACACTCTCCCCCCTATTTCCCGACAATCCGAAACGCACTGCCCTTATTTGAACTCGATGTTCTCTGTTAATTCTGTCTGGTAAGGATCCCAAACGACTCTGCAGTACTCCAAAAGAGGAAGGACAAGCGTAATGAAGGGAGTTTCTTTAGTAGATGTGTTCCATCTTGTAAGTTTCTGTCAGTAGAACGCAGTCTTTTGTTAGCCTTTACCACAACATTTTCTTTGTGTTCTTTCCAATTTCCATTGTTCTTAATTGTAATTCCTAGGTATTTAGTTGAATTTACGGTCTTCAGATTTGACTAATTTATCGTGTTAGCCGCACCGTCTAAGGCACGGCTTTCCGGAGCGGGAAGGATCGCCTGGTCCCCGGCACGAATCCGCCCGGCGGATTAGTGTCGAGTTCCGGTGACCTGGCCAGTCTATCTATGATTTTTAGGCGGTTTTCAATCTGCATCGGCGAATGCGGGCTGGTTCCCCTTATTCCGCCTCAGCTACACTATGTCGGCGATTGCTGCGCATATACACTACTGCCCATTAAAATTGCTACACCACGAAGACGACGTGCTACAGACGCGATATTTAAGCGACAGGAAGAAGATGCTGTGATATGCAAATGATTAGCTTTTCAGAGCATTCACACAAGGTTGGTGCCGGTGGCGGCACCTACAACGTGCTGACATGAGGAAAGTTTCCAACCGATTTCTCATACACAAACAGCAGTTGACCGGCGTTGCCTGGTGAAACGTTGTTGTGATGCCTCGTCTAAGGAGGAGAAATGCGTACCATCACGTATCCGACTTTGATAATGGTCGGATTGTAGCCTATCGCGATTGCGGTTTATCGTATCGCGACATTGCTGCTCGCGTTGGTCGAGATCCAATGACTGTTAGCAGAATATGGAATCGGTGGGTTCAGGAGGGTACTACGGAACGCCGTACTGGATCCCAACGGCCTCGTATCACTAGCAGTCGAGATGACAGGCAACTTATCCGCATGGCTGTAACGGATCGTGCAGCCACGTCTCGATCCCTGAGTCAACATCTACATCTACATCTACATCCATACTCCGCAAGCCACCTGACGGTGTGTGGCGGAGGGTACCTTGAGTACCTCTATCGGTTCTACCTTCTATTCCAGTCTCGTATTGTTCGTGGAAAGAAGGATTGTCGGTATGCCTCTGTGTGGGCTCTAATCTCTCTGATTTTATCCTCATGGTCTCTTCGCGAGATATACGTAGGAGGGAGCAATATACTGCTTGACTCTTCGGTGAAGGTATATTCTCGAAACTTTGACAAAAGCCCGTACCGAGCTACTGAGCTTCTCTCCTGTAGAGTCTTCCACTGGAGTTTATCTATCATCTCCGTAACGCTTTCGCGATTACTAAATGATCCTGTAGCGAAGCGCGCTGCTCTCCGTTGGATCTTCTCTATATCTTCTATCAATCCTATCTGGTACGGATCCCTCACTGCTGAGCAGTATTCAAGCAGTGGGCGAACAAGCGTACTGTAACCTACTTCCTTTGTTTTCGGATTACATTTCCTTAGGATTCTTCCAATGAATCTCAGTCTGGCATCTGCTTTACCGACGATCAACATTATATGATCATTCCATTTTAAATCACTCCTAATGCGTACTCCCAGATAATTTATGGTATTAACTGCTTCCAGATGCTGACCTGCTATTTTGTAGCTAAATGATAAAGGATCTATCTTTCTGTGTATTCGCAGCACATTACACTTGTCTACATTGAGATTCAATTGCCATTCCCTGCACCATGCGTCAATTCGCTGCAGATCCTCCTGCGTTTCAGTAAAATTTTCCATTGTTACAACATCTCGATACACCACAGCATCATCTGCAAAAAGCCTCAGTGAACTTCCGATGTCATCCACCAGGTCATTTATGTATATTGTGAATAGCAACGGTCCTATGACACCCCCCTGCGACACACCTGAAATCAGTCTTACTTCGGAAGACTTCTCCCCATTGAGAATGACATGCTGCGTCCTGTTATCTAGGAACTCCTCAATCCAATCACACAATTGGTCTCATAGTCCATATGCTCTTACTTTGTTCATTAAACGACTGTGGGGAACTGTATCGAATGCCTTGCGGAAGTCAAGAAACTCGGCATCTACCTGGGAACCCGTGTCTATGGCCCTCTGAGTCTCGTGGACGAATAGCGCGAGCTGGGTTTCACATGACCGTCTTGTTCGAAAGACATGCTGATTCCTACAGAGTAGATTTCTAGTCTCCAGAAAAGTCATTATGCTCGAACACAATACGTGTTCCAAAATTCTACAACTGATCGACGTTAGAGATATAGGTCTATAGTTCTGCACATCTATTCGACGTCCCTTCTTGAAAACGGGGATGACCTGTGCCCTTTTCCAATCCTTTGGAACGCTACGCTCTTCTAGAGACCTACGGTACACCGCTGCAAGAAGGGGGGCAAGTTCCTTCGCGTACTCTGTGTAAAATTTAACTGGTATCCCATCAGGTCCAGAGGCCTTTCCTCTTTTGAGCGATTTTAATTGTTTCTCTATCCCTCTGTCGTCTATTTCGATATCTACCATTTTGTCATCTGTGCGACAATCTAGAGAAGGAACTACAGTGCAATCTTCCTCTGTGAAACAACTTTGGAAAAAGACATTTAGTATTTCGGCCTTTAGTCTGTCATCCTCTGTTTCAGTACCATTTTGGTCACAGAGTGTCTGGACATTTTGTTTTGATCCACCTACCGCTTTGACATAAGACCAAAATTTCTTAAGATTTTCTGCCAAGTCAGTACATAGAACTTTACTTTCGAATTCATTGAACGCCTCTCGCATAGCCCTCCTCACACTACATTTCGCTTCGCGTAATTTTTGTTTGTCTGCAAGGCTTTGGCTATGTTGATGTTTGCTGTGAAGTTCCCTTTGCTTCCGCAGCAGTTTTCTAACTCGGTGCCTGTACCACGGTGGCTCTTTTCCATCTCTTACGATCTTGCTTGGCACATACTCATCTAACGCATATTGTACGACGGTTTTGAACTTTGTCCACTGATCCTCAACACTATCTGTACTTGAGACAAAACTTTTGTGTTGAGCCAACAGGTACTCTGAAATCTGCTGTTTGTCACTTTTTCTAAACAGAAAAATCTTCCTACCCTTTTTAATATTCCTATTTACGGCTGAAATCATCGATGCCGTAACCGCTTTATGATGGCTGATTCCCTGTTCTGCGTTAACTTTTTCAAATAGTTCGGGTCTGTTTGTCACCAGAAGGTCTAATATGTTATCGCCACGAGTCGGTTCTCTGTTTAACTGCTCAAGGTAGTTTTCAGATAAAGCACTTAAAAAAATTTCACTGGATTCTTTGTCCCTGCCACCCGTTATGAACGTTTGAGTCTCCCAGTCTATATCCGGCAAATTAAAATCTCCACCCAGAACTATAACATGGTGGGGAAGTCTACTCGAAATATTTTCCAAATTATCCTTCAGGTGCTCAGCCACAACAGCTGCTGAGCGAGGGGGCCTATAGAGACATCCAAGTACCATGTCTGAGCCTGCTTTAACCGTGACCTTCACCCAAATCATTTCAGATTTCGGATCTCCGTCAATTTCCTTCGATACTATTGCACTTCTTATCGCTATAAACACGCCTCCCCCTTCACTGTTCAGCCTGTCTCTGCGGTATACATTCCAATCTGAATTTAGGATTTCATTACTGCTTACGTCTGGTTTCAGCCAACTTTCTGTCCCTAGTACTATGTGGGCGTTGTGACCGTTTATTAATGAGAGCAGTTCTGGGACCTTTCTATAGACGCTCCTGCAGTTTACTATTAGCACATTAATATTGTTATTCCCTGTTGCATTTTGCCTACTCCTACCTTGCCGCGTGTCAGGAGGCGTCTTTTCGGGCCTAGGGAGGGGATTCTCTAACCTAAAAAACCCCCGTGTGCACTCCTCACGTACTCCGCTACCCTTGTAGCCGCTTCCGGCGTGTAGTGCACGCCTAACCTATTCAGGGGGACCCTACATTTCTCCACCCGATAGCGGAGGTCGAGAAATTTGCACCCCAGATCTCCGCAGAATCGTCTGAGCCTCTGGTTTAAGCCTTCCACTCGGCTCCAAACCAGAGGACCGCGATCGGTTCTGGGAACGATACTACAAATAGTTAGCTCTGATTCTACCCCGCGAGCGAGGCTTTCCGCCTTCACCAATTCCGCCAACCGCCTGTACGAACTGAGGATGACCTCTGAACCCAGACGGCAGGAGTCATTGGTGCCGACATGAGCAACAATTTGCAGTCGGGTGCACCCAGTGCTCTCTATCGCCGCCAGTAGAGCCTCCTCCACATCTCGGATGAGACCCCCCGGCAAGCAGACAGAGTGAACACTGGTCTTCTTCCTCGACCTTCCCGCTATTTCCCTAAGGGGCTCCATCTTCCGCCTAACGTTGGAGCTCCCAATAACTAATAAACCCCTCCCCCCGTGTGCCTGCTCGGACCTTGCTGAAGGAGCAGCCACATGTCCACTCACAGGCAGAGCGGGCGATGCCACACGGCCAGCCTCCACATTGACCCTCCGCCTCATGCGCCGCGAACGCCGCTGAACCCGCCACTCCCCTTGGGGAGAGGATGGTCCAACCGCGCCCGGTACCCGCGAAGATGTGTCGACAGCAGGGACAGTGGGTGAAGCATGTAACACCTGGGGTGTACCTCGCGACGCACCAGACTCCCCACTGCCGCTACACTCCGAGGCAGCAGCCTGAAGACGGCTGACCGCGGCCATCAACACGCTCAGCTGTTCGAGAACAGTGGCCAGCTCCTCCTGCGTCCGTACACAGCAGTCACACATCCTATCCATCCTAAGGAATGAATTTACTGAAGAGAGTTAATCAACCTTTAACTAGACTGCTAATTCACTAAAGGCGGCTGTTTATTCACCAAACTGTGGTTGCTAGTCACTTCTTGTAGAAAACAATGAAAATAGCACTACCTGTCTCTGGACTGTATTGAAAACAAACACTAGCACTAGCACTACTGGCACTATGGTTGACTAAAGGGATTCTGTATTCAAAACAAACACGAAATCTATGGAACACTATTAATAGCACCCGACAATTAAAGCTTCCTAAAAGCAAATACACACGGAAGAAGAAGTGACAAGCAAGAAAAATACAGTTAATACTTAAATTATGGTAGCTCGCTGCACAGCAGACGTGAAGCAGACGGCAGTTACGACGACACAGATGGGGACGTTTGCAAGACAACAATCATCTGCACGAACAGCTCGACGACGTTTGCAGCAGCTTGGACTATCAGCTTGGAGACCATGGCTGCGGTTACCCTTGACGCTGCATCACAGACAAGAGCTCCTGCGATGATGTATTCAACGATGAATCTGGATGCACGAGTGGCAAAACGTCATTTTTTCGGATGAATCCAGGTTCTGTTTACAGCATCATGATGGTCGCATCCGTGTTTGACGACATTGCGGTGAACGCACATTGGAAGTGTGTATTCGTCATCGCCATACTGGCGTACCACCCGGCGTGATTGTATTGGGTGCCATTGGTTACAAGTCTCGGTCACCTCTTGTTCGCATTGACGGCACTTTAACAGTGGACGTTACATTTCAGATGTGTTACGACCCGTGGCTCTACCCTTCATTCGATCCCTGCGAAACCCTGCATTTCAGCAGGATAATGCACGACCGCATGTTGCAGGTCCTGCACGAGTCTTTCTGGATACAGAAAATGTTCGACTGCTGCCCTGGCCAGCACATTCTCCAGACCTCTGACCAATTGAAAACGTGTGGTCAATGGTGGCCGAGCAACTGGCTCGTCACAATATGCCAGTCACTGCTCTTGATGAACTGTGGTATCGTGTTGAAGCTGCATGGGCAGCTGTACCTGTACACGTCATCCAAGCTCTGTTTGACTCAATGCCCAGGCGTATCAAGGCCATTATTACTGCCAGAGGTGGTTGTTCTGGGTACTGATTTCTCGGGATCTATGCACCCAAACTGCGTGAAAATGTAATCACATGTCAGTTCTAGTATAATATATTTGTCCAATGAATACCCGTTTATCATCTACATTTCTTCTTGGTGTAGCGTTTTTAATGGCCAGTAGTGTAAGTACTCCACGTTCGCGTACACCACCATTACTCTACCACGCAAACATAGGGGTTACACTCGTCTGGTGTGAGACCAATTTTAGCACCATACAGATATCTTATCTAAATCATTTTGCAATTGGTTTTTATTTTGAAATGACTTTACTACACGATAAACGGCAGCATCATCTGAAAACGGCCTAAGACAGCTGCTCAGATTGTCTCCTAAATCGTTTATATAGGTAAGGAACAGCAGAGGCCGTATAACACTAACATGGGAAAAGGCAGAAATTACTTCTGTTTTACTTGATGATTTTCCGTCAGTTACTAAGAACTGTGAGTTCCCTGACACGAAATCAAAAATCCATTAGCATAACTAAGACGATATCTCGTAAGCACACAATATGATTACAAGCCGCTTATGGAGTACGCTTCAAAAGCCTTCTGTAATTAATCTAGAAATACGAGATAAATTTGAAATGCCTTGTCGATAGCACTCAACATTTCGTGTGAGTAAAGAGCTAGTTGTGTTTCACAAAAACGATTTTTTCTAAATCCTCGTTGACTACGTATCAATAGGTCATTCTCTTCGAGGTAATTCATAATGCTCGAACACAATATATGTTCCAAAATCCTGCTGCATATCGACGTTAATGATATGGGCCTGTAATTAGTGGATTATTATTTACCTGTGTTACATTTTTAACAAACCTGTACTCTCTGTTATCTAAGCAATCCTTCACAGTACAGAACGCGTTGCTCAACAGATACTTTTTAACTACATTTTCAAATGATGATGATGAGGTCCCATAATCCTTGACAGAGCGTTAGAGAACGATACGGGAGACCCGCACCGCCGTTTCAAATAGGATTGTTTTAATAATTCTTTTAATCCCTGTAAGCACTTTATTATCCAGTTTTATTCCTTGGTAGAATATGCTCTTCTGGTGATTCTGATTATTCTTCCTTGCTAAATATAAGTTCTGTTTCGACCTTGCTTCATGTACGGAGCTGTACATTTCGATGTTGCTTCATGTATAGAGCTGTTTATGCAGTAATTATCAAGGTTTCATTTTATCTGCTTCACTGATTGTCAGATGTACTCACACGATAGAGTTAAAAATCGCAATATTTTCAAAAGTTCTTTGCAGTGAGCCCGATTAATGCGTTTGGCTATTATTCTTGGGGCTCTTATTTGTAGTTCGGAAAATGTGTTCTTATTTTGTACAATTGTTTCCCAGGAAAAAAAATTCCGCAGTTATGAAATTAGTGTAAGTACGAATAATATGTAACTAAAATGTTCTGATGACAGGACTTTAAACGTCTAACATTCCACTGACATTATGTTTCTAGTATTTTCAACAGAGAAACTATATTCATTACTAAAAATTGTTTGTTTGTGGCACACTCCACAGAGTGGACCAGAACTCCACCGACAAACTTCCAGAGGTTGCTCAGGGATGCTATCCGAGTATTTTGGCATCAGGGGCCCGCAGTCTCTGAGCGCTCGTTACAGAGTTTGTTTCTTGTCCCAATTCGCATCGTACCTCTACTGTACTGAAACCAGTGCACAACAGTGTGAATGTTACCCGACGTAGCACCAATGGATTTCTTTTTATGGAGGCATGTGAATAGCCTAATTTACGAGACTGTGGTCGATTACCTGTTTGCCCTCATTATGACATCCGCGTAAGAAGTAAGCAAAACTCACGAAATTCTTGAGGTGTTGCTGTACACTCTGCTGTGATTATGATGGTCGACATTTTGAACAATACCTCTGAGAGAACAGTTCTTTAACTGTTACGTGCTGTTTTGTACACTGATAGAACAGATTGAACACATTGTGATAAAAGTATGGGTGTTTCGTCTGAGATCTGTCGCATTATTCTGTGTAGTAGTAGTAGTAGTAGTAGTAAGTAGTAGTTGTTGTAATCTACATCTTTTCCAAGAATATTGGACTTGCATTACAATTTAAGAAAAACAAAAATAAATTCACATATACAGACATTTGCATACTATCAGGTCTTATATGACAGGAAGTAATTTAACAATGTAAAAGGCTAATGCTACACTGCCCATTCATTTCTCACTCCCATTCACTGCACACATTACACGCGCTATACACACTATGTTTCACAACACTGTGCACACTATTAGTTGATGTCAGGACCATTTTGTGTACCGCGACTTCCCATTTTCTAGCCTGGAAAACTGTGTCAGCATCCTTCTACACACATCAAAAAAAGTTTTGCATCACCCCGGTTCCCAGAACTCCTGAAGATAGACGTTGACTGTGGATAGTGGATATTGTATCACACACACAGTCCCTTTGACTGTTGGGAGAAGTCACTAAACCCACCCAAATGTGTAAACAGCCATGCAAGAGCTGCGCCTATTAGACGGAGGGAATCCGGCAGCCGATCGGTTCCAGTGATTCCACCAGGTTCAAATGGTTCAAATGGCTCTGAGCACTATGCGACTTAACTTCTGAGGTCATTAGTCGCCTAGAACTTAGAATTAACTAAACCTAACTAACCTAAGGACATCACACACATCCATGCCCGAGGCAGGATTCGAACCTGCGACCGTAGCGGTCGCTTGGTCCCAGACTGTAGCGCCTAGAACCGCACGGCCACTCCGGCCGGCATTCCACCAGGAAGGAGGTACACAGCTCGTGTTGTCTGTAGTTCGACCATGCCTAGTCGGTCAATGCCGCGGTACGATCGCGTCCGAATTGTTACTTTGTATCAGGAAGGACTCTCAACAAGGGAAGTGTCCAGACGTCTCAGAGTGAACCAAAGCGATGTTGTTCGGACATGGAGGAGATACAGGGAGACAGGAACTGTCAATGACATACCTCGCTCAGGCCACCCAAGAGCTACTACTGCAGTGGATGACCGCTACCTACGGATTATGACTCGGAGGGACTCTGAGAGCAACACCACCGTGTTGAATAATGCTTTTCGTGCAGCCACAGGACGTCGTGTTACGACACCATGTGGGTCGGTAGATATGGGCCCAAGAACATGCCGAATGGGCAGCTCAGGATTGGCATCACATTCTCTTCACCGATGAGTATCGCATATGCCTTCAACCAGACAATCGTCGGCGACGTGTTTCGAGGTAACTTGAAAGGCTGAACACCTTAGACACACTGTCCAACGAGTGCAGCAAGGTCGAGGTTTTGGGTGGCATTATGTGCGGCAGACGTACGCCGCTGGTGGTCATGGAAGGCGCCGAACGGCTGTACGATATCTGAATGTCATCCTCCGACCGATAGTGCAACCATATCGGCAGCATATTGGCGAGGCATTCGTCTTCATGGACGACAATTCGCGCCCCCATCGTGCACATCTATTGAATGACGTCCTTCAGGATAACGACATCGCTCGACTAGAGCGGCCAGCATGTTCTCCAGATATGAACCCCATAGAACATGCCTGGGATAGATTGAAAATGGCTGTTTACGGACGACTTTGACCCACCAACCACTCTGAGGGATCTACGCTGAATCACCGTTGAAGAGTGGGACAATCTGGACCAACACTGCCTATTGATGAACTTGTGGATAGTATGCCACGACGAATACAGGCATGCATTAATGCAAGAGGACATACTACTGGGTATTAGAGGTACCGGTGTGTACAGCAATCTGGATCACCACCTCTGAAGGTCTCGCTGATGGTGGTACAACATGCGATGTGTGATTTTCATGAGCAATAAAAAGGGTGAAAATGTTGTTTATCTTGATCTCTATTCCAATTTTCTGTATAGGTTCCGGAACTCTCAGAACAGAGGTGATGCAAAACTTTTTTTATGTGTATGTAACGAGTGCTCAGAAAAAGGATAAGGTACAATTGTTATACATTCCATACCATTGGGAGTATTCAGATATATCCGAAAGAACAGACACCACGCATTGGTTTAAAAGTGTTCATTGGCTTTTCCAATAGAGTGTCTTAATTTATTTAAAAAGGTGTTTGCGGGTAGGAAGGCAATGGAATTGGTATTCCTGAAAAGTCTGTTAATTACACCGAAAATTTTTCTCATATATACCATTTTAGAGTACATTTGTTTTGATGGTAATTTATGGTTTTTTGATTTTACTTTCTGAAATAGAAAGTCCAAAATTTTGGGATCTTAGTTATTGGCATAACCAACTTCTTCAAAATTTCAGTTTCTTTATGTTGCTGGTCAAGCGTAAATGGTAATCTTAGCATTGTATTACGCATGGATAGAAAGAGAGCTTCTCTATATTTCAGTGGGTGGCAAGATTCTTGCATTACTGATTACGTCTGTCATAGTTGGCTTTCTAAAGATGGCAAGAAAATTTATGGCTCCTCGATTTTCATGCTCAACAGTGAAAGTTAAATTCGAATACACATTACTTAAAGCATTAGCTAACCTATCCAATTCGTCTTAGATAAATTGTATAGTAACAATGTGTCATCTACAAATCGTTTTAATATACAATTTTCTTGAAAGTTTGTGGATTATCTGTAAAAAATACGTTTTCTACATGGTTGACAAAAGTATCGGCGATAGTGCCCAGTGGGGAATTTCCCACTGCTAAGCCATCAGTGTGTGTCTAGATTTTGTGATTACAAGAAAAGCTATTAAAATTTAATGCAACTTCAAGAAATTCAGGGAACTGAGAGACTTCTTCACAGTTCATAATTTTCTGATTAAGCAGATTAGTTTTTATTATGTCAATGGTTTCAGCTACTGGACTATTCGTATACGGGCTTTTAATATCTAATGGTGCCTGTCTATTCCCTTGTGGGACAGGTATGTCGTAAAAGTTTGTTGTTAAGTCGTAACTGTTTCTGATTCTAATTTTTTTTTCAAAAATGTGAAATGCTTGTAGAATTTTATGTAATTTCTTATTGAGTGCATATGACGGGCAGTTCATGTGATTAACTATTGGGTGTATTTGTTGGCCAGTTTTGTGTAGCTTAATTTGAGACCTAAGTTTTGAAAAAATAAATTTTGCCCTCATGCTACACTGATTTACTCACACATTATAATTATTGCAAATGTCGTCTAATTTTACCACACTTTTATAAATCATAACAATTCAACCAACGTAATGGCCACCTGGATAACGTCGCCATGGGACCAGTGCAATCTGCGTACATCTTTGGACGCCAACAGACACCATACAACATCGCCTAGGGTTGGGTTGGGTTATTTGCGGGATGAGACAAAACTGCGGGCTCATCGGTCTCATCGGATTAGGGAAGGAAGTCGGCCGTGCCCTTTCGAAGGAACCATCCCGGCATTTGCCCGAAACGATTTAGGGAAATCACGGAAAACCTAAATTCGGATGGCCGGACGCGGGATTGAACCGTCGTCCTCCCGAATTCGAGTCTAATGTGCTAACCACTGCGCCACCTCGCTGGCTTATCGCCCTGGCGACAGCATGCTAAAGCATAGTCTTTGACAAGCAATGGCCAACACATTGCCATTCCCATGGAAATAGCGTCGCCCTGAAATGCCAACAAGCGCCACCAGCTAGCGTTCAACGTTCGCTCAACCTTTAGTATTGGTGAACCTGTATTTAAAGTTTCTTTAAAGTTAAGCAACTTTATTAATGACCTGCACAATTTATTTAAGCAAAAGCACTTATATAATGATATACATATAACTGTACTCTTAGATCTATAGTTGTCACATCATAAAGATTTTACGTAAAGTAAGACGCACTGGGTGCAGCTGACGTAATGCAGCAGCAAATTGGCGCGTTATCAAGCACTATCTAACACGTGAAAATACAGCCAAAACCAACAGTACATCCGGCACCAAACGACTAGCAGTCTCTTCTACACCGAAGAACAAAAGAAACTGGCACACCTGCCTAATATTGTGTAGGGACCTCGTGAGTACGCAGAAGTGCCGCAGCAAGACGTGGCATGGACTCGACTAATGTCTGAGGTAGTGCTGGAGAGAACTGACACCATGAATCCTGCAGGGCTGCCCATAAATCCGTAAGAGTACGAGGGGGCGAAGATCTTTTCTGAACAGCAAGTTGCAAGGCATCCCACGTATGCTCAATAATGTTTATGTCTGGGGAGTCTGCTGGACAGCGGAAGTGTTTGAACTCAGGAGAGTGTTCCTGGAGACACTGTAGCAATTATGGAATTGTGGGGTGTCGCATTGTCCTGCTGGAATTGCCCACGTCCGTGGGAATGCACAATGGAGATGAATGGATGCAGGTGATCAGACAGGATGGTTACGTACGTGTCACCTGTTAGATCTAGACATATCAGGGGCCCCGTATCACTCCAGCTGCACGCGCTCCTACCATTACCAACTTGAACAGTCCCCTGCTGACACGCAGGATCCACGGATCCATGAGGTTGTCTCCATACCCGTACACGTCCAACCGCTCGACACTGTTTGAAATGAGACTCGTCCAACCAGGCAACATGTTTCCAGTCATCAACAGTCCAATGTCGGGGCTGATGGGCCTGGGCGAGGTGCAAGGCTTTGTGCTGTGCAGTCATCAAGGGTACATTAGTGGGCCTTTGGCTCCGAAAGCCCATATTCATGATGTTTCGTAGAGTGGTTCTCACGCTGACACTTGTTGATGGCCCAGCATTGAAATCTGCAGCAATGTGCCGAAAGGTTGCATTTCTGTCACACTGAACTATTCTCTTCAGTCATCTTTGGTCCCATTGTCGCAGGATCTTTTTCCGGCCCCAGCGATGTTGGAAATTTGATGTTTTACCGGATTCCTGATATTCACGGTATACTCGTGTCATGGTCGTACGGGAAAATCACCACTTCATCGCTATATCGGAGATGTTGTGTCCCATCGCCCGTGCACCGTCTATAACACCATGTTCAAACTCACTTAAATCTGGATAACCTGCCACTTTAGCAGGAGTAACCGATCTGACAACTGCACCAGACACTTTTTGTGTTATATAGGCGTTGCCGACGGCTGCGCAGGATTCTGCCTGTTTTTATCTCTCTGTATATGAATATGCATGCCTTTACCAGTTTCTTTGGCGCTTCAGTATATTAGTTCGTTTGTTGCTACTGTGGTTTCACATAGACTGGTAAGGGCCAATCCCCTATGCTCTGCGTCCATCTCTTCTTGCTATACAGCCATCGTCCGCCGTCGCCGCAGCCGCCACCGCTGCTCCGCCTCCGTCTTCCAGCATTCGTCTCCGCCCTCATCGTTGCCTTCATCGCCGCCGTCGCCACCGCCATAATCTACTCACCTCATCCTCGAAATCTGAAAGTATGTCCTTGACATTCCTATCACCCAAATCATCCCTTGCAAGGAATCGGTCCTCATCAAATCAACCCATCCCAACTTCCACACAGACCTTCTCCTCAAACTTCCCCATGTTGCCTATGATCCTCATTACAATCTCTCTCCCTTCACCACCATTCCGCCATTCAAATAACCTGAGACTACGTGCCGTCCCCCCACCCTCACCGCCGTGATAGTGAAGTTTGGCCCTAAGATCATGGCATAGGAGGTGGTCCCAGAACTCAACTCTAATCCTTCCCCAGAACCCACACTGCTCACCTTATCTTCAATGACTCTGGCCCCAACTTCCTCATGTGAGTATTCACAGAGCATTCTCCTTCCATTGATTCCCTCCTCACGGAGGGAACCCTCATCTACAAGTGGTATCACAAAGTCGAAATATCCTAATCCTCTTCCCCCCCCCCCCCCCCCCGCCCCAATCCTATAGATGCCAAAAATGCCTCCTCTATAATGACCAACTGCCTCCACTATAAGCAAACTCATCCCATTATGCAATGTCCCAATCTAGGTTTCCCCCCTCCTCCCCACTGGAAAACCTGCAATGACACTTATTCTACTTACTCTACCAAATGAAAGGCCAAACTCCCACCCATCAAACCTGAATTAACTGTGCCTGTCCATCCCATTGACCATCCCATCCATCCCAACAACTCCCTGTGCCCACCTCCGACTGCTCAAGACATCATCCATTTCCTTACCATCGTACTCTGAAGTATCCATTCCTTCCAGTGCCCATGCACCCTTCAGCAAATCTCTCTCGTTGCCTGATCAGTTTTCCACCTCAACACCTAACACCTGAAACCACATCTACTTTGTCTTCATCCACCTCAACACATTTATACAAACCACTCTATCTCTAACCCCTGCACCCCACTTCCCTGCATTGCCTTGCCACATGGCACGACAGATCTGCAGTATCCTATATAGCAACACCTGCTCCCTGCCCACCAACATGCCCCTTTTTATGTATACCCTCTCCCAACACAACATCGATACTTTCATTCTCAATGAAATGTTCCTCCAGCCACACCACACCACCCCCTGGCCAGCGGTTGGTCATCACAGGAACATCCCCATTGGGGCACAACCCTTACTAAACACCACTGAACACCTTATCCTTAGACTCTTCTTCAAAATCCTAACTGTTACCTGTGTTACCATCTACATCTGACCTAATAATCCCCTCCACTATGATTTCCTCACCCACATTGACCATAACTTTTCCACTATTATTACCACTGACTTCAACATCCATAATAGATCCACTGCAGAACTCTGTGGTGACATCAGTTTAGAGAATCCCTTTAAGGTGACATTGTCCCCATCCCACAGCACACTGGTCCTGACAGCAGCACCACTCGAGATGTCATCTTGGCATCTCACAACCTCCTTGGACACCTCACTGCATAAGTCCTCCACCCAACTGCAAGTGACCTTCTACCTGTCCTCCTCACCACATCCTATACACTACCAAATCTCCATGCATACCATCCCAGTCTCCATCTAAAAGTAGTCTGTGACTTTTCCCATGCCTCCTCTCTGGGGGACACCACCTTGAAGTAGCACTGTCCATGTGGGTGGAGAGGCGTGTGTTCATGTGAAGCTGAGGGTTGGGCTGGCTGTGGGAACCTACAGTCAATAAGGTCTTGGCCGATGGAGCAGACTAAGTGTGTCCCACAACGACCTGTCATCCAACATCCCATCCTTGTCCTTTCCCAACCTCTCAATACCCAAACCAAAGTGTGGTGCAATCTGTGCCCAGGGGTGCGTGGTACATGGGAAGATGTGTTGTGAATGGAGTCCCAGGGATGACAGGCGACCTCCCTGAGTAATTAGCCTTGCACTGCGTGTGGTTTCTGTGGTGTGGACTAATTAGATCCCCAACTCTCGTGGGACCAAAATAGACATGACAGAAAATAACATTACTCACGGGCAAGTTGAGAACTCAGACACCCAAACATTGGGCTGGAAATGATGGAAACCATCCTCTCAGCTGAACAAGGGGACAGACCTGTTCAAGAAGTGGAATTGGTTACTAAAACGTTGGACCAGATTAAGATCAAAGACTTGTCTAGGGCTCAGAGGAGGAAACTTTTTTTAGAACAAAAGCTAAAGCAAGGAAAAAAGTGGCTTCCTAAACAAACACAGAGGGATCTAAAAGGGTTTGAGCCCAAGATCTCCAACAAAAGATTGTCCCAGGGTGAAGGGGGTTACAAACCCCTTCCACATTGAGGCAGGTAGTAAGAGAACAAGGGAGGAATCTAAGACACCCACTTTTCAGGATAAGCATATCCATAAAATGTCAAGACAAGAAATAGGGAAACAGTCCGGGATTTTAGCATGGCGGTTATCCAGCAAAGCTATCCACTGGTCAAGATCATCTTGAAGCAGGAGCAGCTCGTGCAGATGGCTCTCTCTTAGAAAATTGGGGGGTGGTGGGGGTAGACTCTATCTGGATCACGGTACTCTTACCTTTGTCTGTGGGGGGTGTGTGTACAGTGGACTGGCTTAAGGAAAAGGGGCCCCTAATATCACTGTCGGCGGATTCAAAGCTGCTGGTAAAGACAGTGGCTGAGCTCTTCAAGACCGCAAAGATATTAATCTGGGTGCCAAAACTCCTTAAGGATACCTCTCCAGAGACTCTGATTGAGAAAATATGATCTCAAAACCCGAAAGTCTTGATAGAGGTTTGGAAGGTAATCAACTGGAAGGTTGCACCAAACGGCCAAACCCTTGTGCTGGAAGTTGGAGAGAAGTCCCGGAAGGCACTGCGGGAACAGGACCTGAGACTATTCTTGGGGTCTCACAGTTCAGTTTGCCGTCAGGGTAATCAAAGACATCAGAAGCGACAACGGCGGCAAGATGGAGGCTGAACATGCTGCTGATAAATCTGCTACACAGTAAAGTGCCACTGCTGCCCTGAGTCGTCTTCTGAGAAGACAAGAAGTGGACGTTGCCCTTATTCAGGAACTCTGTTTATATAAAGGGGGTGTATCGGGCCTTGGTGGCACTGGAAGTAAGCTGGTTTATGCTAGAAATATAAGAAACTCCAGAACATGCATTTATGTAAAAAATGGAATCTCATTCATGTCGATGACGGACTTTTGTTATAGGGACTTAGTGACCATTAGGATGTGGCAACGTGAGAAAGGTATCACGAGGGAGTTTTTAATGGCCTCGGCATACCTTCCTTACGAGGACAGTGCTCCTCCTTGTCAGGAAGTGAGGAGACTGACGGAGGCCTGTGCACAACAGGGCGATCAACTATTGGTTGGATGTGATGCTAATGCCCACAGCTTAGTGCGGGGCAGCACCGACACCAACAGTAGAGGTGAGTACCTTTTAGAATTTCTTCTAGCTAATAACTTACAGATCCTTAATAGGGGCAAGGAACCTACATTTAGGAATATAAGAAGGGAAGAGGAAATTGACACAAACTTCAGTTCCAATTTGATGGGTAGTTATATATAAAAAAAAAAAACAAAAAAAAAACAATGGCATGTGGCTTTAGAGCCATCCTCATCAGACCACATGTATATTAAGTTCAAGGTTGAAATGGCCATTGCTGCAGTCCGGAACCGCGGGACTGCTACGGTCGCAGGTTCGAATCCTGCCTCGGGCATGGGTGTGTGTGATGTCCTTAGGTTAGTTAGGTTTAAGTAGTTCTAAGTTCTAGGGGACTTATGACCTAAGATGTTGAGTCCCATAGTGCTCAGAGCCATTTGGACCATTTTGAAATGGCCATTAGACAAACCATATCCCATAGGAATCCCACGAAAATGGACTGGGAGGCGTATAGGAGGGACCTCGACTCAAGCCTATCGGAAGTCAGTACTTCGATAAGGAATCCAGTAGAGTTTGAGGAGGCAGCAGAGGCAGTGACCTCTGCCATCATGACCTCATACCATGATAACTACTCAATCATCACGAAGTGCACGAATAGAAATCTTGGTGTAACAACAACCTTAAATCACAGAGGAAACAGGTATGAAGACTGTTTAACCTTGTGAGAAGGAAAAGACAGTGGGCAGAATATTGGGAGGCCCTTGTCAAATACAATCTTGCAATTAAGCAAGCAAAGAAGGCGTCCTGGAAGGTATTCTGTGAGGAGGCAGAGGGTATGGCTGTTCAGGGCAGATTTCACAAAATCCTCACTAGGATACCAACTGATCCAGCAGGAACTTTAAGGAAAGAGGATGGGGAATATACAAGGACAGCACATGAAACGCTGGAACTACTCGTCAAGACTCATTTTCCTCAGTGTACTCTGACAGACAACATGGACCAGGACGAGATCCCTGTGAGATATAGGTTTTCAGGTATTCGAAGGGAGAACTTGGAATCTGCCAGAGAATGTGTTGACCATAGTAAAATCCAAAGGGTGATGGGAATATTCCAACCGTTCAAATCACCTGGCCCAGATGGAATTTTTCCAGCGCTCCTGCAACAAGCAGGAGTGAACTTAACAAGATTCTTATGCAGGTTATTTAGGGTTAGCCTACCAGCAGGAATCATTCCTAACGTCTGGAAGGCAGTGAAGGTTGTCTTCATTCCAAAGCCAGGGAGAATTGATCATATCAGGGCCAAGGACATCAGACCAATCAGTCTATCCTCCTTTCTTCTTAAAACATTAAGATAACTGGTCAACATGCATGTTAGGGAGAGGAGATTAACTAGGGTTTCTCTACACATAAACCAACATGCATGCCAACCAGTAAAATCGTGTGAAACTGCACACCAACAACTTGTTGGGAAGGTGGAGAAAGCACTACACTTTCAGCAAATAGTCCTCTGTATCTTCTTGAACATTGAAGGGGCTTTAAGCAACATGACCTTCGAATCCATGGTTAAGGCAGCAGAGTTGCATGGCTTGGAGACCACCATTTGCAGGTGGATTAGAGCCATGCTTAGCGGTAGTAAGGTAGAAGCCACCATGATGCAAGGAAAAATTGTAATCAACACCACCAGAGGCTGTCCACAAGGAGGGGTTCTGTCCCCTCTACTGTGGAATCTTGTGGTGAATGAACTCATTGTAGAATTAAACTCTAGACAGTACTTTTGCCAGGGATATGCAGACTATCTTGTCATAGTAATACTTGGCAAATTTTCAAGTACAGTCAGAGCTATGGCACAAGGAGCATTGAACATTGTGCAAAACTGGTGCAGGAAACAGGATTGAAAGTTCAGTCCTAAGAAGACCTTTGTAATAACATTTATGAGGAAGCAGATCCAGCACACATATTGGAATCCCAAGCTTCTCTATGAAACTCTACCAGTGAAGAGGATAGTGAAATATCTAGGGCAACCCTGGATGAGAAACTATCGTGGACCCCTCACGCAAGGGGCACCTGTTCCAAGGCGAAAGGTACTATATTGAGTACCAGGAGAGCTTGTGGTAAAAACTGGGGCTTAAGCCCCAAGAGTATGTACTGGATATGCACCATGGTAGTAAGACCTATGATCACTTATGGGGCTACAGTGTGGTGGAAAATGGTAGAACAGCAGGTAGCTGCTAAGGAGCTTGCTAAGGCGCAGAAATAGGCCTGCTTAGCCATTACAGGTGGAATTAGCAGCACACCCACTGCTGGGATGGGAACCGTGCTGGACATGCCCCCATTATTCCTGCGGATAAAGATGGAGGCAGCAGCTGGAGCACCCCGGTTGAAAGACTGGCCGAAACTAGAACTCACTGGGGTATACAGGATCTCACACTAAAATACTGAGTGAGGTAACCATAGGTATGGTTGGGGAAATGCCAGCCGACTATATTATACCTCAAAACTGCCTCAACAAGTCTTTCACTGTAATAATTGGAAGTAGAGAGCTGTGGGAGAACAAATTTCGACATCGTACTGAGGAAATAGTCAGGTTCTCTGACGGTTCGAAAACATACCAAAGTGTTGGGGCCGGGGTATACAGGGTACAGCCAAGGCTGGAGAGTGCAGTCTCTCTAAGGAAGATGGCCACTGTGTTTATAGCAGAAATATCTGTTGTCAGCGTGTGCGTGGAGGAGAATTTACGGAGGTGCTACAGAGGTCGTAGCATTTTCATTTATTCAGACAGCCAAGCAGCCCTGAAAGCACTGGCAGCCTCGTCAACAAGATGAAACATCGTGGCAGAATGCCACAAAGTCCTTCTGGAGCTAGGGGAAAGCAATAGGATAGACATATTGTGGGTCCCTGGTCTCTCGGGGATTGGTGGTAATGAGCAAACCGATATGTTTGCCATGATAGGAGCGATGACACCATTTATTCGACCGGAACCTGTCCTGAAAATCACAAAGGCGATGATCAAAATAAAACTACGACACTGGCCAGGGAGACAACATGCAGAGTATTGAGCTAACGTCCAAAAGCAAAAACATGGCAAGGTACTGATGCCGTAGCCATGTTCTAAGAGAAGTCACTGAATCCTGGGCTTGAACATGAGAGAAATGAAACTCATGGATGGAGTATTGACAGGCCATGGGAATTTCAAAAAACACCTACATACAATGGGGATAATAGAAGAAGACTCGAACTGTAGGATGTGTGGTGCGGGCGAGGAAACTGCGTCGCATTTGATCTTCGAATGCGAGGCACTGAAGATTAAAAAGACACAGAATTTTCGGATCAACTAGACCTGAACAAATTTTGTCTAGCAAAGCAATAGTAAAGGATCTCCTTGCACTGTTCAAGGGCACTGGTTGACTTTACTAGAGACACACGGGGCGATACTGCACAATAAAGTCTGTTTCGGTGCGGGTAACAGCGGGCTTGACCAATGTTGTTTTTGTTTCCCTGATAAAATCGAGTCAACTGCAGTACCACCCGATATGCCTACCAGGAATCCACAGATACCCAGACTAGAAGCTACCCTCTATCCTTCCAGCAATCTGATGATATCCTCAAAGCCACCGCCATCATGAAACAGACCTTGTCAGATGCTATCTCCTCCCATATCCATACTAAAACCTTATATCCTGATGAGGATATCCTCCCACCACAAGTTGTCCTCTTTCTCCACAAATCCCGTCATTCATATCGCTTCTTTCTCCAGACTTGTGACCGGGATGCTCTCACACGCCACCTGCAACTACAATGACACATCAGAAATTTACTAGATGCCAAAAAAAGGTCAGGTCTGGCAGACATACAGTAGATTCAATGCCACACTTCCAGTTAACTCATACAAGTACTGGAAAGCACTGCACCAACTTACTGGCACCCATCTCCTCCCTCACTACTCAATTCTTCAGAACAACCTTCCCTTACGTGACGACCTAAACAAAGCCAATTACTTTCCATCCTGTATATCTGACATCTTCTCTATCCTTTGTAACCTCCCCCTCACTTATCGACCTTAATGACAGTGAAAAATTAAACCGCGTGTACCTAATGGAAATTTGGGAAAAGCAATCGTCACCGAAGTTAATCTGTCGGTAAAGAGGGAGGAAAGGGTTACATCTAAATGAAAGGAAAAGTGCTAATGAAACTGGTGGAAATTAATTTTGAAAAGGGGTAAAGTTAATAAAGAAAGTAAATGTGCAGCCCTTACGTTAACAATTAACTAGCGGTAATTACGTATTTGAGATTTGGGGGAAATTACGGTCGCCAGTACTAAGGACAATTACTATAGTAACTGAAAAAGAAAGGTTATTACACATATAATTAGCACTAGAAGCGTGGAAACTGAAGGTTGACATGTGTAGTGTGAAAAACTGAAAGTTTGTCAGAAGTAATAAATTTCGCTACACTCTGACTTAATTTAGCAAAAGAATTAATAAAACAGGAAAATCGAAAGTTAATTTAGTGACTGAAGTTAATAGTGAGCTTTCTTTCTGAAGCACATCGAAATTCAGTAAAATACGGTTAGTCTTGGACTACCTCAACAATCATTTCAAAAGCTACTTGAATGTACGCAATTTAGAAATAAGAGATTTAACTTTGAACTTGAATTAAATGATTCTGAACAATTAACAATAGTAAAATTTAGTACGTACCAAGCTGAGCTGCAGTCACAGGTAAGCTAAAACACGGTAACAAAACTCGCACTCTTAATTTGTGCTTGTGTAATCTAAATATTGTAGCCAACTATGAATACCTTAACTGAACATTGAAATTAAAGCAGAGAAATCTAATGATGCTGGCGTTTGAATTTCAACGACACTCGGGTTCATTCCGGAAAAGGAAGGGACCCTGCTTGGTAATGCAATTGGGACAATGAGCAACAAAGGTTCATGCTACGTTGCTGTAATTTAGTTATGAAAACGGAACAGTTTGAAAAGCTGAGGTCTGCCATACAGTTCTAAAACTTTACGTGCTTCCAGTCTTCCTTGTTGGTTGATTGAAGGTTTGAAGCCGTCGATCGAGGAGGTGGCGACAGTCAATCATTTTAGGCCGTCGCTGTTGCAGAAGCTGGATGTTGGCGCGCCTTCTTCTCGACACGGTCACCAGGCGAAACGGGCTCTTGATGTGCGCCAGCTAATGCTTCCCGGCCGCGACACCATGTCAGAAACTATCATCGCGAGTCGAGCGCAATTACATTCTGCCAAACCCCGAAAGCGCGGCAACTCGCGGGAGCTTCACACAACACACCTGCTCCACTCGCTACTCCAGCCAGCCTCTCTCTCTGCCCAGCCCGTGCTCCACGCGGCAGAGTTAACACTACCAAAGATCCTAAACACTCTGGTTCTCCACACGACCTATCGACGTATTCGTTCGATAGCATAGTTTTCCCTAGGCAAGACCCAGCGTAAAAATACAAATTATATTTACAAAACAACCAATTATACATCGACATAAATGCATAAATACACTCCTGGAAATGGAAAAAAGAACACATTGACACCGGTGTGTCAGACCCACCATACTTGCTCCGGACACTGCGAGAGGGCTGTACAAGCAATGATCACACGCACGGCACAGCGGACACACCAGGAACCGCGGTGTTGGCCGTCGAATGGCGCTAGCTGCGCAGCATTTGTGCACCGCCGCCGTCAGTGTCAGCCAGTTTGCCGTGGCATACGGAGCTCCATCGCAGTCTTTAACACTGGTAGCATGCCGCGACAGCGTGGACGTGAACCGTATGTGCAGTTGACGGACTTTGAGCGAGGGCGTATAGTGGGCATGCGGGAGGCCGGGTGGACGTACCGCCGAATTGCTCAACACGTGGAGCGTGAGGTCTCCACAGTACATCGATGTTGTCGCCAGTGGTCGGCGGAAGGTGCACGTGCCCGTCGACCTGGGACCGGACCGCAGCGACGCACGGATGCACGCCAAGACCGTAGGATCCTACACAGTGCCGTAGGGGACCGCACCGCCACTTCCCAGCAAATTAGGGACACTGTTGCTCCTGGGGTATCGGCGAGGACCATTCGCAACCGTCTCCATGAAGCTGGGCTACGGTCCCGCACACCGTTAGGCCGTCTTCCGCTCACGCCCCGACATCGTGCAGCCCGCCTCCAGTGGTGTCGCGACAGGCGTGAATGGAGGGACGAATGGAGACGTGTCGTCTTCAGCGATGAGAGTCGCTTCTGCCTTGGTGCCAATGATGGTCGTATGCGTGTTTGGCGCCGTGCAGGTGAGCGCCACAATCAGGACTGCATACGACCGAGGCACACAGGGCCAACACCCGGCATCATGGTGTGGGGAGCGATCTCCTACACTGGCCGTACACCACTGGTGATCGTCGAGGGGACACTGAATAGTGCACGGTACATCCAAACCGTCATCGAACCCATCGTTCTACCATTCCTAGACCGGCAAGGGAACTTGCTGTTCCAACAGGACAATGCACGTCCGCATGTATCCCGTGCCACCCAACGTGCTCTAGAAGGTGTAAGTCAACTACCCTGGCCAGCAAGATCTCCGGATCTGTCCCCCTGTCCCCCATTGAGCATGTTTGGGACTGGATGAAGCGTCGTCTCACGCGGTCTGCACGTCCAGCACGAACGCTGGTCCAACTGAGGCGCCAGGTGGAAATGGCATGGCAAGCCGTTCCACAGGACTACATCCAGCATCTCTACGATCGTCTCCATGGGAGAATAGCAGCCTGCATTGGTGCGAAAGGTGGATATACACTGTACTAGTGCCGACATTGTGCATGCTCTGTTGCCTGTGTCTATGTGCCTGTGGTTCTGTCAGTGTGATCATGTGATGTATCTGACCCCAGGAATGTGTCAATAAAGTTTCCCCTTCCTGGGACAATGAATTCACGGTGTTCTTATTTCAATTTCCAGGAGTGTATATATATATATATATATATATATATATATATATATATATATATATACAAACAGTAAAACAATTACAATATATAAAGAGACAGAAATGTCATATCTTGAGGTAACAAAACAAGGAAAAAAATTATAGTACAATAGATGGAAATAGGAGGATATGCATTTCCGGCGTTACACCTTGACGACCTTCACTTTGACTATTCCTTATTCCTTACTTTCCATGAACGAATAAATATCACTGTTCCAACCCTGGTTCCGAGCTTCCAGTACTTGAAGAACATGCGAGAAACAGAGTTAAACACCTCAGTCGCAGCACACATCTTGCACTGAGAACACAACAAATCCCCTGGTTACGACCATATTACCTATCACCATCTCAAAGAATGCCCTATCTCCTTTTTCATTACCCCTGAAATCCTGTATAACATTATCCTGTCCACTGGCTACTATCCTGACCTGTGGGAAACCACCAGAATCCTGCTTTTCCTCAAATCTAATAAAACCGCTACTGATATCTCCTTATACCGCCCCATCTGCCACACCTGAGTATTTAGCAAGGTATTTGAATCCATCCTCTCTCATTGTTTCCACTACCATCTGCAGCAACATCAGTTGCTTCCTGTTACCCAGTGTGGGTTCCATCCCTCCTTCTCTGCTAATGATCAACTCCTGAACCTTACCCATCTCCTGTCTCAACAGCTAAACAACCATAATTCCGCCATCCTTCTCGCCCTTGACCTAGAGAAAGTGTGCAACCGTGTATAGTATTCCTGTCTCCTTTCCAAACTTCAGACTCATGCACTTCCTATCAACAATGTCTGCCTGACTGCATCCTTCCTCTCCAGTAAAATGCAAATGTTATGTGACTAGGGCCTCCTATCGGATAGAACGTTCGCCGGGTGCAAGTGTTTTGATTTGACGCCCCTTCGGCGACTTGCTCGTCGATCATCTCCAGTTACCTGTCCTATGTCATTGTTAACAACATCAGTTCCTGTCTCGTCCACTTCACTGCATTAGTGTCCCTGGTTCCGTTCTCTACCCCTACCCTCCTTATACACTGCTGATGTGTCCAAACCAACTCCTCCCAACCACCTCCTTCAGTATGCTGATGACACTGCTTTCCTCAACTTCTATCCTACGCTCCAGAGATTCCAACGCTCCCTCAAAATCCATCTCAATCAGTTTACCTCCTGGTGTAACCAATGGCTCCTTAAGATGAACTCCTCCAAAGCCCAGGCAATAATTACAGGACTCACCATCCACACCTTGCATCTCAATGACTTCTACCTCACCACATATGACTGTCCCATCCAGCTAAACGACACATTAAAATACCTTGAAGTAGCCTTGCACTGACGCCTCATGTGGAAACCTGACCTGCTAACCATCCAACAGAAGTCCCACATACACCCCTCCACTGCCCTTCACTTGTATACATCCCCAAACCACACCATCCTTTCCTGTGCAAATGTTGCATGGATCTCTGACCCTCCTAAGTTCTGTAAGTCCCTCCATATCCTCTAATGCCATGTTCTCTGTCTCGCTTTCCACATCTGCTTATCTTCCTACGTTAGGATCCTTTTCCAACTCACAAAATTCCCACCTCTTCTCACTCACACTGAAACCCTCTGCATAGCCTACTCGACTCTGACAATCCTTTGTGTACCCTCTTCTTAGCAATCTCAGTGTGCTGCCGCACCTCTGCCTACACAACCCAGCAACACTTCATCTGCACACCCTCCACATCGTTTCCCAAGTTATTACAATCGACCCCAACACATACCTGTCCTACCAACTCTAAATCCATCTACACCCCAATCTCCAATTTACAGCTCCCAATGCCTGTTGCATGTCTGTACTTGTCCCCCACAGCAACCCCTGTCTTTGTCGCCATCTATTCCCAGTTCGCCATCCTCATCACCACCACTCCCCTATCTCCCTCCATAGCCCACTTCTTCTCCTCTACAATCCACCGTTCTATGGCGGGTCCTTTCCTAGTTATAGTGAAGGTGTATGTTGCTCCACTTTTAATGGTCAGTGTTTTGGCTCAAATGGCTCTGAGCACTATGGGACTTAACATCTATGGTCATCAGTCCCCTAGAACTTAGAACTACTTAAACCTAACTAACCTAAGGACAACACACAACACCGAGTAATCACGAGGCAGAGAAAATCCCTGACCCCGCCGGGAATCGAACCCGGGAACCCGGGCGTGGGAAGCGAGAACGGTACCGCACGACCATGAACTGCGGACGGGTCAGTGTTTTTCCAGTTGTTTTAATGTTCGAGTATTTCTCAAGTGTTTTTAACTGTGCTGTCTGTCCACATTTTTATCACCATTTTTAAAACGATTCATGAAGACAGCATATTATTATTTATATTTTCCCATTCACTTCACCTTTTCAATTATCTTTAAATTCATAGTACGTATGTCTCCTTGCTTTTCTTTTTTTTTCTTTTTAACATCTGTGTTAGTATTACTTTCTACTGCCTGAAGAGCGGGTTATTCGTACACTTGATAGCCCAACGCCACTCTCCCCCTCCCCCCACCCTACGTGTGGCGAGGGGGAAGGAAATAACAATAAAGAAAATAAAAAGCCACTAGTAGCAGTTATCATCTTGGCAACACGAAGCTGCTCAACACACCGCCAGATCCTGCAAACGGGTAAAACATCACTCCTTTTCAGTTTAATCTTTGTACATTTTATCCCAGAGTGATTTCTCGAATTATCATGCACTTTTATAATCTTTACAGTGCAATTAATCTGAAGATGGGCTACTGTATGTGTTGAAATCAGTCATTTTAAATAAATGACATTTTGCGATAGTGACTGTTTCTTCATAAGTAATTATCACAAGTAAGATCGCTGACCCTCCCAACCATGTTGTTTAAAATCAAGAAGCAAGTTACGTTTGTGTAGAACGTTTTTCTGGAAATGTATGTACCAATGTTATGCTTAAAAACACACTGCAGACGTTGCCAACACAGTTGATAAGTATAAAATTGTGTGAAATGTGAGATAGTTTGTTTGTTAAAAACAATTACGTATGTATGTCAATGTATTATGACATTTTAGCGTTGTTAAACATAAATCATAAACTTTTTTAAAAACGTAGCTACTGAAAGGGGCATGTACTCGCTTCAGACGACATTATCAGATCTACTTTTCAAGACTGTCATCGAAAGATAAATGTTTATTTTAAGTACGAGACTTTTAATGTTCAAGCAGTTAGCGCTGCGTTGTGGGATAGGACAGGGAAAGAACGTTTATTTACCTAAACAAATACAACTTAGGGTCCCTACCACTCTGACAGCCAAGCTCCGACAGATGACTGTGCGTAGAATCGGATCACCCACCGCCATCTCTGAGGTAAAGTCTGGAGTGGCTTCACCTCTTTGCGAGCCTGTGCAGCTCCTGGCACTTCACAAACACATTAAATGTGGTGTCACCGCCAGACACCACACTTGCTAGGTGGTAGCTTTAAATCGGCCGCGGTCCATTAGTACATGTCGGACCCGCGTGTCGCCACTGTCAGTAATTGCAGACCGAGCGCCACCACACGGCAGGTCTAGAGAGACGTACTAGCACTCGTCCCCAGTTGTACGACGACTTTGCTAGCGACTACACTGACGAAGCCTTTCTCTCATTTGCCGAGAGACAGTTAGAATAGCCTTCAGCTAACTCCATGGCTACGACCTAGCAAGGCGCCATTAACCATTTCTGGAGAGAGTCTCACTTGTATCATCACGAATGCTGTATACAAATGATGGAGTAAAGTTAAGTATTAACGCAGCTACGTACTTTTCTTTATAGCATTCATTAAGTATCCTATTTCAGACCTCACGCCAGCCGGCGTATGTGTACGCGTGCAATTCGGCTACTTCCGAGTGGCGTGGCTGTCTTGCAACGCCACAACATTAAGTGCCCCAACCTTCACCAGGACATGATAAGTCATATCTTTAAACCATCACACAGCCAGCTGTAGGCAGCATCTGGCCTGCCCACTACATAGTGCACTACTCTCTTCTGTGAGTCACCTTGTCTTGTTGTAGTCTGCATGCGCATAAAGAGGATGGGTGCTATGTCCACACATTGTTTAAAAACACTATGGTCCATGGCAGTTGCAGCACAAGCTTAGATATTACAACTAGCAGTCACAGGGCATCAGCTTCACCACGTTTTCTTATGTACAGACACAGAGAGGGAGATTTTTCAGCTGCAGTAATAACGCAAATTTCCATTTCGGTTTTCGACTAGTGATAGTATACACCTATTTCCACTTTGGAACTGTTCATGCGCCAACTGGGATATTTCCAGAAATGAGACGTTTTTAACATTCCAGCACCCTGGCACACTACCTGTAGAGTGGTTCTCCTGTATAGACCTCCACATGTAACACCACAGCTATAATGCTGTACGGATTTATTTTGCTTTTTTTGTTTTGGTTTAATGTTATAACATTGAGTATCTGTAAATATGTTTCAATCAATAACACAAAATTGTATACTCTTTTATTTGTTTAAAACTTTGGTGTCGTGGCTTGATTCTATGCAATGTAGTATATCTGTCATTTAAATTCTTTGTCCCATTTGGAGGGCACAAAACTTACTGTATATAATTGTAATTTTGTGTGAATAATTTTTGGTAGAAATGTCAATATGTGCAAATGTTCTGTTTTATTTAATGCATTTGGTTACTGTTACGTATACTGCTGATCCCCGCTTAGGGTTCTTAGTTATTCTGTGTATAAGAGGTAGTGTGGTTCCCCTCGGGAACGGAACTGTGTAGCGCGCGCAAATTGTGGTTGGCCTAGGTAGAAAAGGTGGAACCAAGAGTCAGTCGGGGACGAGCTACCAAACTGTGCTCTACCATGTAAATGTTGCATATTGTGCTGGTTCCGAGAGAGGCTTTTTTTGCTACTTTCCAATGCCTCGGATGGGTGGATAAATAGCTGGAATTGGTATTCATCATTGCCACCAAGAAGAGCCAGAGTCCAGCAATTCTGTCTGCAAATCCGCCTACCAACATGCAGTTGCCACCACATTGCGCAATCACTGTAAAGAAGTACTATAATAATGTACAGTGAAGGATCAGCTTATTGGACGATTTAATGTGCACAAATATAAGGTAACTTTTAACTGAATTTATGTACCTACCTTGATTTTTTTCCTATCACAACACCTCTCAGGTTCCTCTCCATTTGAACTATGATTACCGAGTGTCCTATTTTGTGGAAAAAACGAAAGCCTCAATGTTACACAGTTTATTACATAATGTTGTTTGATCTTTGATGAGAAGGGAATATTCAGATTTACTGTGGATTTAGTGAAATTGTGGGAGGCAGTAAATGTAGTTTTGGGAAGTTTAAAAGTCACCTATTTAATCATTTACTTGAAATTAGAAGACTGTGGTAATAAAGACAATTAGCTGTTTTTTTATAAATTAAAGTTCTTAAAATTGAGGCTTATAAAGTTTTGCTTCGTTAATGGTCATAGTGCTACTTGTAGTAAATTTTAAAAGGTGAGTCAGTTTCTTGCAAATTTGTCAACATTGTGTTTCACTGTAGTAAAAGTGTAAAACTGCAATAGTAGAAAATTATATGTTCATGATTGCTAAGTGTTTGTCTCTCTTGTGTATTGGAAGTGCATATTAATAGTATAACAGGATCCACAGTTTGTCTATTGTGCTAATGCTAGGTAACAAGTAACAGGAAAACCATAATTTCTTTATTCAAAAGATGGTGAGAAGCAACCTGTTAGTGGATCCCAATTAACTCTCATTTTAAATAGTAAAGTATTTAACTGAGAGAGACTTAACCTATGTCCAATTTATGATCCTGCAGTGAATGTTAATAGTAATGTTATAAAGACCATTCAGTTTGAACATGCCCTGAAAGTAATACTGTGTTTCGGTATCTGTTATGTTTTTGCCAATAGTTTGTGCAGCTCTAGCTATTAGCTTCAATCTTACCGTAAACAAATGTATGTGTCAGAGTTCATTGCACTCGCGTGTGGCCAAGTCTAGGATGTGTTTGTCCGTTAAAGTTACTCATACCTACTTTGTCAAACGAGAACGTTAATCTTCCTCTTGCCTAATTAGGCTGGCGACCGTTTTCCTTAATCTTTAAACAGTATAGCTAGTCAAAAATATTGTTTGTTACTGTTCAAATATTTACATAATTATGACTTTCACTTCCGATAATCCACCTCCGTTAGGTACAACACGGTCAACATAACAAAATTCCTCTCAGAGGGTAACACAGCTCTGTTGCTTTATACCATAATTGCTTTAACAAGATAGTTTTATTTCACTACCTGCCTTCAATTTTAAGGTTATGGTATAGCTGTAACAGACGGTAGTGTTATACACACACTTAGGTCACGAACATTAGAAGGATGAAATGCCTGTATAGGAGCCACACAGAAACTGCAATGGTCGTACACTTTTTTGATATATGATCGGTCTCTGTGATATATACACTACTGGCCATTAAAATTGCTACACCACGAAGATGACGTGCTACAGACGCGATATTTAACCGACGGGAAGAAGATGCTGTGATATGCAAACGATTAGCTTTTCAGAGCATTCACACAAGGTTGGCGCCGGTGGCGGCACCTACAACGTGCTGACATGAGGAAAGTTTCCAACCGATTTCTCATACACAAACAGCAGTTGACCGGCGTTGCCTGGTGAAACGTTGTTGTGATGCCTCGTGTAAGGGGGAGAAATGCGTACCATCACGTTTCCGACTTTGATAATGGTCGGATTGTATCCTACCGCGATTGCGGTTTATCGTATTGCGACATTGCTGCTCGCGTTGGTCGTGATCCAATGACTGTTAGCAGAATACGGAATCGGTGGGTTCAGGAGGGTAATACGGAACGCCGTGCTGGATCCCAACGGCCTCGTATTACTAGCAGTCGAGATGACAGGCATCTTATCCGCATGGCTGTAACGGATCGTGCAGCCACGTCTCGAACCCTGAGTCAACAGATGGGGACGTTTGCAAGACAACAACCATCTGCACGAACAGTTCGACGACGTTTGCAGCAGCTTGGACTATCAGCTCGGAGACCATGGCTGCGGTTACCCTTGACGCTGCAGCACAGGCAGGAGCGCCTGCGATGGTGTACTCAACGACGAACCTGGGTGCACGAATAGCAAAACGTCATTTTTTCGGATGAATCCAGGTTCTGTTTACAGCATCATGATGGTCGCATCCGTGTTTGGCGACATCGCGGTGAACGCACATTGGAAGCGTGTATTCGTCATCTCCATACTGGCGTATCACCCGGCGTGATGGTATGGGTTGCCATTGGTTACACGTCTCGGTCACCTCTTGTTCGCATTGACGGCACTTTGAACAGTGGACGTTACATTTCAGATGTGTTACGAGCCGTGGCTCTACCCTTCATTCGATCCCTGCGGAACCCTGCATTTCAGCAGGATATTGCACGACCACATGTTACAGGTCCTCTACGGGCCTTTCTGGATACAGAAAATGTTCGACTGCTGCCCTGGCCAGCACATTCTACAGATCTCTCACCAATTGAAAACGTGTGGTCAATGGTGGCCGAGCAACTGGCTCGTCACAATACTCCAGTCACCACTCTTGGTGAACTGTGGTATCGTGTTGAAGCTGCATGGGCAGCTGTACCTGTACACGTCATCCAAGCTCTGTTTGACTCAATGCCCAGGCGTATCAAGGCCGTTATTACGGCCAGAGGTGGTTGTTCTGGGTACTGATTTCTCAGGATCTATGCACCCAAATTGCGTGAAAATGTAATGGCATGTCAGTTCTAGTATAATATATTTGTCCAATGATAGCCGTTTATCATCTGCATTTCTTCTTGGTGTGACAATTTTAATGGCCAGTAGTGTACATGTTTAAAGCGGTGGTAGGCATCAAACGAAATCGTTCTGAATGCTTTCTCCAAAAATTATTTTAAATAATTAGATCAGAATCCCACACGAACTGTAAAAAGTTACGAAACATACTTGGCCTCTTAGCAAAAAGTAATCTTTAGGACATAGGGACCATTATGAGGGAGACAGGGATTACTGGCCACAAGGTCGTTGTGGTGAGATTGAATACCGTAACATCCAAATCCATCAAAAATAAACCTAAGTATGTGTCTGTTAAAAAAAAATAAACAGGTAAAAATTCGCTTGATACCTTCCAAAAAGACTGCTCCCAAACTGGCTGCGTAAACTTAGATGAGGTATAACATAGATTCAGATAAACAGTATCGACGGCAGGTGAGAAATATGTATCAAATACGTTAATGAGAGATGGCACTGATGCCCACTGGTACAGTAAACAAGTCAGAGCAATCTGGCAGAAAATCCAGAGAGATTCTGGTCGTACGTAAGGTACATCAGTGGCAATAGAAAATCAATACCTTAACTGTGCGATAGGAATGGTAATGTTACCAACGATCCTGCCACTAAAGTGGAGTTATTATACGCAGTTTTCCGAAATTCTGTCATCGCAAAAGACGAAATAAATGTTCCAGAATTCGAATCAATAGCAGCTGTCAACGTGTGAAACTTAGAAATCGATATCCTCGATGTAGCGAAGCACGACGCAAGATCTGACGCTAAAGGCTCGAAAGTTACACAGGTCACACCAATACTCAATAAAGAAAACAGGAATAATCCGTTGAGTTACAGACTCATATCACTAACGTCGATTTGCAGTAGGATCTTGGAACATGTACTGTGGTCGAACGTTATGAATGACCACGAAGAAAACGATATATAGACATATAGCCAGCAGGGATACAGAAAATCTTTATTCATACAAAGTAATGAGTGCTATCGACAGGACATCTCGAACTGGTTCCATATTTTTAGATTTCCGGAAGGCTCCTGACACCGTTTAAAATTCGCCTTATAATAAGGACTTAAAATAGCTCCGAGCTATCTGTCATAAGAATCCCATGCTTGCCATTACATACTCCGTCCTGAGAGCCAAATCGTCTGAAGTTGAATATTAAGTGATTAATAACCGTGGTCTCTATCTTAAAGAGAAAACTGCGCAGCAGAATTTGAATTAGTGTACTCCAGAATGACCGGTCAGGGTTAGGCCTTTAGTAAACACGTAAAGTAGTTTTCTCTCACAGAGTACTTGTTAGAGATTACAGGGATGGTGGAAACGTGCTGTTGAGCACGACGGGGCGAAGTTTAACGAAATAACCAGCTGCAATATTAACATTAATTTAAGCGATGGAGGTACTCCTGAAACCGCATTTCTATGGAACACACATAAAAAACTAATCCTGAGGTTACACACGAGCAAACGATACTAACGTATCGATTTGTGAATTGAGGAAACAAAGCATAGACGCACAAATTACTTCCACACAAAGATTCAAAAGCGAAGTTTACAACTTCCCCTTACTAAATGAATCATCAAAGCCATCTCACGACTCACAGCAAAAATAATCATAAAAATTAACTGATGACACGATACATGGAGTACATCCTGATTAAACACTGAATTCGGTTTTATCAGATTTTACGTAGAACTATAGTGAAATCGTCACCCGCGAAAATTCTGCACCGCCCCTGACAATGGAGCTGCACCGTTGTAGAGAAATTCAACTCGAACTCGAAGTAGCTCCCATCCAGAATCACTAATTACTTGATGACGTCCACCGAATACTTGCTGCCACTGGTCTCGTCCGCGACCAGTAAGTTCTCTCCAAAATCTTAAACTACGTCAGCCCTGTGTACAGAGCGACAAAACTTGTTTGTGGCGTACTGACCACTCACCAAGTTGCTTTTTCTTCAGAAAGAGCAGGCGTTTCCTCCAGTCAGAGGACATGAGAGGAAATGCCTATTCCTTTCGGCTTAAAATTTTCTACTCCTTTCAATTGCTGAAATTCTGAAGACGGAGACCCAGCGCTCGGATTCGAAACGGCCAACCTCGCGGCCGCAGTCCTTGAGACGCACTGCCTCGTGTGGCAACACAGTGTAGCGGGAACGTGTCTCCAGGATCCGAAGATCTCTTTCAATTTCGATCCCGGGCTGCTACTGCAACACTAAATCAAGAACTTTCTCTTAAATTTGCCTAGTTGCAGGCATTTGTTATTACATTCACAATCATTCAATATGAGCGATAATGCATGACTGAGACAGATACATGTTGTACTGACTAACCTAGTTCAGAATAAACACAAATTCAGATTCCCAGCGCTATCTTCCATCCTGATAGAAGATCAAAACCAATTGCAAAATGATTTAGACAAGATACCTGTATGGTGTGAAAAGTGGTAATTGACTTCCACATGAGTACTGAAAGGAATCAGCTAAATTTTGGTTACACAAATATGAAGGCAGTCAATTCAATTAAATACTTCGGAATTACAATCTCGAGTAACTGAAACTCGAGTGATCATATAGACAACGTTGTGGGGAAAGCAATCCAAACAGAGCATTTTATTGGCAGAACACCTAGAAGAAGCAACAGGTCTACTGAAGAGACTGCCTACACTACACTTGTCCGTACTCTTCTGGACTACTGCTGCAAGGCACGGAATTCGTATCAGATAGAATTGACGATGGACGTCAAAATTGTTCCAAGAAGGGAAGTTCGTTTTCTATTATCGTGAAATAGGGGAGAGAGTGTTACAGATATGATACGTGCGTTGGACTGGCAATCATTGAAACGAAATCGTTTGTTGTTCCGGCAGGATCTTTTCACAAAATTTCAGTGACCAGCTCTCTCCTCTGAATGCGAAAATATTGTGTTGGTGCCTATTATACAGGGTGGTCGATTGATAGTGACCTGGCCAAATATCTCACGAAATAAGCATAAAACGAAAGAACTACAAAGAACGAAACTCGTCTAGCTTGAAGGGGGAAACTAGATGGCGATGGTTGGCCCGCTAGATGGCGCTGCCATAGGTCAAACGGATATCAACTGCGTTTTTTTAAGAATACGAACCCCAAATTTTATTACATATTCGTGCAGTACGTAAAGAAATATGAATGTTTTAGTTGGACCACTCTTTTCGGTTTATGATAGATGGCGCTGTAATAGTCACTAGCGTATAAATACGTGGTATCACGTAACATTCCGCCAGTGCGGACGGTATTTGCTTCGTGATACATTACCCGTGTTACAATGGACGGTTTACCAATTGCGAAAAAGGTCGATATCGTGTTGATGTATGGCTATTGTGATCAAAATTCCCAACGGGCGTGTGCTATGTGTGGTGCTGGGTATCCTGGACGACATCATCCAAGTGTCCGGACCGTTCGCCGGATAGTTACGTTATTTAAGGAAACAGGAAGTGTTCAGGCACATGTGAAACGTCAACCACGACTTGCAACAAATGATGATGCCCAAGTAGGTGTTTTAGCTGCTGTCGCGGCTAATACGCACATCAGTAGCAGACAAATTGAGCGAGAATCGGGAGTTCCAAGATGGCCGCCGAGTAAGTGACGCCAGAAACCATTTCCAGAAAGTTAAGTGATCTAGACAGGAATATAATTTAGTTTAACGCCGATAACAAATTAAATACATGCATTAGTGTATCATTTAGTCTTGCCGTTAAAGGTTTGACTTTTCTTTCCGTATTTTTTTCAGAAAACACGAAAAGATCGTAACTTCGCGAAATCGCGCTTAGGCTTAAATTTTGTAAACGTGTTTGTTTCTTGTTTCACGGTAATTTAACTAATTTCTCGGTAACAAATAAGTAAACTACCGTAAATAGCGTATACCTTCATTGTTTTAATACAGATTTCAGAAAAACAGCGTAACTTTATATCAGAAACTTGCTTATATACATTTGTTTATAGGCCTAATTCTCGTAACGTTTTTGGAGAATCAAAGTTAAAGTATCTCGTTTAATTGTCCTTTTTTTCATTCCATCGAGTGAAATACACTCCTGGAAATGGAAAAAAGAACACATTGACACCGGTGTGTCAGACCCATCATACTTGCTCCGGACACTGCGAGAGGGCTGTACAAGCAATGATCACACGCACGGCACAGCGGACACACCAGGAACCGCGGTGTTGGCCGTCGAATGGCGCTAGCTGCGCAGCATTTGTGCACCGCCGCCGTCAGTGTCAGCCAGTTTGCCGTGGCATACGGAGCTCCATCGCAGTCTTTAACACTGGTAGCATGCCGCGACAGCGTGGACGTGAACCGTATGTGCAGTTGACGGACTTTGAGCGAGGGCGTATAGTGGGCATGCGGGAGGCCGGGTGGACGTACCGCCGAATTGCTCAACACGTGGGGCGTGAGGTCTCCACAGTACATCGATGTTGTCGCCAGTGGTCGGCGGAAGGTGCACGTGCCCGTCGACCTGGGACCGGACCGCAGCGACGCACGGATACACGCCAAGACCGTAGCATCCTACGCAGTGCCGTAGGGGACCGCACCGCCACTTCCCAGCAAATTAGGGACACTGTTGCTCCTGGGGTATCGGCGAGGACCATTCGCAACCGTCTCCATGAAGCTGGGCTACGGTCCCGCACACCGTTAGGCCGTCTTCCGCTCACGCCCCAACATCGTGCAGCCCGCCTCCAGTGGTGTCGCGACAGGCGTGAATGGAGGGACGAATGGAGACGTGTCGTCTTCAGCGATGAGAGTCACTTCTGCCTTGGTGCCAATGATGGTCGTATGCGTGTTTGGCGCCGTGCAGGTGAGCGCCACAATCAGGACTGCATACGACCGAGGCACACAGGGCCAACACCCGGCATCATGGTGTGGGGAGCGATCTCCTACACTGGCCGTACACCACTGGTGATCGTCGAGGGGACACTGAATAGTGCACGGTACATCCAAACCGTCATCGAACCCATCGTTCTACCATTCCTAGACCGGCGAGGGAACGTGCTGTTCCAACAGGACAATGCACGTCCGCATGTATCCCGTGCCACCCAACGTGCTCTAGAAGGTGTAAGTCAACTACCCTGGCCAGCAAGATCTCCGGATCTGTCCCCCATTGAGCATGTTTGGGACTGGATGAAGCGTCGTCTCACGCGGTCTGCACGTCCAGCACGAACGCTGGTCCAACTGAGGCGCCAGGTGGAAATGGCATGGCAAGCCGTTCCACAGGACTACATCCAGCATCTCTACGATCGTCTCCATGGGAGAATAGCAGCCTGCATTGGTGCGAAAGGTGGATATACACTGTACTAGTGCCGACATTGTGCATGCTCTGTTGCCTGTGTCTATGTGCCTGTGGTTCTGTCAGTGTGATCATGTGATGTATCTGACCCCAGGAATGTGTCAATAAAGTTTCCCCTTCCTGGGACAATGAATTCACGGTGTTCTTATTTCAATTTCCAGGAGTGTATCAAATAAATAGCGTATACCTTCATTGTTTTAATACAGATCTCAGAAAAACAGCGGAATTTTAAATCAGAAACTTGCTTATATACATTTGTGAATAGGCTTAATTCTTGTAACGTCTTTTTTGATTTTCGGTAATTTAATTAATTTATTCTAGCTAAAGTATTATTTTTGCCATGAGTGAGAAGTGCCTGACTTGCCGTAGACTTGTTAGTTCCGGGATTTGGTGTGATGGATGCATTAGTTTTTTTCACTGGGGGGACTGCAGTGGCGTGGGTGTCGGGAAAGTGGATCAGGCTTATCAGTGGTTATGCAGGATTTGCAGCAGAGATAGGAAGATAGTGGAACAGGAGGGGAAAATCGCTGCCCTTCAGGCTGAGCTAGATCAGGCTAGGGAAGATCTGGACAGGTTAAGGAGGGAGAAGGGCAAAGAGAGGTGGGAAGTGGCAACAGGTAGCAGAAGGAACAGGCCTAGAACTAAGTCTGACAGTTTTGTGGTGAATGTCAAAAATAAGTTTGACCTGTTGCTTCAGTTAGAAACTGATGAGCCTCAAGCAGAGGTAGGTGTAGACAGGACACAACAAACTTTCAATAGGAAATTGAAAAAGAATGTAGGAAAGCCATCGAAAAGGAAGAAAGTTTTGTTGTTGGGCAGTTCTCATGCCAGAGGTGTAGGCCAACTTCTGCAGGAGGAATTAGGACCAGAATACCAGGTCACAAATTTTTTCAAACCAAGTGCTAGTCTGGATCAGGTGACAGAGAATTTAGGTTCACTCTGTAAAGGATTTACCAGGGAAGACACCGTGGTTATTGTGGGAGGGCCAGGGAACAGCATCGACAGAGATCCTGGGTACAGGATAGTGTGTGACCTGGTAAAGATTGCGTCGGCATCGAGACACACCAATGTTGAATTTGTATCTGTGCTGAGACGCCATGACCAGCCTCATTTGAACTCTTCTGTTGGGAGAGTTAATTTTGAGTTGGAACGGCTGCTTGGGTCGGGTGCGGGGGCTCATATTGGTGTAGTTCCTGTTGATTCTCTCAGTAGGTGGGACTATACCAGGCACGGCCTACATCTCAACAGGAAAGGGAAGGGGAAACTGGCTGGGGTAATAGCAGGAAATTTAAGGGGGGGAGGCACTGCCATGAATGGTAAAATACCAGTGGTTACAGGTGTTGGAGCAGCACCTTTTTTAGGATAGGTAAGACAGAAAGATGTCAAGTTCTACGAGAGGTCAGGATTGAAACAAATCTTCAGTTTAGGAAAGAAATAAAAAAGCACAATTCTAGCACATTGGATCACCAATCACAGCTGTCAATTATAAATTTTCACCAATCACCAGAAATTTTATCTCCACCAAGTTGTATCTCAGTCCTAAGTAATTGCATTGATGAATTAGAGTCACCCAACCCAGTTGACATAATCTGCCTCTCTGAACACCATGTGACCACTGGTATAGCAACTAGGCCTAAGCACAATGAGAAACTCAGACAGGAGAGTACTGCAAATGTTAGAATAAGGAAAGGTTCTCATAAAAGTATAATTAAAAATAATGTAAGTATATTTCATCAAAATATTGGGAGTTTAAAGAACAAAATAGATGAGCTTCTGGTTTGTTTAGAAGATTTAGAAACTGAGGATGAAATAGATATACTATGCCTGTCTGAGCATCACATTGTTACTGATATGGATAAGGTAAATGTAAGTGGATATAAGCTCTCTGCACATGTAATGAGAGAAAATATGGAGAAAGGAGGAGTTGCCATATATGTCAAAAGTTATCATTGTGCAAAAAGTATAGAAACAACAAAGTTTTGTGTAGAGAAACATATAGAAGCATGTGCCTGTGAGCTTAAATTAAATAAAGGCACATTTATAATTGTAACTGTATATAGGTCCCCATCAGGAAATTTTCATCTATTTCTGAAAAATTTGGACTCTTTGGTGTGCTATCTGTCAGACAGGGGGAAGCAAATTATTATTTGTGGGGACTTCAATGTAGATTCTCTGAAAGAGGGTAATAGGAAAAATGACCTTGAAGTATTACTCGGTTCTTTCAATTTGACACCCGTTACTGATTTTCCTACTCGGGTGGTAAAGGATAGCAGCTCACTGATAGATTACTTCTTTATAGACCAAGATAAGTTTAACTAGATAAATGCTCAGCCTGTTGAGAATGGTCTTTCTGCTCATGGTGCACAGCTAGTTACAATATATGACATAGCTCCATTCAGCAATACTAAACAGTCCTCCAAAGTAGTACGTTCAGTCAACGATTTAACAATTGCAAATTTCAGGGAAAGCCTACATCAGTTAGACTGGGATGAGGTGTACCGTGAACCTGATGCCAATTTAAAATATAATTTATTTCATGACATTTTTGTAAATGCATTTGAAAACTGCTTCCCCAAGAAAATAGTTAAATATACTCGTAAGAAACCTTGTAACAAACCATGGCTTACTAAGGGTATAAAAATATCTTGTAACCGGAAAAGGGAAATGTATCTGACAGCAAGAAAGAGTAGTGACCCAGAAACTATAAAACATTATAAAAAACTACTGTGTTACATTAAGAAAAGTTATTAAAAATCCAGAAGTATGTGTATCATGTCTGAAATCAGCAACTCTGATAGTAAAATTAAAACAATTTGGAATATTATTAAAAGAGAAACAGGTCAACCAAGAGCACAGGAAGACAGTATTACCATCAAATTGAATGAAAACTTTATGAACAAAAAGTCAGAAGTTGAAAATATTTTTAATAATCATTTTCTAAATGTTGTGGATATAGTAGGATCCAGGTGTTCATTAGAAGATGCTAGGCTGTTAATGGAAGAGGCCATACCTATGCAATTTGATACAATTGAAATCTCACCCACTTCTCCCTCTGAAATTAGGAAAATAATAAACTTGCTTAAAAGCAAAAACTCACATGCAATTGATGGCATTTCCAGCAAAATACTAAAAGCTTGTTCTCAACAGATAAGTAAGATTCTCAGCCACCTGTGTAATAGCTCTCTGGAACAGGGCATTTTCCCTGATAGGCTGAAATATGCTATTGTTATACCTTTGCATAAAAAGGGGGATAGATCTGATGTCAACAATTACCATCCAATCTCCCTTCTAACAGCTTTATCCAAAATTTTTGAGAAAGTAATGTATTCAAGAGTAGCTTCACATATCTGTAACAATGAAGTACTAACAAAATGTCAGTTTGGTTTCCAGAAAGGTTTTTCAACAGAAAATGCCATATATGTTTTCACCAATCAAATTTTGAATGATCTGAATAACCGAACAACACCCATTGGGATTTTTTGTGATCTCTCAAAGGCTTTTGATTGTGTAAATCATGAAATTCTGCTAGACAAGCTCAAGTATTGTGGCATGGGTGGGACAGTGCACAAATGGTTTAATTCGTACCTAACTGGAAGAGTGCAGAAAGTTGAAATAAGTAGTTCTCATAATATGCAAAGATCAGCACATTCCTCAAACTGGGGAACTATCAAGAATGGGGTTCCACAAGGGTCAGTCTTGGGTCCTTTGTTGTTCTTAATATATATTAATGACTTGCCATTCTATATTCATGAAGAGGCAAAGTTAGTTCTCTTCGCTGATGATACAAGTATAGTAATCACACCTGACAAACAAGAATTAACTGATGAAATTGTCAATACTGTCTTTCAGAAAATTACTAAGTGGTTCCTTGTAAACGGACTCTCACTGAATTTTGATAAGACACAGTACATACAGTTCTGTACAGTGAATGGTATGACACCATTAATAAATATAGACCTTAATCAGAAGCATATAGCTAAGGTAGAATATTCCAAATTTTTAGGTGTGTCCATTGATGAGAGATTAAATTGGAAGAAACACATTGATGATCTGCTGAAACGTTTGAGTTCAGCTACTTATGCAATAAGGGTCATTGCAAATTTTGGTGATAAACATCTTATAAATTAGCTGACTACGCCTATTTTCACTCGTTGCTTTCATATGGCATCATATTTTGGGGTAATTCATCACTGAGGAATAAAGTATTTATTGCACAAAAGCGTGTAATCAGAATAATAGCTGGAGTCCACCCAAGATCATCCTGCAGACATTTATTTAAGGATCTAGGGATATTCACAGTAGCTTCTCAGTATATATACTCTCTTATGAAATTTGTTATTAACAACCAAACCCAATTCAAAAGGAATAGGAGTGTGCATAACTACAATACTAGGAGAAAGGATGGTCTTCACTATTCAAAATTAAATCTAACTTTGGCACAGAATGGGGTGAATTATACTGGCACTAAAGTCTTTGGTCACTTACCAAATAGTATCAAAAGTCTGACAGATAACCAACAAGTATTTAAGAAGAAATTAAAAGAATTTCTGAATGCCAACTCCTTCTACTCCATAGAGCAATTTTTAGAAATAAATTAAAAAAAATATTTAAAAAATAAAAAAATAAAAATAAAAAAGACAAAAAATGAAAAAGTTGTTATATTAACTTAAGTATGTTGTTAAATAAACTTAATTATGTCATGTATTGGAAAATTTGACTCGTTCCACATCATTACGAAATATCGTATTCATGATCCATGGAACTAGTATTAATCTAATCTAATCTAATCTAATCTAATCTCAAAAACGTCGGTGTTGAGACTGCTACATCAACATCGATTGCACCCGTACCATATTTCTATGCACCAGGAATTGCATGGCGACGACTTTGAACGTCATGTACAGTTCTGCCACTGGGCACAAGAGAAATTAAGGGACGATGACAGATTTTTTGCACGCGTTCTATTTAGCGACGAAGTGTCATTCACTAACAGCGGTAATGTAAACCGGCATAATATGCACTATTGGGCAACGGAAAATACACGATGGCTGCGACAAGTGGAACATCAGCGACCTTGGCGGGTTAATGTATGGTGCGGCATTATGGGAGGAAGGATAATTGGCCCCCATTTTATCGATGGCAATCTAAATGGTGCAATCTATGCTGATTTCCTACATAATCTTCTACCGATGTTACTACAAGATTTTTCACTGCATGACAGAATGGCGATGTACTTCCAACATGATGGATGTCCGGCACATAGCTAGCGCGCAGTTGAATAGCATATTTCATGACAGGTGGATTGGTCGCCGAAGCACGTTCACCGGATCTGACGTCCCCGGATTGCTTTCTGTGGGGAAAGTTGAAGGACATTTGCTATCGTGATCCACCGACAACGCCTGACAACATGCGTCAGCGCATTGTCAATGCACGTGCGAACATTACGGAAGGTGAACTACTCGCTGTTGAGAGGAATGTCGTTACACGTATTGCCAAATGCATTGAGGTTGACGGACATCATTTTGAGCACTTATTGCATTAAAGTTCACAAAGGTACATGTATCACATTGGAACAACCGAAATAAAATGTTCAAACGTACCTACGTTCTGTATTTTAATTTAAAAAACCTACCTGTTACGAACTGTTCGTCTAAAATTGTGAGCCATATATTTGTAACTATTACAGCGTCATCTATCACAAAGCGAAAAAAGTGGTCCAACTAAAACATTCATATTTCTTTACGTACTACACGAATATGTAATAAAAATGGGGGTTCCTATTTTAAAAAAAAACTCGGTTTATATCTGTTTGACCTATGGCAGCGCCATCTAGCGGGCCAACCATAGCGTCATCTGGTTTCCCCCTTCAGGCTAGACAAGTTTCGTTCTTTGTAGCTTTTTTCGTTTGACGCATATTTCGTGAGATATTTGGCCCGGTCACGATCAATAATAGAAATTAGAGCTCACACGGAAAGATATAAGCGTTGTTTTTCCCAGTGAGATTTTGGATAGTGGAACGGTAGAGAAATAGCTTGAAGGTGGTTCGATGAACCCTCTGCAGGCACTTAATTGTAAATTTCAGAGTAGTCATGTAGTTGAAGACGATTCTAAAATCACTCACTAGGCTAAATTACCGACCAAAGAACATCATGTGTTCCTAAGTACACTATCCTTGAGGTACAACACTGTCCCGTACTTCATTGTAGATAACAGTATCATCTGAAAAAGTCTGTAGTTACTATTAATATTGTCTGCCATGTTCTTAATATACAACGTGAACAGCAAGAGCCGTACTATATTTTCCTCGGCCAAGCTTCTTACTTCAACCTCTGTCGATATCTCTCCATCGAAGGTAACATGGTGCGTCCTCCCTACCAAGACACCTTTAAAAAGTTATTAATTTTATTTTATAACAAACGGTGTGGGAGTCAAATGAATTTTGGGAGTCAAGAAATAAAGCATCCACCTAACTCCCTTGGTATATGGCTTGCGGGATCTCCTGTGAGAAAAGCACGCGTCGGGTTTCGCATGATTAATGTTTACGGAATCAGTGCTGGTTGGCGTGGAGGAGGTCATTCTGATCGAGATACAACATTGTGTTTAAGGTCAGAATATATATCGTTATGTTGGAAGCCAAAGTATGGTATAGAACTCTACAACAGCGTGAAATTTTTGTAATTTCTTTTACCCTTCTTGTAAAAGTGAGTGTTTCTTCCAACCACGAGGCTCTGTTTTATTATTTTATTATTTTTTTGTTCAAAGGTTCTACAGTGTATTATGGTTTCAAAAAGGCTAGCTCAGCTGCAAATTCTGCATTGAATCTGACAGTGATTCCATCAAGTCCTGGAGCCTTGTTTAATTTTAGCCATTTAATTTGTTCTTAACGCCACTGACACTAATATCCAGGTGGGCGTGCTGAGAAGTAATTCCCCCAAAATTTTTATCTGAAAATTCTTAAAGCTTTTTAAATAAAGCAACGTCATTAACATTCTACATCTTTATTCTTCACGTCTACAGGTTTATTTCTCAACGTTATCACCCTGATGGCTACCACATTTCTCCCAATGGGAGACCAGTTTGTTGATACCGTCACTCTAGAATAGTCAACGGAGCCACCTCACCTCTGTTTTCATCGGTTCATCACTATCAAAGTGACCTTCTCGAAGATGATCTTTGAATTTTCATAGTTTTATAAACCATCTGCCAGGCACTTAAGTGTGATTTGCAGAGTATGCATGTAGATGTAAATGTTGGAAACATATGAAAACTGTGTGGGACCAAGTGACGACTGTATGGAGGACGCTCGATGACAGTGAACCAAAGGCGTCGGTTTGTTGCAGATGGCGCAGCGCTGGTATGTGGTCTGGCAAATCATGCTGAAGGAGAGAGAACTCCCTGTGTGGACGAACGCTTCTAATTCGAAACTCGATTACACCACGCTGTTTCTCACACAGCGACATAGTTACGTTATACACCACCACGTTACACGCTACAATTTTTGAGCCTTCTAGCGGTATAAGGCTGCAAATATGTAGACGTGAAGAATTACGATTTAGAATGTTAGTAATGTCTGTTTTATTTAAAAAGCTTTAAGAGATTTCACATCAAAATTCGGAGGCATTACTCTTCAGCACGCCCTCGTGTTTCACTCATCTTGGCAGCGCTACGAGATTTAAATTAGGGCAGTAATTCTGTATTTTCCTTTGTGAAGGAACCTTTGGAAAGGAACATTAAGCGTTTATTCTTTTGCTTGGTTATCGTCAGTTTCAGTTCCTGGGTCATCCCTGAGTGTCTGGACACTAAATTTAGTGCCACTGACAGACTTTACACACAACGAGAATTTCTTTAAGCTTTCTGAGAGGCCTTTCGATAAGATTCTGCTACGGTACTCACTGAACAGTTCACGCATTAATGTTTAGAAGCACGCATTGACAGTTCGATGACACAGAGCTACCAAATTACGGGGACACTGCTCACTATGTTTCCTTCGACGTTTAACCTTCCTATTTCGTGTTATGACTTTCACTTGTGTTCTTTGGTATTGTGAAGTATTCTATCCTTCTCATACGTTCTCTTTATTTGTTCCGTCTTTTGTCTCATTTTTTTTGTTATTTATGGATTAAAACTACATCGTTAGTTATGTGGTTTATTCCGTTATTTTTTTGACAAATAATGAACGTTCAATCATTTATCTTTGGGATGTTGTCTTTGCACTTTCTATTTCCTCATCTATTTTGACTGAGTGTCCAACATAAACACTGTGATGTCTTCATCAAAGAGCTCGTATTTTTACGTTATTTTATATCATTGCTGTATTCGAACAGTGTTTACAATACGACGCCCTCAGCGCCACGGAAAAAGCTCTATTCAAAAACGCTGGCAGGGCAGCACGTAAGCGATATCACATTGTTTGTCGAAACAGAAAAGGGCTGTATGTGACTCTCTGTGACGAGTGGTTGTCCGTAAGCTGACAGTGGAGTGGGGCGGTCGCTGAAATGTGAGACCTATCCTTCACTATTGCCGCTGCTAAGTGGGGAAAGACTACCGCTATTGTCACAAAACATCCAATACTTATTGGTAATTATTAACTACGATGGTGTGAAAAAATTTATGAGATTGTGATATGCGCATATGGATGGCGGTAGTATTGCGCACACAAGGTATAAAAAAGCAGTGCACTTGCGGATTGTCATTTGTACTCATGTGACTCATGTGAAAAGGTTTCCGACGTGATTGTGGCCGCACGGCGGGAATTAACAGGCTTCTGACGCGGACTAGTGGTTGGAGCTAGACGCACGGGACATTCCATTTCGGAAATCGTTAAGGAATTCAATACTGTGAAATACACAGTGTGAAGAGTGTGCCGAGAACACCAAATTTCAGGCATCGCCTCTCACCACAGACAACGCAGTGGCCGACGGCCGTCACTTAACGACTGAGAGCAGCGGTGTTTACGTAGAGTTGTCAGTGCTAACAGAACAAGTAACTCTCTGTGCAATAATCGCAAAAACCAATGTGAGTCGTACGACGAATATATCCGTTAGGATAGTGGAGCGAAATTTGGCGTGAAGGGGCTGTCAGCGAACGACCGACGCGGTTGCCTTTGCTAAAAGCACGAAATCGCCTGCAACGCCTCTCCTGGGCTCGTGTCCATATAGGTTGGACCGTAGATGCCTGGAAAACCGTGGCCTTGTCAGAAGAGTCCCGTTTTCAGTTGGTGAGAGCTAAAAGCTGATAGTAGGGGTCGAGTGTAGCGCAGACCCCACAAAGCCATGGACCCAAGTTGTCAATAAGGCACTGTGCAACCTGATGGTGGCTCCATAATGGTGTGGGCTGTGTTTACGAGGAAATGACTGTGTCCTCTGGCTCAACTGAACAAATCATTGACTGAAAATGGTTATGTTCGGCAACTTGGAGACCATTTGCAGCCATTCTTGGACTTCATAGTTCCAAACAACAATGGAATTTTTATGGATGACAGTGCCATATCGCCGGGCCACAATTGTTCGCACTTGGTTTGAAGCACATTCGTATAATTCGAGCCAATGTTTTGGCCACGCAGATCGACCGACATGAACCACATCGAACATTTATCGGACGCAGTCGGGAGGCCAGTTCGTGCACAAAATTTTGCACCGGCAACACGCTCGCAATTATGCACTGCTATAGAGGCATCACGGCTCAGTATTTCTGCAGGGGACTTTCAACGACTTGATGAGTCCATGCCACGTCGAGCTGCTGTACTACGCCGGGCAAAATGAAGTCCGACACGGTATTAGGAGGTATCCCATGACTTTTGTTAACTCATTGTAGATCTGGTGTCAATAAAGAACAGTGATCTAAGGGAAACTCTGTTTCTGTATCAACTAAGCCACAGCAATATGCATACATTATAATTTCAGTTTTAAGAGTTAATACTGAAATAATAATTTTTGCTACTTTTGATGTGAAACGATGATTTCTTAACATACATGAAGATGTACAATTTGTTATTCATTGTTTAGATAGCCCAGGGCAGTCTAAGTTGGTGGCTGCTAAGACAAGACCGTGTTAACATGTGGGGATCAGGTTGAGATTTGTCCGACATATGCAACAATTGGCACATGTTTGTATGGATTTCTGCATTGCCAGGGTGCAGAAAGCAGCAGAGCGGACGTCAACTGGTGTTGTAGAGAAACTGTTTGGTAGCGGTAATTCAGGCAGCGAACCAGATTCATAATCATAAAAACAGCTATAGCTATATAAAGAAGAAACTAGATCGCACATCGAGATTTCGCCATAAAGTAATGGGTATGGATTTCACTGAAACGTGGCACCTATTTGAGCATCTCAGTCAGCTGATAATTCGAGAACTTCGTACTAATAATTTTTGCATGACAAACCTAATAGTACTGTTTAATATGGAAAGGGCCACGCTTATTTACATGAAGAGTGGTTGAGCCTCTGTGAAATTACGTACACATCCATGTTCCTCTGTATGACAACGGGTAACACAGTAGGAAAATACATCCCTTGTGTGTGAGCACATGACACAGCGATTCATTGCGTCACGCGTTTCCTCCGGTTGTACTCCCATTGACGCACCGGAACTGTGACACCACTGGAGGGAGAACACATCTGAAAAACTACGTTCTTCCACTCGGTCAGCCACGTACACACGTCATGAGAGAGAGAGAGAGAGAGGCAATGATGGAGAGACGGAGGGGAGTGGGGGGAGTGAGGGATGAAATTCTGTGAGCGGTCAGTGGGACTGAATTATTACTTTATTTTACCAAAATATGAGAGCTTTAGTGCTCTGACCGTTTGCCGTTACAGAACATGAGGATGATGGAAAAGAGGATATGATCGTCGCTTAAACGCACGAGGAACACAGCCACTTACCAAATCCGTGCTTCTGTGATAATAATAGAGTTCCACACCAGGATTATCAAGAAGATTTAACGGAGATAGTCAACATTTGTTTACACTCATCGTCAGTGAGATTGTTGTACGTTCCATGCAATAATTACATTTTCGAAAATTCTGTGAGACGCTAGGCTAGTCACTTTTAACGAAAGTTATTTATTTACTTAGTTACGTTTTCCGTAGACCACTGGAACGATCCTTTTATCAAAATAACGTGAAACGAATCAGTTTACTGGATATGTGTACATGTTTTGCGTTAACGTTAATGAACACACTTTTTTTGTCCTACTCGTGCAACTACATTTAAAAATCAGAGTTTTTTAATTTTTTGTATTTTTTCGGTCTGTAACTTTTTAAATATAAATTCGTTCATGAAAGACAAGCAACTGTCCTGGAGCAATGATTTTTGATTAGATTTAAGACTTGCTTTGCTACCTGTCAGACATTTTGTGGTATTCGGCAAATGATCAAAAATGTTTGTTGCTGCATATTTAACTCTTTTCTTAGTCACTGACAGCTTTAATAATGGACCATCAAGGTAAATTTTTCCTCTAGTGTGGTGGGTGGGGACATCGCTGTTCTTCTCAGATTGTGATAGATTTTCATGACGAATTTCACTATCGAATAAGTATGTATCTTGATGATGCAGTTAATATGCCTAACTCCTTGAAGAGGTACGTACATGTCAACTGCGGGTGAACACACATAATTCTTACTGTTCTCTCTTGTACAATCAATAATTTCTTTCTAAGTGATGAATGACCCCAGAAAATTATTCTGTAAGGCATTATTGATTGGAAATATACAAAATAAGCCAGAAGATTGTCTTTTGTTTCCAATACCAGCAATTGCACAAAGAGCAAAAGTATTTGATTGTCTGAGAAGCTCAGTAATATACTTCTTCCAGTTCAAGCTTTCATCAGTATGTACACCCAAAAATTTAGAGCATTCTAACCTATTTACTGACTCCTTTTCATGTATGTGTCGTCCATTGCTGATATGACTATTTGTTGTGCATAATTGTGTAGGCTAAGGTGTTCTGTTTTCGGTTGGTGCCCTGATTCTCGACAGATACATATTTGCTTCCTGGTTACTGCCACCAATGCGAAAACTAGCTTAAATTTTCGTGCTTCCGTCATTTTAGTGCCCAACTAAGCTTCAAGCGCATCAGTCATGTTCTGAGCTCGCAGTTGATTATCTTACATTCGAATGCAGTATTTTGTAGATGCATCATTAGCTTTACAACTGCATGGTAAGTAGTTACATACTCGTATTTTAGTCTTATTTATTAGTGATGTATCACATTTGATGAAACTTGGGAGAACCTTTAAAATGCAATAATTCATTACATGTTTAGGTACTTCAGCCATGTTTGCCAAGCGGTACAGATGGCTAATGAGCTTACGGAGAGCAATGAGAGAAGTGTTCAAAGACTTTAAGAGTGAAATTTTGTGAGAAGATCTGGCTAAAAGTCCTAAAAGTTTTGGTCTTACGTAAAATCAATAAGCGACTGAAAATCATCTATTCAGTCACTCAGTGACCATAATGGCATACAAACGGAAAATGAGAGTGAGAAGTGCCAAATACTGAATTGGGTCTTCCGAAATTGATTCATCACGGAAGATAGTAATTAGGTCCAGGGTCATTCTCAGTGCAGGCAGTACTTGGGGCAGCCACAGCAGTGGACTGATAGGTGGACACGTGGGACATGCTCGACGTCCCTCACATCCCCACGTTCGATCACCCACAGTGACGCCCCTTGGGAGCAGCCTCAAGCTGTGTGACGGAAGCCAAAGCAGCCTGGAGCTGTAAGCGCAGGGTTGCCAACTCAGCATGCGTCTGTACACAACAATCACAGTTCCTATCCATTACTGCAGTCGCTCCTGTTTGAAGCTCGTAAAAATATGTAACAAGCGAATGGTGTACTCGCCTTATTAGTAGCACGAACTAGGGGTGCTGCTCTCACTGACGGTCTAACTGAAACATCATGATGATAATGTCATAGGTAGGGGAGCATGATCTGAGTGTACCACCTCGTGATGTTTGCACTGCAATGTACTGTATTTTCTTTCGGCTCCATTGCTGTCCTACTAAATAGCATGTGCACTCACAATAAAATAAACAAAATTAGTTGCGATGCTTTGCAATGTACAGTAAGTAACTTTTCACAGGATTATTTTAGTTGAGAGCCACTTCATTACTGTTTTTGTCTAGGTATTCACAGCTTGAAGTGTGTTAGTTTACTGGTGCGTTATAAAAGGTTATTCACTTAAAAAATAAGTGAAATGTGGATGGGAGACAATTAAAAAATGGTACTTCACCAGCTGCACTTTGAATTAGCGTAGCTCTCACAAACGCAATAGTAACTTATTAGTCACTGAGGTGCATGTGAATACAGTTGAACTGTCTTACAAAGTCTGACGAGACGATGGAGCTCAATTTTTATTTGTTTGCGGTTTAGTAACCTAGAGGCAAGGAAATCGGGAAATATAATTCCTCAAAAATGCTGTAACGGCTGGAGATTTCTCACTGTAGAACTACAAGAACAAACATCAATTGATTAATCTCATTGAGGAAGTTATACATAATAACGTAACACAGTTTTGGTAAAGTGGGTGGGTTTTATAATTTCTGTGCTTGCCATCTTCGAATGGACAGTTCTGAGAGGATTGTACTTTTTCTACTTATTGTGTTACATCATGAAGCGCAGGTCCAATAATTATCTAAGTTTGTGGAAATGTTCATAAAGCAAAGCATTTCATGTCCCTCATCAGCATCAGTGTGAGATGTGGCTCCTATGGCGCAAATTAACTCATGTATTCGTTGTTTAATGGAAGGAACAGCTTCAAAATGTTATCATAGTGAATTTCTTGCCATGTTTGAAGCACATACTGCGTCACATCATGAACATTGCTGGCTGGAGGATGGTATGAAAGTATACGTCTTCCCATTGGATCCCAGACATGATCTATGGGGAACAAGTCAGTTTATCTGGCAGGTCAATCAAGAACCTGTTTATTTGTCAGGATGTTTATGACGTGAACTGCAGTGCTATGTTGCATCCTCCTCCTGCAAAGCCTGAAAAGTTCCAGTAACAGTGTGCTCAACCAACAGCTAGCGAGGATTACTGGGTTTCTGGTCCGAAAATCGCTGACGTCAGCATCAGCATTCCTGGAACTGGTGCGGTCAGCATCAACTTTCCTATAATCGCTGAGGCCGGCGTCCGGCACTTCGGCAGTGACATAATTCCCAGAATTTCCTCTCACCTTCCTCTTCCCTTTGTGGCCAATGGCGCTACGAACGTGTATCGACGTCATCATGTTTGCCAGTTGAGCCAGGGTCCCCAGGGCACCAAAGGCGTGTAAGCTCGGCCCTTCACGCTTCAAGCAATTTTAATTTTTATAGTTCGATTGCCTGTGCACTGTCACTTACCATTTGTATGTCGGTCCAGTATGGAGCGCCACAAGCAGCAGCGATCAGCTCGTAAGAAGAAGACGACAGTAAGTATTTTATCAGTCTCTAATTATTATTATGTGTGTGCGTGTTTCCCGGTTCTTAGGGGTTTGTTATCATTATTGTTACAGATGAGGACATGCAGATGTTCCCACCTGAACCACAGCAGCAGAAGCAGTCACTCTCCACAGGAAATCTTCCAGACATATCTGACCTGGCGTCGTTCGACTGTGTTGTAGCACAGCCACAGCAGCAGCTGTCACTGTCTAACAGGATGTCTTTCTGACCTTTCCGACCTGGTGCCGTTCGACTATGTCGTAGCACAGAAACAGCAGCAGCAGCAGCAGCAGCAGCTACAGGGACTCGAGTTTCAGTTTGGCGCTCGCAGAATACTCTAACCACCAATACGCTCAGACTGACTGAAAGTGGATCTAAGTACGTGAATGTAGGCCTAGCACCTCACAACGACTTTGATGTTTCGACTGAGATAGAGAACATTCAACATTTTTATACTAGAGTGCAGTATTCGTGTTACAAATTGGACTGTTTGTTTAGTATGAAAGAGTTCATAGAGAGAAAGATGACGACTGAATACAACCCATCAGGCACTCCTAGTAACATTAGCATGTAGAAGAGTGACGTGTCATTTCTGTTAGGGCATGCTGAAGTTCGCAAAGGAACGAGCTGGGAGTTTAGCGAGAATGAGAGAGGTAGAGGGAAAACCTTTGGTTAGTTCAGGCATAGCAGACAGTGGATCAGACCTGGAGGAACAGAAAGAGAATGTTCAACATGTAGATTTTAGTGAGATTTAGGGTGAAGAATCACAAAGTGAATCGAATGTAGAGAGCAAGAAAAGTCAGGCACAGTATAACTAGTAAATTTCAGAAGTTGAATTTAGAAGATAAGACGATAGAAAAATGTAAGGAGTAGCGGAGACTTCTGAAGTAATAGGCCACGAAAACGCAGCACAGAATCTTGTAACTCATGCGCCCACGCCTCAACAACTGGTAGCATTCGATCTGCAGAGTTTTCTAACTGAACTGCTCCAGAAAATTGAGAAAATATTAAAGAACATCGAAAAGAAAAATGGCGCAGAGTTCAAGAAAATAGAAGAGAAATTCGAGCAAAGTGAGAAAATAAATGGGGAACGTTTCACGAAAAGTGAGGAAAAAAAGAGACGCGCAATTCAAAAAACTGGGTGAACGACTCAACAATAGAGAGGATCTAAACAAAAAGACAGAAGAAAAAGTTCTGGCAGTAAATAAGGAACCCGACAATTACACAAATAAATGCGAGGAACAAATTAAATTATTATACAAAAAAAATTGATGATCAGGTTATGGAACTACAAAAAGAGCTCATGGAGAAGGCAGACAAGTGCCATAAAATTTTGATGCAAAAATAGAGGTTGATGCAGAATACAAAAGGGACTGCTGACGGTTTAAGCGAAGGTATTGACACAAACGCTCAGAACACTGAAATTATCAAAACATCCACACTAACAGAAGAGCAAGTTGCCTTTTTGGCCAAAGCTGCAGTCATTATTCGTGAAACCCCTAGTTATTTTGAGTGTATCAGACAATAATTAGCACATGCATTAATGTAAACAGAAGACATTTTCAACAACATCTCTGAAATATTACTCATCAAACAAACATTTGAACACATCGCAGAACATCACTAATGTCAATTCCTTCATGGACCCCTAACGAGGAAATGTTTCTAAAAAGTGTTTTTTTTTATCTTCTCCAAACAATGCAAAATTTCGTGCACGTTTGTGGGCAGAATAGCGCTCTCTAAACGGGAACGTCAGTCAATCTAACATGTTATTTAGCCCGCCCGGTTAGCCGATCGGCCTAACGCACAGCTTTCCGGAGCGGGAAGGAGCGCCTGGTCCCCAGTACGAGTCCGCCCGGCGGACTTGTGTCGAGGTCAGGTGCGCCGAACAGTCTGTGGATGGTTTATAGGCGGTTTTCCATCTGCCTCGGCGAATGCGGTCTGGTTCCCCTTATTCCGCCTCAGCTACACTATGTCGGCTATTGCTGCGCAAACGAGTTCTCCACGTACGCGTACTCCACCATTACTCTACCACGCAAACGTAGGGGTTACACTCGTCTGGTGTGAGACGTTCCCTGGCGGGGGTCCAACGGGGGCCGAACCGCACAATAACCCTGGGTTCGGTGTGGGGCGGTGGAGGGGTGAAGTGGACTGCGGTAGTCGTCGTGGGGTTGTGGACCACTGCGGCTGCGGCGGGGACGGAGCCTCTCCGTCGTTTCTAGGTCCCCAGTTAACATACAACATACATACAACATGTTATTTCAAGAGCAAAAGAACATATGTTAAGAGATGACAGTGTGGAGAATTTGATGGGAAAACACCGAATAAGCATATGTTCCGTTTTCAGCAGTTTCCAAGATGCAGCTATTTCAGACTCTGTTTTTGCCTCCTTAGTCACTTCAGTACACACAGAATGTATGAGACCAGTGCTGTATTGTAAGCCCAACAGGTATTGTAAATATTTTCATCATAGTACGTAATACTACTGTACTAATGTCATTTTGGATCAAATATACTGACATCTCTTCTTCTCCCGTAAACCCTGTACACTGAAACATAGCTGATAGGCTGACCTACCAATGAGCCACCAGAAATAAGCATTAGGGTCTCCAGCTAACAAAAGGAGAAATTCAACAATCAGCATCAGAAAATATAAAGACATTATGCAATTCCAATGATGCCACTGTAAAAGTGATGGCTATGGGGTTCATCTTCACTTCGACACCTAAACACACACATCAAAAAAAGATTTGCATCAACTCGGTTCCGAGAGTTCCAGAACCTGTTCAGAAAACTGGAATAGAGATCAATATAAACATCATTTACGCCCTTTTTATTGCTCATAAAAACCACACCTTGCATGTTTACCACCATACAGCGAGACCTTCAGAGGTGGTGGTGCAGACTGCTGTACAGACGGGTACATCTAATACCCAGTAGCAAGTCCTCTTGCATTCATGTATGCCTGTATTCGTAGTGGCATACTATCCACAAGTTCAGCAAGGCACTGTTGATCCAGATTGTCCCACTCTTCACGGCGATTCGGCGTAGATCCCTAGTGGTTGGTGGGTCACATTATCCATAAGCAGCCCTTTTCAGTCCATCCCAGGCATGTCGATAGGGTTCATGTCTGGAGGACATGCTGGCCACTCTAGTCGAGCGATGTCGTTATCCTGAAGGAAGTCATTCACAAGATATGACCGATGGGAGCACGAACTGTCGTCCATGAGAACGAATGCCTCGCCAATATGCTGCCGATATGGTTGCACTATCGGTCGCAGGATGGCATTCACGTATCGTACAACCGTTACGGCGCCTTCTATGACCACCAGCGGCGTACGTCGGCCCCACATAATGCCACCCCAAAGTAGCAAGGAACCTACTCCACCTTGCTGCATTCGCTGGACAGTGTGTCTAGGGAGTTCAGCCTGACCGGGTTGCCTCCAAACACGTCTCCGACGATTGTCAGGTTGAAGGCATATGCGACACTCATCGGTGGAGAGATCGTGATACCAGTCCTCAGCGGTTACATTCGACATGTTATTGGAACCATCCGTAGCGCACTGCATGGTGTGGTGGTTGCAAAGATGGACCTCGCCATGGACGTCGGGAGTGAAGTTGCACATCATGTAGCCTATTGCACACAGTTTGAGTCGTAACACGACGTCCTGTGGATTCACGAAAAGCATTATTCAACATTTTGGCGTTGCCGTCAGGGTTCCTCCGAGTCATAAGCCATACGTAGCTGTCATCTACTGCTGTAGTAGCCTTTGGGCGGCCTGACTGAGGCATGTCAAACATCATCGCTTTCGTTCACTCCGAGACGCCTGGACACTTCCCTTGTTGAGAGCCCTTCCTCTCACAAAGTAACGTTTCGGACGCGATCGAACCGTGGTATTGACCGTCTATACATGATTAAACTACAGACAACACGAGCCGTGTACCTCCTTCCTGGTGGAATGACTGGAACTGACCGGCTGCCGGACCCCCTCCGTCTAATAGGCACTGCTCATGCATGGTTGTTTACATCTTTGGGCGGATTTGGAGACATCTCTGAACAGTCAAAGTGACTGTGTCTGTTGGGTTTTGTTGATTTGGGGGGAGGAGACCAAACTGCGAAGTTATCGGTCTCATCGGGATAGGGAAGGATGGAGAAGGAAGTCGGCTATGCCCTTTCAAAGGAACCATCCCGGCATTTGCCTGAAGCGATTTAGGGAAATCACGGCAAACCTAAATCAGGATGGCCGAACGCGGGATTGAACCGTCGTTCTCCCGGATGCGAGTCCAGTGTGCTAACCACTGCGCCACCTCTCTCGGTGACTGTGTCTGTGATACAATATCCACAGTCAACGTCTGTCTTCAGAAGTTCTGGGAACCGGGTTGATGCAAAACTTTTTTTGATGTGCGTACATACGAAAAGAAGCACTGATGGCTGGTAGCTTCACCACGACGTATAATGTTGCAATTTACGTTTAATATCTACAATTGTGATTTTAAGAAATTCACATTGAGATTTGAACTTCAGGTAAATAATTTAAAGGGGGATTGTTTACTCTTAAAGTGTTCGATTAACTCACTGAGATGGACTCCAGGCTCATTGCTACTGCCAATTAAAACATGCTACACTGTGTATACAATCCTGCAACAGGGATAATGCGGTACAGACCTGTGACATATCAGGTAATGCAGCATTAATGTTGGTAGCCACATGACTGAACCCCTGAAAATAAGCATAAACGATGGGACAAAATCTTTGCCTTCGAATGGCTGATTGAGAAAACAAATATTTATCAGCAAAATTATTTCAGAGCGTTTCGTTTCACCAGCGTGGCATAGTACATATGTTACAGTGTAGACTCGATCATCCGGACCTCAGTTATACGGATTCACGATTATCTGGATTTTCAAACGCGAGCAAATATCTGTCTACCGTCCACAGCCCCCTCCCCACGCACGGCAAACGAACAGCAGGAAATGCAAGAAGATAAAACAGAAGAAAATCTAGATGCAGAAAATGATGCAGAACCATCTCATGCGGAAGCATTTGAAGCTCTGGAAACAGCTTTCAAGTGGTTCGAAAAACATACAGAATGTGATACCGTGAGTTTACTACAGTTAAAACGAATTCGTGATATTGTAGCAATGAAGAGAAAAAATTGTTTACGTCAAATGATTATTAACTAAGCGATTGTCTTACGTGTCTTTTGTTAGGTATTTCAATATTAAGGTTGCACTATTTTAGTAATTTTAAGAAAATATGTAAGTGTGTATGAAAACGTGTCTCTAATCTCGTAACAAACTTTGATTTTTGTTGGTTTTAGTAAATTAAATTTGTTTTTCTCTTTTTACATAAACACCTAATATTACGTATTAACCCTAGAAAGATAACTATATGATAACGTACCTATAAGATAACTATACGCAGGCCACGTAGGTTACCACTCTAAGAGTTAATAATACAGAAAACGCTTTTCTTCATGAATTTAGTTATCCGGGGTTTCGATTATCCAAATGACTTACAGCAACAATTAGTTTGGTTACACGAGTCTTCACCATGTATAGGATCACAGGTTTTTGTCTAGAGTGGGATGAGCTTTAAGAAAAACAGGGGAATACCACATCAGAAACCAGACGGCGGATCGCCGAACAGGGCAGGTAGCCGCGAGCCTTAGGATGGCAAAACCAGCTGGCGCTCCTCACATCCACTCGGAGGTGTAGTCAGTCTCCGAGCTTCAGGATGGGAATTCCAGCGACGAGTGGACAGCAATGTCGTCAGCTCGACAGTGTCGGTCATTAGCAAAGTTACCATCTCTAACCAGCAGCGGCTAGTGAGGCACCTTGACTCCTCCAGTGTTACAACCGATTTGAGCTCTACGTCTCAGCGTTCTTCTACAAGGTTATAAACGAACAGACTATCCCACAATGTTTCTCTTGTCATTTCTCTCATTTTCCGAAGGCTTAATATCATTGCTTCGTTAGCTGTATACTCTATAGCCAATGGAGTTACAAAAGCGTTGTTATAAAGTTGTTTCCTCCATGTGAGCGAACTGTTGTCAACGCGGTGCGGCTCGGCGACCGCACGAAAATATCTAAGTCCCTAGCGTTGAACTGTCTTACGTGCGCGCATACGCGCGGCGCATCGTACGGGACAAAGCGGACGCTATCTGTTGGTTTGATGTTTTCTCCTGAAGTGATCACAGTTTGCGGTTTGGGAGTCAAAATTTGATCAGTGGCGTTCAAGAAAGTTGTGTGTATTTGCATCGACATCTATACTTCGAGAACCTCTGTTAATGGCATGACAGTGGGTATGTCCTTTCGTAACTGTTATTGAGGATTTTTAGTGTTCCGATCAAGTATTTTATATAGGGAAACTTTTTTATGCTGATTCCACATATCATGAAACCATACGCAGGCCGATCAAATGGGGCACTGACTTCCCACGAAACTGTTTTTGGTTATCATCTGTCTTGAGCGTACAGGTTAATCAAAAGTATATTCAGTATTTTGGTAATCAAGTGGCTAGTATAGCGTCGTCTCATTACTGTTGAAGAGGACACGCTGAAGTTGATGATGACCCTACGTAACTGCTCGTCAGTCTTTGATTAGTGGGAACGCTAATACAGTATGCTGTAATTGTCCTGCAGGACATGTAAATTCTGAAGATGATAACAGGATATTACGTGGGGCTCTGAATCACAGGATAAAAGAAAATGAAGTAGAGTATTAGGCGTTGCTGGAGAGAGTAGCTGGCAAGCTGATGTCCTTACATATAGCTAGAAAGCTCTCAAAAGTTTGTAAATAAACAAAAGGTCTCTATGTAAACTGATGTAATTAGAACATTTAGTTACCTAGCTATTACATCTGGTGACATAACAACAGATACGTTTCGATTAAATCTAAGTAGCCCACAGAGGATGTCGTAAATACACACATTAACAAAATTGTTGCATTACCCCTATATTTCGTGCAGTTGTTTTGCTATTCTGACTGTTCCTGTACGGGTTGGATGCTTACCCCTGATGCTGTCTGTAACATACACACAGTTACCATGAGCGCTACCTATGGATAGAGCGTGGCACGTGATTGGATTTCAGCATATCACTTGAAAGTAAAGCACCGCTAGGGACGCATTAGAGACGTCTGTGGAACAACAGAGTTAACATCGATCATGCCAAGAAGGACCGCGGCGACCAATGATCTGTTCCGAAACATAGCGTCACGAGGAGAAGGCTTGTCTACCAGGGAAGTTGTTCGACGTATGCACAGGAATCAAAGAAACGTCTTGTGGACGTGGACTCGGTTCCAACTGACAGGTAGTGTTGAGAACTTACAAAGCACAGGCCGTCCTCGTTGGACAGGTGTACATGAGGATCGATATCTACGACTTTTGGTCAAAGGAACCGTGAGCTGAGTACTCCAGAACTGAATTCATTATTCGAAGAGGCTACAAGATGTCGTGTATCACATCAAACCGTTAGGAGACGATTGCATTATGGGTATTTCCATTCCCGCCGACCATGGTGAGCGCCACGTCGTACACCCCAAGACCATGGGCTCCGTTTCAGGTATGCAAGAAATCATGCAAAATGGGAGCTCCAGAATTGGCGCCATCTATTGTTCATGGTCGAAACTTGGATCTGTTTGTACCTGATAATCACAGACTACATGTTTGGAGACAACCCTGTAACATCGAACACCTGCACTGTGTCCCACACGCGTAACATGATGGTGGTGGAGCGGTGTTCTGATGGTGACATTACATGGGGCCATCATACATCTATCGTGGTTTTTGAGGGCAGTCTCACTGCTCTGCAATAGTGGGCCTTTATTGCCAACTTTTTGGTGACAATTTCATCTTGATGGATGGTAGCTCGCATGCTCATAGTGCTGTTCTCGTGAATATGTCCCATTGCCATGCAAGGATCACCAGAATGGAGTAACCTGCCTGTTCCTCTGATATGAACACGGTCGAACGTGTGTGGGTCTGATTTAAACGATCTGCTTTTGTATGTTAACAACGACCACGTACTATGCACGACTTATGTAAAATCGCCTTTCGAAGAGTGGGGCAGTTTGCACCAGGACTGGCTCGATGGTATACCACGAGGGATTCAGGCATGCATCCAATCAAGGGGACTTTCCATCACTTATTGACGTTTCTCAGGAGTGCCGTAAAACCACTATTCAAATAGTTTCTATTTTATTTGCTGATCTGGACACATTGTGACTAAATATTTGTGTATTGCTCAGACCCAATTTTTGTTTCCTGTGCAGTGAATTTCAAAATAAAGGAGTGATGCAAAACTTTTATTACTGTATTAACTTGTGCAATCCCAAAGCATTCTTGTTCGACGAGATACCAAATACTGTTAAAAGAAAGTACATCATTCCATCAAAAAGAGTGTACATCGTTCCATCAAACAACTATAGTTACTTTCATATCTCGATGGATAAAGAAGTTTCGATTGTTCATCAATGGCAAAATATGAACCTCTTTGTGTGCTATCATTTGCAAAAAAAAACTCAATTCGATTTCTTGCACAGTTTATGAAATATGACGGGCATTACAACCACATGATTCATGTTATGTATGGACAAGACAGCGCACGCTCTGCACGACCCGCTAGTAAACATAAAAGCCAATATCTTGAGAATGGACATCGATATTGTTCTGCTTCAATATTTAAATACAATTCTGATGTGTTAGATACATTTTGTATGCAGCAATGTATGACCTAAGATGAACCATATACAAAGTCTTCGCAACGCGTTTTTAGCTTTTCAAACTCTGTAAATTACATGCAACGATTTACGTAACTTGATGCAGCACAGTAACTATGACGAATAAGAAAAGGAATTCAGTCCTTTATCGGGTGAAGATATCAGGCTGTAGGATGTGAGAGATTCAAATTTTTTCACCAGATAGTTTCCTAAAAATCGGATGATAAGTATTTCATAGTGATGGGGATGTTCTCTCAAGTGCTGCGTCGACAATTTGTGTAATGCGGCTGTGCTACACACATAAGAGAGTACTGTTTCCACTGATATGCATACTACCTGGATATCGAACTCCCGTTGTCTGATAGCGCTGGCCAAAGATGCTCGTATTTTGCCTCTTGCATAACTATAAAATAGCTGACACAAATTTCACTTAAGTTCAAAATGAAAATAATTCTGGATTCTGCTCACACATGACCTTATTACAACGTACCTTAACATGAAGTTCAAAGCTAGAAATTAGAAAATAATTCTTTACCATTTACGCAATTAATTTTTTATATAGCTGCAGCATTGTAGATGGTACTAATGAAAAAAATATGCATGCACGCGAAATTTCTAACCGAAGAGACCAGAGTTCTCCATCCTTGTGGTATAGAGATCACTGACCACATCACGTTGCTTTTCATTGATTTGCTTGAGTATTTTTGTGGTCCTACGGTGTAGTGCGTTCAATTTAGATTGTCAACATAGAATGAGGTGTTGACTTCATTTGTGCCAGTTTTGTATCTATTGGCCAGATTCTCACAGAAACGGGCTGCGATTGGATTTTCCGTGATCTGGCTGTCACATGCTTCTGGCCAGAGGAAAGTTCCTTCTTCTACATCCAAATTACCATCAATTCAAGTCTTTGGTATAATTGTTTCGGCCTGCAGCTTTTGCTGTCGAAGGATGGATGGATGTGTACTCTGTCCAAGTGTACAGCCTAGTGCTTGATAGTTAAGAGAGATCTGCCAACATTGCCAACTAACAGCTAATAGCAGTTTCCAGGAAGACCTCTTCACGATGAAGCACTTTGCGTTCCTTTACGATGAATAGCCATTATGTAACTGAATCGTATATATGCGTACACCTATGACTGTAACGTAATTACACGTAAATGGAATCACTTGCATAATAAAGCAGTTCATTTCTATGTTAAACATCACATACACGCGTTTCTGTTACAGGAACACAGAACTGCTACAGACGTCTGACTAAATTGCGGAACGGAAAGTCAGGCAAGAAAGTTTGTGGCTTTTGACGTGCACTAATCCTCTAAAACTGCATACCGTACCTGCAAGGATGAACAAAGTGTGATTGTCAAATTGAGAAGTCACTGTGACACTGACATTCGTGCAGACAAGGGAATCGTCTGTGTGGCTACAGACTTGTTAGACTTTGGCAGAAAAATGCAAAACACTCTGAAGGTACATCTAGGGTTTGTAAGGCGACTTAGAGATTAAGTTTAGTAAAATGTATATCTATATTATAAATCTATCATTTGGATGTAAAATAAATTTGAAGATTGGAGCGCTTTCAAATCTTTTGCCTTACGGTGTGCACACAGTGGAGACAAAGAATTCTATGTGCTCTTCAGGAAGCCATGGTATGGGCAACACTTGTAGTACTTGTCGTCGAGATCTGTTGTACGTGGAGAAGGATGTCCTTCTCAAAGTTGAGAGCAGAGCACACTCTCGTAGTACCACAGGAAACCCTCTTACACTGGTGTCCAAAATTAAAGCCACAAACTGCTATTTCCCCGTCCCGTATCTAATTCACGATATAATATACATACTGTCAACAGATATCGTTACGATCGTGTTCCGCAAGGAAGATGGCATTCCGATCAACGGACAACCACACTAATGTTGACGTCAGGGCGCCTGTCAAGCAGGATAATACAGGGTGATTCAAAAAGAATACCACAACTTTAGGAATTTAAAACTCTGTAACGACAAAAGGCAGAGCTAAGCACTATCTGTCGGCGAATTAAGGGAGCTATAAAGTTTCATTTAGTTGTACATTTGTTCGCTTGAGGCGCTGTTGACTAGGCGTCAGCGTCAGTTGATGCTAAGATGGCGACCGCTCAACAGAAAGCTTTTTGTATTATTGAGTACGGCAGAAGTGAATCGATGACAGTTGTTCAGCGTGCATTTCAAACGACGTATGGTGTTAAACCTCCTGATAGGTGGTGTATTAAACGTTGGTATAAACAGTCAACTACCCGAGGCGATGGATCGGCCGCCAGGCAGCCCGTGACAGAGCACTTCATCACTGGCCTCCAAGAAGCCCTGATCTTACCCCCTGCGATTTTTTCTTATGGGGGTATGTTAAGGATATGGTGTTTCGGCCACCTCTCCCAGCCACCATTGATGATTTGAAACGAGAAATAACAGCAGCTATCCAAACTGTTACGCCTGATATGCTACAGAGAGTGTGGAACGAGTTGGAGTATCGGGTTGATATTGCTCGAGTGTCTGGAGGGGGCCATATTGAACATCTCTGAACTTGTTTTTGAGTGAAAAAAAAAACCTTTTTAAATACTCTTTGTAATGATGTATAACATAAGGTTATATTATGTTTCTTTCATTAAATACACATTTTTAAAGTTGTGGTATTCTTTTTGAATCACACTGTATTTGCAGGGTCAGTATACATAGTTCACAGTCCATCAAAATTATTGTTGTTCACCCATGTAGCTGCTACTATTGGGACTGTGTAGTGTAATAATAAAAGTATCTCCACATTAGTTTTTAGCAGAAGTATATATATAAAACTAAATATTTCAACCAGTAAATTTTTGTTTGTTATTGTTAAAAATGCATTATGTAAAATAGAATCAAATTGTAATCTCAAGAACTGAATTGTATCACAGTAACTGAATAAAGGAAAGAAATCATTACCATACGTCTTTGTTGTTATTTACAAAAAAAAAAAAAAAAAACGTATCCCAATTGTATACATGAAGAATGTACAGGACAAAAATGACATTAGTTTTGAACATGAAGGTGAAGTTTAACATGGGAGATAACAAAATATACAGAATGGTTGCATGGGATTACGCCTATCGTGCGGCATGAATTGGCTTATGGGAGCAGGAGGCATGTGACCATGTCCACTTCCAAACACATATAGCAATCACCCTTTAACGCAAATCCATGTCAATTTAGAGGCAGATGGTTCTCTTTTCCAGGAAAGCATCATAGACAGTGATCAATTTGTATATATCAGTATTACCACGATAGACGTACAGCGGAATGTTGTTAAAAACCATGCAGCAACTGTTCTGTAAGATATTTGTTAGCTGACACTGTATGGTTGTTATTGGTAGAGAGTACAGAGAAGCACATTGTAAATACTGTTTGTTAGCGTTTAAAACATGGAAACGGTCTTGCACAGGGTCAAAAACGTGATCCAGTCTGTAGCTATATATTGCAGCCCCCAAGCTGGTAATGCAATGCTCTTTAGCTAAGGGCACTATATAAAAATCTAGAAAGTGGTTGCTGATAACTTTGGGGTCCCACCTGGGCTTCTGATCAGACATATATAAATTCATTACTCTGCATTTGGTCGCCATCCACATGAAACAATCTATTCCACCCGTCTTATCGCTGTCCACAAAAAAATGACTATTTCTCTGGTTCCCGGTGCTTCCATGTAACCTTTTTCTCGTTTTCCTTTTGCTGTCACATACTAGTTCCCATGTACAAGAATTTTCCTGCACCAAGCACACAGGTAAGTACTCCCTCATTCTCTCTCAATTTCCCCACATTTTGGCGTATTTTCCCTCAATTTTTACATATTTTTCGACAATTTACTGATTTTATGTCACTTCTGCCAATATGGTTCTAACAGTACTTCTTGCCATGTATTCTAAAATTGCTTGTAAATGTGTACAGTTGTCAAAACCTAGCACAACTGCACTATTTTTCTCTACGCCCCCATCCCCAGCCATAAGGCATGGTTGATCCACCACACATTATAGCTGCTGTAGGGCTCGAAGGTTATTTGTAAGAAGAATGACTGCATGTGTAAATTACCTATATTTCTTTGATCCCATGACATATCCCTCAGGTCATCCAGCATCTCCTTATGGTGACACAGTTCCATCTCCTCCACCCACTCAGGGATTGCCTCACCCAATACACCAATTGAAGTCTCACAACTCACCTACAACAGCAACCTATTGGTTTAATATAAAACAAAAGGTACACACACAGAACTAAAAAAAAAATTGACGAACAAATATATACTTCCACAGTATATGTTATGTGGATGCCATCACAACACCTGTCCCTCCCTGCACCTGCTCCTCGAAATCATCTACAACAACAACAAAGAATATGTAGTATATTTTATACATACCACAAATTTTTTGTCTAATAGCAGTATATTACGTATATGCACAACACTATGAAGAAGAAGATATATACTACTTACAATGCTGCTGCTGTTGCTGACTTTCAGCAGTCAGGTCATCAATTGCCTGCTGGACATATACTGAAATAATAACATGACATGTATTCAATAGTATGAAATTCTTAGTAAAAAAGTTACAGTTGTCCGTTTTGATCCTCAAAATCATGCACAACAGCAAAGACTCGCTGAATACTAAACAACAGCATATTACACACATGAATATATGTATATATGATGCTGTTCCTGCAGATGCTGCCGCTGCAACCTCTTTGCCCACAACTCATCCACGATTTGGTTGATGCATGCTGAAACAACAAGGAAAAAAATTACACCTAAATCTGAACACATGCTAGGACACTTTTTTTAACTTTGAAATCTGAACACCCAAGCCGAAATTTTTTTACGAAAATATACTTCAAAATCTGGATGCACACTGATCTGATAATAGGACACTTTTTGTATGAAAATATACACTACGAAATATGACCTTATGCTATGAAATTAAATATGTGCTTATCTTGTAATTCATATTAATGTGACAGTCGTGAGCGTTTGCTGCCAGTGGCGATGCCACAGCTTCTGCTTAAAAACGCTTCATCTTGCAAGCAAACTAACGATTAGTGCACACATGAGCAAGAACGAGGCAATCGAGCTGATTCTGCCAGAGAATATAGCATAATCAGGGGGTGGAGGGGGTACTGTTTATATAAGTTCACTGATTCAGCATTAGCCAATAGGAATGCAGTATCCTGAGGAGGGATGAAAACCCTGATCTGCATGTTTGCAGTTTGGTTCATGCACAAACAGGAAGTAGTCACTTGAGAGACAGCAGAGGTGGTTTCCCAAGTATTAAATATGAAAAGGGCGCTGACTTCTGCTCTGGGGTCACTGGACTGTCCAGGTGGTCATGCTTGATGCGCCCCTATGTGGGTGAATAGTGAGCTACTCCTCAATACGAGTTTGGCTGCTTTTGCGAATGTGTGGATTACGGGGAACTCATGGAGGAGTGTGCTTGTGTTCTAAAACGTTGCGGCAAAGGAATTATTTTTCTAGGACAGTGTATTTGCTCAGAGCTGTTAGCGAGTCCGTGTTTCAAGGAGTGTTAAGTGGATTTTTGCGGACTTTGTGGAGTGCTTACATCTTTGTTAGCAATGTTTTTTGTGATATGTTATTCCCCCTGCCTACCTGTAGCACTATAATCAGAGCAGGACATCACGTCCCATGTTTTTTGGCAATGGAAGGCTACTGCTTTCTACCATCTCTTACCTATTGGCACAACTGTGCAAAGGGTTGCCGTCACCTGACACTTTGTTCGGGGATTAGTGTGATTTCTGGTCTGCGTGCTGCATGAGCCAACTGTGTGTGCAGGCCGTTCTCCCATCCTGTGCATGGGAATACACAAGACAGCCAGTGCTACTGCCCCACAGTCAGTGTGAAGATGCAACCAGATTTTTTACAGTGTAATTACATGCGGTTGAGTTATGTTGACATTGATTATGTGACGGTATTCCTTGTGTGATTGAGAAAAAGCGATCTAATTAATTACTTCTTTTGGATGTGTTTTGCAAGACCTGCATCTTTCAAAACAGCAGAGAATGATGAGCTTTTCCCACCATATAAAAGAGAGATTCAACTCCTGTGAAATGAATTTGATAAATAAACTGAATATACTGTACCATAGTATTGAATTGATTTGAATTTCATGTCATGAGATACTTCCTCTCTAGCACAGACTGAGCCTTTTTTCTAGTTAATTTCCAAGTGGTGGAGGGGAGGGGGAGTGGGGGAGAGGAGGAAAGGACTGAGGGATTTTCCAGAGGGGGAGGAGTTAATTAATTGATCGATTTAATTAATTAGTCAAATAATTTAATATCAAAAGTGTGCTTGTATTGGCGAGGGAGATGGGTATAGGGGATGTGGAGGGGGATGGGGAGGGGTAGGGGTGTTCCGCAAAAGAATGGATTATCACCAGGGGGTCATAGATCAACCACAGGGGGTCATATATCAATAAGTCCCTAGTGGAGTCATAAATCTATCAAGTTTGCACCTGAATGCATGCAACCGGCAGAAACAAAGTGGCGTAGAACCTGTGTTACCCTCCTACTGACACCAACCAGTAAGTGGGAAGAAACTGTTTGCTGTAGTGACTAAGTACATGCTAGACTGTTTGTTCTGAATTGTAACTTCCTCTGTGCCTCTAGTCCATGTGACAAAGATCGAATGAAAACTCATATGCCAGTAATAAAGCTGGCCAATAAATAAAATCAAACATTTACAGAAAGATATCACATTAATAAATTTATTTACTAGATGTGCACTTAATAACTGTGAAGGATGTAACTTTGAAATGCTTTAAGGTCAGTTTCTGATTTATATACAATGAGAGTAATGTTATTGATAGACACTAACAATATTGTATACTGATACAGTCAAATAAGTCACTGGTAATTAACAATACTTAATAGCTTCCTGCTACATCAATGTAATTTCCACATTGCAGTCTTCCATATTAAGCTTTATATGAGTCTGTATATTGACTAAGTGTCAGGCAATCCCTGAGTGTGGCTGCTTATAAAGATGCATTGGCCAATCAAAGTCACTTACAGTGAGCTCATGTTAATTCAGCATCTCCTAGTGGCGTGCACATGTGCCACTTCCTATCAGAGACATCGAATGATGAATGAACGAGCTGACTTGTAGTACACTGGTAGGAGATTTACATGTGCTGTCTCTCTCATAGATACGAGCACTTTGAGGTTCGTGGTGCACTGGATGTGTTCGATAAAGGTGTTATTGATACTGCAAAATGTACAACTCTTAGTGTGTGATGCCTACATGCAGAGGCTGGGTCAATAACCTCTCCCCTTGACATGTGCAATATGATGTTTTCAATGGCCTTGAACGCATACATAATCATGCCTGTCCCCTTCCCATTCACTCTCTGCCACCCTCCCTTCCTTCGCACCTCCGTCTTCCTACTCTCTTCAACATCCCCCTTGGCAGTAAATTGTGCATATCTATTTGTTTCAACTCATTATGTTCACAGCCATCCACACCCACCCACCCACACACACACACACACACACACGCACACGCACACACACACACACACACACACACACACACACACACACACACACACACACACGCGCGCGCACACACACACACCAATGTTTATGTCAAATACTGTACTGTTCTGTCAGTAAATTTCATCTCACACTAGGTAACGTAAATTTCCTACACCACTAACATTTACTACAAAATACTGTACTATCTCATCATCAGTATATTCCACAGGGAATGGAAAAGAAAAGAAAGAGAAACTAAAAACACTCTAAATGTAAAATTTATTACACTCTAAAGAAAGGCAGATCGCCGGCCGAGGTGGCCGGGCGGTTCTAGTCGCTACAGTCTGGAACTGCGTGACCGCTACGGTCGCAGGTTAGAATCCTGCCTCGGGCATGGATGTGTGTGATGTCCTTAGGTTAGTTAGGTTTAAGTAGTTCTAAGTTCTAGGAGACTGATGACCTTAGAAGTTAAGTCCCATAGTGCTCAGAACCATTTGAACCATTTTTTGAAAGGCAGATCCATACTTGGATGACTGTCCACATTTACATACAACAAACAATATTCATGGTTTAAATTATACAAGGTTTTTACACGTATTTAATGTTTTATGTTATTTGTTTTTCACACTACAAAAATTTCCTAATATCCTGAAAACCAGTTTGTCATACTGAAACGGAATCGCTTTTTACGCTAACATACACAATTTATTCACACGAATTTAATACACATAAGTATTTGAGATATCCCCATCAGCTAAGAACATTTTGAGAGCTGTTTTTGCCTTACTGAAATAAAAATGACGCTGAATGGCGTTCTGGGGGCAATAACATACATTTAATGTAATAATATTCCAGTTTGAAACAGACTCACTTCAGCGTAATAGATGCATTCACACTTGAAAAGAAATAAAGTTTTCAGAGTCTGTAAAGCATTCCCTCTGAAGTGCCCGTGTTGTTTTCACACTCACTTCTGAAAAACATGTAGACTGGAACCAAATCCACTGACTGTGTGAGAGAACTAAAGACACTTGCGAAGTGAACTTTAATTTTTCTTACAATTCCGCTGAGTGATACCTAGTGAATAGCAATTCACAATTTCGTCTAGATGGTTCTCTACTAGGCACAAACGTTACTTCATAACACTGTTTTCGAAATCAATTATGCCCATTTTGTTCACTTTTCCACGATATTTCAGGCACAGCGTTGTGCTTTTGAGAAAGTCAAGTTCATCTTTGGTGATGGCTGAGAATCTTGATAGCAGATATATCTTGCAGTTCTGAAAATACACCAGAAATGTCACTTCAAATTTGGTGTTGACTCATCTCGTGTATAAGGTTGAGTACCACGCGTCCTTTCCCAATTCTGACGGTCTTTCAGTGCATATTGCGCTTAAATCATCACCCAGATCCCCAAGTTCTGTAACATGGAAACAGAAGAATCCCTGTGTTCTTCCATTATAATAAGTAATTGGTAAGTAAAATACAAATTTTATTAGTGGCAGTAGTGCATATTGCACTTACATTTCTCCTGATTCGGTGATGCATGTACAGAGAACAGCAGCAGCAGCAGCAGCAGCAGCAGCAACACCAGTACTTACTTTCTACTAGCAACTGTTTCGTATTTATACATGATATCCTGTTGAGCCAGCAACTGCGGACAAGTTCCGACGAGGAAAAGTACTTAGTAATTGAATTCTTGTGCTTTTCTCAGACAAGGTCGGACTCGCAAATGTATAGCCTGCAAGTTCAGGTTTGTCAGCGCATTAATCTCATATTTCAATCACTCAACAAAGTCCAGACTAGTTGGAGCATACAAAACGTTTTGTCCACGATGCTCCCACCTAGCCGACATGTGCATCTTACGTATCATATTAAGCCAAGCCCAGAGTAAAAAAAAAGTCGTAAAAACCCTAGAGACATCAAACATTATTTTGTCACGTTAAACTTCTCTGGAAAACTGTGTAAGAGAATTTGTTAAGCACCGGGCCCACAGTGTGTTTACATGCAGCACGAACACCGAATGTTTTTTCTCACATAACGCATTTGTGGGATGTTAAACTTGCTATGGAAAAGAAGAAGCAAAATTCTCGCAGAATAGAGTTTTCAGTCCTGCGTTAGCGCACTAATTTTTGGTGGAGCAGCCTTAAATACAGACACTATGTATGTGTTTCGACTGAAAAATGATATCTTTTCGACAGTAGATATATGAAAGCGTTCTTGAGGACAATGTGAGGTGTAGAAAAACAGCTACGATTTGCTAATTCTTGATAATTAGCTAGATACTTTGAAAGAACAGCGGCATCTCAGAGAAGTTATACTGAATTTTCAGAATCAACTGGAATTTTTGTGGTCTAGGGGCTAATCATCATGCAACGTAGATGAAGGAAGCTACTTATTGTCTGAAACCGTATATGTTCTGTGATGAGTTACCACAAGCACGTAATACAATTTATGATATTTGTATTTCTCTCATTTTTGGGCAAAGTTATATATTTTTCCGGGCAACTTGATACATTTTCTCTTGTTTAAGCACAGTTTCGCCCACCTCCATCTTAATTTTTCAAGTTATCCGCCATCTTGATGAAGTCACTCATTCATTGTTACTGACCTCATTTGACATCAGAGCAAAAATGCCCTTATCGAGACCTCTAGGTCCGAAACCAGGGCTAAGTGATGTGCTGAGCGCCGAACGCTGAATGCCTATTTCATAATACATAACGCATAATGCCGAATGCCTAACGCAAAACTCCGAACGCCTAAAGTATAATGCCGAATGCCTAACTCATAACGCTTAACAAATAATACCTACGCT